>NC_057807.1:284504102-285104102 GCF_018294505.1 Triticum aestivum
GGACCTCCTACGGTCGAAACGGGGGTCCTATTGATCGGGAGGGGTGTGGCGTACCGCAAAACGGAGGAAACAAACCTCCTATGGTCGAAATGGGGGTCCTGTTGATCGGGAGGGGTGTGGCGTACCGCAAAACGGACGAAACGGACTTGTGTTGGAGCGCTACGGTCGAAACGGGGGGGGGAGGGGTGTGGCGTACCGCAAAACGGGACTCCACGGGATACTGTTCATCTCCACGTCGACCTCCTCCAGCCTCCACGGGCTACCGTCGACCTCCTCCAGCCTCCACGGGCTACCGTCGACCTCCTCCAGCCTCCACGGGCTCCTGTTCATCCAGCCTCCATCGCACGCTACTCCACCGGCTACTGTTCAACCACCCCTCCACGGGCACCCCTCCATCGTCTACTGTTCATCCAGCCCTCCACACCACGGGGTCCTGTTCAACCACCCCTCCACGGCCACCCCTACACCGTCTACTATTCATCCAGCCCTCCACACCACGGGTTCCTGTTCATCCAGAGGCAACGCCACCGCTCACTGTTCATCCAAACCCACCTGCAACGCTCACTGTTCATCCCAGAGGCAGCATCGATCGGCTTCAGTTAGCAGCAGTAGCAAAGGAATCGCTCCATCGGGTTCAGTTAACAGCCATTGATCGATCACTCGGGTTCAGTAACGCGTAGCGTGCAGTGCAATCACTCGGGTTCAGTTAGAGCCCAACGCCTCGCTCGGGTTCAGTTAGAGCCAACGCCTCGCACACACGCGCGTATGTACGAGAGAAACGCACATCGCTCCGCCCCCGACCTCCCACCGTAACCTGCAACTCCCCGAAATTTTCCTCCCCCTCGCTTCTACCACGGTTTTTTCCGTCATGGACGGCCCAAAGAATGTCATACAGCCGCGTCTCCGGCCCGCCCAGGACGAAAAGCCCATTTTCTGTCATGATTTTTTGTCATAGAAGTAGGAGCCCACCACATCTATGATGATACCGGGTTTTGTCACAATTATCGTCATAGAAGTGTCATATGTATGACAGAAAAAAAAAATGTTCGGCCCAAAATGTCACGGATGTGTCTTTTTTTTGTAGTGTAGCACGACGCATGTGCACTATGCTTACCCATGTACTGCATGTGATGTCAAAAGGGCTGAGGGTTGTGCTACGTCTTGAGCTTGCGTTGGTTTTCCTCAAAGAGGAGAGGGTGATGCAGCAATAGTAGCGTAAGTATTTCCCCCAGTTTTTGAGAACCAAGGTATCAATCCAGTAGGAGGCTCCTCAAAAGTCCCACGCACCTACACAAACAAACCGAGAACTCGCAACCAACGCGATAAAGGGGTTGTCAATCCCTTCACGGCCACTTGCGAAAGTGAGATGTAATAAAGATAGTAAGATAAGATAAATATATTTTTGGTATTTTATAATATAGATGCAAAAAGTAAAGATGCAAATAAAAGTAGATTGGAAGCAAATATGATAAGAGATAGACCCGGGGGCCATAGGTTTCACTAGTGGCTTCTCTCAAGATAGCATAAGTATTACGGTGGGTGAACAAATTACTGTCGAGCAATTGATAGAAAAGTGAATAGTTATGAGATTATCTAGGCATGATCATGTATATAGGCATCACGTCCGCAACAAGTAGACCGACTCCTGCCTGCATCTACTACTATTACTCCACACATCGACAGACTCCTGCCTGCATCTAGAGTATTAAGTTCATAAGAACAGAGTAACACATTAAGCAAGATGACATGATGTAGAGGGATAAACTCAAGCAATATGATATAAACCCCATCTTGTTATCCTCAATGGCAACAATACAATATGTGCCTTGCAACCCTTTTTGTCACTGGGTAAGGACACCGCAAGATTGAACCCCAAGCTAAGCACTTCTCCCATGGCAAGAAAGATCAATCTAGTAGGCCAAACCAAACTGATAATTCAAAGAGACTTGCAAAGATAACTCAATCATACATAAAATAATTCAGAGAAGATTCAAATATTATTCATAGATAAACTTGATCATAAACCCACAATTCATCGGATCTTGACAAACACACCGCAAAAAGAGTTTACATCGAATAGATCTCCACAAGAGAGGGGGAGAACATTGTATTGAGATCCAAAAAGAGAAAAGAAGCGATCTAGCTAATAACTATGGACCCGTAGGTCTATGGTAAACTACTCACAACTCATCGGAGAGGCAAGGATGTTGATGTAGAGGCCCTCCATGGTCGATTCCCCCTCCGGCAGAACACCGGCAAAGGCTCCAAGATGGGATCTTGCGGATATAGAAGGTTACGGTGGTGGAAATTGTGTTTCGTCTGCCCCCTGGATGTTTTCGGGGTACGCAGGTATATATAGGAGGAAGAAGTACGTCGGTGGATGCCTGAGGGGCCCACGAGATAGGGGGCGCGCCCTCCTATCTCGTGGGAGCCTCAGCTACTTCTTGACTTGCACTCCAAGTCCTCTGGATCACGTTCGTTCCAAAAATCACGCTCCCGAAGGTTTCATTCCGTTTGGACTCCGTTTGATATTCCTTTTCTTCGAAATACTGAAATAGGCAAAAAAACAGCAATACGGGCTGGGCCTCCGGTTAGTAGGTTTGTCCCAAAAATGATATAAATGTGTAAAATAAAGCCCATAAACATCCAAAAGGGGTAATATAATAGCATGGAACAATAAAAAATTATAGATACGTTGGAGACGTATCAGGTTGCCGTTCGATCTGGGAGCATCCAACACTACAAAAAAAATACACTTCCATGATGATACGTGTTTGTCACAGTAGGTCATGTTTTTTTGTCATGCATGTACATCCATGATGATTTTATGACACAATCAAGATAGTCATATGTGTGCTATCGTAGAAGTGTTCCATGACATTACCAAAATTATCATCACGGAAGTGTCCACTTCCATGACGATAAATCGCGCGTCACAGAAGTGCTTTCGTCAAGGGTGATCGACACGTGGCATCCAACGTAACGGAACGTCGTTAAGCTATCGGGTCCAGTTTTGGATCCGATAACCCGTTAACAGCCCCCACCAGTGGGGATTTTCCATGTGTAAAATCATCATTGGCTAGAGGAAGCACGTGTCGGCTCACCGTTGGGATAGGTGTCACTCATCCAATGTGCGAGATGTGCTTATGAAATGTTGACACGTGGACCATCCCAAAAGTGGCCCAAAAAGTTTAAATGGGCCGGCCCAACTAAAGGCCCACAAGATTTTGCGGTCCATAATGGGCCGGCCCAGCTAAAGGCCCACGAGATTTTGCGGACAATAATGGGCCGGCCTAGCTAAAGGCCCACAAGATTTTGCAGGACATAATGGGCCGGCCCAGCTAAAGGCCTGCGAGATTTTGCGGGCCATAATGGGCCGGCCCAGCTAAAGGCCCACAAGATTTTGCCGACCATAATGGGTCGGCCCAGCTAAAGTCCCACGAGATTTTGCCGACCATAATGGGCTGGCCCAACTAAAGGCCCAAAAGATTTTGATGACACTAGTAGGCCGGCCCATTAACAAGCTGCCATGTTTTGGGCCAAATGCCGGCCCATATTTGATCCGGTCCATTAACAACCTGCCACGTTCCGGGCCTAATAAAGGCCCATATAAGATGCAACCCATTAAAAGCCTACCACGTTCTGGGCCAAATTACGGCCCAGATCAGGTCCGGCCCTTTGAGAGGCTTTGGGCTAAATTATGGCCCATATCAGATTCGGCCCGTCAACTGGACGCTATGCTTTTGGGCCCACTTGATAAAGGCCCATTTAGTAATTCGGCCTGTTAAAGGCCCGTTTAACATTTCGGCCCTATATTTATTTCGGCCTGTTAAAAGCCCGACATATAGTTGGGCCTAACTACGGCCCCGTTTGCATCCGGCCTGCTCACAGCCGATAATCTGATTGGGCCAAATAAGGACTGGGACAATTTTGGCTTGTTACAAGCCTGTGATTTGATTGGCACAATCATGGGTCGGGGTTTATTTCGGCCTACTGTCGACCCGTGAGCTGTTCGGCACATTTCAGGCCCAACCTACTTTTCAGCCTCCTAAAAGCCCATTGAGTTTTCTTGCGAAAATATGGCCGGCGGTTTACTCGGCCTATTAAAGGCCCGAATCTACTAGTGGGCCAGTTTACACTTAGGCCTGTTAACGGAACAAGATGATGGGTCCCATGATGCGGATCATACATAGTGATTTGCATAACGGCCCGATTATGTACCGTAATTTTACGGTTTGGCCGGTTTACTGCGAAGACAGGATATATATATATATATATATAGTAAAATAACTGCAGCATCGTGAATAAGAAAAAAAACATAGACTATACAATAAAGAAACTATGACATATTACATCCACTGGGCATCAAAGTTAGCCACTATGATAATAAAGCACAAGCAGACAGCAGATTACATACACTGGGCATCAAAGATTGCCACCAGTGCAAATAAACACGCCGACAAAATAAGATACAAAACCGACAGCACTTCAATAGAGTTCAAGAAAGGTTAGCCCTGCTCAGGAGCTGCAGCGCAAGCAGCTGAGCAAGCTAATGAGACTGCGCTTGTTTGACAATTATATCCTCCTCACTCTGAAAGATAAACAAGCAGACAGATGACAGGTTTTGCACATATAAGTATCAGTGCTAACAATTCATCACATTTCTTACTGACGAATAAAGTGACACAGTTTAAAATAGCATTAACACAATATGGTATTGTTCAGGTCAAGACATGGCACGAAAGGACATTGTGAAGGAGTTGGCAACTTCACGACACCACTGGATTACAGATCAAGAACTCATAAGTATCAATGGTTAGTGTGATGTCAATTTATCCCATTTCAGATTGGCAAAATAAGATCACTTGCTCTATATAGTTTAATTTACATGGTATGAAGAAGGAACTTGGTTGTACAACTGAAAACTTAAATTGAGAAGGACAAACTTTTGTTTATGAACTACATAATAAACTTTAAACATGCAATTTGATGCAAACACCAAAAATATGAATGATTCTAGCTCCAATGACCTTACGATGTCCATCCAACGGCTGTAGTGCTTCTTCAACCTCTGGTCTTCTTGCTCCAGCTGCCCGAACCAACGTCGGTCGTGCCGCGTGCTCCTGCCTCCCGTGGCTGGCTGTGAGGCCGCGGAGGCCTCACCGCCCCCTACTACTCCCACCGCTGGCCAAGCCATCCCTCTACTCACCCACACCACCTGTTATTCTGCGGCGACGGTAGCCTCACACCGTAGCTGAACCAGTGAACCCTCATACTCATCTACGCGCGGACATCCACTGCCGCGTCTTCCCAGGCTCCGCGTCGTCCCCTTCCTAGGCCTCACCGTCGTCCATCGCCCTGGTGCACTCGGCGCAGCATGGTCAACATGGTCAGGAACGACTTCCATCGGACATGGACTATACGTGGAGAGGCTGACAGCTGGGTCCACAGTAGCCGCAAGGAATTGGCTCCTTATTACGCGCAAAATAATTATTCCTCCACCTGACAGCAGGAACCCACCAGACGGGCAACCGTATTTCACAAAAAAAATGTTTCCCCCTGACTGCTGGGACCCACCAGCTACACCTTTGCATGCAAGGAAGTGCGTCCGGGCAAAAAAATGATTCGCGCCCCCTGACTGCTGGGACCCACCAGCTATATCTTCACACGCAAGGAAGTGCCTGACAGTCGGGACCCACCTGGTCGAAGCGTACATAGCATTGTCATTCTGGTCGCGAACGTGTACATACATACTGGTCGATGTAGAGGCGCGCACGTGTCGTAGAAGAGGCGCGCACGTAGCATGTACACGTACATACAACGGCTAGTGTGCAAGAAAGAAAATATGGCCACGTACGTACATACAGGCAGGGTCTCGAACGCCTACTCGCGCATACATACGGCCAGGGCTTGTGTACATGGCTGGGTCGGAACGGAGAAACAGCGTCGTGGTCGTGTTGATGGGGAGCCAACCGGCTGGGTCAGAACAGAATGCGTCGTCGTGTTCATCGGGAGGGGTCTGGCGTACCGCAAAATGGAGGAAACGGACTTCTGTTGGACCTCCTACGGTCGAAACGGGGTCTTGCTGATCGGGAGGGGTGCGGCGTACCGCAAAACGGAGGAAACGGACTTGTGTTGGAGCACTACGATCAAAACGACGGTCCTGTTCATTGGGAGGGGTGTGGCGTACCGCAAAACGGGACTCCACGGGATACCGTTCATCTCCACCATCGACCTCCTCCAGCCTCCACGGGCTACTGTTCATCCACCGTCGACCTCCTCCAGCCTCCACCTGCGACTGTTCATCCATGGGCTCCTGTTCATCCAGCCTCCATCGCGCGCTACTCCACCGGCTACTATTCAACCAGCCCTCTCCACGGGCTCCTGTTCAACCACCCCTCCACGGGCTACTGTTCATCCATCCCTCTCCACGGGCTCCTGTTCAACCACCCCTCCACGGGCTACTGTTCATCCAGCCCTCCACCGTCTACTGTTCATCCAGCCCTCCACCGTCTACTGTTCATACAGCCCTCCACGGGGTCGTCCTGTTCATCCAGCCCTCCACGGGGTCCTATTCATCCAGCCCGAACCGGCTCGATCGATCGGGGTCCTGTTCATCCAGAGGCAACACCATGGGGTCATGTTCATCCACCCCCACCGGGAACTGTTCATCCAAACCCCCCAACAGTAGCGAAGGAATCGCTCGATCGGGTTCAGTTAACACCCATCGATCGATCGCTCGGGTTCAGTAACGCGTAGCCTACAGTGCAATCGCTCGGGTTCAGTAGGTGAACGCCTCGCTCGGGTTCAGTTAGATCCCAATGCCTCGCCCCCACGCGCGTGCGTGTACGAGAGAAACGCGTAAACCTCCATGCATCACTCGGCCCCGACCACCCACCGTAACCGGGAACACCCTGATATTTTTCCTCGCCCTCGCTTCTACCATGGTTTTTTCCGTCATGGACGACCCAAAGAATGTCATGCAACTGCATCTCCGGCCCGCCCAGGACGAAAAGCCCATTTTCTGTCATGATTTTTTGTCATAGAAGTAGGATCCCACCACATCTATGATGATACCGGGTTTTGTCACAATTATCGTCATAGAAGTGTCATAAGTATGATAGAAAAAAATTGTTCGGCCCAAGATGTCACGGATGTGTCTTTTTTTTGTAGTGCAACGGTGCAGACGTACGATCCGTGGGGTTTGGGTTCTAGCCAATCAGAACACACTACTCAGATCGCGCGCACAGGAGGGGGAGGGGCATCGGCCACGGTTTGGTGGGCACACGGCTTTCGTGAGTGAACCATGGGCTATTTGAAAACATTTCGTGAGAAGAATCTCGGTTTTTAAATCCCAGTAAATCCAAAACTCATCCAAAAATCAAGAAACTTGGCATGGTGTCACGACATGGCACATATATGTCGAGGAATTTTTTTTGTCCATTTTGGTGCAAGTTTTATTACAAGCCTCTTACAAACCGGAGCTTCTCTCAAAGAAAGCCTCGTGGTTCCGATAGGGAAACGTGTCCCCCTTGTCGGGGAAACGATAATCACTGCCTCTTTTCTCCTTGTATTTTCTTCTACCGACAACATGGAACGACAAGATATCCGTGCTAAAATTTAAACTTATTTAGGGTTCGTTTGGCCTTTTTATACACTAATTGAGTTTCTAGGCATTTATTGTCCATAATTCAAATATGAACCTCAAATACATGCTCCACTTCACCAAAATGGCTAGAAAAATTATACATGCATGTGTCATTGGGTGCATGTTTAGGTCTCATGCCAGGAATGGAAACGAATTACAACTGTACTGGCGTCCTGGCTCATCCTCAAACATTTGGAATCTTGGTTTTTAAATCACCGTAAATCCTAAACTCACCAGAAAATCATGAAAGTAGGCATGGTGTCACGTCATGGCACATATATGTCGTGGTAAAAACATTGTCCAATTTGGGCCAAGCTTTATTACAAACCTCTTACAAACCGGAGCTTCTCTCAAAGAAGCCTCGTGGTTCCGATAGGGAAATGTGTTCCCCTTGTTGTTGAAACATAATCACTGCCTCTTTTCGCCTTGTATTTTCTTCTACGGGCAACATGGAATGACATAATATCCATGCTGAAATTTATACTTATTTAGGGTTCGTTTGGCCTTTTCATACACTAATTGAGTTTCCTAGGCATTTAATGTCAATAATTCAAATCTGAACTACAAATACATGCTCCAGTTCACCAAAATGGTTAGAAAAATTATACATGTGTCCTTGGGTGCATGTTTAGGTTCCATGCCAGGAATGAGAATGAATTACAACCTTACCGGCGTCTTGGCTCGTCCTCAAGCATTTAGAATCTCGGTTTTTAAATCCCCGTAAATCCTAAACTCACTAGAAAGTCATGAAAGTTGGTATGGTGTCACGTCATGACGCATATATGTCGTGGTAAAAACATTGTCCAATTTGGGCCAAGCTTTATTACAAACCTCTTATAGACCGGAGCTTCTCTCAAAGAAGCCTCGTGGTTCCGATAGGGTAACGTGTTCCCCTGCGACGAAACGTAATCAATGCCTCTTTTTGGCTTGTATTTTCTTCTACGGGCAACATGGAACGACGAGATATCCATGCTGAAATTTAAACTTATTTAGGGTTCGTTTGGCCTTTTTATACACTAATTGAGTTTCCTAGGCATTTAATGTCCATAATTCAGATCTGAACCTCAAATACATTCTCCAGTTCACCAAAATGGCTAGAAAAATTATACATGCATATGTCCTTGGGTGCATGTTTAGGTCCCATGCCATCAATGAGAACGAATTACAACCGTACCGACGTCTTGGCTCGTCCTCAAACATTTGGAATCTCGGTTTTTAAATCCCCGTAAATCCTAAACTCACCAGAAACTCATGAAAGTAGGCATGGTGTCACGTCATGGCACATATATGTCGTGGTAAAAACATTGTCCATTTGGGCCAAGCTTTATTACAAACCTCTTACAAACCGGAGCTTCTATCAAAGAAGCCTCGTGGTTCCGATAGGGAAATGTGTTCCCCTTGTTGTTGAAACATAATCACTGCCTCTTTTCGCCTTGTATTTTCTTCTACGGGCAACATGGAATGACATAATATCCATGCTGAAATTTACACTTATTTAGGGTTTGTTTGGCCTTTTCATACACTAATTGAGTTTCCTAGGCATTTAATGTCAATAATTCAAATCTGAACTACAAATACATGCTCCAGTTCACCAAAATGGTTAGAAAAATTATACATGTGTCCTTGGGTGCATGTTTAGGTTCCATGCCAGGAATGAGAATGAATTACAACCTTACCGGCGTCTTGGCTCGTCCTCAAGCATTTAGAATCTCGGTTTTTAAATCCCCGTAAATCCTAAACTCACTAGAAAGTCATGAAAGTTGGTATGGTGTCACGTCATGACGCATATATGTCGTGGTAAAAACATTGTCCAATTTGGGCCAAGCTTTATTACAAACCTCTTATAGACCGGAGCTTCTCTCAAAGAAGCCTCGTATTTCCGATAGGGTAACGTGTTCCCCTGCGACGAAACGTAATCAATGCCTCTTTTTGGCTTGTATTTTCTTCTACGGGCAACATGGAACGACGAGATATCCATGCTGAAATTTAAACTTATTTAGGGTTCGTTTGGCCTCTTTATACACTAATTGAGTTTCCTAGGCATTTAATGTCCATAATTCAGATCTGAACCTCAAATACATGCTCCAGTTCACCAAAATGGCTAGAAAAATTATACATGCATATGTCCTTGGGTGCATGTTTAGGTCCCATGCCATCAATGAGAACGAATTACAACCGTACCGACGTCTTGGCTTGTCCTCAAACATTTGGAATCTCGGTTTTTAAATCCCCGTAAATCCTAAACTCACCAGAAAGTCATGAAAGTAGGCATGGTGTCACGTCATGGCACATATATGTCGTGGTAAAAACATTGTCCATTTGGGCCAAGCTTTATTACAAACCTCTTACAAACTGGAGCTTCTCTCAAAGAAGCCTCGTGGTTCCGATAGGGAAATGTGTTCCCCTTGTTGTTGAAACATAATCACTACCTCTTTTCGCCTTGTATTTTCTTCTACGGGAAACATGGAATGACATAATATCCATGCTGAAATTTATACTTATTTAGGGTTCGTTTGGCCTTTTCATACACTAATTGAGTTTCCTAGGCATTTAATGTCAATAATTCAAATCTGAACTACAAATACATGCTCCAGTTCACCAAAATGGTTAGAAAAATTATACATGTGTCCTTGGGTGCATGTTTAGGTTCCATGCCAGGAATGAGAATGAATTACAACCTTACCGGCGTCTTGGCTCGTCGTCAAACATTTGAAATCTTGGTTTTCAAATCCCCATAAATCCAAAACTCACCAGAAAGTCATCAAAGGTGGCACGTTGCACGTCATGGCACATATATGTCGTGGTAAAAACATTGCCAATTTGGGCCAAGCTTTATTACAAACCTTTTACAAACCTCTTACAAACCGGAGCCTGTCGCAAGAAACCTCATGGTTTCGATAGGGAAATGTGTCCCCTTTTGGGCCAAACTATAATCGGTTCCTCTTCTATCCTCGTATTTTCTTCTACACACAACATGGAACAATGTGAGATTCGCGCTGAACTTTGAAATTATTCAGGGTTCGTTTGACCCTTTTTATTCATTATTTGAGTTTTCTAGGCATTTCATGTCCATAACTCAAATCTGAACTACAAATACATGCTCCAGTGCAGCAAAATGGCTAGAAAAAATGTACATGTGTGTCCTTGGGGTGCATGCTTAGGTCCCATGGAACAAAGGAGAATGAATTCAACCGTCTCGCCGCCCTACCTTGTCCACAAACATTGTGAATCTCGGTTTATAAATTTTCGTAAATCCAAAACTCACCAGGAAATCGTGAAACTTGGCAGGGTGTCACTACATGGTACATATAATTGTCCAATTTGGGCGAAGCTATATTACAAGCCTCTTACAAACCGAAGCTTCTCGCAACCCTCGTGGTTTCGGTGGGCGAAACGATAATCGTTGCCTCTTCAAACCTTGAACTTTGTTTTCTACAAGCAACATAGAATAACTGGAGTGTCGTACCGAAATTTGAAACTATTCAGGGTTCGTTTGGCCATTGTATATATTACTAATTAAATTTTCTACGCATTTAATGTAGTCCATAATTCAAATTTGAACTATAAGCACATGATCCAATGAAGCAAAATGGGTGGGAAATCATACATGTGTCATTGGGTGCATGTTTAGGTCTCATTTAAGGAATGTGAATGAATTACAAACTTGTCATCTTCCTAAATCATTGAGAATCTTGGTTTTTAAATCCTAGTAAATCAAAAACTCGCCCAAAAAACGTGAAACTTGGCATGGTTTCATGACATGGCACATATATGCCATGGTAAAAAAATCGTCTAGTTTGAGAAGAGGCGCGCACGTTAGTAGCCAACAAAATCCTTTTTGAAACAATAAGCTGACACGTTAATATCAAAAACGGTTGTATTATATGAACCGTGTCAATATTTAACCATGCTCAGTGGCGTGCGTGCAGCTGTTTGATTAGACGGGGCGAGCGCGAGAAGTCTGCCGTGCAGGCTCGACGGGACGCGTGCGAGCAGTCCACCATGCAGGCTCGACGGGACGTGTGCATCCTGTCCACCTCGCAGGCTCGACGGGACACATGTGAGCAGCAAGGCCGCCCATGCTCACCGAGAAACAAGCTCTTTGACCTCCATGCACCAGCCGCCGCCCACCTTGCTCACAACTTCTCCATTAATGGGCTAATTAAAGCACATGGACGGAGGTTTTTTAGGGGTGGACGGAGGGTGTTTGGTTGTGATCCATGGCAGCATTTGCTTTGTTCGTGTTTTCAACTCGTATTCCACCATTATTTAAATTGCCACATAGGGCAACGGATAATACGACGACAAATAAAATGGCAACGGATAGTACAGCGACAAATATACAATGGCACAGATAATAATTGTCTTACATATTCCGGATAATTTTAAATGCCACATGCGCAAAGCCCGGAAGACATGGGGGCAAGAGAAGAAGGAAATCGTAGACAACGATCAAGATCGCTATTGTATCTACTCTTTGATGGATCGCCAGGCGATTACATCCTCTAGCTCCTTCCTCAATTCCTCACAACTTTGCTTGAAAGCAGCCACTAATTCCTCCACCTCCTGCTCGCACTCGATCCGGAGCTTCCTCAAGTCACCCATCAGTTCATCGACGACTGTTGTCAGCTTCATCCCCGAGGCACTGCTCTGCTCATGCAACATCTTCCAGCCGGCGGCCTCCTCCTCCTTCTCGGCGAGTGCCTTGAGGAGCTTCGCATTGTCACCCATGAGTTGCTCGACGAGGCCGGTCGCCTTGTCAACCGAGGCGTCGCTGATCTCGAGTAGCTTCATCAAGCCACCGACCAGCTCCTACTGCTTAATGTGGCCAGCGAGAATGTCGTCATCGCAGGCCAAGGACTTCAGCAACGCCAGCTCGTCGCGATCACCGACGCGGTGAGTGCGCTTGTGAGAGCCCTCGCGTGCCCGTGAGAACTCGTTGTAGGGCTCCGCGGCGCGTCGGGACATCTCTGCTGCGGCTGCCACTTTGCGGCGGGACCTCTCTAGTGCTTCCGCGGCCTTGGTCTTTGCTGTCTGGTTATATGCCCATCCGAAACTCCTCCTACCGGTCATGGCGGAACAACTTGACAGGAAAGACCAGTTTTGTGGGTGACGAGGAGAGGAACTGTGAAGTAATTTTCAAGTGGGTCCGGTACTAAGTGTGAACACATATTAGTTTGATCGGTGTGAACAGATTTGCAATCACTTATTGCCTTGTAATCTGCAATATGACGAGAAACAAAGTCAAAATTTATTGATGGTTCTGGGCCTATAAAATCCTATTTCTGTTGTTCTGCCTCATCGCAAACATTTTTTTTGGATCAACCGTATGCCACGCATCGGAAGCCCGAAACGTGGGCCCTTGTTCTCTGATGTACGTGTACGTGTCTGCCCACTATCACACACAGTTATGATATCACCATCGTGTCCTATGGATGCACCGTCGTGTCTCCCACGGGGTGCCATAAGGTTGACCACATGGTTGCTCGCCGTGGAGTCCTTGCTTTTTTTGCGGGTACGTGGAATCCCTGCACACGCTCTACTCGCCGTTGAGGCAAATTTACAATGGCAATGATTAATAATTGTCTTACATATTCAGGATAATTTAAAATGCCACATGCCGCAAGGCACAAAACACTCACGACCTACTTATGCATACAATTATAATAAAATATAGCTAAAAAGCTAAGTCGGCGGCCTTCCGACGACGGTCTTCTAGGACTCCATGATCAGCATATCACCCTTGCGGCCGTTCATTATGTGTAACTTACTAATCATCGCACACGAGTACTCGCAGACGCATCGTGTGCGATACTCCTAGCCACCGCAAGCAACTAGTTTGCATTTTTCAAAGTTTTTTGTATGAACAGAATCACACACGAACTTACTATAGTAACCGTCTATGTTATAATTTCTCATCGCAAATAGTTCATCCGAGTGGGTTGTTTGCTACGTATCACACACATCTGGTTTACACGAATCGTCTGTGTTCTTTTGGCTGATCACAAATGCCGCATATCACACACATCTTGTTAAGATGAACCGTTTCCGTTCTCTTGCCTAATTGAAAACAATTTGTCCGAGTGAACCGTATGCCGTATATCACACACACCTTGATTTGGCTGACCGTTTCTGTTGCATTCCCTAATAGTACACAGCTCATCGGAGGGAACTGTATGCCATATATCGCACACACATTGATATGGTTGCCCATTTCTGTTGTTCTTCCTCATCGCAAACAGTTCTGCTGGATCAACCGTATGCCCAGCATCGCACACGTAACTAAAATCTGAACCGTGTTTGATGTCTCCGCCATCGCAAACGTTTTGCATCTTTTTTGACGGTTTTTTCACACCACCGTTTGTGATTATTGCATCGCACACAGTTTCGTCGAAGGGTCTCTGATTGTAGTGTCGCGTTAGCAGCATCCTACAGTAGTGTATGTTCTTTGTCCGTATTACTCCACCAGTATCTGCAGATAATCTCACTAATCTGGTTACATAAAGTCTTGGTCATATCAAACATGCCATTGCAAAGACCGGAACTGCTTGGGCTATGGCCTTTATTAGAATCTCTTTACCCGTCGTGAGAGCATTTTTTTCTTTCCACCCCTGAATTTCCTCCAAATTTTGTCTTTGAGGTAGGCAAATGCTTTTTCTTTTGATCTTCCGATGTACACTGGCAGCCCTAAATACTTCTCTGTTCTTGCCTCTGATCCTCCTGGAGTGCAGCAACAAGTCACCTAGTGCATATGGACAAAGCCACCTTCCCCATCCTCCAAAGGGTGAGCATTCCTATTTGGTAAATTCATACTCACTCTGTTTCTAAATACAAGACGTATTGTCACTTCAAATGAAGTGCCAAAACGTATTATATTTAGAAATGGAGGGAGTGTAACTTATGCCATCTATGTATGCTACAACTTATATGGATTGTTTCTTTTAGACAAGTACTCCCTCCGTTCCAAATTACTCGTCGCTAAAATGGATGTATCTAGAACTAAAATACATCTAGATACATCCATACGTGCGACAAGTAATTCGGAACGGAGGGAGTACTACCTTATACATGATGGCTATCCTAACAGAATAAGATATCTCGCACTGTACAAAGGAGAAAAAAGTCATCCCCACTAACTTTCACACAGGTGTCTTGTTGAATACCCCATAAGGGATAAGTTCAACATGATCCAATCGTGCAAGCGCAATTGCATAGAGTTTCCATGAAGTGTTGAAGACGAAATGGCAAATTCTACTCAAGATGCCAACCTATTAATTTGAAACCCAGAAAATGATTGTTTCCACTGCTATGGCATTTTATAATTATGTTCGTTTCCATGATAAAAAAAGGTATATTCATTTTGTTTGATGTGATAGAACCTGACTATGTGCCAACAATTTCGGAATGATCAGAAGTTCTTTGTTCCTGCATGTCTATCAGATACATCAACTTCACAGGCAAATGGTGCCGACATGGATGAGATTGATCGACTATCTACCGCCATTTCCTTAGGTTGGTGAGATTTGGTTGACGCAAGAGATATGTGCCTCTTTTGATTTGCAAAATGTAAGGCTTTTGTTCTATGAATATGTGTTAAACTTGGAGTTTTTTCATGATCTATATTTTCGTGTTTATTTTCAATTTTACATGAATTTTATATTCGCAAAAATACAAAAAATTACACTGGTCAAATGTTTTTTTGAATCACTGGTCAAATGCTTTGTATAGGTGAATAGGTATGTACACAGCACAATCGCTACAGGGAAAAAACGTTTAACAGACACCCACCTGACTGGGCTTAGAAAAACAAGGTCCAACAGCCACCAACCCGAATGGGCCAGTCCAACACCAAACAAAACTTCTCACAGTGACTCGGCGAAATCACTATTTAAGGAGTGCTTGTTGGAAAGATTACTCCCACCTTCTCAGGTTGTGACAAGTGACGCGCTGCATGTGCGCCATTTGTCGTTATCTGTGAGTTTTTCCTTTTTTTGGATTCGTTTATTCAAAATGTTTTATCTCTTAAACCGTGCGTCCAAACCGCGAACCGTTTTCACCTTTAGTTTCCTGGCGTCGAGATCTTCATAACTAGATCCCATGTTGATAGTTTTTGACGAACATTTTTTTTCACAAAAAGACTGAACCGGGATCACGTATTTTTTCCCATTCCGAAAGAGGCATGCCCATGCCTCTCGCGGAAAAAAGAGAGGAGAAAACGCATTTTTTCGTCCCCGAGGAGGCACAGCCGTGCCTCTCGCGAAAACACAACCATGCCTCTCGTGGAAGCAAAACCGTTCCTCTCACGAAAAAACAGAAAACATATTTTTTTTGTTTCCGAGAGGCACGACCGTGCCTCTCGTGAAAGCACAACCATGCCTCTCGCGGAAGCAAAACCGTGCCTCTCGCGAAAGAAAAATAAATAGAAAACATGTTTTTTTGTATCCGAGAGCCGTGCCTCTCGTGAAAGCACAACCGTGCCTCTCGCGGAAGCAAAACCGTGCCTCTCTCAGAAGAAAAAAAAACAGAAAACACGTTTTTTTTCGTTTCCGAGAGGCACGGCCATGCCCCTCGCGAAAGCACAATCGTGCCTCTCTCGGAAGCAAAACCGTGCCTCTCGCAGAAGGAAAACAAAACAGAAAACGTGTTTTTTTTCTGTTTCGGAGAGGCACCCGGTGACTCTCCCGAAAGCAAAATCGTGCCTCTCGCGGAAGCAAAACCATTACTCACGTTAAAAAAAATAACAAAAACGCGTTTTTTCGCGCATTTTTTTTCCATAAGTTAAGGAAGACCGGTAGAAAACCGAAATGTCGAAAACCCCCGAAAAAACCCGTTTAAAAAGCCAAAAACGCGTGCGGAAAAATAAAAATAAAGATAAAATCCGAAGGGAGCGCCTAGAGCACGACACACGGCGAAGGGCTGAGAGCGCGCCAAGTGGCGCTGATCGTTGTGAGCCTCCCGAAGGAGAGACCTCCTATATGGCGCGTGGGGCGCCCCCCAGTGGCCGTAGCGCGCACCCACTGCCCCCGCTCACCCAGTTGGGCCGGCCCATGCACTTGGCGGGCGCCCCCGATTTATTCGGTTTCTGTTTTTTACTTTTCCTTTGCTTATTTTCTGTTTTTGATTTATTCTATATTAAAATAACTCGTGATTGCATCTAAAACTCAAAATATTGTGAATTGTCATAAAAACAGATCTTGAATTCAAAAAAATATTTGCAAATCAAAAGAATGAACATTTTTTAAATTTTAGCGAACATTTTTTAACAATGATGAACAATTTTCAAATTTCATGAACAAAATTTGAAATCAATGAATAAATCTTGAGTTTGACGAACTTGTTTTGAAAATGATGAACAAAATTTTAATTTAATGAACATCTTTTTAGGTTGGTGAACAATTTTTGCATTTTGGTGAACATTTTTTAAATCCAATAAACAAAAAAGTTCAATTGGATTAACATTTTTTGAAAATGATGAACAAAATTTCAATTTAATGAACAATTTTTTAATTTTGGCGAACATTTTTAAAATCCGATGAACAAAAAAGTTCAACTCGATGAACATTTTTTGAAATTTTGAACTTTGGTGAATAGTTTTTAAATCCGATAAAAAAGTGCAATTTGATGGGCATTTTTCAAAATGATGAACAAAATTTGAATTTAATGAACATTTTTTAAACAGTGAACAATTTTTGAATTTTGGTGAACATTTTTTAAATGCGATGAACAAAAATTTGAATTTGATAACATTTTCTGAAAATGATAAACAAATTCAATTTAATGAACATTTTTTAGGTCGGTGAACAAATTTTGAATTTTTGTGAACATTTTCTAAATCCCACGAACAGAAAATTTTAATTTGAGTAATATTTTTGAATTGTTGAACATTTTTCTAAAATGATGAAAAAATTGAATTTGATGAACGAAAAAGTGTTTGTTAATTTGAAAAGTAAATCTGCAAAAAAGTGTAAAAGTAAAGAGGAAAGAAGAAGGAAACCAGAAAAGAAAAAAAGGGAAAAGAAAAAAGAAAAAAGAAAAAAATTGAATTCGATGAACGAAAAAGCTGGCGGCAGAGGAGTTTGGTGAACGAAAAATTTGATGAACGAAAAATTGAATCCTTCACCGCCGCCGTCGCCTAAGGCCTTAACTTTTACACTTTTGCAAGCACCGCGGCCGGTCGTCCACCTTCGCCTGTCCCACCATTGCCCTCTCTCAGCTACTACCTCCTGGTGGAGCAGGCTGAGAGCATCTCCAACAGCCACACCAAAAGGCGCGCGCGCGGTAAACCGAGTTTTTTGCGCGCGCGGGACGTTTCGGCGCGCTCCAGCGGTGGCGGGAAACTCGCACGCGTGGGAACCGTTTGCGCGCGTGTGGGAAAAGGCGGCAGCTCACGCGCTATTTTTGCGGCGCGCCTTTAAATTGCGGCGCTCACCCCGCGTCTATTCCACACACTTCTCTTCCTCTTCCGCCGCCACGCGCGCCTCCACCGCTTCCTCGTTGCTTCTGCTGCCACGCGCGCCCCCACCGCTCCAGCGCCCCGCCACCAACGCGCCACCATGCCGCCGCGCCGCCGAGGAGCGTCGGGCTACCGCGGCGTCCGCCAGCGCCCCAACGGCGGTTTCTACTCCGAGATACGGTCCGGCGAACTTCGGCTCGGCCTCGGCATCTTCGGGACGGCGCGCGATGCCGCCCGCACGTACGACGCGGCGGCGTGGCGCCTAGGCGGGCCGCGCCCACAGATGAACTTCCAGGATATTTACACGCTCCAGCAGGCGCTGGACCGTGCCCCGCCGCCTTGTCTTAACACAGCAGAAGACCGTGCGGAGCACGCTGAGCGGCAGCGCCGCCTCCTCGTCGCCCAGGAGGACGAGCGAGTCATGGCGGAGTGGCGCCGGTGCCACCCGGAGGACGTCACCTACGAGCAAACCTACTGGGCAAGGCGCCGCGAGGAGGAGACTCAAAGGCGCCGCGATCAATAGTTGGACAGGCGTCGGCTGAAGGCCCTGACGATATCGCAGTGCGAAATCGTTGAGAATGGTGGGCAGACGATCTTTACATCTGACGATGATCGTTGGACGGACATATGACTCGATACCTCGGACGAGACCAGGGAGGATGGCGATGATGATGATGGTGACGACGACTGGGAGTAGGTTGTAGTTGCACTATCTAGTAGTTTTATATCTATCTATGCTATGAAACTATGTAAAATATCTATGTATCGTTTTTTTATCTATGAATTTTATTTAGTTTTATTAAAAAATGTACGCAATGTATAGCGCGCGCTGCCTTTTTGCGCCGCCGCTGGAGCTACGCGCGCGTGCTCAATTTTGACGCTGCTGCTGGAGCCAGCGCTGCCGGCTGCGCCAAACCAGGCGAACAACACGCGGTAAATGAGTTTTTAGCGGGCGACGCGTTGCGCGGCTGTTGGAGATGCCCTGAGAAGGTGGAGCGCGCTGAAGCTGATGGGAGCAAAGAAGACATGAAGAAAGAAAAGAAGAAAGGGAAGGACAAGAAGGAAAAGAAAGAGGCTGGGTTGGGTCGGCAGAAGCAGATGTTTGATACCAATGCTGGTAAGGAGCTGGCCGAAAAGTCGGGCTTGACGGCGGTAAATTCCTTTTCGGAGCGTGGCGATCGGGAAGATGCAGAAAATGTTAAGAAATTGTAAGACAATAGGCTTTGGGGGGAACCGGCACAACCCTCTAGGGGTGGCCTATCACATATATATATATAATGAGGTGGTATACAACGTTACAATATACACATGTAAATACAGTCTAACACCCTCCCTCAATCTTAGCCACTTTCTAATGAATCTAGAAGGGTAAGATTGCGCCTGCAAGTCTCAAACTGTGGCAAAGGCAATGGCTTGGTGAAGATGTCAGCAAGTTGATCCTTGGAAGAAATAAACTTGATCTGTAGTTGCTTCTGAGAGACACGTTCACGCACAAAGTGATAGTCAACTTCAATGTGTTTCGTTCGGGCATGGAATACTGGATTTGCAGAAAGGTATGTAGCACCGATGTTATCACACCAAAGAACAGGAGGCTGTGATTGAGGTATACTTAACTCCTGAAGCAAGGACTGTACCCAGATGATCTCTGATGTGGCATTGGCCACAGCCTTATACTCAGCCTCAGTACTGCTACGCGAGATAGTAGCCTGTTTCCGAGCACTCCAGGCAATCAGGTTAGAGCCAAAGAAGACAGCATAACCCCCCGTGGATCGCCTGTCATCCGGATTGCCAGCCCAGTCTGCATCAGAATATGCTGAAAGACAACCAGAGTCAGACGGCCGAATATGCAAACCATGAGCCACCGTGAAACGAATATAGCGCAAAATCCGCTTAACAGCAGACCAATGAGTGTCACGGGGTGACTGCAGATACTGGCAGACTCGGTTAACAGCATAGGAAATGTATGGTCGCGTGATCGTCAAGTACTGGAGCCCACCAACAATACTCCTGTACTCTGTCGCATCAGAAGAAGAAAGAAGCACACCATCAACAGCATTGAGCTTATCAGTGGTAGACATGGGTGTAGTCGTCGGTTTGCACTTAAGCATCCCAGCTCGCTGCAACAAATCCAGAGAGTACTTCTTCTGCGTCATAACAAGGCCAGCATCACGAGAAGTAACCTCCACACCAAGAAAGTAATGAAGCTTCCCAAGGTCCTTGACCGCAAAATCAGCACCAAGTGAGCGAACAAGCGCAGTAACAGCCGACTGAGAGGAGCTGACCAAAATGATATCATCTACATAGACCAACAAGTACATAGTAACCTCAGGCCTTTGAAGAAGAAACAATGAGGAGTCAGCAGTTGATGATGCAAAACCATGAGCACGAAGAGCCATTGCAAGACGAGCATGCCAAGCACGAGGAGCCTGCTTCAGACCATAAATTGCCTTGGACAGACGACAGAGATGATCAGGGCGATCCGGATCAGAGAAACCCGGAGGCTGGCGCATGTAAACCTCCTCCGCCAAGACACCATGAAGAAAAGCATTTTGAACATCAAGCTGACGAAGAAACCAACCTCGAGTAACAGCCAGAGAGAGAAGAAGTCTGATGGTAGTAGGCTTGACCATTGGACTGAAGGTGTCTTCATAGTCAAGTCCAAAACGCTGTCGAAAACCACGAGCAACCAGACGAGCCTTATAGCGCTCAATGGACCCATCAGAATGCCTCTTCACTTTGAAAACCCATTTGGAATCAATGATATTTACGCGTGATTGTGGAGGAACAAGAGTCCATGTCTGATTGCGAAGAAGCGCTTGATACTCCTGCTCCATGGCCTCTCTCCAATGAGGAATGCGCATAGCAGCTTGATACGTGCGTGGCTCAGAGGATGGATCTGCGAGAGCAGCAGACATGCACGCCGCTAACCAAGCAACTGTGCCATCGTGACGTTGCTTAGGCTGAAAAATGCCACTCCGACTGCGCGTATGTGGACGTAGAGCAGCAGCAGGAGCCGGCAGAGGCGAAGGTGACGGAGACGTGACGGTCTCCGGAGATGCAGGAATCACCTCAGGCGAGCTCGGGACAGACGACTCCGGGCTGCATGGCGAAGACTGGCCCGACGACAGGGGCTCAGAGGCCATGGGCGAACCGAGAGTGGGCGAGGCCAGCTCCGGTGACACCGGCCCAGACGGCCTTGGCGAGGCGAGAGCAGGCGAGGCCGGCCCTGGTAAGAAGGGTCCAGACACCCTGGGCGAGGCAGGGGTGGGCGAGGCCAGGCCTGGTGATGACTGCCCCGACGCCCTGGGCGAGACGGGGACCGAGGAGGCCGGCCCAGTCGGCGGGGTTGCAGGGCGCGACGATGGCGAAGGCAGCCCAGAAGCCAGAGGCGACCGGGCCAGGACGTCGATCGGCCGTGCATGAGCACGAAAACCGAGGCCATGCAGGGGCGCCATGTGCTCCTCATGCACAACAGAAGGTGCCGAGGATGAAGGCGATGGCGACGAAGAGGAAGATGGCACTTCCAGAATCTCCAAACGAGCCCCACGACCAGTGCCTGCATCATGGTTAGGCAACAATAGAGGAGAATATGCAACATCATCAAATTGGTCAGAAGCAACAGAGGATGAATGCATGACAGGTGGCTCGGTAGTGGACACAGGGAGTTTGGCAAAGGGAAAAACATGCTCATCAAACACAACATCCCGAGAGATGTAGACACGATTAGTGGGCACATGAAGACATTTGTATCCTTTATGAAGAGAGCTATAACCAAGAAAAACACACTTCTTGGAACGAAACTCGAGCTTACGCTTGTTATATGGACGGAGATGGGGCCAGCAAGCACACCCAAACACCTTGAGAAAGGTGTAGTCCGGTTGTTCATTAAGGAGAACTTCAATGGGAGTCTTCATATTCAAAACACGAGTGGGAGTACGATTGATGAGAAAACATGCAGTGGTGAAAGCATCACTCCAAAAACGAAACGGAACAGATGCATGGGCCAAAAGAGTCAGACCAGCTTCAACAATGTGACGATGCTTACGTTCTACTGAACCATTTTGCTGATGTGTATGTGGACATGCTAAACGGTGAGTGATCCCAAGCGACTGAAAGAAGGAGTTGAGGTTGCGATACTCGCCACCCCAGTCCGACTGAACATGAACAATTTTGTGCTTGAGAAGGCGTTCAACATGTTTTTGGAACTGAACAAAAATGTCAAACACATCAGATTTACGTTTGATAAGATAAAGCCAGGTAAAGCGGCTGTAAGCATCAACAAAACTGATATAGTAATTATGACCACTAACAGAAGTCTGAGCAGGACCCCATACATCTGAAAACACAAGTTCTAAAGGATGTTTCACCTCACGACTGGACTCCGAAAAAGGAAGTTGATGACTCTTCCCCTGCTGACAAGCATCACACACTGCTACATCTTTATTACTAGACACACTAGGAAGCTCATGACGACGCAAAACATGCCGGACAATAGGTGTGGCCGGGTGACCAAGACGAGCATGCCACTGTGACGGAGATACCCGAACTCCACTGAAGACGCGAGCGACGCCAGGATGCTCCAGACGATAGAGACCTTGGCAGAGCCGCCCACTAAGAAGAATGTCCCTCGTGCCCCGATCCTTAATAAAAAGATCAAAAGGATGAAATTCACAAAGCACATTATTATCACGAGTGAGTTTAGGAACTGAAAGAAGATTACGTGTCACAGATGAAACTCGAAGAACATTGCGAAGTTGAAGACTCCTATTGGCATGTCTAGTGAGAAGTGATGCTTGACCAATATGAGAGATGTGCATACCTGCTCCATTGGCGGTGTGGATCTTGTCGGAGCCATGGTAGGGTTCACGAGTGTGAAGCTTCCCCATCTCACTGGTCAGGTGCTCTGTCGCCCCAGAGTCCATGTACCAGTGGGGATCAATGGAGTAGGACTGAGTGTGTCCCTGTGGCTTCTGCGGCGGCGGACGATCAGCCATGGCGACCTGACGAGCAAAGTTGTGTGTATCCTTCCCGTCATTGCCGAGACCAAGAAAACCCCGCTGGAAGTGCTTGTGACAGTTCGAGGCCCAGTGCCCATCGCGACCACAAAGCTGGCACACACGTGGACCGCCAGCCCCTGGTAGCGTCGCAGTAGGAGGAGGGGCCGAGGCGGGTGGTGGTGACTGCCCCGAAGGAGCCCTGGATGAAGCAGAGGAGCGACCACCCTTGGTGGCGGCGTTTGCCGAGAGGGCGCCGTTGCCCCTGGATCGGCGCGTCTCGACTCGTTGCTCAGTAAGCAGGAGGCGTGAAAAGACCTCGTGTGCTGGCATGGGCGTGGAGTTGCCCCTCTCATTGATGATCTCGACTAGGGCGTCATACTCCTCATCAAGACCATTGACAATAAACGAGTTGAACTCGGAGTCGGTGAGGGGCTGTCCAATGGAGGCCAGCGTGTCGGCGAGACTCTTAACTTTGTTGTAGAACTCAGTGGCGGTGGAGTCAAGCTTCTGACACTCCCCAAGTTGGCGATGGAGCCCAGATACACGAGCCTGCGACTGTGCCGCAAACGAGCGCTCAAGAATAGTCCATGCCTCGTGGGACGTCTTGGCGAAGACAACAAGCCCAGCAACGGCTGGAGAGAGCGACCCCTGGATGGAGGAGAGGTTCGCCTGATCCTGCCCTGTCCAGACACGGTGAGCCGGATTATAGACCGGACCATGCACGCTGTCAACCAGCGCAGGAGGGCAAGGGAGTGAGCCGTCGACATAGCCAAGCAGATAGTGACTCCCAAGAAGCGGAAGAACCTGTGCGCGCCAGAAGATGTAATTGTCCGACGACAACTTGATGGTGATGAGATGGCCGAAGTGAAACGGCGGCGGCGGCTGCGATCCCATCGAGGAGACTGGCTGAGGTGAGACCACCGTGGAGACAGTCAGAGGGGCAGCCGGCGCGGTGCCAGAGGGCGCGATGGCCGCGGTTGACGCCGCGAAGCCTGCCAGCGCGACGTCCTCCGCCACCAGCGGCGCAGTGGCCGAGGGCGCGACAGCTGCGGTTGACGGGGCGGCGGCGGTGTGGGCCACAAGCGCCTGCCCGGGCGAAGTAGCAGCCGGCGGGAGCGCGAAGAGGGAGCCGACGCTCCGTGTCCCGATCGGCGCCTGAAGGGAAGCGGCATCCAGCGGCCTCGAGAGAAGTGCCGCGAGGGAGGCCGGCAGAAAACCGGTGGCGGTGGAGCCGGACG
The DNA here is from genome assembly GCF_018294505.1 of Triticum aestivum. Classification (NCBI taxonomy): domain Eukaryota; kingdom Viridiplantae; phylum Streptophyta; class Magnoliopsida; order Poales; family Poaceae; genus Triticum; species Triticum aestivum. Next base: position 284,528,439 of record NC_057807.1, read on the forward strand.
CAGCGGCGGACGTCATAGCAGTCGGGCGACGGCGACGGCGGGCGCGGCGGCGGCGGCGGTGGCGGCGGCGGCGGTTTAGGGTTTTTAGGCGGAAGCGGACGTAACCTAGCGTGATACCATGTAAGACAATAGGCTTTGGGGGGAACCGGCACAACCCTCTAGGGGTGGCCTATCACATATATATATAATGAGGTGGTATACAACGTTACAATATACACATGTAAATACAGTCTAACAGAAATACAGGAAGAAAAAAGAGAAAAAGAAAGACAAAGAAGCTGAGACGGCCGGGCAGATGCAGGCATTTGATATGACTGTTGAAAATTTATGGTCGGAGGTGTATGCAGAGAGAATAAAGGTTGAAGGAAAACAGTCTAGTAGCAAGTCCAAGAAGAGAAAGCGCAAGCGTCACGATGGCGAGCTTGCTGCAAACGTTTCTGGTGGCGATCACATTGTGGCAAGAGAAGATAATAAAAGAAAGAAGGAGAATTCAGTTGTGCTGGAAAAGAGCAGCCAAATTGACAATGCTAAGAAAGGTACCAGTAAGAGAGGAAATGGAAGTGATAAAGTGAGTTCAGACCTTAGCCAGTATGTGTTTGCTGGAGAGGAAGCTAATGCAGATGGTAAGGGTGATAAGAAGAAAAAGAAGAAGAGAAAGGAAGGGATTGAAGGAGGAAAAAAGGGCAAAGAAAATGCAGCTCGGTCAAAGAACAAGGGTAGGTGGGTGACATTTGCAGATTTAGTGGAGGTTTTTAGCATCGAAGGTGGTGATGATGAAGAGGGTGGAAGCAGTGGTGGATCTGAACTTGTACATGGACAACGGTTTACCCTGGAAGAAGACGCCACCCTCATGGAAGCTATGAGGGATTATGCAGAGATGAAGCAGCTGGGAGAGGAAGGTTTAGAGATGATTCGTTGCTGTAGAAAATACCCAGAGCTGAAGGGTTACTGGAGTGATATAGGGAAATCGTTACCCCATAGAGGCATAGACCCCACGAGGCAATTTACCAGGGAGCACGTATATTACTCACTAGAAGCGACGAACGTAAATGGACACAGGAAGAATATCACAAGATTCGACAGTTTGTCGAAAAAAATGGCACGGATTGGAAGACATTGTCAGAGGAACTTGGAAAGAGTGAGATCCATGTAAAAGATACTTGGAGAAGAATAAAGCCTAAGAACTTGAAAAAAGGGCGATGGACCCAGGACGAGCACCAAAACTTGTTTGATTTGGTGAACCTTGACCTGCGTCTGAAAGCCCATCAGGAGAAAAATCCTGGCCATCGTAAGCTAAGAGATAACATTTCCTGGGAGACCATCAGTGATAAATTGACCAGCCGTAATCACAAGAATTGCTGCTTGAAGTGGTATGTCATATTAGCATCTCCGCTGGTCAAGCAAGGAATATGGGCGGATATTGATGATTATCACCTGGTGGAAGCGCTTCAAAGGGTCGATGCTGTTTGCATTGAAGATGTTGATTGGGAGAGCCTTCTCGGTCACAGGTCAGGGGAGGTTTGTCGTCAAAGATGGAACAAGTGGAAGTGCTGTCCAAGCTTTACTGCCCAGAAATGATTGACCACAGGGAATGAGAAACATCAGGAGTTCCCCACCCAGCAAACTTTTGGATGTCTCAATAGAACGGCATGTTCGATGTTGCATCTCGCCTGTTGTCGTGTGTTGTAGCCTGTAATATGTCTGGCTTGTGGGATTTGTGAGATGCTGAAATGTCCACAGCACTTGGTTTTTGCCAAATAAAAAGGGAACTTCATCTTGCTGTTTTATCTCCTCACTCCATCTCAACCACATTCACACCTAGTGCTCTAACTCCTACTCCCTCCGTTCCTAAATAGTTGTCTTTCTAGACATTGCAAATGGACTATCATATACGGATGTATGTAGACATATTTTAGAGTGTAGATTAACTCATTTTGCTCCGTATGTAGTCACTTGTTGAAATGTCTAGAAAGACAAATATTTAGGAACGGAGGGAGTAGATCACTCGCTCTCCTCTGGTTATGACAGCAGTGGCGATGGCAACAGTGACTTGACCCCTGCGAAGAATTGATCCATGCCTGACCGTGATCTGTACCATGAGTGTTCCAATCTTCCATCTACCTGTTCTACAGTGGTGTTGTCTGCAACAACAACAAATGCATCTTGCAAGTAATTTTATGAGGGCCTTACTCTTGTTAGCTAAACCACTTGACTGTGAACAATTTTAAGTGGAAATTTGTCACCAAGCATTCAAATTAGGATATCTACTTGCAATCATCTTTTTAGAGTAAACTTATGTACTTGCAATCATCTTTTTATTTTAGAGTAAACTTATGTATTTGCAATGATGCAATCTACTGCCGTGCGGGGGTAATTATGTACTAACATGTTCTGTTTTTTTAGGGGGCTATCATGTTGTTTCTTAGTAAGGCAATATGGGCGCTATCCAGAATGTTCTCTTGTCGAGTTACATTATCACTATTAAGGCTCATATAGATACAACGGAGACGACCAAAGGCACGTCCACAACTTATTTACTCCCTTCATAAAAAAAATATATAAGAGCGTTTAGATAGTTCCACTGTTGTGCGAAACAAGGAGATAGTTCAACCAAACTGATAGAATACCATACTGTATCCAGATTCGATGTGAATACTTTGGCTTAGCCTTGTTGTGATGATCAGTCTCTATATGCTAGTTTTATGCCTGGCTTTCTTTGTGTACATTTCCATGTGATTTGAACAGTTGTAGAATGATGTTTTGAGTTGGTGTGCATTGCAGAGTGGAAGGGTTGCTGAAAGCTGGTGGGCGAAGAGAGTGCGGACAGTGAGGGAACAAGCTAGGAAGGGCACCTGAACCTGAAGCCTGTGCATGTTTCATAAGCTGCTGCCCATCTTGGACAGGTAGAGTAGGCTGGAACTTTTTTTCTTTATCCAAGCATGTTTTCTTGGATATGATGGATGGATGCGGTTGCCCGGGCGGACAAATGGAGGGCGGACGCTTCCTGTCTGCGGATCGTTTTTGTTACTAGCTATATTTTTTTTCTATAAATTACTGTACAGCCCTGGGTTCACATAAACGGTGGTTGTAGCGTTTCGACTATACTAAAGGCTAATGCGCGCTTCGCCGCGCCGTTCTTCACTTGTGAAATTAACTTTTTTATATCTATAGATTATTGTGATCAGTTGTTTTGTTGTAATTTTATCTGTGCTGTTATTGTGTTTTAATTTTTATTGGTGGTGTTTTTTTTGTTCATATATCATGTTGGTTGATGTTGGAGTATTTTTTTATTCAAAAGAAGAGAGGAGTTATTTGATGTGTGGTTATGAAGTCTTTGCACATTTTGACCTGGTGTCGGTCCGGTGGTGATTGTTTGAGCCTATTGGGAGTTCTTATTTCATGCTAAATTCATGGAATTGCTATTGTGACGCTCACATGGGTCAGCACACGAAGCTTTAGCTCGCTCAGTTTGGCTCTATGCTCCTCTTGCTCATTTAGTTTTTTTCTCTAACCCCACTGTTAGCTCAGAAAAAATCTCCTATAATTTTTTATTTGAAAAGGTTAGTTAAATTAAATAATATTTTTGCAAATAAAAAACTAAATAATATTTTAAGGACTTAAAAAATAGTATGAATTTTAAAACATAAATTTTAGAAACATTCATAAATTTAAAATATATTCATGGTTTCAAAATTGTTCGCAAAATAAAAGGTTTTCTTATTTGAAAAAAAATGCTCACAAATTTTAAATGATCATGAACTTGAAAATATCCTCAAATTTACTCAGTATTACTGAATCTAAAGAATTTCAAAATATATTTATCTTCTTTAAAGTACACAAATTTTAATAAGTGCTCATGAATTAAAACGTGAAACAAATTAAAAATAAAAAGAAAAGAAGAAATAAAACTAAACAACACACGCTTACATGTGGGGTCCTAGTAATCCCACAACCCTCGAAGCACCACAACGCTTCAATTCGAGGGAGCTTAGTATCTCTATATATCTCTAATTAGCTTTTTTTTTTCCTTGTTTCTTGCACGCACGCATTTCTTTCTGGTGGTGGTTGACACGAAATTCTTCATGCAGAGATGGGGATAATCGTAAGATACAAGTAATTAGTGTCGTATTATGCGGATGCTTAACGGGATCGGTTTCTTGTTGAAATTAATGGGTTTTCCTAACCAATCATGCTTGCCGTTGGTGCACCCAACCCCCTACGGACTACTAGATCACTCCCGAAAGAAATTAGAGAGGCAAGTGATCGAACAACCCAGACAGACAGCGAGATCACAACCACGATTAAAAGGAGCCTCTGCAATTTTGCCGCAATAGTATATGTATCCCATTCCTGCAGGCTTTATATTTGATCTCGTCACATGCATGGTTCGCGTTGCAAGCGAAGCAAATCTCTCCCTTTGCTCCACCAGCATCGACGGTCCCTGCCGGTACGATTAACTAGTTATTATAAGCGTCTCCATCTGATGAAGCGTCTCTTTCGCATCACCCGTCGTCTTCGCTTTGCCGCTTGTCTCTCCAATAATGTAGTAGTACCAACTCGTGGTTAGTCCCCTTCACACACAAAAAATAAAACTCGTGAGTAGTTAACAAAACCAGCACAGCAATAACACCATTGCTGTCTATCGTTGCTCTCGTTAAGTAATGCCACTAATTAACTGACTGCTCACTACTGGAATCATGACATTTCATTTCACTTTGTGTTTTTTAAGTAAAATACATTGAAGGTCCTACAAGTATTCCAAGTGTGTCAAGTAGGTTCTAAAAGTTTGAAATCGTTCACCGCAGGTCCTAAATGTGTGTAAGTCGTTTGCCGCGGGTCCTAAAAGTATTTAAAGTGTGTCAAGTACTCCGTATAATGTAAGACGTTTTTTGACACTAGCACTAGTGTCAAAAAACGGCCTACATTATGGGACGGAGGGAGTAGTTCCTAAAAATCATTGGTAAAACATACAAGTAGGACCCGCGGTGAACGATTTCAAACTTTTAGGGGCTACTATTGTTTATTGGTCCCCTTTGCATTTTGTGTTAAAATTTGACCCTAGATTTTACTAACTAAATGTTATGCATGTAACCAAAAATAATATCACTGAAAACTACATTCAAATAGAATTCAACGATATAATTTTTTATGACATGCATTATTATTTTCTTAATTAAATTTATTTTTAAAGTTTGGCACAAAATACTAAGGGGCCAATGACACACTTCGAATACTTTTAGGACCTCCAGTGTATTCTAGGTAACATTTCACTTAGTGCCCAAACCAAACACACCCTTACATATTACTGTGAATTTTGCGATGCATGCATAATGATTCTCTAATCTCTTTGGTTACACAAACGTGCTGCTGGAAGCTCACTCCAACTTGCCACAGTGGAGGGACCTAATCATGTTTACCCAGAAAAGGGAGCTCGATTAGTTAACGTGTTTGCAGGTGGGAGTACGTTGCAACAGCCAGCTGGTCGAGGTAGGTAGGTGAGAGCGAGGTACTCCTATGCCGCAAGGTTAGTGTTCGTCCGTGTGCCCACCCAATCCAATCAAGCGTGTTTTGCAAGACCACCACTGGTCTAGAAAGCCTGACTATCAATTCGGTTTCTCTGCTTTGTTCTCACGCTTATTCTCACTCGGAGTAACTGCTCGGTTGACTTTTGTCGTGGGCGGATTTTTCTCATGCGGTCATGCCTTCCCGTGTCGTGCGTTGATGCAAACATCGCATCCTCCATAGGTTTCTTTCCTGTGTGGAAATTGATTTGACTTTTTTATTGTACATTAAGTAATTGAATAAAACACAATGTACACACGACTGCACTGAGCTCAACTACAAATCCCCTAAGCCCAACAAATATGCACTTCCTCTGCAAACGGATGCAAAAACGTCCTACATTTGTTTATAGAGGAAGTACCGCATTCTTAACAAAGAAATACCGGACAAATATATGAATTATGAATTTGTTTAGAACACATAATAAGTCTAAACGCTGCATCAAATTAAGTATTTTTCTTTAAGTATAATTAAATTACTTTGCTCAAATGCGCCTGAATATGTGCCTGCAAGCACTTTAAACTTTAAAGATATACTGATATTTTTATGGGCAGGACATCGCGTATAGCAGGGTGCCAGGATCAGAAGCAGAAGGCTCTTTTGGGAGGTGGACCAGCTGCACCAGAAAGTTGGTGGATCATTTTCCTACGTCAACATCACAGAACACGTGACGATCCTCTCGCCTACATTATTACAATACACTGTGCACTAACCGTTGGAAGCACTCGCACGAGAGGCTGACTGGTGGGGGTTCAGATGCATATAGTTTATTGTTAAGGTTGCAACTGCCAGGAAGCTTAGTGGACAAACAATAATAGTGGTAGCTAGTGACATGCATGTTGTCACAGAATATTGACTGCACTGGTGGTTGCACAAAGGCCATGGTTCGCTTCAGAAGCACACCCAAGGTAAGTGCAGTGTTTTATTTAGAGAAAAATATTATTTTTTTCATGCTATCAATCGTAGTGACATGATAACTGTCCCCTCGGACATTTTGCATGGGATTTCTGTTTGTCCTGTGGTTGATCAACATCCGCTTTGGCAAATAAAATTCCATTCACTGTTCCAAATTTGAGGCAATATGCTCCAACAGGAACATTGAAACTATTTGCTGTTGCGGACATTCATACATTTTTCAATAGACCTGAGGGCATCTCTAATAGCAACCCTCAAATTTTCTCCCGCATCCGTCCGCGAACAGGGGACCAGTCCTTGGACATGGATGCTCGAGGCAGCCATCCAACTGTAGCCGCATACATTTTCACAACAATTTGAACCAACCGGACGAAATTCGATCAAACCAGATGAATTTTGATATAAACACGGCGGATTTCATTAAAAGTAGGATAATTTGTATATAAAACAAGATGAATTTTGATATAAACACGGCGGATTTCATTAAAAGTAGGATAATTTGTATATAAAACAAGATGAATTTTGATATAAGCACGGCGGATTTCATTAAAAGTAGGATAATTTGTATATAAAACCAGATGAATTTTGATATAAACACGACGGATTTCATTAAAAGTAGGATAATTTGTATATAAAACCGGACGATATTTCGTCCAGTGAACTAAAAAACCAAAACTAAACCCCCAAACTATCATATACTTCACGGTGACCTCGTAGGTCATGCCGGGCTAGCAGGCGGCTCCTCCACCGTCATCGTTGCCTGACCCGGCGTCGGAGTCGTCAGAGTCGGGCTTGGGGCGGCGGAAGGTGGATACGTCGCGACAGGGCTTCCCGGCGGCCGCCTGGCGCTCGCGGATGATCCTCTCCGCCTCCTCCTGCGCCATGCGGAGTGCGGCCCAAGGACGTGGGCTGGGGGAGAGGGCGGTTGAGGGAGTCCTGAACTAAGGGGTCCTCGGGTGTCCGGTCTATTCAATATGGGCCGGACTGATGGGCCGTGAAGATAAAGAAAGAAGACCACCTCCCGTGTCTGGGTAGGACTCCTGTATGCGTGAACGACAAGATTGGTGTCCGGATAGGCTATTTCCTTTCCCTGTAAACCGACTATGTACAACCCTAGGCCCCTCCGGTGTCTATATAAACCGGAGGGGTTAGTCTGTAGGCAGAATCATAATATTCATAGGCTAGACAAGCTAGGGTTTAGCCATTACGATCTCGAGGTAGATCAACTCTTGTAACCCCTATACTCATCGAATACAATCAAGCAGGACGTAGGGTTTTACCTCCTTTAAGAGGGCCCGAACCTGGGTAAACACTGTGTCCCTTTGTCCATTGTTACCATTGATACTCAGACGCACAGATTGGGCCCCCTACCCGAGATCTGCCGGTTTTGACACCGACATTGGTGCTTTCATTGAGAGCTCTGCTGCGTTGTCAACAGAAGGATTGATGGCGTGCCTCATCATCAACGATGACGCAATGTCCGGGGAGACCTTTCTCCCTGGACAGGTCTTTGTGTTCAACGGCTTCGTGCTATGGGCCGACTCGACCGGCCAACTCGAGCAGGTCGACAGCTACACCCCCGGTCAACAGATCAGGTTTGGGAACCTGAATTACGTCGCTGATATCCGAGGAGATCTGATCTTCGAGGGGTTTGCGGCCTCGACTGCCGCTCCCTAACCTCATGAACAAGGCCCTTCGGATCTGCTATCAAATCCCATCCAGGGGTCAATATTCACACCTGCCTCGGCCTTAGATCCGGGGCAGATCGTGTCGTCCAAAGACGGGAGGATCGACCCCGCCAGACCTTCTCCTATCATGGAGCTCCCAACCGGAGACCCAGATGCGATCGCGCCGTTGGTGAACCCGGAGCTAAACAGGACTCTCTCAGTCATCTGAGAGCCGGACTCGCCTCTGGACGGTAACTCCGAACTGTCGAGGTCTGCGTCCATCGGGCTCGATCAAGTGCCCGGCCCCGCAGATCTGCAGACTCCTATCCAGCTTTCGCTCTTAGACGAAGCACTTGGCTTAATACAATCTCTCGCCATTACGGAATCCTTGCCTCCAAACTACACCCAGCTCAGGCTGGGGGCTGAGATCGGGGAATTTCACACCCCACCCACCACCCACTTAATAGCCACTGTCGAGGATTTAACCGACATGCTAGACTACGCCTTCAAAGACATCGACGGCATGGACGATGATGTCGACGCCGAACAAAGACAAAACCTGCCTATCACTGGGCGTTGGACGACCACTTATACCTATGATGTATACATGGTGGACACTCCTGAGAAGAAGGATGACGATGGCATTCAAGATCCAGGCAAGGACAAGCCCGTCGATGAACCACCAAAGCGCCCACGTCAGCGGCACCGCTCACGATCGCGTCGGGCAAAGCATAGTAATACCGGCACCGGAGATAATGACACTCCGGATAATGCTGAAGACCGTGACCACCCCATCGAACCCCCATCCGAACAGGACAAGAGGGAGGAGGGTCAGTACAACCCCAAACGCGCTGATCATGAGGACTCGGAAGACAACAACTACTTACCTGCCTCCGAAGAGGATGTGAGCCTCGATGACGAAGATTTCATCATCCGAGAGGAACCCCTCGAACAAGAACTCTTCAAGCGACAACTCATCGCCACCGTGCGGAGCCTGAAAAAGAAACAACAGCAGCTTCAAGCTGAATAGGACACGCTCAATGATAGATGGACCAAGGTCCTAGCCGCCGAAGAATACGGCCTTAAGCGACCAGTAAAGAGTTACCCCAAGCGCAGGCTACTGCCACAATTTGATGATGAAGCCCTTGATCCAATTTCGTCAAAATACAATTATGCTGATCAACCAGACCGACCACCACGTGGACGGCACAAAACGGCTCATCATGCCGAACACCAGCCCGCACCACCTCGCCGTAGAGGCAAGGAGACAACGGCGCCAGACTACACTTATGAGTTACGTCAGGACCTGGACAATAAAGCCGGCCGGACCAGATCAATCTACGGATCCAGAGGACGTGCTCCGGCACGAGATGACGGCCACCAAACCTGGCGCGATGAACATCATCAAGTTCGAGGTCAGCACCGAACACATATGTCATCCGAACTTCGTCATGATGTAGCCAGGTATAGAGGTGTCACACACCCTATGTGATCTACTGATGAGGTAATGCAGCACCAATTTCCGGAAGGGTTTAAACCCGTGAACATCGAGCAGTACGATGGAACGATAGACCCTGCCGTCTCGATTGAGGATTTTCTTTTCCACATTCACATGGCTCGCAGAGATGACCTCCACTCCATTAAATACCTTCCCCTAAAGTTGAAGGGACTAGCACGACACTAGTTGAATAGCCTCCCAGAGAACTCCATTGGGAGTTGGGAAGATTTAAAAGATGCTTTCCGGGCCAACTTTCAGGGCACTTATGTCCGGCCACCGGACGCCGATGACTTAAGTCACATAGTATCAGCCCGGCGAATCAGCTCACAAACTTTGGAATCGGTTCCTCATTAGAAAGGACCAAATCTTGGACTGTCCAAACGCCGAAGCCTTGACGGCCTTTAAATACAGCGTCCGTGACGAATGGCTCGCCCGACACCTCAGGCAGGAAAAGCCGAAAACCATGGCAGCTCTTACAACACTTATGACCCGCTTTTGTGCAGGCGAAGATAGCCGGCTAGCTCGTAGAAGCAACAGTTCCAGCGACCCCGACACCTCTGAGGCCAGGGACGGCAATGGTAGACCACGCCGCAATAAAAACAAGCACCGGAACAATAACGACGACACAGAAGACACGACAGTCAACGTCGGATTCAGTGGTTCTAAACCCGGCAGCGGAAGAAACCTTTTAAAGGAAACAGGGATGATCCATTCAACTTGGACAAAATCCTCGAGAGGCCTTGTCAGATTCGTGGCACCCCCAATAAGCCTGCCAATCACACAAATAGAAATTGCTGGGTTTTCAAACAGGCCGGTAAGTTAAAATACCAAACATAAGGGAAAGGGACCTCCAAGTGAGGATGATGATGAGCCCCGTCAGCCGAACACCGAGGGTCAGAAGCAGTCCCCCCCGAGGTGAAAATAGTGAACATGATTTATGTCACTCACATCCCCAAGAGGGAGGGCAAACGCGCACTAAGGGACGTCTACGCAGTAGAGCCTGTCGCCCAAAAATTCAACCCATGGTCGGCTTGTTCGATCACCTTTGATCATAGGGATAATTCAACCAGTATTCGTCACGGGGGTTCGGCCGCCCTAGTACTCGATCCTATCATCGACGGATACCATCTCACTAGAGTCCTTATGGACGGCGGCAACAGTCTTAACTTGATCTATCAAGAAACTGTCCGTAAGATGGGTATCGAGCCATCAAGAATTAAGCCTAGTAACACTACCTTTAAAGGAGTGATACCCGGTGTGCAGGCCCGTTGTACGGACTCATTAACACTAGAAGTGGTATTCGGCTCTCCAGACAACTTCCGCAGCGAAGAACCGATCTTCGACGTCGTCCCTTTCTGTAGTGGCTATCACGCATTGCTCGGACGAACGCTTTCGCCCGCTTTAATGATGTCCTGCACTATGCTTATTTGAAGCTTAAAATGCTCGGACCGCGTGGCGTCATCACAGTCAATGGAAATATGGAGCGCTCCCTTCATACTGAAGAGCACACCGCGGCCCTAGCAGTCGAGGTGCATGGCGGCCTCATCAAGACAAACAATTCATCGGTCATCAAGACCAATGACATTGCCAAAAGAGTCCAGTCCGCATCTCATTGCGATAGCTCGATCGACCCAGACCTTGAATAGCAGTTCTGCCTCCACCGATTGCCTTATAAGGCCGTGGTATATGTACCGTGTGTACATAACTACGCACTTGAATTACCTTGGGCAATGCCAGAGGCACACTACGGAAAAGGTCCATAGTACGGTTCGACCCTATTCAGACCTCACATACCCTTTTTTTCTCTCTCACTGCAGGTTCATTCGAAAACCTACCAGCTGTATGGTTGCATGAGGGCTCCCTCCTAGGCCCCTCTTTCTATTCTTTGCAAACAACCATCTAATCCTCCTCTCAAAGGATTCACTACTAAGGAGAAACGGCGCAGACGTGTGAAGAGCACCAATGGGATCTTCAAACCACTACTTTTTAGGCCCTGTGTAAACCTTTCCCTTATGTAAATTTTTGGCATGACCTCAATATTCCTGGCTGTAAGGGCATATTTATCCCCTAGTGGTTTTGGTGATTGATGACAATGCTTTTGCGGACTAATCGTGTGCGTTAAGTTCTTTCAGAGAATCATCCATTGGCACGAGATGATTTCCTCCCCTCGGTGTTTTATTCAAGACGGTGTAGCTCCTTCGTTTCGTTGTTGGTGGACTAGTTTCGTAGGAGTCACCGTACTATTAAGAGGGGATCCGCTTTGGTAAGACTAGGGTGGAATCAACACGTACACATCCCAATCACACCCGTCGTCTTCCTTTCGCATCTTTGGAGCTGCAACTTCTCTTCCGTACCTGCTTCACCCTGTGCCAGCGGTAGTACTGCGGTCTACAGCGGTAGTACCGCCGAAGCCCTCCAGCGGTAGTACCGCTCCACGAAGCGGTAGTACCGCTCTCAGCGGTAGTACCGCTCCACAGAGCGGTAGTACCGCTCGCGGGCTTCGGTCGTAGTACCGCAGCTGTACCGCGCTACTGCCGCCTCAATTCGAGACTGTGTTTCCTCGTGTCGGGTTTTGCGGCACTAGAAGCGGTAGTAGAAGCGGTAGTACCGCTCCGAGCGGTAGTACCGCTCCTACTCCCGCGGTAGTACCGCTCTAGGGCCAGTGGCCTGACTTCCTCGCCAGCACGGTAGTACCGCTAGGTAGGGAGCGGTAGTACCGCTCTCAGCGGTAGTACCGCCCTGCCCTAGCGGTAGTACCGCTCTGTGCGGGGCTGCTCAGTGGGGTAACGGTTGGATTTGTTCCCCCACTATATAAAGGTGTCTTCTTCCTCCAAGTTGACCTACCTCTTTCCCCCAAAGCTCCATTGTTGCTCAAAGCTCCATTTTCGCCCGATCTCTCTCCCTAGCCAATCAAACTTGTTGATTTGCTCGGGATTGGTTGAGAAGGCCCAGATCTACACTTCCACCAAGAGAAATTTGATTCCCCCCACTTATCCCTTGCGGATCTTGTTACTCTTGGGTGTTGAGCACCCTAGACGGTTGAGGTCACCTCGAAGCCATACTCCATTGTGGTGAAGCTTCGTGGTGTTGTTGTTGTTGTTGGGAGCCTCCGATTGTTGTGGAGATTGCCCCAACCTTGCTTGTAAAGGTTCGGTCGCCGCCTTCAAGGGCACCAATAGTGGAATCATGGCATCTCGCATTGTGTGAGGGCGTGAGGAGAATACGGTGGCCTTAGTGGCTTCTTGGGGAGCATTGTGCCTCCACACCGCTCTAACGGAGACGTACTTCCCCTTAAAAGGAAGGAACTCCGGTAACACATCCTCGTCTCCACCGGCTCCACTCTTGGTTATTTCGTGCCTTTACTTTTGCAAGCCTACTTGTTTTACATCCTTTGCTTGCTTGTGTGCTAGTTGTTATTGCATCATATAGGTTGCTCACTTAGTTGCACATCTAGACAACCTATTTTGTTGCAAAGTTTAATTTGGTAAAGAAAAGCTTAAAAATTGTTAGTTGCCTATTCACCCCCCCCTCTAGTCAACCATATCGATCCTTTCAATTGGTATCAGAGCCTCGTCTCTTTTTAAGGACTTTACCGTCCAAAGAGTATGGTTGATGTCGTAGATGAGGTGGGAGAGCACTCCGGTGCGAATCCGATCTCATCTACGGGAGATGGGGGTAACTCGATCTCACGTGAGGAATTCAATGTGGCTTTGGAAACATTGAAAACCTCCATGACGACCGAGGTCAAGGACATGTTTAAGGAATTCCTAGAAGGACTTAAACAATCTACCTCGCCGATGAAAGTGGGTGATCCCACCAACAAGGTGACGGATGCTCCCTCCGACAAGGGGGAAGCTAACATTGATAAGAGTCCTTCTATTAGTGGTAGAAATGGTACCGGCATCTTTGCCCATGTGGAACCTCCAGTTTATGGAGGGCCAATCCCATCCACTCATTTGAATCATGCCGGTCCTCCTCCTAAATATGAGAAACATGAAGATTTTGATTCTTGGGTCTATCGCTTTAAGCGTCATTTAAAACATGTGAACACTAACCTTTGGAGAATCATTGAAGAAGGTTTTTATCCTCATGACCCAAGCAACTTCACCCCTCGAGAAGCCGTGGACAATCAATTCAATGAGAGTGCTCTCTTCATCATCCAAGATGCTATCCTTCCCGAAGATCTTCCTCATCTTCGACCCCATGTCATGGCTAAAGAAGCATGGAAATGTGTCGAGGGTCTCTATCGTGGAAGTGCTAGCATTCAACGCTCCAACTATGAAGTGGTGCAAGATGAAGCCGATGAGTTTGCAATGAAAGAAGATGAAGAACCTCGTGAGCTCTTTCGAAGAGTGACCAAACTCGCGGTCGCACTCCGAGATCATGGAAGCAAGGACACGGATGACAATTGGATCAAGCGAAAGTTCCTCAAGGCCATGATGCCCTACAACAAGGCCATGTCCTCCGTCATTCGTCAACGACCGGACTTCCACTCCATGACCTCAAGTGAAGTGTTGGATGAGTTCGTTGCAATGAGCATCTTGGACAAGACCGCCGACAATGCGGTGCTCCGTTCTCAAAGGGCAAAGAAGCCCAACCTTGCTTTGAAGGCCAAGGTTATTATGGAAGAAGAGGAAGAAGTGGAAGATGAGGAAAGCAACCCCGAAGACACCAAATTTGACTACCATGAGCACATGGCCCTTGCTTCAAGACAATTTTGGAGCAAGAAGAGTTCAAGACCCAACTTCAACAAGAACAACTCAAGTGGCGTCAAGGGCAAGCAACGAGTTAGAACTTGCTTCAACTGTGGCAATGTGAGCCATTTCGTTGCGGATTGTCCTTACGAGAAGCGGGAAGACAATGGTGGCAAGTTCATCAGAAAAGACAAAGCCAAGTCCTTCCCAAACAAGAACAACTTCGCCAAGAAGACTCCCACTCGTGGGTTGGTGGTTCAAGAAGAATACCAAGAGGATGACGATGATGATGAAAATGAAGAAGCTATGGCCATGGCATCCATTGCCATTGCTACTCCTTCCCGGGTGTCTCTCTTTGATTCACCCAACGAAAACATCACCGCCAAATGCCTCATGGCTAAAGCTTCAAACAAGGTAACCCCCAACATCACAACCACCATCATTACTAATCCCTCCTTGGAGGATTGCATTGATGAACATGTTGAGTCTAATGAGGAAGTGAATGAATTTGAGTCTTTTATGAACAAGCTCAAGGGTAAGTCCAAGAAGCACTTTGTTGCTCTCTTGGAACAACTTGGTGAGGCCAATGACATGATCGAGGCTCACGAAGAAACCATCTCCAAGATGGAAGGTCATAGTCGTGACTATGCCGATGAGATATCGGATCTCTCTAATGCTCTTGAGGAAGAGCGTGTGCATCGTTTGACTCTTGAGGAGTCACACAATGATGACCATGCTAAGTTAAAGAAAGATCTTGATCATGCTCTTGTCGTGTCTCGTGTGCTAACCTCCGAGAAGGCTAAACTTGGGGTTGATCATGCTAGACTCAAAGAGGAGTTTGAGATACTTGACAAGGCCCACAAAGTCTTGAAGGGTACTCATGCTAACCTCAAAGAGTCTCATGCTCAACTCCAAGTTAAGCTAATTAAGGAAAAGGCCACCTTTCCTCACATGGTATTAATTGATAATGCATGTGCTACTAACCCGTGTTGTGAGCATGTGCATCTTGTGGAGGAGAATGCCAAGTTGAAGGATCAACTGGAGAAAGGCCTTGTGACTTGCATTCAAGGTGAGAAGAACCTCAACGACCTTTTGAGCAATCAAAAGGAAGTTGTGGCCAAAGAAGGAATTGGGTTTGCACCCAAGTCCAAGAGCAAGAAGAAGAAGAACAACAAGACCAAACGTCCTCCTCCTCTCAAACAAACATTTGTGAAAGAGGGAGAGGGTGCTCCTAAGGAGAAGAAGGAAAAAGTAAAGGGAGTTGATGCCAAAAGGGGCAAAGGCATTTCCTCAAACAAAGCCGGCGACTTTAACCCGTCATATGTGTTGTGCCGTGCTAGTGATGGACATGTCTTTGCTAAATTTGTTGGTTCTTCTTATGAGTACATTGAATGGTCCATTTGGGTTCCCAAGACCCTTGTTACTAACATCAAAGGACCCATTACTAAATGGGTACCTAAAACCAAGCATTGATCTATTGTAGGTGTTTGCTTCTGGTGGAGGATCATGGTTGCTTGATAGTGGAGCAACAAATCATATGACCGGGAGCAAAGACTTGGTGGTGGACGTGCAAGAGATTCCATCTATGCCCACCAATGTCGAGTGGGGTGATGCATCACATTCTAAGGTATTGGGTCTCGGCAAGGTTGTCATTTCTCATGATCTAACGATCGAGAAAGTCATGCTTGTTGAGTCCCTTGCATTCAATTTGCTTTCCGTTCGTCAACTTGCACCCATGGGCTTTGCTACATTCTTTGACATTGGTACCGTGGCCCTCTTGTGGAGCAAGACTCTTAAAGTAGCCTTTGTTGGGCATGTCGAGAACGGTCTCTATGTTATTAACTTTTCGGAGCGACCCACTAAGACCGCGACATGCCTAATGGCTAAAGTTGACGTGGGATGGCTTTGGCATCGCCGTTTAGCCCACGTCAATATGAGATCTTTGCAAAGTCTTCTCAAGGGGGACCATGTTCGTGGACTAACAAATGTTAGTTTTGCCAAAGATCGTGCTTGCAGTGCTTGTATCGAAGGAAAGCTTCATGAAAAGGCTCACCCTCCTTCAACCATCATCTATTCGAAGAGACCCTTGGAGCTCCTTCACATGGATCTCTTTGGGCCTCCATATTTTGATAGTCTTAGAGGAAGAAAGTATTGCTTGGTGATTGTGGATGACTATTCAAGATACACTTGGGTATACTTCTTCAAGAGGAAGAGTGAGACTCAACAAACCGTCATCAACTTTGCAAATGAAGCTCAACGTCAACATGATGCAAAGATCTTGACAATAATAAGTGACAACGGCACCGAGTTCAAGAACTACACCTTGGATGAGTTTCTCAGTGATGAGGGGATCAAGCATCAATATGCTGCTCCTTATACCCCTCAACAAAATGGTGTGGCAGAGAGGAAGAACCGGACGTTGATGGATGCCGCTAGGACCATGATGGCGGAGTTCAAGTCTCCATACAACTTTTGGGCCGAAGCCATCAACACCGCATGTCATGCATCCAATCAGCTCTATCTCCGCAAAGGCTTGAACAAGACTCCTTATGAGATACTCACCGGCAACAAGCCCAACCTCAAGTACTTCCGGGTGTTCGGTTGTAAGTGTTTCATTCTCAAGAAAGGTGTTCGTTTGTCTAAATTTGAGGCTAGAGCTCATGAGGGCATATTTGTTGGTTATGCTACAAACTCTCATGCTTACCGTGTCCTCAACAAGTCCACCGGACTCATTGAGGAGACGTGTAACGTGGAGTTTGACGAAAATAACGGCTCCCAAGTGGAGCAAAGTGGTACTTGTGATGTAGGTGATGAAATTCCTCCCCAAGCCATAAGAAGAATGGGTATTGGTCAAATTCTACCCATTGAGGAACCCCTTGTGGCCGAAGGAGAAGGACAATGCTCTACTCAAGTAGAGCCATCACCTCATCAAGACCCACACGCTTCCGAAGAACAAAGTGAAGGCCCTCAACCTTGTGAACAAGACCAAGGGCAAGATCAACCTCAAGATGGTGGTGAACCTCTAAATGATGCCCAAGGTCAAGTTCTCCCCCTCGAGCAAGTTCAAGATCAAGAGCAAGCTCAAGATCAAGAACAAGCTCAAGACGGCGCTCAAGATGATCAAGTCAACCCTCCTCCTTCCACATCCGAGGAGGAATTAGAGCGTCGTGCCGCGAAGATTGCTTCAAAGCTCACCACCCAAGGCCATCTCATGGAAAATGTGGTTGGAAGCCTAAGAAAGGGGGTAAGCACTCGTAGACAATTAGCAAACTATTGTGAACATCACGCGTTTGTCTCTTGTGTTGAACCCCAAAAGGTCTATGAGGCGCTCGAAGACTCGGATTGGCTCAATGCCATGCATGAAGAACTCAACAACTTCGAGTACAACAAAGTATGGAGATTGGTGCCAAGGCCATCGGGGAACCACAATGTCATTGGAACCAAGTGGATCTTCAAGAACAAGCAAGATGCTCATGGGAACATCGTTCGCAACAAGGCAAGATTGGTAGCACAAGGCTACTCCCAAGTCGAGGGTATCGACTACGGTGAAACCTTTGCTCCCGTTGCTCGTCTTGAATCCATACGTTTGTTGATTGCCTATGCTTCCCATCACAACTTTAAGTTGCAACAAATGGATGTGAAAAGTGCTTTTCTTAATGGTCCTATTAATGAGTTGGTTTATGTCAAGCAACCCCCCGGGTTCGAGGACCCCTACTTCCCGGATCATGTGTATCAACTCGATAAGGCACTCTATGGCCTTAAACAAGCCCCACGTGCGTGGTATGACCACCTTACCGAGTTGCTACAAGATCGTGCATTTGAAGTAGGACAAATCGATCCCACTCTTTTTACTAAGAAGGTCAACGGGGAGTTGTTTGTATGCCAACTATATGTTGATGATATTATCTTTGGCTCTCCTAACAAAGCTTTCAATGAGGAATTTGCCGCTCTCATGACCTCCAAGTTTAAGATGTATTCGATGGGAGAGTTGAAGTTCTTCCTTGGTTTTGACATCAAACAAAGAAGAGAAGGAACCTTCATCAACCAAGCCAAATACACTCAAGACATGCTTAAGAGATTCAAGCTAAGTGATGTCAAGCCGGCTACTACTCCAATGCCTACCAAGTGCCAACTTGACATTGATCCCAATGGTAAAGCGGTGGATCAAAAGGTATATCGCTCCATGATTGGCTCCTTGCTTTACCTTTGTGCATCTAGACCGAATATCATGTTGAGTGTGGGGATGTGTGCACGTTTTCAAGCCGCACCAAAGGAAAGTCATTTTGTGGCGGTCAAGCAAATATTTCGATATTTGGCTCATACCCCAAACTTTGGCTTATGGTACCCAAGAGGAGCAAACTTCAAGCTTGAAGGTTTCACGGATTCCGATTGGGCGGGAGACAAAGTGGATAGGAAGTCCACTTCCGGAGGGTGCCAATTTCTTGGCTGCTCTTTGGTAAGTTGGTCTTCCAAGAAGCAATGTTGTCTATCTCTCTCGTCCACCGAAGCGGAGTATGTGGCGGCCGGTAGTTGTTGTGCTCAACTCCTATGGATGAGGCAAACTTTAAAGGAGTACGGTGTCATTTGTGACAAAGTGCCTCTTTGGTGTGATAATGAAAGTGCCATCAAGATTTCTCTCAACCCGGTGCAACACTTCAAGACGAAGCACATTGAGATTCGGTATCACTTCATCCGGTATCACATTAGGCGAGGGGGGATCGAGCTCAAGTATGTCAACACTCATGATAACCTTGCAGATATTTTCACGAAGCCCTTGGATGAAGCAAGATTTCGCGAGTTAAGGCATGAGCTAAATATCATTGGTTTGAGCAATGTGACTTGAACCCGTGCACCCCCCACCACACTCAACTTGTTGTCTAGTTTAGGTGTAGGCATGGACATAGGGGGAGTGTTCTTCTCTCAATGAACTCTCCCTCCCCCCATTATGCATAAAACGATCAACTCTTTCACATTAGCCATTTTTGATGGTACTTGTGCTTCAAAGATGAATTTTGGTCATGGGCCCAAGGATAATTCTTCGCGGTGCCATACCAATTGACTCAAACATAGGTGGCTCCGGCCACCGCCTCTCTTGAGAGAGGCCAGAGCTCGTTCTTCTTTCGTTTGGTTGCTTTGAAGGAGTGGGTTCCGGTTCGTTGTTCATGTGTGTGTTATCTTGTTGGTCCTTTTTCTTGTCTTTGCCTTCCCGGTCTTCTCGGTGTGTTTGAGTTTTTAGTCTAGAAGCATTTTTATGGTTGCTGGCGGTACTACTGCCGCTGGCGAGCGGTACTACCGCTCCAAGCGGTACTACCGCCCTCCAGCGCGGTACTACCGCTAAGAGGCGCGGGCAGGGGTTATATCGGGGGCAGGGGGAGTTTCTTCTCCCCCATACCCATTCGCACGCCCCCTCGTCTGTTCCTCTCTCTCTCCAGCAACCGGCGCCGCGGGATGGCTCCGGCGGATCTCCCTCTCCGGGACGTCCCTCTCCATTCCCTTCGGTGGAGACGATCCCCACCTTGTCCTCTTGCCATGGATGTCGGTATTGCCCCCGTTCTCTCGTTCTTTTTGTCTAGATTTCCAATCTAGCATCTTAGGGGCAGTAGCAGTTGCATCTCTAGATTTTTGGCCAAATCTAGGCTTGAGTAGGATGGAGAATGCTTCTAGGCAGTTTAGATTGATGTTTGGTTGGAGTACTTTTGAATTTGGTTGGACGGTAGTACCGGATCTGACCACGGTAGTAGGAAACTGTTGTTTCCCCGTCTCGAGCGGTACTACCGCCCTCTCCAGGGGTCCGGGGTACTACCGCTTGGAGCGGTACTACCGCTCCCTGTGGAGCGGTACTACCGCTCGGGGCGGTACTACCGCTAGCAGGTCGCGGTACTACCGCTCCCTACCAACTTCCACTATACTTCTACCTTTCAGTGATATTTTTGTTCGTGTTTTGTGGCTTATGCTCGTTCTTTCTAGTTGTTTGCGTGTTCTTGTGTGTGGTTCCAGGTGATGAGGTCCTTGAGCATCAGGCTCGTCGTGTCAATCCCGGACGTGCCACGTCCAAGCGCTACCGCACCACCGAGCCTGCCGGAGGATCTTCAAGTGCTCCTCCTCCACCTCCACCTCCACCTCAACTCCAGAAGAAGTCTGGGGTCAAGCCAAAGCCAGGCAAAACAATGCCAGAAATGCAGCCCAAGGAGTTCTGGGCAAGGCGCCGCCGCAACCCGTATGAGGCTGACCAAGAGCCCACTTTGGTCAACCGTCCGTTCTGGAACAGGTTCCAGTTTGCCATCTTCTTCGATGTTCTCAAAGCCAAGAAGAATCTCTATGTCAACGTGCACTCCATCGACACCAACCATATGGAGCAAGATCCTGACTATTTTGGTGAAGCTCTTCAGATGTGCACTCAACTGAACATTCTTGGGATCATGAAATTCAACAAGGACTTTGATGCTGATATGGTGGCCCAATTCTATGCCACGGTTCACCTTGGGACTGATGAGGACAGGACACTGACCTGGATGACCAATGGCAAGTTGCTTTCAGTCAAGTGGAAAGCGTTCATGCAGTTGATTGGGGTGCAAGATCTAGGTCTTGAGTCTCCTGTCGGCTTTCGCCCTCACGGCCGCCCCAATGCCACTCACAAGCAAGCTCTCTGGCCCTACTGCACTCTGAGGATCAACCATGAGACAAAGAAGGAAACCTATGAGCTGCCTGCCTATCTGGATATCCTTCACCGCATCTTCAGAGAGACTCTTTTCCCTCGCATCGGGAATCTGGACCAGGTTCACTCTTATCTCGTGGACATGCTTCTTTTCTGCCAGCGTGAGAAGGGACAGCCCACCGGAGAGTCCTTGGATATCTCTCATGTTATGTGGTCTGAGCTGCTGTCTGCTATCTCCGAGCGCAAGTGCCCGATTTATGGTCCGTTCATCATGCTGCTCATTGAGAAGGCCTGGGATCATGTCTATCCCAAGGTGCCACTGGAGACTGGAGAGTTGATCTCTCACGATGTCAAGCGTCTGAGGAAGAAGGATAACTGGGGCACTCAGGCCCCTAGGACTGGAGTTCCTTCGTCTGCTGCTGCCATGGAGACCGAGGAGGAGCCTGGAGCTGATGATGATGAGGATGATGACTACATGCCTTCTGAGGCAGAGCCCTCTTGGGCAAAGAAGCTCAAGTCTAAGATGAAGAAGTTGTTCTGCATGGAGGCTCACGGTCAGTACATGACTCATGTGGCTGAGAAGAAGGCTCGAGGTCGTCACAAGGAGCTCATGCGTCAGTTGGGTGCTACAGTCAACAGTGGATCTGAGGACCAGCTTACTGAGGAGGAGGAGTGGATTCAGCAGCACTGCCCGTGGACCGATTCTGATGCCGAGCACTTCCAGACTGACGACGGTGGTGCCGATGATTCCGCTGGGCTCTGATGCGTGTGTCCCTCGTTTGCTCTCACCTGGAGCCGTAGCAACACTCCCTCTCCTTTTTGGTGTCTCGATGCCAAAGGGGGAGAGAGTTTAGGGATTTGCGAGTTGTGTCTTTCGTCTCTTGTTCGTGTTTTCCTCGCATTTGCTTTGGTTGGTTTGTCTGTGAGACCTAAGTTCGAGTGAGACCTAAGTTCGAGTCATATGGTGTGAGACATATGCTACCTTATCTTTCCAGTATCATTATCTATGTCACTATCTAGCTTATAAGTTGCTTGTTTTTCTTGTTATATCATCTATGCTGCTCTCATATACCTTGCTTAGATTGTTGGTCTCTAAAATGTAGGGGGAGCATTGATCCTAGTATGTGTGCTGTGCAGTCCAAAGCACTTATCTAGATAGCACACATCTAGGGGGAGCCCATCTACATATTAGGACCGTGGGGTTTGTATGCTTACTCTATATCTTGCTTGTGCAAATCCCATATTGTCATCAATCCACCAAAAAGGGGGAGATTGTAAGGGCATATTTATCTCCTAGTGGTTTTGGTGATTGATGACAATGCTTTTGCGGACTAATCGTGTGCGTTAAGTTCTTTCAGAGAATCATCCATTGGCACGAGACGATTTCCTCCCCTCGGTGTTTTATTCAAGACGGTGTAGCTCCTTCGTTTCGTTGTTGGTGGACTAGTTTCGTAGGAGTCACCGTACTATTAAGAGGGGATCCGCTTTGGTAAGACTAGGGTGGAATAAACACGTACACATCCCAATCACACCCGTCGTCTTCCTTTCGCATCTTTGGAGCTGCAACTTCTTTTCCGTACCTGCTTCGCCTTGTGCCAGCGGTAGTACCGCGGTCTACAGCGGTAGTACCGCCGAAGCCCTCCAGCGGTAGTACCGCTCCACGAAGCGGTAGTACCGCTCTCAGTGGTAGTACCGCTCCACAGAGCGGTAGTACCGCTCACGGGCTTCGGCCGTAGTTCCACAGCTGTACCGCGCTACTGCCGCCTCAATTCGAGACTGTGTTTTCTCATGTCGGGTTTTGCGGCACTAGAAGCGGTAGTACCACTCCGAGCGGTAGTACCGCTCCTACTCCCACGTAGTACCGCTCTGGGGCCAGTGGCCTGACTTCCTCGCCAGCACGGTAGTACCGCTAGGTAGGGAGCGGTAGTACCGCTCTCAGCGGTAGTACCGCCCTGCCCTAGCGGTAGTGCCGCTCTGTGCGGGGCTGCTCAGTGGGGTAACGGTTGGATTTGTTCCCCCACTATATAAAGGTGTCTTCTTCCTCCAAGTTGACCTACCTCTTTCCCCCAAAGCTCCATTGTTGCTCAAAGCTCCATTTTCGCCCGATCTCTCTCCCTAGCCAATCAAACTTGTTGATTTGCTCGGGGTTGGTTGAGAAGGCCCAGATCTACACTTCCACCAAGAGAAATTTGATTCCCCCCACTTATCCCTTGCGGATCTTGTTACTCTTGGGTGTTGAGCACCCTAGACGGTTGAGGTCACCTCGAAGCCATACTCCATTGTGGTGAAGCTTCGTGGTGTTGTTGTTGTTGGGAGCCTCCGATTGTTGTGGAGATTGCCCCAACCTTGTTTGTAAAGGTTCGGTCGCCGCCTTCAAGGGAACCAATAGTGGAATCACGGCATCTCGCATTGTGTGAGGGCGTGAGGAGAATACGGTGGCCCTAGTGGCTTCTTGGGGAGCATTGTGCCTCCACACCGCTCTAACGGAGACGTACTTCCCCTTAAAAGGAAGGAACTCCGGTAACACATCCTCGTCTCCACCGGCTCCACTCTTAGTTATTTCGTGCCTTTACTTTTGCAAGCCTACTTGTTTTACATCCTTTGCTTGCTTGTGTGCTAGTTGTTATTGCATCATATAGGTTGCTCACTTAGTTGGACATCTAGATAACCTATTTTGTTGCAAAGTTTAATTTGGTAAAGAAAAGCTTAAAAATTGTTAGTTGCCTATTCACCCCCCCTCTAGTCAACCATATCGATCCTATCACTGGCATTATCTGTCGAAATGTGTCTCGGTGTATTAATAAGGGTATAAAGGAAGCAGATGATCACCACTTTTTGTTTGGTACTCATGTTATATTATCATCTGTATTCCCTCCTTACTTCTGACTGACATACGTGCTTTAGCCCGGCCTTCACGCCGGGGGCTGCATTTGGCCTTGCACATTCTAAAGTCCGAACGCCTACAGGGAGATCTTCGGCGTCCCAGATATTGGATTATATGCATTGGTTCCGAATCATGTCTTTGGTATATAGTTGGGTTGCACGGCTCCTGTGCTTACCACCTTGCGTTCTGCCAGTTCGGCTAAGGTAGTAAAGGGAGAACTACTGCGATTGTATTCCTGGTTCGTCCAGTTAAGTACCTCAGTAGAGAAAGCCGAAAACTAACCGTCATGGTAAGCAAGAGCTGGTCAGCTATCCGGTGACTTAGTGTTATACTACAAATCGTTAGCGATTCTTGCCGTGTCACACGAGAGGCTGGGCTTTGACCAGCCGCGTTGCTAAGGCACTGTAATCCGGATGGCCACATAATGCAATAGGGGCTAGTACTTAGCCCCACCAATGGACTCCTATGGCTAAGTGAAGGTAATAAAGCTGCATAGTCTGATTGCCTAGTTCACCACACGGACGCCTCCTCTACGGACCATGACAATGGATAAAGTGCGGTTACACATTATGAACACCCATGTAACATTTACATTGGGGCAAAAGCCGACGACTGGCAACCTTCAGAAATATAAACAATAAACGGCCGCACAGGAGGATAAATTAACACAAAAGGCACAATCATAACGCGGATTCACAACATAGTTTTTTCAACCCAAATACATCTAATCGAACATAACGTCCTTTGAACACTGTCCCTCTACTATCCGGGCCCCTTCTAGGACATCGTCAAAGTACCTCTCTGGCTTCCGATGTTCTTTGCCCTCGGGCAGACCTGCGTTGCCACTTCGGTGGCCTTCATCTTCGCACATTGCATCTTGACGCGGGCGAAGGCCATCCGGGCACCTTCTATGCAGGTCGAACACTTTATAGTGTCGATCTGAGGACGCGTGTTGACAGGTCGCTTCACGAGGCCGAAGTAGCTGCTGGGCATGGGTTCGGCTTGCCAAAGTTGGACTATTATATCTTTCATGGCCAAGCCGGCCACCCTATGCAGCTCTGTCAGCTGCTTAAGCTGGTCGCTCAAAGGCGTCGGATGCTCTGGTGATACGTCTCCAACGTATCTATAATTTTTGATTGTTCCATGCTATTATATTACCCCTTTGGGATGTTTATGGGCTTTATTTTACACATTTATATCATTTTTGGGACTAACCTACTAACCGGAGGCCCAGCCAGTATTGTTGTTTTTTTTGCCTACTTCAGTATTGAAAGGATCAATATGGTTGACTAGAGGGGGGTGAATAGGCAACTAACAATTTTTAAGCTTTTCTTTACCAATTTAAACTTTGCAACAAATAGGTTGTCTGGATGTGCAACTAAGTGAGCAACCTATATGGTGCAATATCAACTAGCACAAGAGGAAGCAAGGGAAACAACACAAGTAGGCTTGCAAAAGTAAAGGCACGAAATAACCAAGAGTGGAGCCGGTGGAGACGAGGATGTGTTACCGAAGTTCCTTCCTTTTAAGGGGAAGTACGTCTCCGTTAGAGCGGTGTGGAGGCATAATGCTCCCCAAGAAGCCACTAGGGCCACCGTATTCTCCTCACGCCCTCACACAATGCGAGATGCCGTGATTCCACTATTGGTGCACTTGAAGGTGGCGACCGAACCTTTACAAACAAGGTTGGGGCAATCTCCACAACAATTGGAGGCTCCCAACAACACCACGAAGCTTCACCATAATGGAGTATGGCTTCGAGGTGACCTCAACCGTCTAGGGTGCTCAAACACCCAAGAGTAACAAGATCCGCTAGGGATAAGTGGGGGGAATCAAATATCTCTTGGTGGAAGTGTAGATCGGGCCCTTGTCACCCAATCCCGAGCAAATCAACAAGTTTGATTGGCTAGGGAGAGAGATCGGGCAAAAATGGAGCTTGGAGCAACAATGGAGCTTGGAGATGAAAGAGGTAGTCAACTAGAGGTAGGAGACGCCCCTTTTATAGTCATGGGAAATATCCAACCGTTATCCACATGTTCAGCCTGCGACACGCGGTACTACCGCTCCAGGGGCACGGTACTACTGTGGCGGACCACGGTACTTCCGCGGCAGCAACAGAGGCCGGACTTGCCTGACTTGGGTGCAGTACTACCGCTTGCACGGTACTACCGCTCCCCCTTCGGTACTACCGCAAGGCAGGAAAGTCATTGCCTACGAAGAGCGCGGATGAAATAAATTACATCCGTGCCTACTTCTGCTAAAAATGAGGCAGTGCAAAAATCCGACGCGGTACTACCGCGCACGAGGCGCGGTACTACCGTTGAGGCGCGGATGTAAAAAATTACATCCGCTCCTACTACCGTGACGCCGCGGTACTAGGTAGGAGGGCCACGGTACTATGACTCCTGCGGAGCGGTACTACCGTGGGCTCCCGCGGTACTACCGCGCTGGACGAGCGGTACTACCATGGGGGGCGCGGATGTAAGAAATTACATCCGCCCCTACTACCATACCGGAGCGGCACTAGGCCTGGGAGCCACGATACTAAGGCTCCAGAGGAGCGGTACTACCGTGACCCACAGCGGTACAGCAGCAAGTACAGCAGCAGCCGTCAGATTTAGGCACAACTAGGATAACGAAGAGATGCTCCAAAGTGCAAGGAAAGGTAGGACAAGTGTAGGTGTTGATTCTACCCAAACCTTTCCGACGCGGACCCCCTCTTAATAGTACGGCTCTCCTACGACTCAAATCCACCAAAGATAAACGTAGAACAACGCCGACTTCAATAGTCTCCGAGGGGCACCGAATCGTCTCGTGCCTAGTGATGAAGTATCTGAGAAACTCAAGGCACATGATTAGTCCGCAAAAGCATTGTCATCAATCACCAAAACACCTAAGGGATAAATATGCCCTTACAATCTCCCCCTTTTGGTGGATTGATGACAATACGGGATTTGCACATAGATAAGATAATCTTGAGCAAGGGCAAACCCCACCTCTCTAAATTATAGACGGGCTCCCCCTAGATGTGTGCAATCTAGAGAAATGCTTTGGACTGCATAGCACACAAACTAGGATCAACACTCCCCCTATATTTTAGAGACCAAGGCACGATAATTAACATCAAAGTAGAGCATAGCATAAAGGTAGCACAATATATCACAAGCTCGCTAGGATAGATAGAGTGCATATGTCTTACACCATAAGAAGTAAAGCAACCGAGGTTCAAACGAGAAAGCAGCAAATAGTTCAACCAAGAAAGCAGCAAACACACGCAAATCCCTACACTCTCTCCCCCTTTGGCATCGAGACGCCAAAAAGGCAGAGAGGACACCTACACACAAGAGGTGGCTCAAGCAGGGAACTCGTCCCAACCCTCTCTGTCGGTCTCCTCGGCAGCAGGGATGGTCTCCTCGACGTCCCCCTCAGAGTCAGTCCACCTAAAGCCTTGCTTCTCCATCCACTCGGCCTCTGGAGTGATGCGCTCCTCAGACCCGCCAGACACATCCTCACCATAGAGCTGCAAGATCTTCTTGTCCCTGCGACGACTCTCCTTGGACGCCACATGAGTCATGTACTGCCCTTTGGCTTGCATGCAGAAAAGAGTCTTCATCTTGTCCTTCAGCTTCTTGGCCCACGATGGCATAGAGGAACTCTGGGAAGGCCTAGCAGCACGGCCCTCAGCAACATCCTCGGCGCCAGCATCCTCCTCATCAACAGCAGCCCTAGCAGCAGTCGCCTCGGCACGAGTAGTGGTGTTGGCCCAGTTGGGTTTGATACGCAGACAGATGGGATCATGGCGAATCCAGTCTGGAGCAAGGAACTCCTCACCAGGGAACATCTTCTCCCAAGTCTTCGAGATCAGCAGAAACAGATAGGGCCCATAGATAGGCACCTTGCGGTTGAACACTGCAAACCGAAGCTCACACCACATGATGTGTGAGATATCAAGTGGCTGAGACTGAGACAAACGAGCCTCCTCGCAAATGAGCATCATATCCACCATATAGGCATGAACCTTGTCCTTGTCACCAATGCGAGGGAACAAGGAGTTGCGGAAGATGCGATACATGATATCCAGAAAAGAGTTGAGCACCAACGCTGTCTTGCCATTGGCAAGTGCCTTCTCAACCATGAATGGCGCAAGCTTGTCCTTGTTGGCAGACTCAGCATTGGCATGGGGGCGAACACCCACTGGAGTGTTGAGCCCATCATCAGGAACCTAGAGCAGATCCATGAACTCCTTCCAGGTAGCAGACAGTTGACGGCCATTGGTCATCCAGGTCATCCTCCGCTCCTCATTAGAGTGAAAGTAAACTGAGGCAAAGAACTGACAGATAAGCTCAGGGTCATAGTCAAGGTGAAAGGATATCACATGCTCAATGCCAAACTGCTCCACCAAGTCCAGAGCCTCTCCAAAGTAGTCACGGAACTTGTCCTTCCTCATGTGATGCATTTCAATCCATTTCACATCCACGTAGGTATTCTGCTTGTTTTTGATGACATCCAAATAGATGTTGGTCTGTAGCTTGTTCCAGAACAGCTCACAACCTCTGACAAAAGAACGAGGGTGCACATACGGGTGGAGTTGCCTGAGACGGACGTACTCTGACTGGAATATCTCATCCATGCCCTTAGCGGGCTCCTTGTGCTTGCTAGCTGAAGTCTTGACATTGCGCTTGGGGGCAGAAGAGCCCTCTGGTGCTTCACCTGGGTTGCGCACACGCTTGGAGCCAGTATCACGACTGGGATTGGACCGGCGAGAGCCACCACCTGAGACACACATGCAAAACACCAACGAACGCGAAGAAGATCAATGCAAAGACCACGGCAAAGCACAAGAAACACATAGAAAGTATACGTGAAAAGTTGCCATGAGATAGATATGAAGTACGGTAGTACTGCCAGAACCTGCGGTACTAAAATTTTAGTACCGCTCTAGGACGCGGTAGTACCGTGCGAGGCACGGTAGTACCGTGGTTGGAGCGGTAGTACAGTTTTAGTGCCGCAATGGGTGCGGTAGTACCGCGCCAGAGGGCGGTAGTACCGAACGAGCGGTAGTACCGCGCCAGTTGGGTGGTAGTACCGCACTGCGTCAGATCCAAACGACGGTTTGAATCTGAAAAGAACCGCGAAATCCCGGCAGTGCTACGGTGATCAAATCTAGCATAGGACAAAGTACAAGTATAATTCCTACGCAAAACTACGCTCCTTCATCCTACTCTTGCACAAATCAAGCCTAGGAATCTCAAGAACACACAAGTCTTCCCCAAAACCTAGAAACAACAAACGCAAACAACAAGGAGAGGGAGTTGGGGAAAGACCTTGGTCCATAGCAAGAGCACGTGGTGGGGAACGATCCCACCGGACGGAATCACGGGAGGGCAGCCGGAGGCGAAGATCCGGCGATGAACGCTGGCTCCATTCTTGAGCGAGAGAGAGAGAGAGAGAGAGAGAGAGAGAGATGAGATGGGGAACATGCGAATGGGTATGGGGGAGTTAGAACTCCCCCTGCCCGTCCTTATCCCCACGCGCCCGAGTCGTCGCGGTAGTACCGCAGGTCATTGCAGTAGTACCTCTTGGGCGGAAGTACCGCACCGAAGCGGTAGTACCGCTCTCCCAGGCGGCAGTAAAAAATTACTGCCGCGTGGGGGCGGTAGTACCGTGCTCCCCTCACGCGGTAGTACCGTAGCAGGCTGCGGTAGTACCATGAGCTCAAGAAGATTCAAGTTTCAACACACGAAAAGAGGCCTTTATAAAGGGACTTTTAGCACAAAAGACACCACAAGAACACAAACAACCTAAGAGCAGAAAGACAACAAGAAGCAACCGCGCAACCCAACCTCTCAAAAGGAGAGGGCGGTGGCCGGAGCCACCTATGTTTGAGTTAGTTGGTATGGCACCGAGAAGAATTATCCTTGGGCCCATGACCAAAACTCGTCTTTGAAGCACAAGTACCATCAAAAAAGTCTAATGTGAAAGAGGTGATTGATTTATGCATAATGGGGGGAGGGAGAGTTCATTGAGAGAACAACACTCCCCCTATGTCCATGCCTACACCTAAACTAGACAACAAGTTGAGTGTGGTGGGGGGTGCACGGGTTCAAGTCACATTGCTCGAATCAATGATATTTAGCTCATGCCTTAACTCACGAAATCTTGCTTCATCCAAGGGCTTCGTGAAAATATCTGCAAGGTTATCATGAGTGTTGACATACTTGAGCTCGATCTCCCCTCATCTAATGTGATCCCGGATGAAATGATACTGAATCTCAATATTCTTCGTCTTGAAGTGTTGCACCGGGTTGAGAGAAATCTTGATGGCACTTTCGTTGTCACACCAAAGGGGCACTTTGTCGCAGATGACACCATACTCCTTTAAAGTTTGCCTCATCCATAGGAGTTGTGCACAACAACTACCGGCCGCCACATATTCCGCTTCGGTGGACGAGAGAGATACACAACTTTGCTTCTTGGAAGACCAACTCACCAAAGAGCACCCAAGAAACTGGCACCCTCCGGAAGTAGACTTCCTATCCACTTAGTCTCCCACCCAATCGGAATCCGTAAAACCTTCAAGCTTGAAGTTTGCCCCTCTTGGGTACCATAAGCCAAAGTTTGGGGTATGAGCCAAATATCGAAAGATTCGCTTGACCGCCACATAGTGACTTTCCTTTGGTGCGGCTTGAAATTGTGCAAGATAATACCAAATTGTGTGATTTCTCGAATACCAATAATAATGATTTCCTTAGTACTCCGATTGCTCCTCTTAATGATGTCGAGTCTTGTGAAATCAATACTGCTTTGCTGAATCTTGTTATGAAAGATCAATTCGCCGGCCTTCCTAGTGAAGATGCCGCTACTCATCTAAACAACTTTGTTGATTTGTGTGAATATGCAAAAGAAGAAAGATACAGATAACAATATTGTTAAATTGAAGTTATTTCCGTTTTCACTTAGAGATCGTGCTAAAGTTTGGTTTTCGTCTTTGCCTAAAAATAGTATTGATTCTTGGAACAAGTGCAAAGATGCTTTTATCTCTAAGTACTTTCCTCCCGCTAAGATTATCACTCTTAGGAACGATATTATGAATTTTAAACAACTTGATCATGAGCATGTTGCCCAATCTTGGGAAAGAATGAAATTGATGATTTGCAATTGCCCTACTCATAGTTTGAATTTATGGATGATCATACAAAATTTTTATGCCGGTTTGAACTTTGCTTCTAGAAATCTCTTAGATTCGGCCGCGGGAGGCACGTTTATGGAAATCACGTTAGGAGATGCTACAAAACTTCTTGATAATATTATGGCTAATTATTCTCAATGGCACACCGAAAGATCTTCTAATAAAAAAGTGCATGCTATAGAAGAAATCAATGTTTTGAGTGGAAAGATGGATGAACTTATGAAATTGTTTGCTACTAAGAATACTCCTATTGATCCCAATGATATGCCTTTGTCTACTTTTATTGAGAATAATAATGAATCTATGGATGTGAATTTTGTTGGTAGGAATAGTTTTGGAAACAATGCTTATATAGGAAACCTTAATGCTAGACCATTCCCTAGTAATTCCTCTGATAATTATGGAAATTCCTACAATAATTCTTATGGTAATTTTAATAAGATTCCCTCTGATTTTGAGAATAGTGTGAAAGAATTTATGATTTCTCAAAAGAATTTTAATGCTTTGCTTGAAGAAAAATTGCTTAAAGTTGATGATTTGGCTAGGAACGTTGATAGACTTTCGCTTGATGTTGATTCTCTTAAGCTTAGATCTTCTTCTCCTAAGGATAATATCAATGAATCTCTCAAAGCAATGAGAATTTCCATTGATGAGTGCAAGGAAAGAACCGCTAGATTGTGTGCAAAGAAAGATTGCTTTATAAAAAGCGTCTTCTTCTAGTTTCCATGAAAATAATGATGAAGATCTTAAAGTTATTGATGCATCTCCTATTATATCTTTGTTTTGCAATATGAATCTTGATAATTATGGGACTGACGATGAGTCAACTTTACCTATAAGGCGTTCCAAGAATTCGGAGTTTTTAGATCTTGATGCTAAATTTGGTAAAAGTGGGATTGGAGCAGTCATGACTTTAAATAGTATTGAACCCACTATCTCGGATTTCAAGGAATTTGATTATGATAATTGTAATTTATAAGGTTGTTTTTCCTTGTTGCAATCCGTTGTTAATTCTCCGCATGCTTATAGTCAAAATAAAGCTTTTACCAAACATATTGTTGATGCCTCGATGCAATCTTATGATGAAAAACTTAATTTGGAAGTTTCTATACCTAGAAAACTTAATGATGAGTGGGAACCTACTATAAAGATTAGAATTAAAGATCATGAGTGTTTTGCTTTGTGTGATTTGGGTGCTAGTGTTTCCACGATTCCGAAAACTTTATGTGATATTCTAGGTTTCCATGATCTTGATGATTGCTCTTTAAATTTGCACCTTGCGGATTCCACCATTAAAAAGCCAATGGGAAGGATCAATGATGTTCTCATTGTTGAAAATAGAAATTTGGTCCCCGTAGATTTTATCGTTCTTGATATAGATTGCAATCTTTCTTGCCCCATTATTCTTGGTAGACCTTTCCTTAGAACGATTGGCGCGATTATTGATATGAAGGAAGGGAATATTAGATTCCAATTTCGATTAAAGAAAGGCATGGAGCACTTTCCAAGAAAGAATGTCAAATTACCTTATGAATCTATCATGCGAGCTACTTATGAATTGAGTGCCAAAGATGGCACCACTTAGATCTATCTTCGCTTTTATGCCTAGCTAGGGGCGTTAAACGATAGCGCTAGTTGGGAGGCAACCCAATTTTCTTTATGTTTTTTGTTTTTGTTCCTGTTTAGTAATAAATCTTGCATCTACCTCCTGTTTAGATGTGTTTTTATCTTTTAATTAGTGTTTGTGCCAAGTAGAACCTATAGGATAACCTATGCTGATAGTTGATTTGATTCTGCTGAAAAACAGAAACTTTGCACGCACGAATTTAGTTTTGTTAAATCGCAGAAACGTGCTTTTGCGTTGATTCTTTTTGATGCGGATCAATATAAAAATTTTCCAGGACTTACTATTTTGGTAGGATTTTTAGAGTTCCAGAAGTTTGCGTTAGTTATAGATTGCTACAGACTGTTCTGTTTTTGACAGATTCTGTTTTTCGTGTGTTGTTTGCATATTTTTGATGCATCTATGGCTAGTAAAATAGTTTATAAACCATACAGAAGTTGGAATACAGTAGTTTTAACACCAAAATAAATAAAGAATGAGTTCATTACAGTACCTTATGTGGTGGTTCTGTTTTCTTTCACTAACGTAGCTTATAAGATTTCCTGTTGAGTTTTGTGTTGTGAAGTTTTCAAGTTTTGGGTAAAGCTTTTATGGACTATGGAATAAGGAGTGGCAAGAGCCTAAGCTTGGGGATGCCCAAGGCACCCCAAGATATTCAAGGATAGCCAAAAGCCTAAGCTTGGGGATGCCCCGGGAAGGCATCCCCTCTTTCGTCTTCGTTCATTGGTAACTTCACTTGGAGCTATATTTTTATTCGCCACATGATATGTGTTTTGCTTGGAGCGTCATGTATTATATTAGTCTTTGATTTTTAGTTTACCACAATCATCCTTGTTGTACACACCTTTTGGGAGAAGCCTACTTGTTTATGATTTGCTAGAATACTCTATATGCTTCACTCATATCTTTTGAGCTTGATAGTTTTTGCTCTAGTGCTTCACTTATATTTTTTAGAGCACGGTGGTGACTTAATTTTGAACAAATTGCTAGTCTCTCATGCTTCACTTATATCTTTTTGAGAGTCTTTTAGAACAATATGGTATTTGCTATGGTTATAAAGTTGGTCCTAGAATGATGAGCATCCAAGTTGGATATAATAAAAACTATCATAGAAAGGAATTGGATGCTATGATCAATTTGATGCTTGATAATTGTTTTGAGATATGGAGGTAGTGATATTAAAGTCATGCTAGTTGAGGTGATTATGAAAAATACTTGTGTTGAGGGTTGTGATTCCCGTAGCATGCACGTATGGTGAACCGCTTTGTGATGAAGTTGGAGCACAATTTTATTTATTTATTATCTTCCTTATGAGTGGAGGTCGGGGACGAGCGATGGTCTTTTCCTACCAATCCATCCCCCTAGGAGCATGCGTGTAGTGCTTTTGTTTTTGATGACTTCTAGATTTTTGTAACAAGTACATGAGTTCTTTTGACTAATGTTGAGTCCATGGATTATACGCACCTCACCCTTCCACCATTGCTAGCCTCTCTTGTGCCGGGCAACTTTCGTCGGTAGCATACACCCACCATATACCTTCCTCAAAACAGCCACCATACCTACCTATTATGGCAGTTCCGTAGCCATTCCGAGATATATTGCCATGCAACTTTCCACCGTTCCGTTCATATGACACGCATTACTTTTGTCATATTGCTTTTTGCATGATCATGTAGTTGACATCGTATTTGTGGCAAGGCCACCTTCATATTTTCATACATGTGGCTCTTGATTCATTACATATCCCGGTACACTGCCGGAGGCATTCATATAGAGTCATATCTTGTTCTAGCTTTGAGTTGTAATTCTTGAGTTGTAAATCCATAAAGGTGTGATGATCTTCATTATTAGAGCATTGTCCTAGTGAGGAAAGTATGATGAAGACTATGATTCCCCCACAAGTCGGGATGAGACTTCGGACTTTACAAAAAGAAAAAAAAGAAAAAAAAAAGAAAGGCCAAAAAGAAAAAAAAGGCCAAAGAAAAAAAAAGAAAAAGAAAGAAAAGAAAGAAAAAAATAAAATGAGAGAAAAAGAGAGAAGGGACAATGCTACTATCTCTTTTTCCACACTTGTGCTTCAAAGTAGCACCATGATCTTCATGATAGAAAGTCTCCTATGTTGTCACTTTCATATACTAGTGGGAATTTTTCATTATAGAACTTGGCTTGTATATTTCAATGATGGGCTTCCTCAAAATGCCCTAGGTCTTCGTGAGCAAGCGAGTTGGATGCACACCCACTTAGTTTCTTTTATTGAGCTTTCATATATTTATAGCTCTAGTGCATCCGTTGCATGGCAATCCCTACTCACTCACATTGATATCTGTTAATAGGCATCTCCATAGCCAGTTGACATGCCTAGTTGATGTGAGACTATCTTCTCCTTTTTGTCTTCTCCACAACCACCATTCTATTCCACATATAGTGCTATGTCCATGGTCACGCTCATGTATTGCGTGAAAGTTGAAAGAGTTTAAGATTATTAAAGTATGAAACAATTGCTTGGCTTGTCATCGGGGTTGTGCATGATTAAATACTTTGTGTGATGAAGATAGAGCAACAGCCAGACTATATGATTTTGTAGGGATAACTTTCTTTGGCCATGTTATTTTGAGAAGACATGATTACTTTGATTAGTATGCTTGAAGTATCACCATTTTCATGTTAATATGAACTTTTATTTTGTATCATTTGGATCTGAACATTCATGCCACAATAAAGAAAATTACATTGAGAATTATGCTAGGTAGCATTCCACATCAAAAATTCCATTTTTATCATTTACCTACTCGAGGACGAGCAGGAATTAACCTTGGGGATGCTTGATACGTCTCCAACGTATCTATAACTTTTTTATTGTTCCATGCTATTATATTACCCCTTTTGGATGTTTATGGGCTTTATTTTACACATTTATATCATTTTTGGGACTAACCTACTAACCGGAGGCCCAGCCCGTATTGCTATTTTTTTTTGCCTATTTCAGTATTTCGAAGAAAAGGAATATCAAACGGAGTCCAAACGGAATGAAACCTTCGGGAGCATGATTTTTGGAACAAACGTGATCCAGAGGACTTGGAGTGCAAGTCAAGAAGCAGCCGAGGCGGCCACGAGAGGGTAGCCCCCCCCCCTATAGGGCGTGCCCCCTGTCTCATGGGCCCCTCGGGCGGCCACCGACGTACTTCTTCCTCCTATATAAGCCTACGTACCCCGAAAACATCCAGGGAGCCAACGAAACACAATTTCCACCACCGTAACCTTTTTTATCTGCGAGATCCCATCTTGGAGCCTTCGTTGGCGCTCTGCCGGAGGGGGAATCGACCATGCAGGGCTTCTACATCAACACCATAGCCCCTCCAATGAGTTGTGAGTAGTTTGCCATAGACCTTCGGGTCCATCGTTATTAGCTAGATGGCTTCTTCTCTCTTTTTGGATCTCAATACAATGTTCTCCCCCTCTCTTGTGGAGACCTATTCGATGTAAACTCTTTTTGTGGTGTGTTTGTTGAGATCCGATGAATTCTGGGTTTACGATCAAGTTTATCTATGAGAAATATTTGAATCTCCTCTGAATTCTTTTATGTATGACTGAGTTATCTTTGCAAGTCTCTTTGAATTATCAGTTTGGTTTGGCCTACTAGATTGATCTTTCTTGCCATGGGAGAAGTGCTTAGCTTTTGGTTCAATCTTGAAGTGTCCTTACCCAGTGACAGAAAGGGTTGCAAGGCATGTATTGTATTGTTGCCATCGAGGATAAAAAGATGGGGTTTATATCATATTGCATGAGTTTATCCCTCTACATCATGTCATCTTGCTTAATGCGTTACTATGTTCTTATGAACTTAATACTCTAGATGCAGGTAGGAGTCGGTCGATGTGTGGAGTAATAGTAGTAGATGCAGGCAGGAGTCGGTCTACCTATTGCAGACATGATGCCTATATACATGATCATGCCTAGATAATCTCATAATTATTCGCTTTTCTATCAATTGCTTGACAGTAATTTGTTCACCCACCATAATACTTATGCTATCTTGAGAGAAGCCACTAGTGAAACCTATGGCCCCCAGGTCTATCTCTTATCATATTTGCTTCCAATTTACTTTTATTTGCATCTTTACTTTTTGCATCTATCTTATAAAATACCAAAAATATATTTATCTTATCATACTATCTCTATTAGACCTCACTTTCGCAAGTGGCCGTGAAGGGATTGACAACCCCTTTATTGCGTTGGTTGCGAGTTCTTTGTTTGTTTGTGTAGGTGCGTGGGACTTTTGAGGAGCCTCCTACTGGATTGATACCTTGGTTCTCAAAAACTGAGGGAAATACTTACGCTACTATTGCTGTATCACCCTTTCCTATTCAAGGAAAACCAACGCAAGCTCAAGACATAGCATCCGGCGCGAGATACTGCGACTAGAACAACTTCTCGATCGAGCTCCCCTCCTGGGCTCTGAAAAACTGCACGGCATTGGCGACACTCCTCGAAGATCCGCAAACGCGCCTGGAGAACTCCAAACTCGGTTTAGCAAGATATACCTCTTACTCCCTCCGGTTCTTTTTAGTGAGCGTATAACTTCAGACCCGGATACCAAGGCGGGCAGTGTTTTAATTTTTTGGACTAATTTGCCCTTCGCTGGAGTAAGCCGCATGCATCCGGAGGGCTGGGCCGTAATGATTTTGCATGCATGATTGGCTAGTCCTCCTTGACTGCGTATCCGGTCTCTTAGTTTGTGCCCCCGCCAGCGTAAAACGAAGGCAAAAAGAAGGAGAGTAGTTACTGCACGCATATATTGGTTCCATGCGAGGCGAACGATGCGGGGCAAAATAGGAAAGCACAAGGAGAAAAAAGGATCGCGCAGAGCAATATGGGAAAAATGGAAAAAACTTAGACGCAAACTAAAACGGACCGGAGGGAGTACTCCCTCCGGTTCTTTTTAGTGAGCGTATAACTTCAGACCCGGATACCAAGGAGGGAAGTGTTTTAATTTTTTTGGAGTAATCTACCCTTCACTGGAGTAAGCTGCATGCATCCGGAGGGCTGGGCCGTAATGATTTTGCATGTGTGATTGGCTAGTCCTCCTCGACTGCGTATCCAGTCTCTTAGTTTGTGCCCCCACCAGCGCAAAACGAAGGTGAAAAGAAGGAGAGCAGTTACAGCACGCATAGGATTGGTTGCATGCGAGGCGAACGATGCGGGGCAAAATAGGAAAGCACAAGGAGAAAAAAGGATCGCGCAGAGCAATACGGGAAAAATGGAAAAAACTTAGGCGCAAACTAAAACGGACCGGAGGGAGTACTTCCAAATTTACTCTGCAGAAGAAAGGCCTTACCAGCCGCTATCTGCCTCGCTTGCTAGATCTCCCCGCGAGCGCTCTGGGACTCAACCCGGGCCTCTTTGGCATCCTGGAGAGCCTTGCCAAGTTTGGACGCTTGGTCTGAAGCTTTGTGCTCCAAGGACTCGCACTTGTTGATGGCGTCCTTTAGCTCTTGCTCGACTTTGGCCACCCGAGCTTCATGTTGGAGGTGGGCAGTTTGCTCCGCCTCCAGCTCCTCAGTCGCTTTATCAGCGGCTGCCTTGTCCGCCTCCGCCTCCTTCTTAGCTTGGGCAAGCGCGCCTTTGAGGGACTCGACCTCGGCTGTGCCAATTGTGATCATAACCAAACAATCTAATGAGTTAACAGACTCACTATACATATCACTTCTGATATATAACTTCCGCATACCTTGTGTCTCCTCGAACTGCTTGTTAATGTGGTCGAGCTCCTCATCGGCCACTCGAAGCTTCCGATTAAGCTCGGAAACCTCTGTGGAATGGGCCGTAGCCGCCAACATGGATGCCTGTTACACAAATTAGCACAATATATTAATGTCTGAATTATCATAAGATCCTTGAGGGAGTCCTGGACTAGGGGGTGTCCGGACAGCCAGACTACCATCGTCCGCCGGACTCCAAGACTACGAAGATACAAGATTGAAGACTCCGTCCCGTGTCCGGATGGGACTTTCCTTGGCGTGGAAGGCAAGCTTGGCGATACGGATATGTAGATCTCCTACCATTGTAACCGACTCTGTGTAACCCTAGCCCTCTCCGGTGTCTATATAAACCGGAGGGCTTTAGTCCGTAGGACACAACATCCATTACAACAATCATACCATAGGCTAGCTTCTAGGGTTTAGCCTCCTTGATCTCGTGGTAGATCCACTCTTGTAATACACATCATCAATATTAATCAAGCAGGACGTAGGGTTTTACCTCCATCAAGAGGGCCCGAACCTGGGTAAAACATCGTGTCCCTTGTCTCCTGTTACCATCCGCCTAGACGCACAGTTCGGGACCCCCTACCCGAGATCCGCCGGTTTTGACACCGACATTGGTGCTTTCATTGAGAGTTCCTCTGTGTCATCACCGATAGGCTTGATGGCTTCTTCAATCAACAACAACGCCGTCCAGGGTGAGACTTTTCTCCCCGGACAGATCTTCGTATTCGGCGGCTTCACACTGCGGGCTAATTCACTTGGCCATCTGGAGCAGATCGAAAGCTACGCCCCTGGCCGCCAGGTCAGATTTGGAAGCCTAAACTTCACGGCGGACATTCGCGGAGACTTGATCGTTGATGGATCCGATCCACAGCCGAGCGTGTCGCACTGTCGCGATGGGCACGATCTAGTTCTGCCGCCGGTCAGTGCTTTGGAGGCCGCACATGAATCCGCTGCGACCCATAGTTCGGAGCCGATCGTGCAGATCGAGGACGAGTGGCTGGACACTGCCTCAGGAGCTGCAACATCCGTGGTGATGGAGCCGAACACTGACCTTGTCCCCCATAAAGCTCGTGACTCCGAGGTGCCGGACTCCCTGCTGGACTCTGAACCTCCTGCGCCCCTGCCAATCAAATCTGATTGGGCGCCGATCATGGAGTTCACCGCCGCGGACATCTTTCAACACTCACCCTTTGGCGACATCCTAAATTCGCTAAAGCATCTCTCGCTATCCGGAGAGCCCTGGCCGGATTATGGCCAGGATGGTTGGGATGCGGACGACGAGGAAATTCAACGCCCACCCACCACCCACTTTGTAGCCACTGTCGACGATCTAACCGACATGCTAGACTACGACTCCGAAGACATCGACGGTATGGACGACGATGCCGGAGATGATCAAGAACCAGCGCTCACAGAGCACTGGAAAGCCACCCCAGCCCATGATGTATATATGGTGGATACCCCAAAAGGAAGCGATAACGAGGACCAACGGGGCACGGCAAAGGATAATCCCGCCGATAAACAACCAAAACAGCGACGCAGACGCCGCCCTAAGTCCCGCCTCGACAACAACAGCACTCCTAATGACCCAGCAATAGAGCAGGGCAAACCAGTGGACGACGAACATGCAGCCAAGCAACCGTCCGAACTGTCACATCCCTTGCTTCTGGTAATGCTCTAGGCTAGCTTCATGTGTGCATCATGTCTATATTTTCGAAACTTGAATTGAGGAATTTTGGAAGCCTCAAAAACTTAAATAAAAGAGGGGCAAAAACCCTAGAAATCTCATTCATTGCTCCAAAATGCTCTTCTTAAATGTTTGATAATTTTTGGTAAGGGTTCTGGTCCCAACCAAAATATTGAACATTTTTAAGGAATTATTTTTGGGACTTTGGATTTAATTCATTAGCTATTTGAATTTGAATTATATTCATATAATTAGAATATAATTTCAAATACCCCTGAAATATTTTATAAGCTTTTGGAAAAGTCCATCTAGCTATATAAAATATTCAGAGGAGTTTTTGGCATTGTTTGAATTATTTTAAATTCAAAACAGTGGCAAAATAAATTAAATAAAAAAAACAGAAATAAAACAGAGAGAGAAGGAAGTTACCTGGCGCCACTTACCTGGCCCAGCTGGCCAGCCCATCTGGCCGGCCCAGCCCACCTCCTCCCCCTTGTCATCTTCCTCCTTTGCCAGGAGGACGAACAGAGGCGAGGCGTGGCGCGCGCCCGAGAGGCCTCGGCCACCTCCTGCTTCCACCGAGGCGTTCCTGAGCCTCCCCCTCACGCCACCACGATGCCACGAACCCCCCCCTGGTGGCCCTCTCTCCTCTCCCTCACTCGCTGCTCTCCTTCCCCTCTCCCTCTTCGTTCTTCGCCCGAACAGAGAGCCGCCGCCGTCGTTCGCTGCCACCACGCCCACCATGCTCCTCTCGCCTCCCCGTGTAGTCTACAAACTCCGCCACCGCCTGTTACGTCGCCTCGAGCAAGCCCCGAGCGCTCGGACGCCCCAACTCGACCGCATCGACTCGTCTTCAAGCTTCGGTCGCCGGAGATCGCCGTCGCTGTCCCGTCGCCCCAGGCCTTCCCCGAGCACGCCGACCGTCTCATCGTGATCTCCGTGAGCTCTTGCTTCGTTTCCCCCTAACCCCATGTCCGATTTCGAGCTCCAGCCGCTCCCTCCACCGGACCCGAGACGCTCCGCCGCACGGGCTCGTCGCCGGTGAAGCCCCGGTGACCTTTTGGTCCCACGCATGCGTCCGTTGCATTCGTTACGTCCCGTAGAGTAAAACTAGCGCGTCAACCGTCTCGTTTGCACACCGCAGCGCCGGTCCCGCGAACCCCCGAGCTCCGGCCGCCGCCGGGGTTGATGCCGCGCTCAACTCCGGCCACCCCACGCCCTCTCGTGGGTCCCCCTGGATGCGCGGGAGCACGGGCTCACTCTTGGTGCCCTCAGCGCGACCAGCCGCGGGCTGTAGCGCCGTCCCGAGCAACTCCGGCGAGGTCTCGCCGTCGCCGTGGTCGCCGGCGTCACTTGCTGACGTGGCTGGCTTAGTTAGCCACTAATCACCGCACCGTGTCACTGGCACTGGGCCCCACGCCTTAATTAATCTTAGTTTATTTTCTGTTTAGTTTAACTAACCACGTGGGCCCCACCCGTCAGCTTTGACCATGCTGACATGGACGTTGACCGACCCCACACGTCAGTATTGACCTGCTGACG
Source organism: Triticum aestivum (assembly GCF_018294505.1). Taxonomy (NCBI): domain Eukaryota; kingdom Viridiplantae; phylum Streptophyta; class Magnoliopsida; order Poales; family Poaceae; genus Triticum; species Triticum aestivum. Next base: position 284,570,121 of record NC_057807.1, read on the forward strand.
TGTCTGTTGACCCGGCCCCACCTGCCATTGACACTAACCAGCCTCAGTCACTGACCAGTGGACCCCACTGGTCAGGTTTGACCACCAGCAGCGTCTATTGACCTGCTGACGTCATGGTGACGCAATGCTGACGCAATAAGTATTTTCTGGATTTATTATAATTCAGGAAATTCCAGAAAATGCCTAAAAATTCTAAAAATCATAGAAAATTAACCGTAACTCCAAATTAAATAAATTATATATGAAAAATTATCAGAAAAATTCAAGGAATCCATCTGTACCATTTTCATGCATGTTAGAACAACTTATAGCTGCTGTTTAGCACAAATCAATTAAATGGCATTTGAACAATCACATATGGAGTTTGAATTTGAATCTTGTATTCAAACCAACTTCATTTAATCTGTTGCTAGTTGCATTAGCTCAAAACACATTCATATTGCCATGTCATAGCATGCATCATTTTGTGCATTGCATTGATTGTGTTCTTCTCTATTGCCGGTATCTGTTCCCTCCCGGTAGAAGATGTTCCGACGTTGTGATCGTTGACACTGATGAAGACTCAATGTTATCTTCAGAAGTGCCAGGCAAGCAAAACCCCCTTGTTCATTCCGATACGATCCTACTCTCTCGCTCCTGCTCTCTTTTACTGCATTAGGACAACATCGATTCATCTGTTACTTGCTGCGGTAGCTGAACCCCTTTATCCTTTGCATGACCTGTCATTGCCACAGTAAATAGATGAAACCCACTAGCATGAGTAGGAGTTGTTTGAGCCATGTTGTGCCTACTCATTCATGCGTGTTTGTCATGCCTGCTACTGCTTAGAGTTGTGTCAGGTCTGATTCATCTGGGATGAATCAGAGGTGTGTGAACATGTCCTACTGTGTGTGAGCTAAGTGTGTGAACACGATTTGGTAAAGGTAGCGGTGAGAGGACATGTAGGAGTACATGGTGGGTTGTCTCATTGCAGCCGTCCTCAGGAACTGAGTTCTGTGTTTGTGATCCATGATTCAGCTACTACCATACATTGGGCCCTGAAATATGACCCCGCTCGACTTCTTATCCACCCTTGTCCTCTGTCCAGGAGTTGCAAGTAGTTTCTGGTGTTTGTAGCCTACTGGAGGCCGTGGACAGCGCTGACCGTAGGGGTGGGCTGTGATGCGGTAGGTACGTGGCACGGTGTACCGAATACCCGTTAGGTATCTCGGGAACCCTGTTCACATCGTTCGGGGCCGTATGGGAAACCCCGGCCGGACTCCCTGCGGATGGAACCTGGATAGGCGATAAACCTGGACTAGAGACTTGAGTGTTTAGGTAGGTCGTGGTCTACACCCACGTCGGCTTTCGCTTGAAGTCTGCCGAGCACATGTCGTGTGCAGACGCTAAGCGGTGGAAACATGTATGAAGAAGTACACCCCTGCAGGGTTAACATCATCTATTCGAATAGCCGTGTCCGCGGAAAATGACTTCTGGGTTGCTTATATCAGTTCATAGACAAGTGAAAGTGGATACTCTAAAATACGCAAGATAAGCGTGAGTGCTATGAATGGCGCTCTCGTAGGGAGACGGGAGTGGATCCATAGTGGTGTATTGATATGGTGAATATGTGGACTCGTGTGCGCCACCTCAAAAGAGTCGCTTGTAGTCGTAGTTTAGGATAGCCACCGAGTCAAAGCTGGCTTGCTGCAGTTGAACCCCACCATCCCCTTGTTGAAAATGATGCATATGTAGTTAGTTCTGATGTAAGTCTTGCTGGGTACATTTGTACTCACGTTTGCCTATTTTATGTTTTTGCAGAGAGACTTCAGTCTCACTAGTAGTTCCACGTGGACTTCGACGTTTAGCTTGTTACCTCAGCTACGATCTTGTGCCTCAGCAGGATTTGGTAGATAGTCAGGCTTCTCAGCCTTTTTCATTTATAGATGTCTGTACTCAGACATGATAACTTCCGCTTGTGCTTTGATATGTATGCTCTGAATGTTGGGTCATGAGACCCCTGTTTGTAATATCTCGCTCCTCGGAGCCTAATGAATAAATACTTGAGTTGTAGAGTCATGTTGTGATGCCATGTTGTATTTGCACATATCGAGCATATTGTGTGTATGTTATTTAAATGCTTGGTATGTGTGGGATCTGACAACCTAGTTGTTTATCCTTGGTAGCCTCTCTTACCGGGAAATGTCTCCTGGTGTTTCCACTGAGCCATGGTAGCTTGCTACTGCTCCGGAACACTTAGGCTGGCCGGCATGTGTCCTTCATCGTTCCTGTGTCTGTCCCTTCAGGGAAATGTCACGCGATGAATACCGGAGTCCTGTTAGCCCGCTACAGCCCGGTTCACCGGAGTCCTGCTAGCCCAGTGCTACAGCCTGGATTCACTCGCTGATGACCGACACGTTCGATGCTGGGTCATGGATGCCTGTCCCTGTAGGTTTGTGCCACTTTGGGTTTACGACTAGCCATGTCAGCCCGGGCTCCTTATCATATGGATGCTAGCGACACTGTCATATACGTGTGCTAAAAGGCGCAAACGGTCCCGGGCAAAGGTAAGGCGACACCCGTGGGAATACCGTGCGTGAGGCCGCAAAGTGATATGAGGTGTTACATGCTAGATCGATGTGGCATTGAGTCGGGGTCCTGACAGCGTTGGTATCAGAGCTTGACTGCCTGTAGGATTACCAAGCCAAACTGGTCGAAGTTGAGTCTAGAAATTCTTTAGTTATATAAGGGAATTGATTGTGGGATGGAACGTAAGGCTCTTTTTATTCCTTATACCTTATGCCCTTCTGATCTGAGTCATCTTATCTTTCCTACGGGGTTAAGGGACTAGGCTTTCTCTTCTTTCTATCAGGATCACGTGTTATTAATCCGTAGACTTATAGAATTGTTGGACTTAAGCCTCGTTTCAGTTCCTATTACTTCTGTATGTTAATTGTTGATCTCGGAACCTTGATATTGTGCTTCTGAGTGGTTATGCCACCATTTTGTGAATGTCTCAAATCTTTTCTGAGCATTTACAGCCGTTATGCTGTCCGAGTCATCCCAGGTTTCTAAGTAGTCTGATGCATTTGCAAATCCTTTCTTCCCGTTTCAATGTTCCCATGGGCCAGATTAACCACACTAATCAGTAAGTTGAGGTACTCCGTTACCTTGACATATATGTTGGAGATATTATTATGACCCTAGGTGTCTTAGGGGATCATCTAGTAATTTGGCCATGATTTGTGTTCCCAGTGTGATGATTCTGGCCATCATTCTCGAAAGCATCCCGTGATGCTACTTAGTAGTAGGTATTCTACTCCTGGGTTCTGAACCCGAGATTCACTCTACCTACTTCATGTTGATAGTAATTTCTAGTGCCTTTAGGATATTAGTAACCTTTGCGATAGTGCTTGAAGTCCGTGGTATCTTCTTCTTCCCAATTACCATGAACCATTCTTGGCAGGAGTTCTTCTGAACCAAAAGATGACAACAAGAGTGCTCTCGATGAGTTCTCCATGCTATATTGCGACTCTGCCAGCTCAACCCTTCTGCATGGGTTATCCGGAAGAATTATGTTGAACTTGGTTCGACATACTAGTCTATGCATCCACAACTCAGAAAGTTATATGTTCCTTTGAGTTGTCCCTCTTTAGTTGTCTACTGACCTTCGTCTATCAATTGATAGTCAAGAGTATGCGTGCGTTCGTTTATCGATGCCTATTACTCTTGTGGTCCGTCAAGCCATTCTATCGTGGAATGACTAGGAGAAACAAACTCCAGTACCTCTTCCATATCTAGGATTGGGTCAAAACAATTGTACTCCGCAGATCCAAATGTCAATCCAGCTTTTGCTCTGTTCTACCTTGGAGTATTACCATCTTTTATATCGGGATTGTTATAGGAATTGCACACCATCCTATGAACTCTTGGTACAGTGATACTTTTGCCATTATTGTTCATTCCTCGGTTCCTGTGTTATTGTAACCGGAATGCCGACAAATGAATCATGGCGTGTGAAATCAATACTCCTAGCAACCTTGTTGCTTGGTAGTTAAAGGATAATAATTTCATTCTTAGCATGTTGGTTAGTGAATCATCATTCTAAGATTGATCGTGCTACCTTGTCCATCTTTCTGGTGCACTCCTCGACCAATGAGTTAGGAATTATTTCAAGTCCTCACTCATTTGATCATATCGTCTTGCCCTGAAAAGCAAGATTGTTCTCGATCTTAGTAACATATTGGTGGTTCGTGATTTTCCGAATATCTTCTCGAAAGTATCACCAGGTTGTCACCTGACTGTTATGTTAAGCTCGTGATCAAGTTGGTTTATCCTGTAAAACACCCTTTCTCCAAGAATCCGTGTTGGATACCCCTGAGCTAGTTGGTTAAGCTATGCATCAACTTGGAGAGTTGGAAGATAGAAGCTTGTCCGATATAGTTCATTATAAGGGATGTCTTGTATGTGTGTTGAAGAAAGTTGATATTTTCATCGACTGAACCTCGTGATCAGTTAATGGACCTATCATTTTATCCAACCTTTGATTGGAGTATGGGCTATCATCCAATCAGACCAGAACCAACGATATTCGTAATGTTGTCTTACTCGTGGTTGATCCCTCGAGTATACACCATTATATCTTTTGGGTCTGACCCATGCTATCACTTGTTCACTTAACTATGGAATTCCTTTTAAAAGGAAACCCAGATGAATTGTTGTTGAGCCCATTGACAACATCCTTATCTCCTCCATGATTTTGTTGAACATTAAGCTAGTGTTGGAAACTTTTGAAAGCATTATCTTCATGCTAGCTCATGAAGTATTTGTTTGATGAAAGGAGTGACTTCCTCTTATACACGTGCATTTGGTGAAAGTTGCCGCCGTGAATTTGAGAAAGTTAGTTTTGCTTCCTCTGGAATCATCCCAAGTCAGTCATGCATACGTGCGAAGTATTCTGTGGTCTGGAGATTTGCAACCTCCATTCTATATGTATATCCTAGCACACCAAGCCACTGATTGAGTTGTTCAAAGATAAAGGAGTCTGTCCAAGGTGAACTCTTTGGACTTCCACGCGTGGAGACTTCGATGTCATTAATGATGGTTCCCCCTCCTGAACTCGGTAGTGTTTTATTATAAGACTACTTTGTGGTCATGCTTGTCTTGGACAACATGTTCACATGTTTGTAGCAGAACCAGCTCATGTTTTGGAGCTTGCTATCGTAGTTCATCTCCCGAGAATCCCGCAACGTCATCTCGTCGATTTGTGTTGCAAACTTTCATTTTTCTTCCTAGACTCGATGAGTCTGGAATATCCTGACACCAACCAGATCTGAATCTCAGGCAGATATGATGGTTTGGAACATTTCCCAAGAACTATAATATCGGTCCCTCGAAAACCGGTAAAGTGGATGTCGTGGCCAACACACCCAGCCGGAAGACCTGTTATTATAATATCTTGATTGAGGAAGTTGGCCACCTCCCCATAGGGATTTCGTAGGATTTACTCCCTAGTTGCCCTATGGAATTTTGAGATCCCGAAGTCCGACCTTTTTACTTGATGTTCTAGATATCAAACCATATCTATGGGTGGATTACACTAGCACATCAAGGAGAACATTAGAAGCGGAGTGCTAAATGTCTCTCGGTCGATCATCCAGATTTTATTTCCTTGGCCCCGCCAAGGGTGAAATCTGAGAAGGTGTTATCTTCCTTTGCATCTGCATCATCCATCATCATTCGTCATGGTAGCAAGTTGTGTTGCCAGGATCCTTGACACGGATGTTGGTAAAATCTTGATGAATATGGAAATGCTCAAGTTCTTGAGAGCACGCACAAGCGCTAGGTGTTATCATCGACACTAACTGGAGTGCTCTCAGTTTCCTCGGCAATGCTATAACCATTCCAATAGTGGAATAACTCTCTATTGTTGAGCCTCTCCCCAGTTACTAGAATCATTCCCAGCATTTGCATTTTGTTCCCAGCTTGCACCGCCAATGTGCCATTCTACCATGGGTCCCTTCCATTTCCGGTGATAAGCAAAAATCATCCATTGCGTTGTCTTCAACAAGGTAATCCACATCATCCAAGTCCGAGTATGCCATTCTACCGACCCCCTCCAAACGATCGTTGTGAACTGCCTTAGGCTGGTATGAAGAGTTTCAATGATCTCTGAATCAAAAGTAATTCTTTTTGCCACTTAAGGTAATAATCTACGAATCACCCTCCTCCAGGATGTTTCGTCGTGGTATCATGGCAACTCAACTCCTCGCAACGTTGGCAACCGTTCACCACCCTCTTAAGTGTGGAATTGTAGTCTACCTGGTAAACCTCCGTCATTTGTTCCACTCCATTCCTCTAGAGGTGTGCTTCGTCTCTCAGCTCGGGAGATGTTCCTATGTCTCATTCTGTGAGTTAATCCTGAGTTGTTCGATCTTCGAGGAGATCGACCCTTCTAGAGTCTCTTTATCTCCAGGTCATGTTGGCAGGATTTCTCAGAGCAAGACATCAAGACAATGATGGTGAATGAATCAACGTTCAACTGAAGTGCACCCTGGATCGTGAAGATTATACTAGTTTGCGTTCCCCCTTTACCTTACCCTACGCTTGAATCTCGAGACGAGATTCTTGTTTAGTGGGGGTGAATTGTCACATCCCTAGCTTCTGGTAATGCTCTAGGCTAGCTTCATGTGTGCATCATGTCTATATTTTCGAAACTTGAATTGAGGAATTTTGGAAGCCTCAAAAACTTAAATAAAAGAGGGGCAAAAACCCTAGAAATCTCATTCATTGCTCCAAAATGCTCTTCTTAAATGTTTGATAATTTTTGGTAAGGGTTCTGGTCCCAACCAAAATATTGAACATTTTTAAGGAATTATTTTTGGGACTTTGGATTTAATTCATTAGCTATTTGAATTTGAATTATATTCATATAATTAGAATATAATTTCAAATACCCCTGAAATATTTTATAAGCTTTTGGAAAAGTCCATCTAGCTATATAAAATATTCAGAGGAGTTTTTGGCATTGTTTGAATTATTTTAAATTCAAAACAGTGGCAAAATAAATTAAATAAAACAAAACAGAAATAAAACAGAGAGAGAAGGAAGTTACCTGGCGCCACTTACCTGGCCCAGCTGGCCAGCCCATCTGGCCGGCCCAGCCCACCTCCTCCCCCTTGTCATCTTCCTCCTTTGCCAGGAGGACGAACAGAGGCGAGGCGTGGCGCGCGCCCGAGAGGCCTCGGCCACCTCCTGCTTCCACCGAGGCGTTCCCGAGCCTCCCCCTCACGCCACCACGATGCCACGAACCCCCCCCCCCTGGTGGCCCTCTCTCCTCTCCCTCACTCGCTGCTCTCCTTCCCCTCTCCCTCTTCGTTCTTCGCCCGAACAGAGAGCCGCCGCCGTCGTTCGCTGCCACCACGCCCACCATGCTCCTCTCGCCTCCCCGTGTAGTCTACAAACTCCGCCACCGCCTGTTACGTCGCCTCGAGCAAGCCCCGAGCGCTCGGACGCCCCAACTCGACCGCATCGACTCGTCTTCAAGCTTCGGTCGCCGGAGATCGCCGTCGCTGTCCCGTCGCCCCAGGCCTTCCCCGAGCACGCCGACCGTCTCATCGTGATCTCCGTGAGCTCTTGCTTCGTTTCCCCCTAACCCCATGTCCGATTTCGAGCTCCAGCCGCTCCCTCCACCGGAGCCGAGACGCTCCGCCGCACGGGCTCGTCGCCGGTGAAGCCCCGGTGACCTTTTGGTCCCACGCATGCGTCCGTTGCACTCGTTACGTCCCGTAGAGTAAAACTAGCGCGTCAACCGTCTCGTTTGCACACCGCAGCGCCGGTCCCGCGAACCCCCGAGCTCCGGCCGCCGCCGGGGTCGATGCCGCGCTCAACTCCGGCCACCCCACGCCCTCTCGTGGGTCCCCCTGGATGCGCGGGAGCACGGGCTCACTCTTGGTGCCCTCAGCGCGACCAGCCGCGGGCTGTAGCGCCGTCCCGAGCAACTCCGGCGAGGTCTCGCCGTCGCCGTGGTCGCCGGCGTCACTTGCTGACGTGGCTGGCTTAGTTAGCCACTAATCACCGCACCGTGTCACTGGCACTGGGCCCCACGCCTTAATTAATCTTAGTTTATTTTCTGTTTAGTTTAACTAACCACGTGGGCCCCACCCGTCAGCTTTGACCACGCTGACATGGACGTTGACCGACCCCACACGTCAGTATTGACCTGCTGACGTGTCTGTTGACCCGGCCCCACCTGCCATTGACACTAACCAGCCTCAGTCACTGACCAGTGGACCCCACTGGTCAGGTTTGACCACCAGCAGCGTCTGTTGACCTGCTGACGTCATAGTGACGCAATGCTGACGCAATAAGTATTTTCTGGATTTATTATAATTCAGGAAATTCCAGAAAATGCCTAAAAATTCTAAAAATCATAGAAAATTAACCGTAACTCCAAATTAAATAAATTATATATGAAAAATTATCAGAAAAATTCAAGGAATCCATCTGTACCATTTTCATGCATGTTAGAACAACTTATAGCTGCTGTTTAGCACAAATCAATTAAATGGCATTTGAACAATCACATATGGAGTTTGAATTTGAATCTTGTATTCAAACCAACTTCATTTAATCTGTTGCTAGTTGCATTAGCTCAAAACACATTCATATTGCCATGTCATAGCATGCATCATTTTGTGCATTGCATTGATTGTGTTCTTCTCTATTGCCGGTATCTGTTCCCTCCTGGTAGACGATGTTCCGACGTTGTGATCGTTGACACTGATGAAGACTCAATGTTATCTTCAGAAGTGCCAGGCAAGCAAAACCCCCTTGTTCATTCCGATACAATCCTACTCTCTCGCTCCTGCTCTCTTTTACTGCATTAGGACAACATCGATTCATCTGTTACTTGCTGCGGTAGCTGAACCCCTTTATCCTTTGCATGACCTGTCATTGCCACAGTAAATAGATGAAACCCACTAGCATGAGTAGGAGTTGTTTGAGCCCTGTTGTGCCTACTCATTCATGCTTGTTTGTCATGCCTGCTACTGCTTAGAGTTGAGTCAGGTCTGATTCATCGGGGATGAATCAGAGGTGTGTGAACATGTCCTACTGTGTGTGAGCTAAGTGTGTGAACACGATTTTGTAAAGGTAGCGATGAGAGGCCATGTAGGAGTACATGGTGGGTTGTCTCATTGTAGCCGTCCTCAGGAACTGAGTTCTGTGTTTGTGATCCATGATTCAGCTACTACCATACATTGGGCCCTGAAATATGACCCCGCTCGACTTCTTATCACCCTTGTCCTCTGTCCAGGAGTTGCAAGTAGTTTCTGGTGTTTGTAGCCTACTGGAGGCCGTGGACAGCGCTGACCGTAGGGGTGGGCTGTGATGCGGTAGGTACGTGGCACGGTGTACCGGATACCCGTTTGGTATCTCGGGAACCCTGTTCACATCGTTTGGGGCTGTGAGCGAAACTCCGGCCGGATCTCCTCATGGATGGAACCCGAATAGGCGATAAACCTGGACTAGAGACTTGAGTGTTTAGGTAGGTCGTGGTCTACACCCACGTCGGCTTTCGCTTGAAGTCTGCCGAGCACATGTCGTGTGCAGACGCTAAGCGGTGGAAACATGTATGAAGAAGTACACCCCTGCAGGGTTAACATCATCTATTCGAATAGCCGTGTCCGCGGAAAAGGACTTCTGGGTTGCTTATATCAGTTCATAGACAAGTGAAAGTGGATACTCTAAAATACGCAAGATAAGCGTGAGTGCTATGGATGGCGCTCTCGTAGGGAGACGGGAGCGGATCCATAGTGGTGTATTGATATGGTGAATATGTGGACTCGTGTGCGCCACCTCAAAAGAGTCGCTTGCAGTCGTAGTTTAGGATAGCCACCGAGTCAAAGCTGGCTTGCTGCAGTTAAACCCCACCATCCCCTTGTTGAAAATGATGCATATGTAGTTAGTTCTGATGTAAGTCTTGCTGGGTACATTTGTACTCACGTTTGCCTATTTTATGTTTTTGCAGAGAGACTTCAGTCTCACTAGTAGTTCCACGTGGACTTCGACGTTTAGCTTGTTACCTCAGCTACGATCTTGTGCCCTCAGCAGGATCTGGTAGATAGTCAGGCTTCTCAGCCTTTTTCATTTATAGATGTCTGTACTCAGACATGATAGCTTCCGCTTGTGCTTTGATTGTATGCTCTGAATGTTGGGTCATGAGACCCATGTTTGTAATATCTCGCTCCTCGGAGCCTAATGAATAAATACTTGAGTTGTAGAGTCATGTTGTGATGCCATGTTGTATTTGCACATATTGAGCATATTGTGTGTATGTTATTGAAATGCTTGGTATGTGTGGGATCTGACTATCTAGTTGTTTATCCTTGGTAGCCTCTCTTACCGGGAAATGTCTCCTAGTGTTTCCACTGAGCCATGGTAGCTTGCTACTGCTCCGGAACACTTAGGCTGGCCGGCATGTGTCCTTCTTCGTTCCTGTGTCTGTCCCTTCGGGGAAATGTCACGCGATGAATACCGGAGTCCTGTTAGCCCGCTACAGCCCGGTTCACCGGAGTCCTGCTAGCCCAGTGCTACAGCCTGGATTCACTCGCTGATGACCGACACGTTCGATGCTGGGTCATGGATGCCTGTCCCTGTAAGTTTGTGCCACTTTGGGTTTACGACTAGCCATGTCAGCCCGGGCTCCTTATCATATGGATGCTAGCGACACTGTCATATACGTGTGCCAAAAGGCGCAAACGGTCCCGGGCAAAGGTAAGGCGACACCCGTGGGAATACCGTGCGTGAGGCCGCAAAGTGATATGAGGTGTTACATGCTAGATCGATGTGGCATTGAGTCGGGGTCCTGACAGCGTTGGTATCAGAGCTTGACTGCCTGTAGGATTACCAAGCCAAACTGGTCGAAGTTGAGTCTAGAAATTCTTTAGTTATATAAGGGAATTGATTGTGGGATGGAACGTAAGGCTCTTTTTACTCCTTATACCTTATGCCTTCTGATCTGAGTCATCTTATCTTTCCTACGGGGATTAAGAACTAGGCTTTCTCTTCTTTCTATCAGGATCACGTGTTATTAATCCGTAGACTTATAGAATTGTTGGACTTAAGCCTCGTTTCAGTTCCTATTACTTCTGTATGTTAATTGTTGATCTCGGAACCTTGATATTGTGCTTCTGAGTGGTTATGCCACCATTTTGTGAATGTCTCAAATCTTTTCTGAGCATTTACAGCCGTTATGCTGTCCGAGTCATCCCAGGTTTCTAAGTAGTCTGATGCATTTGCAAATCCTTTCTTCCCGTTTCAATGTTCCCATGGGCCAGATTAACCACACTAATCAGTAAGTTGAGGTACTCCGTTACCTTGACATATATGTTGGAGATATTATTATGACCCTAGGTGTCTTAGGGATCATCTAGTAATTTAGCCATGATTTGTGTTCCCAGTGTGATGATTCTGGCCATCATTCTCGAAAGCATCCCGTGATGCTACTTAGTAGTAGGTATTCTACTCCTGGGGTTCTGAACCCGAGATTCACTCTACCTACTTCATGTTGATAGTAATTTCTAGTGCCTTTAGGATATTAGTAACCTTTGCGATAGTCCTTGAAGTCCGTGGTATCTTCTTCTTCCCAATTACCATGAACCATTCTTGGCAGGAGTTCTTCTGAACCAAAAGATGACAACAAGAGTGCTCTCGATGAGTTCTCCATGCTATATTGCGACTCTGCCAGCTCAACCCTTCTGCATGGGTTATCCGGAAGAATTATGTTGAACTTGGTTCGACATACTAGTCTATGCATCCACAACTCAGAAAGTTATATGTTCCTTTGAGTTGTCCCTCTTTAGTTGTCTACTGACCTTCGTCTATCAATTGATAGTCAAGAGTATGCGTGCGTTCGTTTATCGATGCCTATTACTCTTGTGGTCCGTCAAGCCATTCTATCGTGGAATGACTAGGAGAAACAAACTCCAGTACCTCTTCCATATCTAGGATTGGGTCAAAACAATTGTACTCCACAGATCAAAATGTCAATCCAGCTTTTGCTCTGTTCTACCTTGGAGTATTACCATCTTTTATATCGGGATTGTTATAGGAATTGCACACCATCCTATGAACTCTTGGTACAGTGATACTTTTGCCATTATTGTTCATTCCTCGGTTCCTGTGTTATTGTAACCGGAATGCCGACAAATGAATCATGGCGTGTGAAATCAATACTCCTAGCAACCTTGTTGCTTGGTAGTTAAAGGATAATAATTTCATTCTTAGCATGTTGGTTAGTGAATCATCATTCTAAGATTGATCGTGCTACCTTGTCCATCTTTCTGGTGCACTCCTCGACCAATGAGTTAGGAATTATTTCAAGTCCTCACTCATTTGATCATATCGTCTTGCCCTGAAAAGCAAGATTGTTCTCGATCTTAGTAACATATTGGTGGTTCGTGATTTTCCGAATATCTTCTCGAAAGTATCACCAGGTTGTCACCTGACTATTATGTTAAGCTCGTGATCAAGTTGGTTTATCCTGTAAACCACCCTTTCTCCAAGAATCCGTGTTGGATACCCCTGAGCTAGTTGGTTAAGCTATGCATCAACTTGGAGAGTTGGAAGATAGAAGCTTGTCCGATATAGTTCATTATAAGGGATGTCTTGTATGTGTGTTGAAGAAAGTTGATATTTTCATCGACTGAACCTCGTGATCAGTTAATGGACCTATCATTTTATCCAACCTTTGATTGGAGTATGGGCTATCATCCAATCAGACCAGAACCAACGATATTCGTAATGTTGTCTTACTCGTGGTTGATCCCTCGAGTATACACCATTATATCTTTTGGGTCTGACCCATGCTATCACTTGTTCACTTAACTATGGAATTCCTTTTAAAAGGAAACCCAGATGAATTGTTGTTGAGCCCATTGACAACATCCTTATCTCCTCCATGATTTTGTTGAACATTAAGCTAGTGTTGGAAACTTTTGAAAGCATTATCTTCATGCTAGCTCATGAAGTATTTGTTTGATGAAAGGAGTGACTTCCTCTTATACACGTGCATTTGGTGAAAGTTGCCGCCGTGAATTTGAGAAAGTTAGTTTTGCTTCCTCTGGAATCATCCCAAGTCAGTCATGCATACGTGCGAAGTATTCTGTGGTCTGGAGATTTGCAACCTCCATTCTATATGTATATCCTAGCACACCAAGCCACTGATTGAGTTGTTCAAAGATAAAGGAGTCTGTCCAAGGTGAACTCTTTGGACTTCCACGCGTGGAGACTTCGATGTCATTAATGATGGTTCCCCCTCCTGAACTCGGTAGTGTTTTATTATAAGACTACTTTGTGGTCATGCTTGTCTTGGACAACATGTTCACATGTTTGTAGCAGAACCAGCTCATGTTTTGGAGCTTGCTATCGTAGTTCATCTCCCGAGAATCCCGCAACGTCATCTCGTCGATTTGTGTTGCAAACTTTCATTTTTCTTCCTAGACTCGATGAGTCTGGAATATCCTGACACCAACCAGATCTGAATCTCAGGCAGATATGATGGTTTGGAACATTTCCCAAGAACTATAATATCGGTCCCTCGAAACCGGTAAAGTGGATGTCGTGGCCAACACACCCAGCCGGAAGACCTGTTATTATAATATCTTGATTGAGGAAGTTGGCCACCTCCCCATAGGGATTTCGTAGGATTTACTCCCTAGTTTCCCTATGGATTTTGAGATCCCGAAGTCCGACCTTTTTACTTGATGTTCTAGATATCAAACCATATCTATGGATGGATTACACTAGCACATCAAGGAGAACATTAGAAGCGGAGTGCTAAATGTCTCTCGGTCGATCATCCAGATTTTATTTCCTTGGCCCCGCCAAGGGTGAAATCTGAGAAGGTGTTATCTTCCTTTGCATCTGCATCATCCATCATCATTCGTCATGGTAGCAAGTTGTGTTGCCAGGATCCTTGACACGGATGTTGGTAAAATCTTGATGAATATGGAAATGCTCAAGTTCTTGAGAGCACGCACAAGCGCTAGGTGTTATCATCGACACTAACTGGAGTGCTCTCAGTTTCCTCGGCAATGCTATAACCATTCCAATAGTGGAATAACTCTCTATTGTTGAGCCTCTCCCCAGTTACTAGAATCATTCCCAGCATTTGCATTTTGTTCCCAGCTTGCACCGCCAATGTGCCATTCTACCATGGGTCCCTTCCATTTCCGGTGATAAGCAAAAATCATCCATTGCGTTGTCTTCAACAAGGTAATCCACATCATCCAAGTCCGAGTATGCCATTCTACCGCCCCCCTCCAAACGATCGTTGTGAACTGCCTTAGGCTGGTATGAAGAGTTTCAATGATCTCTGAATCAAAAGTAATTCTTTTTGCCACTTAAGGTAATAATCTACGAATCACCCTCCTCCAGGATGTTTCGTCGTGGTATCATGGCAACTCAACTCCTCGCAACGTTGGCAACCGTTCACCACCCTCTTAAGTGTGGAATTGTAGTCTACCTGGTAAACCTCCGTCATTTGTTCCACTCCATTCCTCTAGAGGTGTGCTTCGTCTCTCAGCTCGGGAGATGTTGCTATGTCTCATTCTGTGAGTTAATCCTGAGTTGTTCGATCTTCGAGGAGATCGACCCTTCTAGAGTCTCTTTATCTCCAGGTCATGTTGGCAGGATTTCTCAGAGCAAGACATCAAGACAATGATGGTGAATGAATCAACGTTCAACTGAAGTGCACCCTGGATCGTGAAGATTATACTAGTTTGCGTTCCCCCTTTACCTTACCCTACGCTTGAATCTCGAGACGAGATTCTTGTTTAGTGGGGGTGAATTGTCACATCCCTAGCTTCTGGTAATGCTCTAGGCTAGCTTCATGTGTGCATCATGTCTATATTTTCGAAACTTGAATTGAGGAATTTTGGAAGCCTCAAAAACTTAAATAAAAGAGGGGCAAAAACCCTAGAAATCTCATTCATTGCTCCAAAATGCTCTTCTTAAATGTTTGATAATTTTTGGTAAGGGTTCTGGTCCCAACCAAAATATTGAACATTTTTAAGGAATTATTTTTGGGACTTTGGATTTAATTCATTAGCTATTTGAATTTGAATTATATTCATATAATTAGAATATAATTTCAAATACCCCTGAAATATTTTATAAGCTTTTGGAAAAGTCCATCTAGCTATATAAAATATTCAGAGGAGTTTTTGGCATTGTTTGAATTATTTTAAATTCAAAACAGTGGCAAAATAAATTAAATAAAACAAAACAGAAATAAAACAGAGAGAGAAGGAAGTTACCTGGCGCCACTTACCTGGCCCAGCTGGCCAGCCCATCTGGCCGGCCCAGCCCACCTCCTCCCCCTTGTCATCTTCCTCCTTTGCCAGGAGGACGAACAGAGGCGAGGCGTGGCGCGCGCCCGAGAGGCCTCGGCCACCTCCTGCTTCCACCGAGGCGTTCCCGAGCCTCCCCCTCACGCCACCACGATGCCACGAACCCCCCCCCCCCTGGTGGCCCTCTCTCCTCTCCCTCACTCGCTGCTCTCCTTCCCCTCTCCCTCTTCGTTCTTCGCCCGAACAGAGAGCCGCCGCCGTCGTTCGCTGCCACCACGCCCACCATGCTCCTCTCGCCTCCCCGTGTAGTCTACAAACTCCGCCACCGCCTGTTACGTCGCCTCGAGCAAGCCCCGAGCGCTCGGACGCCCCAACTCGACCGCATCGACTCGTCTTCAAGCTTCGGTCGCCGGAGATCGCCGTCGCTGTCCCGTCGCCCCAGGCCTTCCCCGAGCACGCCGACCGTCTCATCGTGATCTCCGTGAGCTCTTGCTTCGTTTCCCCCTAACCCCATGTCCGATTTCGAGCTCCAGCCGCTCCCTCCACCGGAGCCGAGACGCTCCGCCGCACGGGCTCGTCGCCGGTGAAGCCCTGGTGACCTTTTGGTCCCACGCATGCGTCCGTTGCACTCGTTACGTCCCGTAGAGTAAAACTAGCGCGTCAACCGTCTCGTTTGCACACCGCAGCGCCGGTCCCGCGAACCCCCGAGCTCCGGCCGCCGCCGGGGTCGATGCCGCGCTCAACTCCGGCCACCCCACGCCCTCTCGTGGGTCCCCCTGGATGCGCGGGAGCACGGGCTCACTCTTGGTGCCCTCAGCGCGACCAGCCGCGGGCTGTAGCGCCGTCCCGAGCAACTCCGGCGAGGTCTCGCCGTCGCCGTGGTCGCCGGCGTCACTTGCTGACGTGGCTGGCTTAGTTAGCCACTAATCACCGCACCGTGTCACTGGCACTGGGCCCACGCCTTAATTAATCTTAGTTTATTTTCTGTTTAGTTTAACTAACCACGTGGGCCCCACCCGTCAGCTTTGACCATGCTGACATGGACATTGACCGACCCCACACGTCAGTATTGACCTGCTGACGTGTCTGTTGACCCGGCCCCACCTGCCATTGACACTAACCAGCCTCAGTCACTGACCAGTGGACCCCACTGGTCAGGTTTGACCACCAGCAGCGTCTGTTGACCTGCTGACGTCATAGTGACGCAATGCTGACGCAATAAGTATTTTCTGGATTTATTATAATTTAGGAAATTCCAGAAAATGCCTAAAAATTCTAAAAATCATAGAAAATTAACCGTAACTCCAAATTAAATAAATTATATATGAAAAATTATCAGAAAAATTCAAGGAATCCATCTGTACCATTTTCATGCATGTTAGAACAACTTATAGCTGCTGTTTAGCACAAATCAATTAAATGGCATTTGAACAATCACATATGGAGTTTGAATTTGAATCTTGTATTCAAACCAACTTCATTTAATCTGTTGCTAGTTGCATTAGCTCAAAACACATTCATATTGCCATGTCATAGCATGCATCATTTTGTGCATTGCATTGATTGTGTTCTTCTTTGTTGCCGGTATCTGTTCCCTCCCGGTAGACGATGTTCCGACATTGTGATCGTTGACACTGATGAAGACTCAATGTTATCTTCAGAAGTGCCAGGCAAGCAAAACCCCCTTGTTCATTCCGATACAATCCTACTCTCTCGCTCCTGCTCTCTTTTACTGCATTAGGACAACATCGATTCATCTGTTACTTGCTGCGGTAGCTGAACCCGTTTATCCTTTGCATGACCTGTCATTGCCACAGTAAATAGATGAAACCCACTAGCATGAGTAGGAGTTGTTTGAGCCCTGTTGTGCCTACTCATTCATGCTTGTTTGTCATGCCTGCTACTGCTTAGAGTTGTGTCAGGTCTGATTCATCTGGGATGAATCAGAGGTGTGTGAACATGTCCTACTGTGTGTGAGCTAAGTGTGTGAACACGATTTGGTAAAGGTAGCGGTGAGAGGCCATGTAGGAGTACATGGTGGGTTGTCTCATTGCAGCCGTCCTCAGGAACTGAGTTCTGTGTTTGTGATCCATGATTCAGCTACTACCATACATTGGGCCCTGAAATATGACCCCGCTCGACTTCTTATCCACCCTTGTCCTCTGTCCAGGAGTTGCAAGTAGTTTCTGGTGTTTGTAGCCTACTGGAGGCCGTGGACAGCGCTGACCGTAGGGGTGGGCTGTGATGCGGTAGGTACGTGGCACGGTGTACCGAATACCCGTTAGGTATCTCGGGAACCCTGTTCACATCGTTCGGGGCCGTATGGGAAACCCCGGCCGGACTCCCTGCGGATGGAACCTGGATAGGCGATAAACCTGGACTAGAGACTTGAGTGTTTAGGTAGGTCGTGGTCTACACCCACGTCGGCTTTCGCTTGAAGTCTGCCGAGCACATGTCGTGTGCAGACGCTAAGCGGTGGAAACATGTATGAAGAAGTACACCCCTGCAGGGTTAACATCATCTATTCGAATAGCCGTGTCCGCGGAAAAGGACTTCTGGGTTGCTTATATCAGTTCATAGACAAGTGAAAGTGGATACTCTAAAATACGCAAGATAAGCGTGAGTGCTATGAATGGCGCTCTCGTAGGGAGACGGGAGTGGATCCATAGTGGTGTATTGATATGGTGAATATGTGGACTCGTGTGCGCCACCTCAAAAGAGTCGCTTGCAGTCGTAGTTTAGGATAGCCACCGAGTCAAAGCTGGCTTGCTGCAGTTGAACCCCACCATCCCCTTGTTGAAAATGATGCATATGTAGTTAGTTCTGATGTAAGTCTTGCTGGGTACATTTGTACTCACGTTTGCCTATTTTATGTTTTTGCAGAGAGACTTCAGTCTCACTAGTAGTTCCACGTGGACTTCGACGTTTAGCTTGTTACCTCAGCTACGATCTTGTGCCTCAGCAGGATTTGGTAGATAGTCAGGCTTCTCAGCCTTTTTCATTTATAGATGTCTGTACTCAGACATGATAGCTTCCGCTTGTGCTTTGATATGTATGCTCTGAATGTTGGGTCATGAGACCCCTGTTTGTAATATCTTGCTCCTCGGAGCCTAATGAATAAATACTTGAGTTGTAGAGTCATGTTGTGATGCCATGTTGTATTTGCACATATCGAGCATATTGTGTGTATGTTATTGAAATGTTTGGTATGTGTGGGATCTGACAACCTAGTTGTTTATCCTTGGTAGCCTCTCTTACCGGGAAATGTCTCCTGGTGTTTCCACTGAGCCATGGTAGCTTGCTACTGCTCCGGAACACTTAGGCTGGCCGGCATGTGTCCTTCATCGTTCCTGTGTCTGTCCCTTCAGGGAAATGTCACGCGATGAATACCGGAGTCCTGTTAGCCCGCTACAGCCCGGTTCACCGGAGTCCTGCTAGCCCAGTGCTACAGCCTGGATTCACTCGCTGATGACCGACACGTTCGATGCTAGGTCATGGATGCCTGTCCCTGTAGGTTTGTGCCACTTTGGGTTTACGACTAGCCATGTCAGCCCGGGCTCCTTATCATATGGATGCTAGCGACACTGTCATATACGTGTGCCAAAAGGCGCAAACGGTCCCGGGCAAAGGTAAGGCGACACCCGTGGGAATACCGTGCGTGAGGCCGCAAGGTGATATGAGGTGTTACATGCTAGATCGATGTGGCATTGAGTCGGGGTCCTGACACGAACAGGACGAATCGGATAATCAATCCATGCCCGGTGAAACCAACAGTCCAGACGACCTCACACCGGACACACCACCGGAGAATAAGAGCCTTCGCAAAAGACTCGTCGCCACTACAAGAAGTCTAAAGAAGGAAAAACGGAAGCTCAAAACAGCGGAAGACATACTCAGAATGAGGTGGAGCAAAGTGCTCAAAACTGCAGACAAATACGGCAATGGCCATCAATCAAAGAGCTACCCGAAGCGCAAGCTGCTGCCAGAATTTGACGAGGAAGCCGTAGAGCCCCCACAGTCAAAAAACAAAGAGGTCGCCTGGCCGGATGGACGACCAGATGATAGGCCAAAAACTACAAGCGGCGCCGCACACAAGCCGACTCATGATCTTGGGAAAACAGATGGCCCAGCCAGGTCCATTTACGGGCCAAAAAAGAGGGCCCCAGGAAGCAACACAACATGCCAAGTGTTCGAAGACAGGGGTACACCCAAATACAGGGGCGCCGCACACCCACTATGTTTCACCAATGAGGTGCTGGATCATGAATTCCCAGCAGGGTTTAAACCCATAAACATAGAGGCTTACGACGGAACAACAGACCCTGGAGTCTGGATAGAGGATTATATACTACACATACACATGGCTAGAGGAGATGACCTCCACGCCATAAAATATCTACCCCTCAAGCTCAAAGGGCCAGCTCGGCATTGGCTCAAAAGCCTCCCAGAAAACACTGTTGGAAGTTGGGAAGAGCTTGAGGACGCGTTTAGAGCAAATTTTCAAGGGACTTATGTCCGCCCTCCGGATGCAGACGATCTAAGTCATATAACTCAATAGCCCGGAGAGTCAGCACGCAAATTCTAGAACGGGTTCCTTACTAAAAAGAACCAAATAGTTGACTGTCCGGACGCCGAAGCCTTAGCAGCTTTTAGACACAACGTCCGAGACGAATGGCTCGCCAGACACCTCGGCCAAGAGAAGCCGAGGACAATGTCCGCGCTAACAAGCCTCATGACCCGCTTTTGCGCAGGAGAAGACAGCTGGCTAGCAAGATGCAGCACCAGCGACCCAAGTACATCCGAGATCAGAGATGGAAACGGAAAATCACGGCACAAAAAAGATTAGCACCGGAATAAAGAGAAAAGCCCAAAGAACACGAGGTCAACGCCGGATTCAAAAGCTCGTGGCCAAACAACAAAACACTGCCTCTTAAGGACAACAGTGACGAGCTATCCAACTTAAACAAAATTTTGGATCGGATATGTCAAATCCACAGTACCTCCGGAAGGCCTGCAAACCACACCCACCGAGATTGTTGGGTTTTCAAACAGTCCGGCCGACTCAACGCCGAACACAAGGGGCTTGACACACCAAGCGAGGACGATGACGAACCCCACCAGCAGGGCACCGGAAAACAAAAGACTTTCCCACAAGAAGTCAAAGCAGTAAACTCACTTCATGTGATAATACGGAAAAATAATGTGGCACCCGCTAAGACGGGTCTCGCACGGTCCACCCCAGCGGAACCTCGAGATTGGATGTCAAAACCAATCACTTTTGACCACCCGGATTATTCCAGAAGTGTTCGAAATGCAGGATGGACTGCTCTGATATTGGATCCTATAATCGACGGACTACAGTTTACACAAGTCCTGATGGACGGCGGCAGCGATTTAAACCTGCTATATCCGAACACAATCCGCAAGTTGGGGATAGACCTTACTAAAATTCGACATAGCCGCACTTCCTTTAAAGGAGTGACGCCAGGCCCTTACGCCAAGTGCACAGGCTCCTTATTACTAGAAGTTGTGTTCGGGTCACCGGACAACTTCCGACGCGAAAAGTTAATCTTTCATGTCGCCCCTTTCAAAAGTAGCTATCAAGCACTATTGGGACGTGAAGCCTTTGTCCGCTTTAACGCAATACCACACTACGTGTCTCTTACACTCAAAATGCCTGGTCCACATGGCATCATTTCATTAAGAGGGTCATTCAAAGACCCCGGACACGGCTAGACGAGTCCGGCATAAATGAGCTAGGGGCTCCCTAGCCGCACACCCCTTCACAAGGGGCTGCGCATATGAGCAACAATGAGCCAATATAGGCTCAGCTTTATTAATTTATTAATATTTTAATTTTTTATGTACTTTTCACACGATTTCTTTCAAACTAAGTTCCTCTTTTTTTACAGATGAACACCGTGCATACCCGTCTAGGATAACGGCACAACGGAGACACAGGCGCAGACGTGCAGTAGGGACCCGTTGTCAGGATTCTTTTCAGATTAAGACCCTGCGTAAACCTTTTTTACTGTCTCTTGTTGCTATAATCCCCTGGTTTTTCATGATAACCATAGAGGAGACTGACGTTTTGGCATCGGCCGCGTCAGAGGACCTCGCCCGTACCTGGACACAAGGGGCTTAGGGCATTGTTTCGCCCATTATTATAAAGACCGAACACCTTAGGGAGTGTTCGGCGTCTTGAGTTAGGCCTTATATGCATCAGCTCCGAATCATGTCTTTGGTCAAATGTTGGGTTTGCCCGGCTCCTGTGTTTTGCTGCCTTACGTTCCGTATCATCGGCTAACGCGGCACCAGCAGAACTACTGCGATTGTGCCCCAGTTCGGCTGGGAGAGCACCTCAGTAGAGAAAGCCGAAAACTGACTGTCATGATACAACGAGAGACTGGTCAACCACTCGATCGACCACCGGAATGTTTAGAATTCCTCCGCTTTGACGAAGGACCGTTTCCCGGTCAGGCACATACACGCCCCGAATTCGGAGAGCGCGGTGCCCCCAGGGGCTATATCGTAGCCCCACCCTCGAACTCCAATGGCTAAGTGAAAGTGATAAAGCATTATAGTCCGGTTGCCTCATTTGCTACGCTACCACCTCCTTAACAGGACCGAGACATCGGATTAAGTGTGAAAATGCACTATTTTTGCGAACACCCCCGCACCTTGTGCGTGGGGGCTGAAGCCGACGACTGCCATCTTTCAGGTTATACTTACGTATACATAAACGGCCGCACAGGAGATATTTCAATACTTGAACGCACAAGTACAAAAAGCGCCTATATCATAAAGATTGTTTTACAAAATAAAACGTTCATTTGAACATGACATTTTTCGAGCACTACTACTCTATTATACGAGCACCACGCAGAACTTCCCCAAAATAGTGCTCGGCGGGTAACCGGTTCTCGTCCGAACCCTGGGTCGCAACAGCGGCGGCATCCACCTCTGTCCAATGTGTCTTCACACGGGCAAGTGCCATCCGCGCACCCTCTATGCAGGCTGACCGCTTCATCGCCTTGATATGCGGCACCGCCCCAAGAAATTGCTGCAACAAGCCAAAATAGCTCTTCGGCTTGGGCCTATCCGGCCAGACATGAGTCACGATATCTGTCATGGCAAGCCCGGACAACCTATTCAGCTCAGCCCATTCGGCCAACCGGTCGGTCAGCGGAAGTGAACGATCTGGACTATGGAATTGAGACCAAAACATCTCTTCCGTCTTGTGATCCTTCAGGCTACGGAAGTGCACAACGGCATCCGCCGCACTTGCCGCTAAGTCCATATAAGGATCCTCCGGACCCCACAGCTGGCCTAGTTGAGCATACTTAGGATCCGTAAACCTTCGGCACAGCAAAAAGGGCTTGCCAGCCATAATGACTCCGGCTTGGCGCAGCTCCTCCTTTATAGCCCGCATTGCAGATCGGGCGTCCTTGGCTTCGGCGGTGTCCTTCCCCAGGTCTTCTCGCTCCGATAGGCGCTCCTTTTCAAGAGCCTCAGTGCGGTCGGTAGCATCTTTCAACTTCACGGCCATTTCGGACATCTCCTCCCTGCTTCGGCAGTGTGCAGCCCTTTCAGCTTCTAACTCCCCGGCCGCCCTCAAAGCCGCCACATTACTCCTTCTGACCTGCTCCTTGGCTTGAGCAAGTTCGACCTGAAGACTCTCCACAGCAGCAGCACCATCTGCGTCAAGCACGAATATTGTAAGAGGTGGGCTTTGGCTCCCTTAATAGGTGACTGCGGAGAGACAGTTTACCTTGCGACTCGTCAAGTCGCTTGTTGACTAGCGTGATGTCTGCATCCGCAACATCGAGTTGCCGCATTAATTCAGCAACTCCATCAGTCCGGCTAGCCCCCAGACTATCCGCCACCTGCATAGAAAGGCGACACTCAATACCTGCGATTTTGATCCTCGGCATGCTGTCGCTTTCGACAACCTACCGAGTCTCAGGGGCTACTATCTATACAGGGCGCACTTTCATGTGCAAAACTGTCAAAAAGGTGCGTCGTTTTTACGTACCTCAAACCCCGCCAGCAAACTCCTGACGGCATTATGCAATCCGCTTTCAGCGGACAAAATCCTTCCAATCACCGTACTCATCAATGCACGGTGATCTTCTGAGATGGACGCCCTCTCAAGAAGATCTTTCAGCTCCCCCGGCCGAACACTAGTCGGCACCGAACTCTTCGGCTCTGCCGGGCTCGGGGATACCCTCCGTGACGACACTTCAGGCTCGTCCGCCCTATCCGACGGCGCAGCAGACGGAGGCGTCTCGCTCTCCATCATCTCCGGACGAAGATCCCCCGAAGACGAGCTCATCTGAGAAGGTCGCACATCCGAACTACAAGGTAAAAATTTCGGTTATCCTCGGAAGCACAAATAGGGATGTTTCTTATTAATGAACTCCCCCTTTTCTACTCACGGCTTGCTGGAGGGCTGATTCTTTAGAGAAGACTGTGCGGCCAGGACCACCCTGGACGTAGGACCCTCTGGTGAAGATTTCTTCCCCCGCTTAGGGGCTTTGGCCTCCGGGTCTCCGGAGGCGGTCCTCTTCTCCCGCTGAAGGGAGGGATTCTCGATCCCCCCTTCTTCAAGCGCCCCCTTGGGCGGGGCGGTAGCTCCTCTATTTTCCCCTTCGCCTTCTTCTGAAGGCGCAACCTCCAACATCCTGACCAGCACGGGATCCGGCGTGGTCTCTGGGAGGGGGGCCGGACACCGTATCAGCTTTGCTTGCGCTATCCACTCATGTTGTGGGATAATGGGTCAAAAGGCGAATTGTAGAAAAGCAAACAAATGGTACGTCCGGACACTGGGCTACTTACTTGAGTATCCGGGCGATTGCAGCTTAGGCCGGCATCCTCGGTCAATTCCGAACACGCCGCTTGTGGTCCGAAGAACAACTTGTACATCTCCACGGGTGTCGTACCCATAAAGTGTTGGAGAATCCGTGGTCCCTCCGGATTGAACTCCCATAGCCGGAGAGGACGGTGTTTGCAGGGCAGGAGACGCCTAATTAGCATAACCTGCATCACCACGACCAGATTGATCTCCCTCGCCTGGAGGTCTCGAATCCGGCCCTGCAGTAGGGGCACGTCTTTTGACGGCCCCCAGTTGAGCCCTTGGTTGACCCACGACATCAACCGTCGAGGAGGTCCCGAGCGGAATATGGCCGGCGGCTTCTGCCTGCTGCCCTTCGGAGCGGTGATATAGAACCACTCCTGCTGCCACAAGCCGAGCTCCTCTTGGAAGGAGCCCTCGGGCCACGGGGCATCGGCCCTCCTGCTTACGGCCGCCCCGCCGCACTCTTCTTGACGCCCCCCGATCATCTTCGGCTCCACATTGAAGGTCTTCAACCACAAGCCGAAGTGGGGGGTGACGCGGAGGAAGGCTTCGCAGACGACAATAAATGCGGAAATATGGAGGATGGACTCCGGAGCCAAGTCATGGAATTCCAACCAATAGTAGAACATGAGCCCTCTCACAAAAGGATCCGTCGGGAAGCCTAAACCCCGACGGAGGTGGGACACAAAGACGACATACTCGCCGGGCTCGGGGGTGGGGATGGCCTGCCCTTCGGCGGGCAGCCTGTGCGAAATCTCGTAGGACAGGTACTTGGCTTCTCGCAGCTTTAGAACGTCCTCCTCCATGACGGAGGAGGGCATCCACCGGCCCTGAAGGTCGGAGCCGGACATTGTTGAAGGTCCGAAGCGCTTGAATCTGGGGCTCTGGGTGTTGGAACTTGGAGCAAGGAGAGGATTCGATGGAAGATTGAAGAAAAGAAACGAGCCTTGGTCCTGTTATAAAGAAGGAGAATACCAAGAGCCGTCTCCGTGACCGTCCGGGACTCGCCTTCGATAGAGGAGGCGTGGCGATGGGCGCAGTTGGGTTACCCACGTCCGTATTGATGAGAATCCCAGAATAAGGGGAACACGATCTCTGCTTCGACAAGACGTGCCAAGGAAACCGCTTCGCTAAACGCGCTAAGGCGGTATAATAGAAAATGATTCAAGTAAAGGCTTGGTAGTGGTGTGACGTCATGCCGCAAAATACGTCGGCAGATTGAACTTGTGTATATATTATTCTCTCTACGGTGGAACGTGGAATTTATTTTGCAGAGCTGGACACTATCCTGGTGTTCACAATCTTCTATGGATTATTCGGAGGAGGAACCCTCCTTGCAATGCCGAACATTATGCGCGCCGGACTCATCGTCATTGAAGCCAGGTTCAGGGGCTACTGAGGGAGTCCTGGACTAGGGGGTGTCCGGACAGCCGGACTACCATCGTCCGCCGGACTCCAAGACTATGAAGATACAAGATTGAAGACTCCGTCCCGTGTCCGGATGGGACTTTCCTTGGCGTGGAAGGCAAGCTTGGCGATACGGATATGTAGATCTCCTACCATTGTAACCGACTCTGTGTAACCCTAGCCCTCTCCAGTGTCTATATAAACCGGAGGGCTTTAGTCCATAGGACACAACATCCATTACAACAATCATACCATAGGCTAGTTTCTAGGGTTTAGCCTCCTTGATCTCGTGGTAGATCCACTCTTGTAATACACATCATCAATATTAATCAAGCAGGACGTAGGGTTTTACCTCCATCAAGAGGGCCCGAACCTGGGTAATACATCGTGTCCCTCGTCTCATGTTACCATCCGCCTAGACGCACAGTTCGGGACCCCCTACCCGAGATCCGCCGGTTTTGACACCGACAATCCTCTTTCCGGATTGTTCTAATCCGGATAGAGTCTCAAGGGCTACTGTCTATACACAGGTTCATCCGTTCATATGAAAAGTCTTCTAGAGCATTACGTCGCATACCTCAAAGCCCATTGGTAGGCTGCTGAAGGCTTCGTTCAGTCTGCTTTTTGCAGACTGGCCCTTTTCCATAACCGCACCCATCAGGGTACGTTGCTCCTCCATGATGGAAGCGCGTTGCAGCGCTTCCTCCAAAGCATGAGCCACCTCTGGATTAATGGAGGCCGCTGATGGAGCTGCTACTCCTCCTCCCTCTCTCGAAGGGGGCTGTGTATCCCGTCCCGGAGCCGTGTTGGCCTCCGGAACAATGTGCGGCAGGGGCCTGGACTGATGCGTCCCCCGTTGTTGGTTGTCATGGGGGTCGCCTCCCCCAGGACTTCAGCGACCGAGGTGTCAACCTCAGGCGCCTTCTCGACGGCCTCGTTCGCCCCTCCTCGGCCAGGAGAAGTCCTTCGGTACAACACTTCGGTTTCCTCCATGGCAGTAGGCGAGGGGGCTCGCGACGGCGCATCACTCTCCACCTGCTTAGGTGGCAGGAAGTTCCCCTTTGATGAGGGGGTGTTCAGAATCTCACGGGGAGGGCTGAAAGGCAAATAATAATATAACTTGCATAATATAGGCAAGTAAGCGGAAAACGAATAGTAAGATTATGTATACTTATGATTCGGCTAGGGGCTTCACCCTGGGAGCTCTTTTGGGGATACGTTCGGACTCTGAGTCCAAACTGTCTGAAAGGGTTATCTTTCCCCTCTTCGGCACCATCCCCTCCGGGTCTTCAGAGGTCGTCCTCTTCTTCCTCCTCCCCTTGTGTGGGGAATCGCTTTCCACTTCCTCCTCCTCCTCTTCTTCCTCATCTCCCTCATGAGA
The DNA here is from genome assembly GCF_018294505.1 of Triticum aestivum. NCBI lineage: Eukaryota > Viridiplantae > Streptophyta > Magnoliopsida > Poales > Poaceae > Triticum > Triticum aestivum. The sequence continues at coordinate 284,597,098 of NC_057807.1, forward strand.
GGAGACGATCTCGGTCTCTCTGGACACAACGTCCGAAGGGCCTCTGCGGCGGGAGCCACCCTTGGCCTCCTTGCCCTTCTTCTCCAGCGCCTGATAGGGCGCCGGGACCAGCATCTCCGTCAGTTGGGGAGTGGCTGGGTCCTCCAGCAGCAGAGCCGGACTGTCGATCCGCTCCGCCTTTGCTTTCCAGCCCTGTGAGGAAGGGAGTTGACAAGATTTCTATTGATTAAAGTATTGACCAAATAGGTCTTCGAAAAAACTAATAATTACCTTTGAGGTCGGATTCTCGATGTCTAGCCCAATGTCCTCGGTCTTGATGGGCCAGCTCTTCTGGGCCTTGAAGAGCAGCTTCCATATCTCTTCGTGCGTAGTGCCGAAGAAGCGCTTTAGGGTCCGTGGCTCCTCCGGATTAACTCCCACATGGGGGAGGCCCGGCGTTGGCAGGGAGGACGCGGCAGAAGAGCATGATCTGCACCACGTTGGTGAGCCCGATGTTCGTGCCCAACACATTGGTGATGCGCTTCTGCAACATTTTCACCTCTGTTTGGTACCCCCAATCAAGTCCCTTAGCGGTCCACGAAGTGAGCCTCATAGGGGGTCCGGATCTGAACTCAAGAATTGCCACCCAGTTGGCGCGGCGGGGTTCGGTGATGTAGAACCACTCCTGCTGCCAGACCTTGATGGTCTCGATGAAAGCCCCTTTGGGCCATGTGGCATTGGGCGACTTGCTTACCATGGTCCCACCATAGTCTGCATGTTGTCCGTCGACCACCTTTGGCTTCAGATTGAAGACCTTAAGCCACAGGCCGAAGTGTGGTGGGATGAGTGTTGAGCAACGTAGCAGAAAATAAAAAAAATTACGCATCACCAAGATCAATCTATGGAGTCATCTAGAAACGAGAGAGAGGAGTGCATCTACATACCCTTGTATATCGCGAGCGGAAGCGTTCAAGAGAACGGGGATGATGGAGTCGTACTCGTCGTGATCCAAATCACCGATGATCCTAGCGCCGAACAGACGGCACCTCCGCGTTCAACACACGTACGATTGGGGAAGACGTCTCCTCCTTCTTGATCCGGCAAGGGGGAGGGAGAGGTTGATGGAGATCTAGCAGCACGACGGCGTGGTGGTGGAAGTAGCGGCGATCTCGGCAGGGCTTCGCCAAGCTCAGCGAGAGGGAGAGGTGTTACGAAGGGAGAGGGAGGCGCCAGGAGCAGGGGTGCGCAGCCCTCCCTCCCCCCTCTTTATATAGGGGCAATGGGGGCGCCGGCCCCCTAGAGATTGAATCTCAAGGGGGGCGGTGGCCAAGGGGGGGGGGACTTGCCCCCCAAGCCAAGTGGGGCGCCCCCCACCCCTAGGGTTTCCAACCCTAGGCGCAGGGGAGGCCCAAGGGGGGGGGGCGCCAGCCAACCAGGGGCTGGTTACCCTCCCACTTCAGCCCATGGGCCCCTCCGGGATAGGTGGCCCCACCCAGTGGACCCCCGGGACCCTTCCGGTGGTCCCGGTACAATACCGGTGAACCCCGAAACTTTCCCGGTGGCCGAAACAGGCCTTCCTATATACAAATCTTCACCTCCGGACCATTCCGGAACTCCTCGTGACGTCTGGGATCTCATCCGGGAGTCCAAACAACTTTCAGGTTACCGCATACTAATATCTCTACAACCCTAGCATCGCCGAACCTTAAGTGTGTAGACCCTACGGGTTCGGGAGACACGTAGACATGACCGAGACGACTCTCCGGCCAATAACCAGCAGCGGGATCTGGAAACCCATGTTGGCTCCCCACATGTTCCACAATGATCTCATTGATGAACCACGATGTCGAGGATTCAAGTAATCCCGTATATAATTCCCTTTGTCAATCGGTATGTTACTTGCCCGAGATTCGATCGTCGGTATCCCAATACCTCGTTCAATCTCGTTACCGGCAAGTCACTTTACTCGTACCGTAATGCATGATCCCGTGACCAACCACTTGGTCACTTTGAGCTCATTATGATGATGCATTACTGAGTGGGCCCAGAGATACCTCTCCGTCATACGGAGTGACAAATCCCAATCTCGATCCGTGTCAACCCAACAGATACTTTCGAAGATATCTGTAGTATACCTTTATAGCCACCCAGTTACGTTGTGACATTTGGTACACCCAAAGCACTCTTACGGTATCCGGGAGTTACACGATCTCATGGTCTAAGGAAACGATACTTGACATTAGAAAAGCTCTAGCAAAACGAACTACACGATCTTGTGCTATGCTTAGGATTGGGTCTTGTCCATCACATCATTCTCCCAATGATGTGATCCCGTTATCAATGACATCCAATGTCCATGGTCAAGAAAACGTAGCCATCTATTGATAAACGAGCTAGTCAACTAGAGGCTCACTAGGGACATGTTGTGGTCTATGTATTCACACATGTATTACGATTTCCGGATAACACAATTATAGCATGAATAATAGACAATTATCATGAACGAGGAAATATAATAATAACCATTTTATTATTGCCTCTAGGGCATATTTCCAATAGTCTCCCACTTGCACTAGAGTCAATAATCTAGTTACATTGTGATGAATTGAACACCCATAGAGTTCTGGTGTTGATCATGTTTTGCTCGCGGAAGAGGTATAGTCAACGGATCTGCGACATTCAGATTTGTGTGCACTTTACAAATATCTATGTCTCCATCTTGAACATGTTCACGAATGGAGTTGAAGCGACGCTTGATGTGTCTAGTCTTCTTGTGAAACCTGGGCTCCTTGGCAAGGGCAATGGCTCCAGTGTTGTCACAGAAGAGAGTCATCGGCCCCGACGCATTGGGAATAACTCCTAGGTCGGTAATGAACTCCTTCATCCAGATTGCTCCATGTGCTGCCTCCGAGGCTGCCATGTACTCTGCTTCACATGTGGATCCTGCCACGACGCTTTGCTTGCAACTGCACCAACTTACTGCCCCACCATTCAAAATATACACGTATCCGGTTTGTGACTTAGAGTCATCCAGATCTGTGTCGAAGCTAGCATCGACGTAACCCTTTACGACGAGCTCTTTGTCACCTCCATATACGAGAAACATATCCTTAGTCCTTTTCAGGTACTTCAGGATCTTGACCGCTGTCCAGTGTTCCATGCCAGGATTACTTTGGTACCTTCCTATCAAACTTACGGCAAGGTTTACATCAGGTCTAGTACATAGCATGGCATACATGATAGACCCTATGGCCGAGGCATAGGGGACGACACTCATCTTTTCTCTATCTTCTGCCGTGGTCGGACATTGAGCCGAGCTCAATTTCACACCTTGCAGCACAGGCAAGAATCCCTTCTTGGACTGATCCATATTGAACTTCTTCAATATCTTATCAAGGTATGTGCTTTGTGAAAGACCTATGAGGCATCTCGATCTATTTCTATAGATCTTGATGCCTAATATGTAAGCAGCTTCTCCAAGGTCCTTCATTGAAAAACACTTATTCAAGTAGGCCTTAATGTTGTCCAAGAGTTCTATATCATTTCCCATCAAAAGTATGTCATCCACATATAATATGAGAAATGCTACAGAGCTCCCACTCACTTTCTTGTAAACGCAGGCTTCTCCATAAGTATGCATAAACCCAAACGCTTTGATCATTTCATTAAAGCGAATGTTCCAACTCCGAGATGCTTGCACCAGCCCATAGATGGAGCGCTGGAGCTTGCATACCTTGTTAGCATTCTTAGGATCGACAAAACCCTCCGGCTACATCATATACAATTCTTCCTTAAGAAAGTCGTTAAGGAATGTCGTGTTGACGTCCATTTGCCATATCTCATAATCGTAGAATGTGGCAATTGCTAACATGATTCGGACGGACTTAAGCTTCGCTACGAGTGAGAAGGTCTCATCGTAGTCAACCCCTTGAACTTGTCGATAACCCTTAGCGACAAGTCGAGCCTTATAGATGGTAACATTACCATCCGCGTCCGTCTTCTTCTTAAAGATCCATTTATTCTCTATCGCTCGCCGATCATCGGGCAAGTCTGTCAAAGTCCATACTTTGTTTTCATACATGGATCCTATCTCAGATTGCATGGCTTCAAGCCATTTGTTGGAATCTGGGCCCGCCATTGCTTCTTCGTAGTTCGAAGGTTCACCATTTTCTAACAACATGATTTCGAGGACAGGGTTGCCATACCATTCTGGTGTGGAACGTGTCCTTGTGGACCTTCGAAGTTCAGTAGTAACGTGATCCATTGATCATCATCATTACCTTCCTCTCTAGTCGGTGCAGGCACCACAGGAACATCTTCCTGAGCTGCGCTACTCTCCGGTTCAAGAGGTAGTACTTCATCGAGTTCTGCTTTCCTCCCACTTACTTCTTTCGAGAGAAACTCTTTCTCCAGAAAGGACCTGTTCTTGGCAACAAAGATCTTGCCTTCAGATCTGAGGTAGAAGGTATATCCAATGGTTTCCTTGGGGTATCCTATGAAGACGCATTTTTCCGACTTGGGTTCGAGCTTTTCAGGTTGAAGTTTCTTGACATAAGCATCGCATCCCCAAACTTTTAGAAACGACAGCTTAGGTTTCTTCCCAAACCATAATTCATACGGTGTCGTCTCAACGGATTTAGACGATGCCCTATTTAAAGTGAATGTAGCTGTCTCTAGACTGTATCCCCAAAATGATAGCGGTAAATCGGTGAGTGACATCATAGATCGCACCATATCCAATAGAGTGCGATTACGACGTTCGGACACACCGTTAGGCTGAGGTGTTCCAGGTGGCGTGAGTTGTGAAACGATTCCACATTTCCTTAAGTGCGTACCAAATTCGTGACTTAAATATTCTCCCCCACGATCTGATCGTAAGAACTTTATCTTTCGGTCACGTTGATTCTCTACCTCATTCTGGAATTCCTTGAACTTTTCAAAGGTCTCGGACTTGTGTTTCATCAAGTAGACATACCCATATCTACTCAAGTCGTCAGTGAGAGTGAGAACATAACGATAGCCTGCGCGAGCCTCAATGCTTATTGGACCACACACATCAGTATGTATGATTTCCAATAAACTGGTTGCTCACTCCATTGTTCCGGAGAACAGAGTCTTGGTCATTTTACCCATAAGGCATGGTTCGCATGTGTCAAATGATTCGTAATCAAGAGACTCCAAAAGTCCATCAGCATGGAGCTTCTTCATGCGTTTGACACCAATGTGACCAAGGTGGCAGTGCCACAAGTATGTGGGACTATCATTATCAACTTTACATCATTTGGTATTCACACTATGAATATGTGTAACATCATGTTCGAGATTCATTAAGAATAAACCATTGACCAGCGGGGCATGACCATAAAACATATCTCTCATATAAATAGAACAACCATTATTCTCGGATTTAAATGAGTAGCCATCTCGTATTAAACGAGATCCAGATACAATGTTCATGCTCAAAGCTGGCACTAAATAACAATTATTGAGGTTTAAAACTAATCCCGTAGGTAAATGTAGAGGTAGCGTGCCGACGGTGATCACATCAACCTTGGAACCATTCCCGACGCGCATCGTCACCTCGTCCTTCGCCAGTCTCCGCTTATTCCGCAACTCCTGTTTTGAGTTACAAATATGAGCAACCGCACTGGTATCAAATACCCAGGAGCTACTACGAGTACTGGTAAGGTACACATCAATTACATGTATATCACATATACCATTGGTGTTGCCGGCCTTCTTGTCCGCTAAGTACTTGGGGCAGTTCCGCTTCCAGTGTCCGCTTCCCTTGCAATAAAAGCACTCAGTCTCAGGTTTGGATCCATGCTTTGGCTTCTTCTCGGCAACTAGCTTACTAGGCGCGGCAACTCCCTTGCCGTCCTTCTTGAAGTTCTTCTTACCCTTGCCTTTCTTGAAACTAGTGGTTTTATTGACCATCAACACTTGATGTTCCTTTTTGATCTCCACCTCCGCTGATTTCAGCATTGAATATACCTCAGGAATGGTTTTCACCATCCCTGCATATTGAAGTTCATCACAAAGCTCTTGTAGCTAGGTGGGAGCGACTGGAGGATTCTGTCGACCACCGCGTCATCCGGGAGATTAACTCCCAGTTGAGATAAGCGATTGTGCAACCCAGACATTTTGAGTATGTGCTCGCTGACAGAACCATTCTCCTCCATCTTACAACTGTAGAACTTGTCGGAGACTTCATATCTCTCGACCCGGGCGTGAGCTTGGAAAACCATTTTCAGCTCTTGGAACATCTCATATGCTCCGTGCTGCTCAAAACGCTTTTGGAGCCCCGATTCTAAGTTGTAAAGCATGCCGCACTGAACCAAGGAGTAATCATCACTACGCGACTGCCAGGCGTTCATAACGTCTTGAGTTGCTGGGAAAACGGGTGCTTCACCTAGCGGTGCATCTAGGACATATGCTTTCTTGGCAGCTATGAGGATGATCCTCAAGTTCCGGACCCAGTCCGTATAGTTGCTGCCATCGTCTTTCAGCTTGGTTTTCTCTAGGAATGCGTTGAAGTTGAGGGAAACATTAGCGTGGGCCATTTGATCTACAAGACATATTGCAAAGATTTTAGACTAAGTTCATGATAATTAAGTTCATCTAATCAAATTATATAATGAACTCCCACTCAGATAGACATCCCTCTAGTCATCTAAGTGATCCATGATCCGAGTCAACTAGGCCGTGTCCGATCATCACGTGAGACGGACTAGTCATCATCGGTGAACATCATCATGTTGATCATATATTCTATACGACTCATGTTCGACCTTTCGGTCTCTTGTGTTCCGAGGCCATTTCTGTACATGCTAGGCTCGTCAAGTTAACCTAAGTGTTTTGCATGTGTAAATATGGCTTACACCCGTTGTATGTGAACGTTAGAATCTATCACACCCGATCATCATGTGGTGCTTCGAGACAACGAACTTTCGCAACGGCACACTGTTAGGGGGAACACTTTCTTGAAATTATTATGAGGGATCATCTTATTTACTACCGTCGTACTAAGAAAATAAGAAGCAAAACATGATAAACATCACATGCAATCAAATAGTGACATGATATGGCCAATATCATTTTGCTCCTTTTGATCTCCATCTTCGAGGCGCCATGATCATCATCGTCACCGGCATGACACCATGATCTATCATCATGATCTCCATCATCGTGTCTTCATGAAGTTGTCACGCCAACGATTACTTCTACTTCTATGGCTAATGTGTTTAGCAATAAAGTAAAGTAATTACATGGCGTTATCCAATGACACGCAGGTCATACAAATAAAGACAACTCCTATGGCTCCTGCCGGTTGTCATACTCATTGACATGCAAGTCGTGATTCCTATTACAAGAACATGATCAATCTCATACATCACATATATTTCATTCATCACATCCTTTTGGCCATATCACATCACAAGGCATATACTGCAAAAACAAGTTAGACGTCCTCTAATTGTTGTTGCATGTTTTTACGTGGCTGCTATAGGTTTCTAGCAAGAACGTTTCTTACCTACGCCAAAACCACAACGTGATATGCCAATTTCTATTTACCCTTCATAAGGACCCTTTTCATCGAATCCGATCCGACTAAAGTGGGAGAGACAGACACCCGCTAGCCACCTTATGCAACTAGTGCATGTCAGTCGGTGGAAACTGTCTCACGTAAGCATACATGTAAGGTCGGTCCAGGCCGCTTCATCCCACGATGACGCTGAAACAAGATAAGACTAGTAGTGGCAAGAAAATTGACAAAACCAACGCCCACAATAATCTTGTGTTCTACTCATGCATAGAAACTACGCATAGACCTAGCTCATGATGCCACTGTTGGCGAACGTAGCAGAAATAAAAAAAATTACGCATCACCAAGATCAATCTATGGAGTCATCTAGCAACGAGAGAGAGGAGTGCATCTACATACCCTTGTAGCTCGCGAGCGGAAGCATTCAAGAGAACGGGGATGATGGAGTCGTACTCGTCGTGATCCAAATCACCCATGATCCTAGCACCGAACGGATGGCACCTCCGCGTTCAACACACGTACGGTTGGGGAAGACGTCTCCTCCTTCTTGATCCAGCAAGGGGAGGGAGAGTGAGGGAGTCCTGGACTAGGGGGTGTCCGGACAGCCGGACTATCATTATCCGCCGGACTCCAAGACTACGAAGATAGAAGATTGAAGACTCCGGCTCGTGTCCGGAAGGTACTTTCCTTGGCGTGGAAGGCAAGCTTGGCAATACGGATATGTAGATCTCCTACCATTGTAACCGACTTTGTGTAACCCTAGCCCTCTCCGGTGTCTATATAAACTGGAGGGCTTTAGTCCGTAGGACAACATACATTACAACAATCATACCATAGGCTAGCTTCTAGGGTTTAGCCTCCTTGATCTCGTGGTAGATCTACTCTTGTACTACCCATATCATCAATATTAATCAAGCAGGACGTAGGGTTTTACCTCCATCGAGAGGGCCCGAACCTGGGTAAAAACATTGTGTCCCTTGTCTCCTGTTATCATCCGCCTAGACGCACAGTTCGGGACCCCCTACCCGAGATCCGCCGGTTTTGACACCGACATTGGTGCTTTCATTGAGAGTTCCTCTGTGTCGTCACCGATAGGGCGGATGTCTCCACCCGTCTTCAAAGATGGAGTATACGCCGGAGGGGCCTTGGCCGCCGGCCAAACTATCCGGCTTGGTGGTTTTCTCATGACCGCTTGTCCGGCCGCCGCTTCGGCAATGACTTCTCAAGTCGTCAGAAGCAATCTTCGTGTCAGCCCTAAAGCTGCCAAACAGTTAGATCCAATAGAGCTCTTGTCTGTTAACGAGCTCTTGGATCGCATCGCCGCCCTGGGAGTCGCTACGGACTACAACCAGATTGGGCTTAAAACCGATCTGAGAGAGATTAACTCTCCCCAGGCCACCCACCACGTCGCAGTGGTAGAGGAACAACACGGCAATTCTTTGCCAGTGTTGAAAACAATTCATGTCCGGATTCCCGAACCCTCCATGCCGGATTCCCGCAGAGGGACGGACTTCGATCGAGCATTGAACTTAAAATCATGCATCACCCCGGACTCGCTGGATTGTCTCCAACAAACCAAGCTTCCGAATTCGGAAGCCCCTCGGCCTTTGAGCCCCAAGATGGGCAGGGATCCGGATTTTATTCCACCCACCCGCCCAGACATATGCGATCTATCTCTAATACGGCAAGAGCCTTCAGAAACAGTACATCATTATTGGGCCAGATTCCTCCTGGTTAGGGACAGGACAAAGGACTGCCGAGAGGAAAACGCAATATCCATCTTCTGCAATAACTGCACGGACAAGGGAATCTTGAACGCCATTGATCGTCGCAGAATTACGCGCTTCACCGATCTGGCGTCCATAGTACGAAAGTACTGTGCGATGGAAAGTCTCCGGAAAACTGAAAATCAATTTTGGGATAATCCGGCCCCAAACCCAGTCCGCAGCAAAAGGGCGCCTTACACTCATGCCCCAGATGCAAAAACAAAAAAACAGAAACCCGATAAGGGAAACGGAACCGTACTGGAGGGATGGCTCAATGGACCCTGTAAACTTCATAGTGCAGAGGGAGCCGTCCCAACACACAGCCTTAGAGCATGTTGGATATTACGGCAGGTGGCCAAAAGTGGCGAGGAACTTCTAGCTCCGGGAAACCACTCCAACAATACCAGCACGGTGTCAACAGTCTTCGAGACCTTCGCATCAAACAATATGCGAAAGCGATCAATCCGCGGACTCGCCGAAGTCTACCAAGTAGCAACAGCAAACCCATGGAGCGACACAGCTATTACTTTCAACGCCAGCGATGAGCCTAAATTCTGAACAACCAGAGCACCAGCTGCACTGGTACTTAGTCCCATAGTGGACGGCTTTCGACTGACAAAAGTCCTCATGGACGGCGGCAGCGGACTAAACCTCATTTACGAGGAAACTCCGCGAAAAATGGAAATCGATTGGAGCCGTATTGAGCGAAGGAGCACAACCTTTAGAGGAATAATCCCTAGCCGGGAAGCATGTTGCACTGGAAAAATCACACTCGATGTGGTGTTCGGCTCTCCGGACAATTATAGATCCGAAGAAGTCACGTTCCAGGTGGCCTCGTTCAGCAGCGGGTATCACACTATATTAGGGCGAGAGGCGTTCACAATTTTTCAAGCAGTACCTCATTACGGTACATGAAGCTCAAAATGCCGGGGCCCAGCGGAATAATCACTCTTGCTAGTGATCCGGACATAGCACTCCGCGCCGAAAACAAGACAGCCGCACTAGCCCTCGAGGCACTATCCGAAGCCTTGGCAGCAGAAGAACTCACCGCGCTGCGCTCTATGGTGAACAGGGACGATGTGATACTTGATAAAAGATCCAAGTCCACCTCCTTCAAACCAGCAGATGAAATAATAAAATTCTAGGTCCATCCAACGGACCCAACAAAGATGGCCTCCATCGGGGCACAATTGAAACCCGACGTAGACGCCGCACTGCGCGAATTCCTTCGGGAAAATTGGGATATCTTCGCCTGGCATCCTTCAGACATGCCCGGAATCCCACGCAGGTTGGCAGAACACAGCCTAAACATCCTAAAAGGATTTAAGCCAGTCAAACAGGCTCTTCGGCGATTTTCCTAACCCAAAAGACAGGCAATGGGAGAAGAGCTAGCCAAACTATTGGAAGCCGGATTCATTAGAGATATCAAACATCCGGACTGGCTAGCAAATCTGGTGATGGTACCAAAGAAGGATAAATCCTGGCGCCTCTGTGTCGACTTTAAAGACCTCAATAAGGCTTGCCCAAAGGATCATTTCCCTCTCCCCCGCATCGATCAAATTATCGATGCCACAACAGGGCACGATTCATTATGCTTCCTGGACGCATACTCTGGCTATCATCAAATCAAGATGGCGGAAGCAGATCAAGCCGCAACGACATTCATCACTCCATATGGACCATTCTGCTTCAACACGATGCCCTTCGGACTTAAAAATGCCGGCGCAACATATCAGCGCATGATTCAAACGTGTCTGGCCACCCAGATCGGCAAAACAGTCGAGGCATACGTAGACGACGTAGTTGTCAAAACAAAACACGTTGAAACTCTAGTAGACGATTTGAGGCTCACATTCGAAAACCTCAGAGCATATGACATCAAGCTGAATCCGGAAAAATGCGTTTTCGGCGTACCAGCCGGAAAGCTGCTGGGCTTCATTGTATCCGGTAGAGGAATTGAAGCAAATCCGGCCAAAATCCGAGCTCTGTCACAGTTGGATATTCCAAAGGACCTCAAACAAATACAAAAATTAACAGGATGCATGGCAGCCCTAAGCCGCTTTATCTCCCGTCTAGGAGAAAAGGCGTTGCCCCTTTATCGCCTCCTCAGGCGCACCGAACACTTCGAGTGGACGGATGCTGCCACTGCCGGACTCGAAGAAATAAAGGCCATACTGGCAACAAATCCGGTCCTGGCGGCGCCCACTCTGGGCGAACCAATGTTGTTATACATCGCAGCAACACATCAAGTTGTAAGCGCGGTCCTCGTCGTCGAACGAGCGACAGAAGGGCATAAATTCCCTCTTCAAAAACTAGTGTATTATGTATCCACTGTGTTAACCCCCTGCAAATCCCGTTACCCGCACTATCAGAAGATAGCATATGCGGTGTTCATGGCGTCTCGGAAGCTCCGGCACTACTTTCAAGAGTGTTCGATAACAGTGGCCTCTGAAGTACCACTCAATGACATTATAAATAACCGCGACGCAACGGGCAGGATTGCAAAATGGGCCATTGAGCTCTTGCCATTCGACATAACTTACAAACCTCGACGAGCTATAAAGTCACAAGTTTTGGCTGACTTCGTCGCCGAATGGACTGAAGCCGAACTCCCTAAAGAGTACGGCGCATACTCCAATTGGACTATGCATTTCGACGGCTCCAAAATGTTGGCCGGACTGGGGGCTGGCGTCGTATTGACGTCCCCAACCGGAGACACAGTCCAGTATGTACTACAAATAATGTACACGGACTCCAACAACGCAGCCGAATACGAGGCCCTGTTACATGGTCTCCGGATGGCGGTCTCCATGGGCATTCAACGCCTAGAGGTGCGCGGGGATTCAAACCTTGCAATATCCCAAATAAATGGAGACTTTGATGCCAAGGATCCGAAAATGGCAGCATATCGCAACGCTGTCCTTAAAATGTCAGCTCGGTTTGAAGGACTCGAATTCCATCACATAGCCCGAGATAATAACCAAGCGGCCGACGTTCTGGCACGCATCAGTGCGAAACATGATGCTGTCCCTCCAAATATCTTCCTGGAACGGCTCTTCAAGCCATCTGTATTATGGGAAGAGGAGCCCGGTAGCGATAAACCGGAAAGAACCGCATCAATCGATGATTCAGCAGACGACATAACACCTTCAGCCCACGCTATAATGGCAGTAATCGCCGCGTGGACAGAACCTTTCCTAGCCTACTTGCTTAGGCAGGAACTTCCCGAAGACCAAAACGAGGCCCGCTGCATAGTCCGGCGATCAAAAGCCTACAAGGTCCATGAGGGAGAACTTTATAAGAAAAGTACAACCGGAGTCCTTCAAAGGTGTATCTCCGAAGAAGAAGGGTGAAACCTCCTGGCTGAAATTCATGCCGGACTAGGCGGACACCACGCAGCGGCCCGGGCCCTTGTAGGAAAGGCATTCCATACAGGATTTTATTGGCCGACGGCCCGGTCGGACGCACAGGACTTGGTCCAGCGATGCGTTGGTTGTCAGCTCTTTGCTAATCAGAGCCATATGCCACCCACCGCCCTCAAAACCATACCCATTACCTGGCTGTTCGCGGTCTGGGGGCTTGACATGGTTGGACCCCTTAAAGGGGGAACCCACAAGCAAAGGTACCTATTGGTCATGGTTGATAAATTCACCAAATGGATAGAGGCCAAACCGGTCAAAACGGCAGAGTCCGGACCAGTGATAAACTTTATATCAGAGGTGGTACACCGCTACGGAGTCCCCCACAGCATCATCACCGACAACGGCACGAACTTCACAGCCGACGAGGTTAAGTCATGGTGCAAAAATATGGGCATCAAGCTCGACTATGCTTCAGTTTATCACCCTCAAACCAACGGTCAAGTGGAAAGAGCAAACGGTCTAATAATGAGCGGCATTAAACCCAGACTAGTAAGGTCACTTACTAAATCCGACACACAATGGGTCGAGGAGCTCGACTCCGTACTCTGGGGGCTGCGGACAACGCCCAACCGTACCACCGGATTCACACCATTTTTTATGGTATACGGCGCAGAGGCAGTCTTGCCCTGTGACATTATTCATGACTCACCTCGAGTGCGCATGTATGAGGAAAGAGAAGCCGAGCTTGATCGGCAGGACAGCTTGGACACATTGGAGGAAGAACGTGATGTCGCGAAGGCTCGTTCCGCATTTTATCAGTAGCAGGCCCGAAGATATCAAAGCAGAGAAGTACGGGCCAAGACTTACAACGTTGGTGAACTAGTTCTACGCCTGCCGGACAAGAAAAAGGACAAGCTCAAGCCTAAATGGGAGGGCCCCTTCATTATCGATCAAGTACTGACCGGCGGAGCATACCGTCTACGAAATGCGTCGGACAACCGACTTGAGCCGAACCCATGGAACGCAGCCCGCCTCCGACGATTCTATGCCTAGCGCCGGACTAAGAGTTCGTCCCCTTCCCCCGTCCAAACTTTTACACTTCGGCTGTCTTTTTGTTTCTCTTTTTTATCCTTTTTTATTCGAAAGCCCTTACGGGCCTATTTCCGCATTCTTTGCATACACATGATGTGCCATCCGCACTCATTATTCCTGGGGGCTTCTTTTACAGAAGCTTAACTATACGGGTTTCATACCCAACACATGTGTCAAGCTTCCACATGTACCTTTTACTCGCCATTATATGCATCGATATGACTTAAGTTTTGGCCAAGCTGGGTTGCCTGGCTCATGTGCTTACCCCTACGTTCCCGATTGTTCGGCTAGGAGGTAAAGGGAGCACCTCTGCGATTGTTACTGCCGGGTCAGCCGGATGTGTACCTCAGACTGGGTGAAGCCGAAAGCTAGTGTTCTTAAGGGAATATTCGGTCGGTGATTTAAAAGATGACTTTTTACCCATTTTATCTGTCTGCCCCCAGATGTTTTACTGCTTTCTTTGCAGTCCGGACATGCACTTTAGGGCATGCCTCCCAGCGAAAGGAACCCTTAACGGAACTATTCTCCCTGGAAGATGTTTCTTACTAACCATGTAATATAACATAACTAGTTGGGCACTTGTCTGATAAAGCACTAATGACCCCTACGCCTGGTCTCCATGCATACCACGGTTGCGTCTCAACCAAAGAGGTATTCAGACACACTCCGGACTCTAGGGTCCCGAGGTTGAAGCGAAAAGGTCGGCAAAGACAAACAATCTACAATCCGGCTAGAAGGCATTTCACATGTCATTTTAAAGGATAACATACATTGTCAAATTTACTGATTGTATTCCTCCTCAATCCCGTCTAACAGGCGGTCTAGTTTACAGTCCCGTTGGGACAATTTGGCAGCCAACTTTACTTGGATGTATACTAAACTCACAGGGATCTCCTTCCCGTCGGGCCCCACCGGTCCAACTTCGGCCATGTGGTTGGGATCCGCCTTCTTGTACCGCGTCTTCACCATGGCCCAAGCCTCCCTGGCACCCTGACGGCAAGCTGATATCTTCCATAAACGGAAGCGCTGCCGTACTCCATGCAGCTTCTCTGCAAGCTCCCCGAGGCCCTCGGGTAGGGTGAGGGCTGGCCACAAAGCCTGAACGACGCCGCTCATTGCCTGCCGAACTCGTTCGAGTAGCTGCAACAGTTCGGGAAGTTGATCACCCATTGATATGGGCATCTCCTCTGTAGGACGACCCGTGAGTACACCTACAAGACAAATCATGTCAAAATACTTCCTCGCTGAACTCTTCTTTTCAAAGGAGTCCGCTCAAGCACTTACTATAAATGACGCGATGAAGCCGCTGATTCTCCTTAACGGAGCCGGACAGCTCGGCCTGAACGCCTTTCAGCTCTTCTCTGAGCTTGGCGTTGGCATCCTGGAGCTTGTTCCTTTCCTGCTGAACCCTATTCAGCACACTCTCGCCGGCCTTTAGCTGGCGCAGCAATGCTTGCCTGTCCGGATCTTGTCCGGCGGTACCTGCAATGTCATTATTAGACTTGCGCGCACGCCGCACAGCGCTTATGTTTATTAATAAAAATGTGTTACCAGGAGGGGTCTTTGCATCTCCTCCTGCGGCAGCAAGTGTGGCCTCCAGTTGGGCCTTGCAATCTTGCAGCTCCCGGGACAGCTGGGCGTTCTTCTCGGTAAGCGCCTGCATTTTCAAATGATCCTTAAATCAGTTTGCATAAACTACTTTAAGTCTCGGGGGCTACTGGTATATAACCATTGAAATTCCCTTACCCGTGTGTCTTTCACATGCTGCTCTGTGGCTCTGGTAAAACCATCTTGAGCGGCACGGAGATGCGTGTCCCCTGCGTTAAAGGCATCCAATGCCTCAGGGGAAAAGCACGCCTCACGAAATACTGTCCGGCGGAGCCTATGGTTCATGGCGCTCTCCACCTCAGACTTGGTGGCGGACAGTCTGTCGGTATCCTCCGTTGGAGAAGGATCCGGCTCGCGTCTTGCGCTTGCCTCCCCCTCCAGGCCGGGCACTGGAGCCTGGCCGGTGTTGGTCGAATCGGCAATTCCTGCGCTCGCAGTCCGGCGAGCGCTTTTTCTCCTACAAAAATCATGAGCACTCAGTCATTTCCTCGGAACGTTGCTCTGAAAATTCGAATACGAGCTATACCTTTGCAGCGACGTTTCCGTCCGCACTGCGCTCCTTTTCCGCCTGCTGGTTCGGACTGGCCTTTGTTGGTCAGCCGCCGCGGGCTCGGCTTCCCGCCGTAGAGGTGCTTCCTGCAAAATACCATCATTCGTGAAGGTCAGAAATGGGCAGAGAAGAGATAACGACGTCCGGACTTCGGGCACGGTCACCTGGGAAGCCAGACTTAGTCCGGGGTAGTCCGCCGTGATGGCGACCAGAGCATTGTATATGCTAAGCTGGTGATACACCCCGTCGATCAGCTCCACCTCGATGTCCGGGTCCTCTTCGGAGGCCGGATCCAGGGACCCTTCCGGGTCCTCGGGTTGCGGAGCAGGACTCACCATGTCCCTCACAGTCCGGCGTAGATCCTGCGCCAAAGACATAATGTAAGAAGCTTAAACTTCGAAAGCATGGGTAGAGCCCTTCAAGGTGTTCACTTACCCATCCTCTAGGGTTGATCATGGAAAACCCATCCAAAGGGTTTGTTCGAAGGAAGTCCTCCTTCTCTCCCTTGTACAAGCCGGACAGGATCTTTGCCAGATCCTCGGTTGAATCCGGCCCTTTGCGGCCGTGCCGGGTGGCATCGTCTTCCCCGTTGAAATCCCACATCGGGTGGCCTCTGTATTGTAGTGGCTGCACCCCTCGCTTGATGCATGTCGCCATGACTCCGATCATGGTCAAACCGGAATGAGCCATTAATCTTATCCGGCCCATCAAATAATGGACGCTCTTGTCTTCCTCCAATCGGGGGCTCCGCGGGCGCCAGCTGAGGCGTTTCTTCAAGGGAGCAGCACTAAACTCCGGGAGGCCGATCCGGACTGGGTCTGGCAGCGGAGCGTCTCCTATATAAAACCACTCCGAGGGCCAGTCTTCGGGCGCCTTCTTGGGAGTGCCGGATAGGTATCCGGTCCCGGCGATGCGCCATATTTCGGCGCCGCCCACTTGATATATGGACCCCTCATGAGAACGGGGTACGAGGCAAAACAGCCTCTTCCACAAAGCAAAATGGGGCTCAATGCCCAGGAATAGCTCGCAAAGAGCTATGTAGCCCGCGATATGCAGCACAGAGGCGGGCGTAAGGTGGTGGAGCTGGAGTCCGTAGAACTTCAAGAGCCCGCGGAGGAAAGGATGTATTGGAAATCCGAGCCCCTTATCAGATAGGGGACGAAGCACACTCGCTCCTCCTTGTTGGGGCTTGGAGTGTCCTCCGCCTGTCTCCCACCTTGATAAGTAACCAGTCCGGCCCGGACTGGAACCATGAAGGCCGGAGGGAGAAACCCCTCCGTTTGGAGCTTCACTAGCTCATTGTGCGAAATAGAGCACCTCCTCCAATTCCCCGGCGGTGGGCTGGGAGCGCGTGAAGAAGAGCCGCATTGACGATCCATGTTGGAATGGATTTCTAGGTCAGAGGCGCTTCGATGGAGTATACGCGGGAGGAAGATGGTGCGGTTTGGATCTGGATTCTTGCCTCTTTTATAGGCGGACGACTCGCACAATTAGGGGGTGGAATGCAAAAGACACCCTGGCTTTTCGCATTCGTGCGACGCGTGGAAGAGGGCCATTATTTGGCGTAGAAGCCGAGGAGCACATTATTCAAGATGAAGCCGGACACTATTCGGCTGGTACATGGAATTTGAAGGGAGAACCCGCCTTGCAACGCCGAAGACTATGAACGCGCTGGACTTATCGTCATTGAAGCCTGGTTCGGGGGCTACTGAGGGAGTCCTGGACTAGGGGGTGTCCGGACAGCCGGACTATCATTATCCGCCGGACTCCAAGACTACGAAGATAGAAGATTGAAGACTCCGGCTCGTGTCCGGAAGGTACTTTCCTTGGCGTGGAAGGCAAGCTTGGCAATACGGATATGTAGATCTCCTACCATTGTAACCGACTATGTGTAACCCTAGCCCTCTCCGGTGTCTATATAAACCGGAGGGCTTTAGTCCGTAGGACAACATACATTACAACAATCATACCATAGGCTAGCTTCTAGGGTTTAGCCTCCTTGATCTCGTGGTAGATCTACTCTTGTACTACCCATATCATCAATATTAATCAAGCAGGACGTAGGGTTTTACCTCCATCGAGAGGGCCCGAACCTGGGTAAAAACATTGTGTCCCTTGTCTCCTGTTATCATCCGCCTAGACGCACAGTTCGGGACCCCCTACCCGAGATCCGCCGGTTTTGACACCGACAGAGAGGTTGATGGAGATCCAGCAGCACGACGGCGTGGTGGTGGAAGTAGCGGCGATCTCGGCAGGGCTTTGCCAAGCTCGGCAAGAGGGAGAGGTGTTACGGAGGGAGAGGGAGGCGCCAGGAGCAGGGGTGCGCAGCCCTCCCTCCCCCCTCTTTATATAGGGGCCTTGGGGGGGGCGCCGGCCCCCTAAAGATTGAATCTCAAGGGGGGGCAAGGGGGCGACTTGCCCCCCAAGCCAAGTGGGGCGCCCCCACCCCTAGGGTTTCCAACCCTAGGCGCAGGGGAGGCCCAAGGGGGGTGCAATAGCCCACCAGGGGCTGGTTCCCCTCCCACTTCAGCCCATGGGGCCCTCCGGGATAGGTGGCCCCACCCGGTGGACCCCCGGGACCCTTCCGGTGGTCCCAGTACAATACCGGTGAACCCCGAAACTTTCTCGGTGGCCGAAACAGGACTTCCTATATACAAATCTTCACTTGCGGACCATTTCGGAACTCCTCGTGATGTTCGAGATCTCATCCAGGACTCCAAAACAACTTTCGGGTTACTGCATACTAATATCTCTACAACCCTAGCGTCGCCGAACCTTAAGTGTGTAGACCCTACAGGTTCGGGAGACACGTAGACATGACCGAGACGACTCTCCGACCAATAACCAACAGTGGGATCTGGATACCCATGTTTGATCCCACATGTTCCACGATGATCTCATCGAATGAACCATGATGTCGAGGATTCAAGTAATCCCGTATACAATTCCCTTTGTCAATCGGTACGTTACTTGCCCGAAATTCGATCGTCGGTATCCCAACACCTCGTTCAATCTCGTTACTGGCAAGTCACTTTACTCGTACTGTAATGCATGATCCCGTGACCAACCACTTGGTCACTTTGAGCTCATTATGATGATGCATTACCGAGTGGGCCCAGAGATACCTCTCCGTCATACGGAATGACAAATCTCAATCTCGATCTGTGTCAACCCAACAGATACTTTCGGAGATACCTGTAGTATACCTTTATAGCCACCCAGTTACGTTGTGACGTTTTGTACACCCAAAGCACTCTTACGGTATCCAGGAGTTACACGATCTCATGGTCTAAGGAAATGATACTTGACATTAGAAAAGCTCTAGCAAAACGAACTACATGATCTTGTGATATGCTTAGGATTGGGTCTTGTCCATCACATCATTCTCTCAATGATGTGATCCCGTTATCAATGACATCCAATGTCCATGGTCAGGAAAATGTAACCATCTATTGATAAACGAGCTAGTAAACTAGAGGCTCACTAGGGACATGTTGTGGTCTATGTATTCACACATGTATTACGATTTCCGGATAACACAATTATAGCATGAATAATAGACAATTATCATGAACGAGGAAATATAATAATAACCATTTTATTATTGCCTCTAGGGCATATTTCCAACAATGCGGAGTGGAGCCTCACACACGGTGATGAACGTCGATATGTGGAGGAATGTTTTCGGGGCTAGATCATGGAAATCTAGCCCGTAGTAGAACATAAGGCCACAGACGAAGGGGTGGAGGGGAAACCGTAGCCCCCTGAGGAAATGGGGGAGGAACAAAACCCTTTCGTCAGGCGCCGGAGTGGGATGACTTGGTCCTTGTTGGGAAGCCTATGTGCGATGTTCGCAGATAGGTACCCCGCGCTCCGGAGATCCTTTGCGTCCTTCTCAGTGATGGAGGAGGCCTCCACTACAAAAAAAGACACATCCGTGACATTCTGGGCCGAATTTTTTTTTCTGTCATGCTTATGACACTTCTATGACGATAATTTTGACAAAACCCGGTATCATCATAGATGTGGTGGGCTCCTACTTCTATGACAAAAAATCATGACAGAAAATGGGCTTTTCATCCTGGGCGGGCCGGACACGCAGCTACATGACATTCTTTGGGCCGTCCATGGTGGAAAAAACTGTGGTAGAAGCGAGGGCGAGGAAAATACCGGGGAGTTCCCGGTTACGGTGGGTGGTCGGGGGCCGAGTGATGCGTGTTTCTCTCGTACATGTACACGTGTGGGTGCGAGGCATTGGGCTCTAACTGAACCCGAGTGAGGTATTGGCCTAACTAAACCCAAGAGATTGCACTACAGGCTACGCGTTACTGAACCCGAGCGATCGATCAATGGCTGTTAACTGAACCCGATCGAGCAATTCCTTCGTTCGCTACTACTGCTAACTGAAGCCCATCGAACAGTTGCCTCCTTCCCTTGATGAACAATGACAATTGTTGGGAGGGCTTGGATGAACAGTCCGGTGGGGGGTTGGATGAACAGGACCCCGTGGTGTTGCCGCTGGATGAACATGACCCCAATCGATCGAGCCGGTTGGGCATGGATGAACAAGACCCCGTGGAGGGCTGGGTGAACAGGACTCTGTGGAGGGAAGGTTGAACAGTAGCCGGTGGAGGGCTGGTTGAAGAGTAACCGGTGGAGGGCTGGATGAACAGTAGCCCGTGGAGGGGTGGTTGAACAGGACCCCGTGGAGAGGGCTGGTTGAACAGTAGCCGGTGGAGGAGCGGTGGAGGCTGGATGAACAGGAGCCCCGTGGATGAACAGTCGCAGGTGGAGGCTGGAGGAGGTCGACGGTGGATGAACAATAGCTCGTGGAAGTTGGAGGAGGTCGACGGTGGAGATGAACAGTATCTTGTGGAGTCCCGTTTTGAGGTACACCACACCCCTCCCGATGAACTGGACCCCCGTTTCGACCGTAGCGCTCCAACACAACTCTGTTTTGCGGTACGCCACACCCCTCCCGATTAACAGGACCCCGTTTTGACCGTAGGAGGTCCAACAGAAGCCCGTTTCCTCCGTTTTGCGGTACGCCACTCTCGATGAACACGATCCCGTTTCAACCGTGGTCGGTCGAACACAAGGCCGTTTCCTCCGTTCTGCGGTACACCAGGCCTCGTTTCCATCGGTTGTTCCATCCAAGCCAGTTGGCTCTCGATGAACACGACGCATTCTGTTCCGACCCAGCCGGTTGGCTCCCCATGAACACGACGACGACGCAGTTTCTCCGTTCTGACCCAGCCATGTACACAAGCCCTGGCCGTACGTATGCATGAGTAGGCGTTCGAGGCCCCGCCCGTATATACGTATGTGGTCGTATTTACTTTCTTGCACCCTGGCCGTTGTACATACGTGTACATGCTATGTGCGCACCTCTACTACGACACGTGCGCGCCTCTACTATGAAATGTGCCCTTCCTTCCTTGCACGGCCACGGTCCATCCCTGCAGCCTGCAGACACACCGATCAACCAGTATGTACGTACACGTTCTTGACCAGAATGACAACACTATGTATGCTTCGACCGGGTGGGTCTCGACTGTCAGGCACTTCCTTGCGTGCGAAGATGTAGCTGGTGGGTCCCAGCAGTTAGGGGGCGAATCATTTTTTTTTGTAATATGGACGCATTTCCTTGCATACGAAGATGTATCTATTGGTCCCAGCAGTCAGGGGGAAACGTTTTTTTTGTGAAATACGGTGGCCCGTTCGGTGGGTCCCTACTGTCAGGTGGAGGAATAATTATTTTGCGCGTAATAAGGAGGCACTTCCTTGCTGTGGTCGTGGACCCAGCTGTCAGCCTCTCCACGTACAGTACTCTTCCGATGGAAGTCGTTCCTTGACCACTTTAACCACGCCGCGCCGAGAGCACCAGGGCAGTGGACGAAGACGAGGCCTAGAAAGGGGACGACGCGGAGTCGGGGAAGACGTGGTAGTGGAAGCCCACACAGAGAGGAGTACGAGGGTTCACTGGTTCGGCTGCGGTGTGAGGCTGTCGTCGTCGTAGAATAACAGGGGGGTGGGTGAGTAGAGGGATGGCCTCGCCAGCGGTGGGAGTAGTAGGGGCGGTGAGGCCTCCGCGACATCACAGCTGGCCACAGGAGGCAGGAGCACGTGGCACGACCGGCACTGCTTTGGGCGGCTGGAGCAAGAAGACCAGAGGTTGAAGAAGCACTACGGCCGTTGGATGGACATCGTACGGTCACTGCAGCTAGAATCTTTTATATTGATGAAGTTGACAAAGCCCTTGGTACGCGTCAACTTAGTAGGCCCACAGGTTAGCCTCCGAAACGGTGCACCCCAGATGTCAGGGGGAGGAATCATTTTTTGGGTGGCTGAAGCAAGAATATCCGAGATTGAAGAAGAAGCATGACATCCGTTGGATGGACATCCA
The DNA here is from genome assembly GCF_018294505.1 of Triticum aestivum. Classification (NCBI taxonomy): domain Eukaryota; kingdom Viridiplantae; phylum Streptophyta; class Magnoliopsida; order Poales; family Poaceae; genus Triticum; species Triticum aestivum. The sequence goes on from NC_057807.1 coordinate 284,619,407, forward strand.
ACGGCCACTGCTGCTAGAACCGTGTGTTGACTATAAGTTGACAAAGCCTTGTATACGCGTCAACTTAGTTTTTGTTTTTTAGGGGACGCGTCAACTTAGAAGGCCCACAAGTGTGTGGCAGAGAATATATAGCCCATTTGCGATTTATAAGAATGTACAACCCATTTTTGAATTCTAATGGAATTTACTACAACCCATTTACAATTTGTTAAATGTACAGCCCATTTTCTAGCTAGGACAACGATTAATAATTTCAACCAACCGCTCAAAACAGAATTCAAAAAAAATTCCCACATTTTGATGGGATCCGAAATATTTTTATTTGAAATTTCTAGTCATATTAAATATAATTTCAAAATAAAGTTGTATTACATAAAAATCCAACGAAATATTGCGTGCGCAACAAGTAATGAAATTAAAATTTTCAAATTCCAAAAGTAATATATTTTTTAAACTAATTACGCGTTTGGTGCATTTTTTTATAGTTACTGCCCAGTTATTATTATTATATCCCATTTATTATTTCTTAAAGTCCATTTTCTTGTTAAGCCTAATGCATCCCTCCTAGGAAAGATTTTGCAGCCCAGCGGGGTGGAAAATAACAAGTTAACCCGGATATTGTGTAGAACTGTCGACCCAGTTGCATTGTTGATGTTGAAAAAAGGCATGTGCAGTACAGTGCAACCTTACATGGCTACTCAGCCCACATTCAGCGACGCCGGAAAGGCCCAAACAAAGCTTCTGTACAACTTTTTGAAGTCACTGAGCTCAACTAATAACTTAAGAAAAAAGTTAGAGTACAGTGGAACCAAATTAAAAGTTGTCATGAGCAAAGAAATAATTCAACGGGTCCCACTTGTGCATGTGTGTGTGTGTGTGTGTGTGTGAGAGAGAGAGAAAGAGACCCATCGATCGATGCTCGTAAATACATCTTTCAGCCATATGCATTGTTGATGCTCAGTAAAAACTTATATAGCTGACACTATCATATAGAACATCATAGCACACTGAACTTGCATACAAAAATTTCATCCAGGCAGCACAATCAGAGTGGAAGTAGTGGATCGCTATGGGTAGGGCTATGTTGAAACACAACGAACTCATACATAACGGTTCATCGTCTTTATCAATGACGGGGAAATATCTTGAATGTTGTGCAAAGAAAACAGACAGATAACACAATAAGTTCTGCTAGTACATTAAGTTGACGTACAACCCTTTCTAAAAAAAGTCCAGGTACAAAATTAGAACAGGTCACAATCAAATGTACTGGCACATCAGTGATTCACACCATAGCTCGAATTTAACTAGTATCTGACAAGATTCAGTTGTTACCTCAAATTAGAGCATACTTATGTGTAGTTTGTCCTATGTATTGGTGTTTCTAATTATGTGGTCCCAATGAGTTTGGGTACCGTTTAGTTTGTGTTGTTCTTCTAGGAACATTTGAAGATACATTGGATGCTCGGCTCACTCACAAGGACGGTGTTGTCACCATGTGCATATTGGAGTCAAGCTAGGATGATCAATGAACTAGTATCTACCTTCAATTGGTATCTACTACATCCTTCCAATGATATCTCGGTAACAAGTATCTATTCATGCTTTCCTACCTTGTGTAGGTTGCATCTTGGCATGATATTCATTTCATATCTTGTGATACTTGTTTTCTTTCTCAAAGCATCCCAACGATGATCTCTTGTTGCTAGTTGTGATCTCTTTGATGGATGTGTGATTGGAATTCATTTATATACAATAAGACCATATCTAGCCAAGTGCTATGCTTTCAAGCAAATATCTTATTGGTATATTTATGACTTCCTTGTGGATATCTTGTTCCTTCGTGTTGTAACTATTTCGGGTGTACATCCTTCTTTGTAGATATATATATGTATATCATCATGATTTCGTCTACATAGAACCTTATACACTTGAGAGAAATTACATCTCTAGTTGATATCCTTTCTTTCACGTCCACCTAGTCTTTCTTATGTTATTTCTTTGGTGGCTCCCTGAAAGCTTTTGCCTTGAGTGTGTGTCCTCTATCGTTGCATCTTGATGCACTCTTGTGTGGTGAAGATTATTTTCCTCATGCTTATCTTTACGAGGCTTTTGCCATCTTAATTGGCATCCCTCGTCTTGATGAGGCTTTCATCTTCTATCTTCACCACAGGTCGTCATAAGCATAAGTTCTTTATATGCTTATTAGTAAGCTTGTGAACCCATTTGCTAGTTGTGTGTGGGAATGATAGGCCTTGCACCGTGTCCCTCATTCTTTCAAGACTATGTTGATGCTTAATGCTCATCCTAATTTTAGTCTTCTCAAGTGCTTCGCCATGACTCACACACATCATTTTGGTTGAGCCTATTCTTAAGTTTCCTCTTTTACATGTTGCTCAACCATGTGCTTGTTGCAAGTGCTAGGCTTGGTTTCCCATATGCTCACTTGCACTGGATGTGAGTTTCTATTGATTCTGGGGGAGCTATGATCCTATTTTGTGCACTTTGTATTCAAATACAAAAATTCTTATGTGTGCACAAATCATGGGGAGCTTCTCTAGTTTCTTTAGAACACTCCTTTGCGCTTATCATAATATCTTTATTCTTGTGGCATGTAGGATCATTGGTCTAGTTGGTTCAATTGATATTTGTTGTTTACTTGCTTCAATTGGTATCTTCTGATTGCTTGTGTCTCTCTTTGTTATGTCTTTGTGTCATATCTTTTTGTTGCAAATCATTGGGCCTCAATATAGTTTGTTTTCCTCCAAGTATTGGCAGTTGGATATGTGTATTGCATTCCACTCTCTTGTTGAGAAATACACAATTTATGGAGGAACACCTTTTATTTTGGCCTTCTTAGCTTTTCACCCATTTTGGCAATCGATGCCAATGGGGGAGGAGTTTCAGAGAGTTTTGTGGAGAAGTCTTCTGAGTTTTCTCCTTGCTTTGGTTTTGGTTCCTAAGCATTTGCATCTCATTCTCATGCATCATGGTTGTTGCATTGCATGGTGATGCATAATTCCTTGTATAAACTCTCTTGAAAGTGATTGTCATCAATTACCAAAATGGGGGAGATTGAAAGAACATGCGGTGCCCCCATGTTTGGTTTTGGTAATTGATGACAATCTCTATGGACTAATGGTTGTCTTGAGTTATATTTGAAGGATTTGTCCATAGGCTTTTCCTGAAGTCCATGTGTTGGTTTCAAGGAGTTTATGAGTTGACCAAGGTGCTATTAAGGAATTATCCAAAGATTGGTCATGCGGGTGTTGAGCTTATTGCAAGCATGTCTTGAAGAAGAAGGTTGTGTGATCATTCATGTTTACCTTCAATACATCATCCAAATGAAGAGAGTTGCAAAGATTCAAGGTTGATCAAGACTAAGTCAATAGTGAATCAAGTAGATTAACTCACAAAGCGTAGAAGATGTACCGAGAGGAATCAAGTGATCCCATGGTATGGTAAGCATTGTCCATTACACTTTGTGTACTAACCCACGGTCTACGTGAGAGTTCTTTGTGGGGTTAGGTATGTTTCCATGGTCTTGCGTCAAGAGGAAGATCCCATACAACCCATGGAGGATGACATCAAGTGGTGATCGTCATCAAGTTTGCAGTGTGCAAGTTCAAGTGGAGCAACACAAAGAGTGGCTCACCCATAATGGAGTATGGGGGAGCAATCAAGTTTGAATCTTGCCATCCATTGTGGTGTCAATGGACTTGTGAATATGTGCCGAAGAGTCGCTCACCCATAGTGGACTATGGGGGAGCAATCATCTAGTCTTCATCGAGCCAACGCAATCAAGAAAGGTGGTCCAACTTGAGGGAGTCAAGATCGTCATCATCCAGCTCAAGTGGACCATGTGCAAGGCAAAGGTTGCCCTTGATAGATTTTCTATTTTACCGGTCTCATGGTGGTAGTTGGGAGACCGGGTTATAGGATCGATAGCCGTACTATCAAGAGGGGCTCTCAAGTGAGTAGCTTGATCGTATCGTTCATCGAGAGCTCAAACCATTACATACTTGCATCATGTTTCTTGGTTCTTGTTTGGTTCTCTTTTTGAGTCTTAGAGCTTATGATCATCTTGATGACAAGCTTGAGTTCATCGAAAACGGAGTTTGCATGCGTCTTCTATGATGTTTTCAGTGTTGGAGGTTTTACCGGTCTTCTCCGAGGAAGGGTTCTCACCATTTTCTTTTGGGCCTTTTCTCATTTACTTATTATTGGTATTTCTTTCAGGATTTTGTTAGCCCTTGTCGCTAGCTTTCCAACAAACTTGGTTTCATCAAATTCGGAGTCCGTTTGCAAAAGTTGTGGCAGTTTTGGTGTTCCGAAAAGGCTGCAGCGGTACTACTGCGAATTGGAGCGGATGTAATTTTTTACTACCGCTCCAGAGCGGTACTACCGCAGCTCCTAGAGCGGTAGTACCGCTCCGGACCAAAAAACTCGTCCCAAGTCCTGCGGAGGTAGGTACGGAAGTATATTTTTTGTACCGCAAGCAGTAGTACCGCGATCCCTAGCGGTAGTACCGTGAGGACGAGCGGTAGTACCGCTCTGTGCGGGTTGTGAGCATAAGGTTGGATTTTCCCCCACCTATAAAAGGGGGTCTTCTTCCCCATTGAACCTTATCCTTTTGAGCTCGTGTTCTTCCCCCATTTTTGACCTTCTTCGAGCTTGCTAACTCTCAATCCCTCCATGGATTCTTGCTAGTTTTTGAGGGAAAAGAGAGAGGAGATCTAGATCCACATTTCCACCAATCACTTTCTCCTCTATGTGAGGGGAACCCCTTGGATCTTGATCTAGGAGTTCTTGGTGTTCTCCTTCTTGTTCTTCCTCTCATTTTCCTCCCTAGCATTAGTTGCTTCGGTGGGATTTGAGAGAGAAGGACTTGGGCACTCCGTGTTCCCTTGCCATTGCATTTGGTGCATCGGTTTGAGTTCTCCACGGTGATACGTGGAAGTGAAGTTTGAGAAGCTTATTACTCTTGGGTGCTTGGTGCCCTTGAGCTTGTTCCTCTTGGGTGCTTGGGCGCCCTAGACGGTTGGTGGTGTTCGGAGCTCAATCATTGTGGTGTAAAGCTCCGGGCAAGCGTCGGGGTCTCCAATTAGGTTGTGGAGATCGCCCCGAGCATCTTGACGGGTTCCGGTGACTGCCCCCAAGGGTTGCCAAAGTGTACGGGTTCGGTGACCGCCCCCAAGGGTTGCCATTTGTACGGGTTCGGTGACCGCCCTCAAGGGTGTTGGGGAACGTTGCAGAAAACAAAAATTTTCCTACTCGTTGCACCAAGATCATCTAGGAGTTCATCTAGCAACGAGTGATTAGATGCATCTACATACCTTTGTAGATCGCGCACGGAAGCGTTCAAAAGAACGGTGATGATGTAGTCGTACTCGACGTGATCCAAATCACCGATGACCAGCGCCGAACGGACGGCACCTCCGCGTTCAACACACGTACGGGACGGGAGACGTCTCCTCCTTCTTGATCCAGCAAGGGGGGAGGAGAGGTTGATGAAGATTCAGCAGCACGACGGCGTGGTGGTGGATGCAGGGCGTCACAGCAGCAGGGCTTCGCCGAGACTACGAGGGAGAGACGTAACGGGGGGGATGGAGGCGCCAGGGGCTGGTGTGAAATCCCTCCTCTCCCCCCCCACTATATATAGGGATGCCATGGGGGGGCGCCGGCCCTAGTAGATGAGATCTACTAGGGGGGGCGGCGGCCAAGGGGAGGTTTCCCTCCCCCCCAATGCACCTAGGGGTGCCTTCCACCACATGGACTCTTCCATGGTGGAAACCCTAGGCGCATGGGCCTATAGGGGCTGGTGCCCTTGGCCCATCTAGGCCAAGGCGCACCCCCTACAGCCCATGTGGCCCCCCGGGACAGGTGGCCCCACCCGGTGGACCCCCGGGACCCTTCCGGTGGTCCCCGTACAATACCGATAACCCCGAAGCTTGTCCCGATGCCCGAAATAGCACTTCCTATATATAATTCTTTACCTCCGGACCATTCCGGAACTCCTCGTGACGTCCGGGATCTCATCCGGGACTCCGAACAACATTCGGGTTTCTGCATATACATATCTTCATAACCCTAGCGTCACCGAAACTTAAGTGTGTAGACCCTACGGGTTCGGGAGACAAGCAGACATGACCGAGACGACTCTCCGGTCAATAACCAACAGCGGGATCTGGATACCCATGTTGGCTCCCACATGCTCCACGATGATCTCATCGGATGAACCACGATGTCGAGGATTCAATCAATCCCGTACGCTATTCCCTTTGTCTATCGATATGTTACTTGCCCGAGATTCGATCGTCGGTATCCGAATACCTCGTTCAATCTCGTTACCGGCAAGTCACTTTACTCGTACCGTAATGCATGATCCCGTGACCAGACACTTGGTCACTCTGAGCTCATTATGATGATGCATTACCGAGTGGGCCCAGTGATACCTCTCCGTCATACGGAGTGACAAATCCCAGTCTTGATCCATGTCACCCAACAGACACTTTCGGAGATACCCGTAGTCTACCTTTATAGTCACCCAGTTACGTTGTGACGTTTGGCATACCCAAAGCACTCCTACGGTATCCGGGAGTCACACGATCTCATGGTCAAAGGAATAGATACTTGACATTAGAAAACTCTAGCAAACGAACTATACGATCTTGTGCTATGTTTAGGATTGGGTCTTGTCCATCACATCATTCTCCCAATGATGTGATCTCGTTATCAATGACATCCAGTGTCCATAGTCAGGAAACCATGACTATCTGTTGATCAACGAGCTAGTCAACTAGAGGCTCACTAGGGACATGTTGGTGTCTGTTATTCACACATGTATTACGATTTCCGGATAACACAATTATAGCATGAATAAAGACAATTATCATGAACAAGGAAATATAATAATAATGCTTTTATTATTGCCTCTAGGGCATATTTCCAACAGTCTCCCACTTGCACTAGAGTCAATAATCTAGTTACATTGTGATGAATCGAACACCCATGGAATTCTGGTGTTGATCATGTTTTGCTCTAGGGAGAGGTTTAGTCAACGGATCTGCTACATTCAGGTCCGTATGTACTTTACAAATCTCTATGTCTCCATCTTGAACATTTTCATGAATGGAGTTGAAGCGACGCTTGATGTGCCTTGTCTTCTTGTGAAACCTGGGCTCCTTGGCAAGTGCAATAGCTCCAGTGTTGTCACAGAAGAGCTTGATCGGCCCCGACGCATTGGGTATGACTCCTAGGTCGGTGATGAACTCCTTCACCCATATTGCTTCATGTGCTGCCTCCGAGGCTGCCATGTACTCCGCTTCACATGTAGATCCCGCCACGACGCTTTGCTTGCAACTGCACCAGCTTACTGCCCCACCATTCAAAATATACACGTATCCGGTTTGTGACTTAGAGTCATCCAGATCTGTGTCGAAGCTAGCGTCGACGTAACCCTTTACGACGAGCTCTTCGTCACCTCCATAAACGAGAAACATTTCCTTAGTCCTTTTCAGGTACTAAAGGATATTCTTGACCGCTGTCCAGTGTTCCTTGCCGGGATTACTTTGGTACCTTCCTACCAAACTGACGGCAAGGTTAACATCAGGTCTGGTACACAGCATGGCATACATAATAGAACCTATGGCTGAGGCATAGGGGATGACGCTCATCTCTTCTATATCTTCTGCCGTGGTCGGACATTGAGCTGAGCTCAATTTCACACCTTGTAACACAGGCAAGAACCCCTTCTTGGATTGATCCATATTGAACTTCTTCAATATCTTATCAAGGTATGTGCTTTGTGAAAGACCTATGAGGCGTCTCGATCTATCTCTATAGATTTTGATGCCTAATATATAAGCAGCTTCTCCAAGGTCCTTCATTGAAAAACTTTTATTCAAGTAGGCCTTGATGCTGTCCAAGAGTTCTATATCATTTCCCATCAAAAGTATGTCATCTACATATAATATGAGAAATGCTACAGAGCTCCCACTCACTTTCTTGTAAACGCAGGCTTCTCCATAAGTCTGTGTAAACCCAAACGCTTTGATCATCTCATCAAAGCGAATGTTCCAACTCCGAGATGCTTGCACCAGCCCATAAATCGAGCGTTGGAGCTTGCACACTTTGTCAGCATTCTTAGGATCGACAAAACCTTCCGGCTGTATCATATACAATTCTTCCTTAAGGAAACCATTAAGGAATGCCGTTTTGACGTCCATTTGCCATATTTCGTAATCATAGAATGCGGCAATTGCTAACATGATTCGGACGGACTTCAGCTTTGCTACCGGTGAGAAAGTCTCATCGTAGTCAACCCCTTGAACTTGTCGATAACCCTTAGCGACAAGCCGAGCTTTATAGATGGTCACATTACCATCCGCGTCTGTCTTCCTCTTAAAGATCCATTTATTTTCTATGGCTCGCCGCTCAATGGGCAAGTCAGTCAAAGTCCATACTTTGTTTTCATACATGGATCCTATCTCGGATTTCATGGCTTCTAGCCATTTGTTGGAATCCGAGCCCGCCATCGCTTCTTCATCGTTCGAAGGTTCACCGTTGTCTAACAGCATGATTTCCAAGACAGGGTTGCCGTACCACTCTGGTGCGGAACGTGTCCTTGTGGACCTTCGAATTTCAGTAGGGGCTTGATCAAAGTATCTTGATCATTGTCATTAACTTCCTCTCTAGTCGGTGCAGGCACCTCAGGAACATTTTCTTGAGTTGCGCCATTTTCCGGTTCAAGAGGTAATACTTCATCAAGCTCTACTTTCCTCCCACTTACTTCTTTTGAGAGAAACTCTTTCTCTAGAAAGGACCCATTCTTGGCAACAAAGATCTTGCCTTCGGATCTGAGGTAGAAGGTGTACCCAATAGTTTCTTTTGGGTATCCTATGAAGACGCATTTTTCCGACTTGGGTTCGAGCTTTTCAGGTTGAAGTTTCTTGACATAAGCATCGCATCCCCAAACTTTTAGAAACGACAGCTTAGGTTTCTTCCCAAACCATAATTCACATGGTGTCGTCTCAACGGATTTCGACGGAGCCCTATTTAAAGTGAATGCGGCAGTCTCTAAAGCATAGCCCCAAAAAGAAAGCGGTAAATCGGTAAGAGACATCATAGATCGCACCATATCTAACAGAGTGCGATTACGACGTTCAGACACACCATTACGCTGAGGTGTTCCAGGCGGCGTGAGTTGTGAAACTATTCCACATTTTCTTAAGTGTGCCCCAAACTCGTGACTCAAGTATTCTCCTCCACGATCTGATCGTAAAAACTTGATTTTCCTGTCACGTTGATTTTCAACCTCACTCTGAAATTCCTTGAACTTTTCAAAGGTTTCAGACTTGTGTTTCATTAAGTAGATATACCCATACCTACTTAAATCATCCGTGAGGGTGAGAACATAACGATAGCCACCGTGAGCCTCAACACTCATTGGACCGCACACATCAGTATGTATGATTTCCAATAAGTCGGTTGCTCGCTCCATTGTTCCTGAGAACGGAGTCTTGGTCATTTTACCCATAAGGCATGGTTCGCACGTGTCAAATGATTCATAATCAAGAGACTCTAAAAGTCCATCAGCATGGAGCTTCTTCATGCGTTTGACACCTATGTGACCAAGGCGGCAGTGCCACAGGTATGTGGGACTATCATTATCAACCTTACTTCTTTTGGTACTCACATTATGAACATGTGTAGCATCACGTTCGAGATTCATAAAGAATAAACCATTCACCATAGGAGCATGACCATAAAACATATCTCTCATAAAAATGGAACAACCATTATTCTCAGATTTAAAAGAGTAGCCATCTCGAATTAAACGAGATCCCGATACAATGTTCATGCTCAAAGCTGGCACTAAATAACAATTATTAAGGTTTAAAACTAATCCCGAAGGGAGATGCAGAGGTAGCGTGCTGACGGCGATCACATTGACCTTGGAACCATTCCCGACGCGCATCGTCACCTCGTCCTTTGCCAGTTTCCGCTTATTCCGCAGCCCCTGCTTTGAGTTACAAATGTGAGCAACTGCACTGGTATCAAATACCCAGGAGCTACTACGGGCACTAGTAAGATACACATCAATTACATGTATATCACATATACCTTTTGTTTTGCTAGCCTTCTTATCCGCTAAGTACTTAGGGCAGTTCCGCTTCCAGTGACCGCTTCCCTTGCAATAAAAGCACTCAGTCTCGGGCTTGGGTCCATTCTTTGGCTTCTTCCCGGCAGCTTGCTTGCCGGGCGCGGCAACCTCCTTGTCGTCCTTCTTGAAGTTCTTTTTACCCTTGCCTTTCTTGAACTTAGTGGTTTTATTGACCATCAACACTTGATGTTCCTTCCTGACTTCTACCTCTGCTGATTTCAGCATAGCAAATACTTCAGGAATGGTCTTTTCCATCCCCTGCATATTGAAGTTCATCACAAAGCTCTTGTAGCTTGGTGGAAGCGACTGGAGGATTCTGTCAATGACCGCATCATCCGGGAGATTAACTCCCAGCTGAGTCAAGCGGTTATGCAACCCAGACATAGTGAGTATGTGCTCACTGACAGAACTGTTTTCCTCCATCTTACAGCTGAAGAATTTGTCGGAGACTTCATATCTCTCGACCCGGGCATGAGCTTGGAAAACCATTTTCAGCTCTTCGAACATCTCATATGCTCCATGTCTCTCAAAACGCTTTTGGAGCCCCGGCTCTAGGCTGTAAAGCATGCCGCACTGAACGAGGGAGTAGTCATCGGAACGTGCCTGCCAAGCGTTCATAACATCTTGTTCTGCAGGGAGAACGGGTGCGTCACCAAGCGGTGCTTGTAGGACATAATCTTTCTTGGCAGCTATGAGGATGATCCTCAGGTTCCGGATCCAGTCCGTATAGTTGCTGCCATCGTCTTTCAGCTTGGTTTTCTCTAGGAACGCGTTGAAGTTGAGGACTACGTTGGCCATTTAATCTACAAGACATATTGTAAAATATTTAGACTAAGTTCATGATAATTAAGTTCAACTAATCAAATTATTAATGAACTCCCACTTAGATTAGACATCCCTCTAGTCATCTAAGTATTACATGATCCGAGTTAAACTAGACCGTGTCCGATCATCACGTGAGACGGACTAGTCAACATCGGTGAACATCTTCATGTTGATCGTATCTTCTATACGACTCATGCTCGACCTTTCGGTCTTCTGTGTTCCGAGGCCATGTCTGTACATGCTAGGCTCGTCAAGTCAACCTAAGTGTTTGCATGTGTAAATCTGTCTTACACCTGTTGTATGTGAACGTCTGAATAAAACACCCGATCATCACGTGGTGTTTTGAAACAGCGAACTGTCGCAACGGTGCACAGTTAGGGGGAACACTTCTTGAAATTATTGTGAGGGATCATCTTATTTACTACCGTCGTTCTAAGTAAACAAGATGCAAAACATGATAAACATCACATGCAATCAAATAATAAACGTGACATGATATGGCCATTATCACATAGCTCCTTTGATCTCCATCTTGGGGCTCCATGATCATCTTGTCACCGGCTTGACACCATGATCTCCATCATCATGATCTCCATCATCGTGTCTCCATGAAGTTGCTCGCCAACTATTACTTCTACTACTATGGCTAACGCGTTTAGCAATAAAGTAAAGTAATTTACATGGCGTTTCTTGATGACACGCAGGTCATATAAAAGAATAAAGACAACTCCTATGGCTCCTGCCGGTTGTCATACTCATCGACATGCAAGTCATGATTCCTATTACAATAGCATGAATATCTCATACATCACATATAGATCATTCATCATTCATCACAACTTTGGCCATATCATATCACAAACCACTTGCTGCAAAAACAAGTTAGACGTCCTCTAATTGTTGTTGCAAGTTTTACGTGGCTGAATTAGGGTTCTAGCAAGAACGTCTTCTTACCTACGTTAAAGCCACAACATGATTTGTCAACTTCTATTTACCCTTCATAAGGACCCTGTTCATCGATTCCGCTCCAACTAAAGTAGGAGAGACAGACACCCGCCAGCCACCTTATGCAACTAGTGCATGTTAGTCGGTGGAACCGGTCTCACGTAAGCGTACGTGTAAGGTTGGTCCGGGCCGCTTCATCCCACAATACCGCTGAAGCAAGAAAGGACTAGTAACGGCAAGAAAGTTGACAAATCTACGCCCACAACAAATTGTGTTCTACTCGCGCAAGAAGAACTACGCATAGACCTAGCTCATGATGCCACTGTTGGGGAACGTTGCAGAAAACAAAAAATTTCCTACTCGTTTCACCAAGATCATCTAGGAGTTCATCTAGCAATGAGTGATTAGATGCATCTACATACCTTTGTAGATCGCGCACGGAAGCGTTCAAAAGAACGGTGATGATGTAGTCGTACTCGACGTGATCCAAATCACCGATGACCAGCGCCGAACGGACGGCACCTCCGCGTTCAACACACGTACGGGACGGAAGACGTCTCCTCCTTCTTGATCCAGCAAGGGGGGAGGAGAGGTTGATGAAGATCCAGCAGCACGACGGCGTGGTGGTGGATGCAGGGCGTCACAGCAGCAGGGCTTCGCTGAGACTACGAGGGAGAGACGTAACGGGGGGGATGGAGGCGCCAGGGGCTGGTGTGAAATCCCTCCTCTCCCCCCCACTATATATAGGGGTGCCATGGGGGGGCGCCGGCCCTAGTAGATGAGATCTACTAGGGGGGGGCGGCGGCCAAGGGGAGGTTTCCCTCCCCCTCCCAAGGCACCTAGGGGTGCCTTCCACCACATGGACTCTTCCATGGTGGAAACCCTAGGCGCATGGGCCTATAGGGGCTGGTGCCCTTGGCCCATCTAGGCCAAGGTGCACCCCCTACAGCCCATGTGGCCCCCCGAGACAGGTGGCCCCACCCGGTGGACCCCCGGGACCCTTCCGGTGGTCCCGGTACAATACCGATAACCCCGAAACTTGTCCCGATGCCCGAAATAGCACTTCCTATATATAATTCTTTACCTCCGGACCATTCCGGAACTCCTCGTGACGTCCGGGATCTCATCCGGGACTCCGAACAACATTCAGGTTTCTGCATATACATATCTTCATAACCCTAGCGTCACCGAACCTTAAGTGTGTAGACCCTACGGGTTCGGGAGACAAGCAGACATGACCGAGACGACTCTCCGGTCAATAACCAACAGCGGGATCTGGATACCCATGTTGGCTCCCACATGCTCCATGATGATCTCATCGGATGAACCACGATGTCGAGGATTCAATCAATCTCGTACGCTATTCCCTTTGTCTATCGATATGTTACTTGCCAGAGATTCAATCGTCGGTATCCCAATACCTCGTTCAATCTCGTTACCGGCAAGTCACTTTACTCGTACCGTAATGCATGATCCCGTGACCAGACACTTGGTCACTCTGAGCTCATTATGATGATGCATTACCGAGTGGGCCCAGTGATACCTCTCCGTCATACGGAGTGACAAATCCCAGTCTTGATCCATGTCACCCAACAGACACTTTCGGAGATACCCGTAGTCTACCTTTATAGTCACCCAGTTACGTTGTGATGTTTGGCATACCCAAAGCACTCCTACGGTATCCGGGAGTCACACGATCTCATGGTCAAAGGAATAGATACTTGACATTAGAAAACTCTAGCAAACGAACTATACGATCTTGTGCTATGTTTAGGATTGGGTCTTGTCCATCACATCATTCTCCCAATGATGTGATCTCGTCATCAATGACATCCAGTGTCCATAGTCAGGAAACCATGACTATCTGTTGATCAACGAGCTAGTCAACTAGAGGCTCACTAGGGACATGTTGGTGTCTGTTATTCACACATGTATTACGATTTCCGGATAACACAATTATAGCATGAATAAAGACAATTATCATGAACAAGGAAATATAATAATAATGCTTTTATTATTGCCTCTAGGGCATATTTCCAACAAAGGGCCCCTTAGTGGAATCACGGCATCTTGCATTGTGCGAGGGCATGAGGAGATTACGGTGGCCCTAGTGGCTTCTTGGGGAGCATTGTGCCTCCACACCGCTCCAAACGGAGATTAGCATCCGCAAGGGTGTGAACTTCGGGATACATCGTCGTCTCCGCGTGCCTCGGTTATCTCTTACCCGATCCCTTTACTTATGCACTTTACTTTGTGATAGCCATATTGTTCTTTGTCATATATCTTGCTTAGCATAAGTTGTTGGTGCACATAGGTGAGCCTAGTTGTTTTAGGTTTTGTGCTTGACAAATTAACCGTTAGGTTTATTCCGCATTTGTTCAAGCCTAAACCGTAATTATTTTAAAGCGCCTATTCACCCCCCCCCCTCTAGGCGACATCATCGATCTTTCAAAAGTAAGTTTTGTTAAAAACTCAAGCTCAGAGGGCACCGAGCCCCATCTTGGGTGCCACCGATCAAAGCTCACCAGCGCGCCATGGCAATACAAACGCCGGGAAGATTCAAACACACGACTATAGTCGAAAGTTGTCCAGAACCTGACGAAGAAATCAGTCGGTGGCGAACAGACTTTGTTGAGCAAGTCACTTATTAGGATGCCGTGCACAATGCCAATAGCTTTGACAAGGTCGTCCGGCGAGACGAGAGGCCGGTCGCCGTTGATGGTTACCATCAGCACTTTGTCGGCAAACTGGTCGTCAAGCGCCTCCATGCCACTGTTGAGCGACAGCATGCAGCGACCAAAGGCATGATGTACCTCAGGATCTCTGGCTCAGAGATCTGCGTTGACCGGCGACATGATAGTGCGCTTGAGTACAGGGAGTACAGGAGTGGGATTTGGGGGAACTGGAGTAGGAATCGAGATTCCAGAGGTGGGGGAGGGCGGGAGATTGGGGATGAAAAGGTAGCATGAATTTCGAAGACGCGCCAATATGCTCTCGGTGCGCAAGCGCACGAAAACACCGGTGGCGCCCACATGTCGGCCTAAGAGTCCTTATTCTTTCTTTTTTGGAGAGCCTGGCCTTTTTTTAGGATCTTGTGAGAGCCCGGCCTGAGGGTCATAATTGACCTGTTTGGCATTGCGTTACTACTCGGCCCATATTCAACAACACCTCACTGGCCCAAACAAGTGTACATCATCGAAAAGACATTGAGCTCAAATTATAACTTGAAAAAGGAGATATACTCTGAACACTGGAGAATGGTGATGCCCTCATTTAGCCCACCAGCAGTTCGAGACAATAAAGAGTTTGAAACAACGATATATACAACATTCAAACACTGACTAGTGACTACTACTGACATAAACGCAGGACATGATAGTTCATAAGCAGTCTTGCTACACTACCAAAACGCACCCATCTCCAGCGCTCAGACTCTCGTGATCCAGATGAGAATGACATTCTAAATAGAGGCAACTATTACATAGTGAGAGTGACATAGACGAGAATGACCAAATGACAAGGAATATGCATAACAAAAGAGAGAACTACCCATCCAGAACAAGAAGCAAAGACAACAAGTCATTCAAAGAGGGATGATCCAATACCATCATAATTTGCAGCCCCGCTTCAGCGACCAGTGATCCGGAGACACCGGTACTCCACCTTTCGACGCAACAGCCCTACCTATCAACCTGAAGGCTTGAACCACATCCAAGAGCAAGATATACCTAAGACAGCTTTTACCACAAGGTATGGGCTATATGAGTATACAGTTATGTCATTTGGTTTGACTAACGCACCTGCCTATTTCATGAATATGATGAACAAAGTGTTTATGGAGTTTTTGGATAAGTTCGTCGTGGTGTTCATTGATGATATATTGGTCTATTCGAAGAATGAACAGGAGCATACGGAGCATTTACGTTTGGTTCTTGAGAAGCTCAGGGAACATTGGTTGTATGCCAAGTTCAGCAAATTTGAGTTTTGGCTAAAGGAAGTTGGATTTCTCGGACATGTTATATCTGGAGAAGGAATAGCAGTAGACCCTACTAAGGTTGTTTCTGTCACTAAATAGTTGTCACCCACATCAGTTGGAGAGATCAGGAGTTTTCTAGGACTCGCAGGTCATTACCGGAGGTTTATTGAGAATTTCTCCAAGATTGCAAAGCCCATGACAGAGTTATTGAAGGAGGACACCAAGTTTAAATGGGCTGAGGATTATGAGGCCAGTTTTCAGGAGTCGAAGAAACGTTTGGTTACAACTCCAGTGTTGATTCTCCCAGACCAACGAAAGGATTACCAAGTATATTGCGATGCTTCACGTCAAGGACTTGGAGGTGTGCTTATGCAGGAAGGAAGAGTTGTTTCATACGCCTCACGACAGCTTCGACCTCATGAGTTGAATTATGCTACACACGATTTGGAGTTAGCAGCCGTAGTGCATGCGCAGAGGACATGGAGACACTTTCTCATCGAAAACCATTGTGATGTATACACGGATCATAAAAGTTTGAAATACATCTTCACGCAAAAGGAGTTGAACCTCAGGCAAAGGAGATGGTTGGAGCTCATAAAGGATTATGATATGAAATTGCACTATCATCCCGGAAAGGCCAATGTCGTAGCAGATGCATTGAGCCGCAAGAGTTATGTTTGGAGATAGTTCTGAGAGGTTATGTTGCAGCATTGGAAATTCAGTCCACTTTGATGGGTAAGATCAGAGAAGCCCAGGAGACTAACAAAGAGATTGTTGAGATAAAGGAAAGGATGAGCAAAGGAAAGGCTAAAGGATTTCGTGAGGATGAGCACGACACCTTATGGTTTGAGGATCGCATATATGTGCCTAATGACCCCGAGATCAGGAAGTTGATTCTGCAGGAGGCCCATGATTCGCCGTACTCGATTCACCCAGGCAACACCAAGATGTATCTGGATTTGAAGGAAAGTTTCTGGTGGACAGGAATGAAGAAGGATGTTGCCGAGTATGTAGCAGTATGCGATGTATGTCAGAGAGTCAAGGCAGAGCATCAGAAGCCAGCAGGATTGCTACAGCCGTTGCTGATACCCGAATGGAAGTGGGATAAATTAGGCATGGATTTTATCACTGGATTACCCTGGACTTGTTCAGGCTATGACTCTATCTGGGTTGTAGTCGATCGTTTGACGAAAGTAGCTCATTTCATCCTGGTGAAGACAACGTATACGAGTGCTAAGTTGGCAAAGATATACATGACTAGGATCGTATGTTTGCATGGAGTTCCAAGGACTATTGTATCAGATAGAGGAACCCAGTTTACTTCAAAGTTTTGGAATTAGTTGCATGAAACTTTGGGTACCAGGCTAGAGTTCAGTACAGCCTTTCATCCACAGCTGGATGGACAGACCGAGAGAGTCAATCAGATTCTAGAAGACATGTTGAGAGCTTGTGCGCTGGATTATGGATCAAGTTGGGATGACAATTTGCCATATGCAGAGTTCTCTTATAACAATAGTTATCAAGCCAGTTTGAAGATGGCCCCTTTCGAAGCCTTATACGGAAGGAGGTGCAGGACACCGTTATCATGGGATGAAGTTGGAGATCGACAGTAGTTCAGACCAGACTTAATCAAAGACTCTGAAGATAAGGTTAAATTGATTCGCGACAGACTCAAGGTAGCCTAGTCCAGGCAGAAGAGTTATGCGGATACTAAACGGCAGGAGATGGTTTACGAAGTCGGAGACAGAGCATATCTTCATGTGTCCCCACTTCGAGGAGTGAAACGTTTGGAGTCAAGGGAAAGCTAGCACCATGTTTTGTGGGACCATACAGAGTTTTGGAACGCATGGGAGAAGTTGCGTACAAGCTGGAATTGCTAGAAGGATTGTCAGGAGTTCATGATGTGTTTCACGTTTCCCAGTTGAAGAAGTGCCACGCAGAGATGGCTGATATTCCTCTAAGAGATACAGTGCCACTGGAAGCAATTCAGTTAGATAGTGATTTGACCTATGAAGAGAAGCCAGTTAAGATTCTCGAGTTTTCCAGTCGAGTTACCCGCAGCAAGCTTATCAAGTTTTGCAAAGTTTAGTGCAGCCACCATTCCGAGGAGGAAGCCACCTAGGAGCGAGAAGAAAATCTCCGCAAGGACCACCCAAACCTTTTTGCTGACCAACCCAAATCTCAAGGGCGAGATTCATCTTAAGGGGGGTAGGTTTGTAACATCCCAATTTTCAATTTGATGTTACACATAGATCATCATATGCATATCATATTTATTCTTCCATTTTGTTGTGATCCTAGAAATCTCAAGCAACTCAAGGACCCAATGAGAGAGTTGGAGGTTTCACAAAATTCATATTCGAATTTATTTCAAATTTGAAGAAAGGATCAATTTGATTTTATTATTTTTCTCTTCAATTATTTCCAATATTAAAAATAAATAAGAAAAGATAATATGACTTCTTCAACCTGAGAGAAATATTGGAGAAAGAATTTTAAAATCAAATTAGTTATTTATTGGTATTTTATTTGCTATTTTATTTGAATTGGAAAAATATTGCATTTTTGAAAATTGCATTTTAGTCCAGAAACATGTTCATCTTGTCCTAAATATTAGGTTTGAACGGTGAAAATTGTTTCTGGAATTTTTAGAGTTTTTTTATATTTATTTTGGATTTTTCCTTCGCAGTGAAATTGTTTCAAAAAAAGTTTCGGGCCGACTGTGCTGAAGCCCGACCGGCCCAGCAAGCTGGCCCAGCGCGCCGTCCGCCTCGTCCCCGAGCGCGGGACAAACTCCCGCCGCCGCACTCCGCCGAGTCCGGCTCGGCTACGCTCCGCCGCCGCCTTACCCCGCCCCCTCCTCCAAGCCACACTCCCCCCGAGGCCCTTTAAAAGCCGAGCCACCCCGCCGCCTCTCGCCACCCCAAGCCGCAGCCGCAGCTGCCGATCCCGAGCACCGCCGCCGCCGCACCCCGCCAACGCTCGTGCTGCCGCCCAACCCGCCATCCGCCACCGCTGTTGACCGACACCATCAAACCGGTAAGAGCCAGTCGGTTCTCGGTCTATTTTCCGGTTTATTTCGGTTCGATAGATTAGATTGGTTTTTCTTTAGGGTTTTCCTAATTAAACGAATGTTCGTTCGTTCGTCCATTTTAACGAACAGTTTTCGTCGGATTAGTTTTGTTAGCGAACGTTCGCGCCGTAGTCTTTTTCTTTTTAGTTTATTTTCAGCCAGGGACCTATCAGCAAATAGTTTTCTCGTGATTTAGCCCCTGATCTTAAAACTAGCATATCTTTTTACTCGTGTAACCAAATTAGATGAAACCAGCGCCTAAATCTTTGTTTCGTCCTGTTCTTTCTAGTTAACGAACTTGAATATGATTTTGGTACTGTAAAATTTGAGTTTAGTCCAGATTAGTAAATGATCTTGTTTCGTTCATAATTTGAGTTGAGTTTCTCCGTTTGAGGTGTTTCTTTTTTGTATCGTAGCTAATCACATGTACCTATTGTTAAGATCTAATCCACATGATAATAATGTTGTTAGGTTTGACTTTTGTTAGTTTAAGTCATTTGCTTGTTTCCTGTTTGATTTGGATCTTTTCTCGGTTTTCTCGTTGCTTCGTTTAAGTGATTGCTTATGTATGCTACTGTTTGTCTACGCTAGATTACCCAAAGTGCGAAGCTTGTTACTACGAATCTCTAGAGTTTGCAGATCATCAGCTAGGCAAGTTACACTTTGATCATACCCTTCTTTACCCAGTTTTTACTATGCATTAGTATTATCCCTCAAACAATTGCATTAGCAGGATTGGGAACATGTGGTTTGGTTGTAGTGGTTGAGGTAGGAACCTAATACCTTTTGATCACCCCGGGAAATATATGTTGTGCTTATTTATTTCTTAGCCATGCTCGTAGACAGGGATTAGATCGTGATTCACACATGTAAGTTTGAGAGTTATTTAATCATGGATAACATTAAGGTGGCAACTTTCATATACATCTGGGTGGATTGGTTGAGGCACCTGGGGAACCCAGTGTTGCCTGTTTGAGGAAATCCCGGAGTACCCGTGTGATTTTTCCTTCGGTTCGCCACCCAAGCTCAAAGGGATCATAAGATTATTCATGCTATAAACTTTCGTGTGCAGCCACAAGCCATTATGGGCTTTGGCATAGTTGAGTAAGTTGCGTGAGCTCTTGAAGAGGTGGACTAGCAGATGTAGGGGAAAGTAGGTGTACCGGTCCGCCCGGAGTAGAGAGTAAGTGCTTCAGAAACACTATGTCTCGATTATCCGATCATGGATGCGGTCAAGTCTTGTGGGGAAAAGTGCGCAAACTGATAAGTCTCCAACGTATCTATAATTTTTGATTGCTCCATGCTACTTTATCTACTGTTTTGGACTATAATGGGCTTTATTTTCCACTTTTATATTATTTTTGGGACTAACCTATTAACCGGAGGCCCAGCCCAGAATTGTTGTTTTTTGCCTTTTCAGTATTTCAAAGAAACAGAATATCAAACGGAGTCCAAACGGAGTGAAACCTTCGGGAACGTGATTTACTCATCGGATAAGACCCAGGAGACTTGGACCCTCCGTCAAGAAAGCCACGAGGCGGTCACAAGGGTGGAGGGCGCCCCCCTCCCCCCTGGGCGCGCCCCCTACCTCGTGGGCCCCTCGAAGCTCCACCGACGTACTCCTTCCTCCTATATATACCTACGTATCCCCGGAACAGGAGCCAAAAACCTAATTCCACCGCCGCAACCTTCTGTATCCACAAGATCCCATCTTGGGGCCTGTTCCGAAGCTCCGTCGGAGGGGGCATCGACCACGGAGGGCTTCTACATTGTCGGTGTACTAAAGTAGGGGTACCTTAGTACCCCGAACTTGTGCACGGGCAGTCACAGCACCCCGTGGCAAGGCTTGTCGGACGTCCGCCAAGACCCTTCGCTATTCATATTACTGCCATTCAAGAACAAAGTGTTAACTGTGAAGACAAGGCCCCGGCAAGAGAAGCTTGCCGGGAAGGACAAGACCCCGGCAAGAGGAGCTTGCCGGGAAGGCCAACCAAGGCACTTCAGAAAACTTGCCGCGACGCTCCGCGCGTCCCGGCAAGACCCGACGAGCGGCAAGCTTGCGGGTGCGACAAGATAACGACCGCGGCAAGGTGCTTGCCGCGGCAAAGCCACCACTCTGCGCCCATGCTCCAGCGCATCCGATGACGTGTCACCGCAGGATCGCTCCTGGTGCACGTGGCGGGTAGCTGTGCAGCCGAGCGGTGCGAGGTGGCAAGAGAAGATGACGAGGAGGCCATCATGGCGATCGGTGGCGCCCCTAACGGTCGCTTCATGCACTGTTTGGATGACCGGACGGGCATTAAATGCCCTTGTCCCCTGCCGTCAGAGTTAGGTAGGGGCACTGTTGATAGTGGTTGTACCAACCCCCGTTTTTACATTTTTACCCCTCTCTCTGCGTTGCCACCTGTCGGTGACCCCTTTAGACTATAAAAAGGAGGCCCATGCGCACGTAGAAGGGGTTCGACTCATTCGAGACCACAGCATACCCACGCTTTCGAGCAAGAACAGAATAGAAACACAAAGCAGCAGTAGGAGTTTTATCTCTCCAGAGAGCTCCGAAGCTGGGTAAAATCCCTCGCGCGCTCGACCTCGATCTGCTCTTCGTGCGCCCTCCGCTCCCTGCCGGACCGAAAAGGGGCTCCCTGCCCCATAGGTGCTCGTTCCCCATGACATCTTTGGCGCGCCAGGTAGGGGGCGTCGAGGTTGTGCGAACCTGATCCGGTCTCCGCGCGCGCTACATCAACATCTTCATTGACATGCCACCAATGAAGAAGACTTCTGAGGTGGCCGCTCCATCTACGTCGATTCCACCGCCACCGGAGCAAACGGGCGGTGGAGTAGACGCCAGCGGAGGAGCAGGCGCCAACGGGGGGACTCACGTCGTCACCAGGTCCAAGGACAAGGCCCCGCAAGCTTCGGTGTCCGTACATACACCGCACCCTTCCCTGGAGGTGCAGGGTCGACAATGCCATGGTGCTCCTAGCACCGTACTCGCGTTGGAGCAAGGCCAAGCTGGTGGATTTCGGGGCGTTCAAGACCAGCGTGCACGCCAGCATGCTGGCACGAGTGAGGTACGGTCACCTGGACGGGGTACTGCTCCTTCCAACCCAGTTGGAAGTCCGAGCATATCCCGTTCCTCGCGCCGCTCGCCGCCGCCGCCGAAGACCCCAGAAGAAGTGTTGGCTCGAGCCCAATTGCTACTAGACTACCCTCCAGCGCCGGACAAGATCGACGACTCGAGGATCACCATTCAGAGCCTTATCGGCTTCGCCAACACCGACAAGCCCCGGCAACCGAGCACGTCGAAGCCGCGGCAAGACGTCCAGGCGCAAGCCGACGCCGACAAGACCGCTGGGGGTGCCACCACAATGCACTCCCCGCCAAGAAGGCCAAGATCGCCGACTCGCCGGGACAACCTCGACACCAACTCCACTGCATCGTCGGACCCACGAGCTCGCCGCGATCAACGCCAAGTTCTCCAAGAACGACAACACGAGGACACTCGCACTCGCATCGAGCGTCGGGGAGAAGCGTGACGTCAGTCTGACCAGCGCGCTGGGCCCACTGTTGATATGCATGCGCCAGGGGAACCAGACGACTTGCCGTATGCGGTAGGTTGCCCTGCATTCACTCGTGAGCTGCGGCAAGTCCAGTGGCCCAGTACCAAGAACTTCAAGCCAAACGTACCTGAGAAGTACGATGGCAGGATACATCCGTCGGAGTTCCTCAGCGTCTACACCATAGCGGTGCAGGCTGCCGGGGGGCGCGACGAGAAGATCCTTGCCAACTACTTCCCGCTGGTGCTCAAACCCAACGTCAGATCTTGGCTCATGCACTTGCCGGATAACTCCATTTCTTCGTGGGCGGACCTGTGCCATCAGTTTGTCGGCGCCTTCACAGGCGGCCACAAGCCTCATGGCCAGGAAAGCGATCTTCATTTGCTTGCCCAGAAGGAAGGAGAACCCCTGCGCAAGTATATACAGAGATTCAGCCAGGTGCAGCGCAACATCCCAGACGTCCACCCTGCCGCGGTTATCAGCGTGTTCCATCAGAACGTGCGTAACCGCAGGATGAGGGAGGAGATGGCAATGTGCAAGATCAGAGATGTCAGCGAGCTCTATGCTCTGGCCGACAAGTGCGCCCGTGCTGAAGAAGGGAGGAAACTCCCCGGAGAGAACACAGGAGCAGAAGGATCTGACAGTGAGGATGCCCCTCCGGCAAAGAAGAACCGGAGGCGGAATAACAGAAAGAGAAAGGCTAAGGATGTGCTAGTTGTCGAGCAGTCCGGCAACAGAGGCAGCGCCGACAAGGCCAAAGCTGGTGACTCCAGCGAGGCTGTGGTGGCCGCCGACAAGCAGGACGGCTCCGGCAAGCAGTACTGCAAGATCCATCGCACCAAGGGCCATGACCTCCAAGCATGCAAGAAGGTTGAGCAGATGGCAGAGCTACAGAAAGCTGAATATGAACGTCGCGACAAGGAGAAGGCCCAGGAAGGTGGCGGAGGTTCCGGCAAGAAGCGTCCCGCCCGGGGAGGGCGCCGCGGCAAGGCCAAGCAGCGGCAAGGAGACAGACCACCTCGTGGCCGCGACAAGGACGAAGACGAAGATGAAGATGATGAGATGGATGATGATGAGACCGACGAGCAAGAGTTTCAAAAGGCAACGGAGGTTTTGTGCGTTGACGGCGGTGCTTCTCTGCACACCTCGCACCGCCAACTCAAACAGTGGGTGCGGGAGGTAAATGCAGCAGAACCATCAGTCGAATCACGCAAGCCCCTGAAGTGGTCCAGCACGCCCATCGTCTTTGATGTTGAGGATCACCCTGATCGCATCACAGCGGTCGGGTGCTTGCCGATGTTGGTTTCGCCAACTATCCGCAACCTCAAGGTCACAAAGATGTTGGTTGACGGCGGGGCCGGCCTAAATCTGATCTCTTCCGTGGTGCTCAACAAGCTCCAGATCCCCGACAGCGAGCTCGAAGAAACTGGTACCTTTCAAGGAATCAATCCGGGAAGGAGCAAGCCCAAGGGGAAGATTACACTGCCAGTGACGTTGGCAGCGAGCTGAATTTCAGAACAGAGAGAGTCACATTTGACGTTGCTGATTTCCCATTGCCCTACAATGGGATACTCGGCCGTCCGGCGCTTGCCAAGTTCATGGCAGCCTCTCACTACGCCTACAATGTGCTCAAGATGCCTGGTCCGATAAGTGTCATTTCTGTCCAAGGCGACAAGAAGGATGCACTTATCTGTACCGACAAGATCTACCGGGAAGCAGCAGCCGCAGCAGAGCGCAAACCACTTGCCGCTGAAGCTCCCGGGGGGAAGAAGAAGAAGACCAAGTCCGGCAAGAGTAGCTCTGATGCCCACTCCGGCAAGCGCACTTCTTCGGAGTGCTGCGCTACCATCAAGGACGCACCATCGAGCTCCACCGGCAAGTGCAAGAAGGCGAAGACAGCTGCACCAGAGACCAAGAAAGTGGACACCAAGGAGGACGGCACTGGTGGTACCTTCACCATCAGTGCCACGCTTGACCCTAAATAGGAAAGCGCGCTCGTTGCTTTCCTGCGGGCGAATGTCGATGTGTTTGCACGGCAACCATCTGACATCCCTGGTGTTCCCAGGAAAGTAATTGAGCACCACCTTGCCGTCTGTCCTCACGCGCGGCCCCTCAAGCAAAGAGTCAGGAAGCAAGCGGTGGAACGCCAAGAGTTCATTGCAGAAGAGATCAAGAAGTTGGAGGCAGCAGGCCTCGTCCGAGGAGTACTCCATCCAACGTGGTTAGCCAATCCAGTAGTTGTGCGCAAGGCGAACGGGAAGTGGAGGCTTTGTATTGACTTCACGGATGTTAATAAAGCTTGTCCCGAAGATCCATTTCCCTTGCCGCGCATTGACCAGATTGTCGACTCCACGGCAGGATGTGATCTGCTTTCATTTCTTGATGCATACTCAGGATACCACCAGATCTTCATGGCAGAAGAGGATGAAGAGAAAACCGCATTTATTACTCCATGTGGCACGTACTGCTTTGTACGAATGCCTTTCGGACTAAAGAATGTTGGTTCGACGTTTGCAAGAGTAGTCAGTCATGCTTTTGAGCCACAGCTGCACAGGAATGTAGAAGCATACATGGATGACGTAGTGGTCAAGAGCAAAGACAGAGAAACTTTGGTTCAAGATCTGGAAGAGACTTTTGCAAATCTGCGCAAGGTCAATCTCAAGTTGAACCCCGAGAAGTGCGTGTTTGGAGTTCCTTCCGGCAAGCTTCTCGGGTTCTTTGTGTCCCAGAGGGGGATTGAAGTCAACCCCGACAAGATCAAGGCCATCGAGCAGATTGAAGCCCCGAAGCGTGTCAAGGATGTGCGAAGGCTTGCCGGCTGTGTTGCTGCTCTCAGTAGGTTCATCTCTAAGTCTGCTGAGCGCGCCCTGCCATTTTTCAAAATTTTGAAAAAGGCAGGTCCAATGAAATGGACTCCGGAAGCGGAGACTGCGCTACAGGTTTGAAGAGATACCTATCCTCCACTCCTATACTTGTCGCACCTAAACCACAAGAGAAGTTGTTGCTATATCTAGCGGCAACCAATCAAGTGGTTAGTGCTACGTTAGTAGCGGAGAGGGAGGCAGATGATGAGCCAGCAACCACGGCAAGCGAGTCCAGTGACAAGCAGGGGGCTTCCCCGACAAGCTCTGGTCCCGGCAAGGATGGATCTGTGCAGTTGCCGGAAGAGAAACAGAAGAAGATGGTGCAGCGCCCAGTTTACTTTGTCAGTTCCCTTCTGCAGGGGGCTAGATCAAGGTACTCTGGTGTGCAGAAGTTGCTTTTCGGCCTTCTTATGGCCTCGAGGAAGCTGCGCCATTATTTTCAAGCACACGAGATCACAGTTGTCACTCGCTTTCCATTGAAAAGGATATTGCAAAATCCAGAAGCAACAGGCAGGATTGTCGAGTGGGCACTGGAACTGTCAAGCTTTGGCCTCAAGTTTGAAAGTACTTCGACTATCCAGAGCCGAGCATTGGCAGAATTCATAGTAGAGTGGACGCCAACACCTGATGAAGAAACTCCGGAGACGAGGATCCCCGTCAAGGAAGCAAACAAGGAATGGATCATGTACTTTGATGGTGCCTTCTCGCTGCAAGGCGCCGGTGCGGGTGTGCTACTCGTCGCGCCCACCGGAGAACACCTCAAGTACGTGATCCAAATGCACTTTCCCAAGGAGCAAGCAACAAACAATACTGCAGAGTATGAAGGCTTGCTTGCCGGACTCAGAATAGCAGCAGAGCTTGGGATTAAGAAGCTTATTGTCAGGGGTGACTCACAGCTTGTCGTCCGCCAAGTTAACAAAGATTATCAGAGTCCGTTGATGGAAGCCTACATTGATGAAGTGAGGAAGCTGGAAGAGCATTTTGACGGCCTACAGATGGAACATGTTCCAAGAGCTCAGAACAACATTGCAGACGGCCTGTCAAAGTGCGCCGCACTCAAGTTACCTGTGGAACCAGGTATTTTTGTGCTCAAGCTGACTCAGCCATCTGTAACACCATCAACTGGACAGAGCAAGAAAAGAAAGTTGGTTACTGGCGACTACTTTCCGGCAGAGCTCCCCGAAGCAGCCGCCAAGAAGGTCCCCAGGATCAACATAGAAAGTGCTGAGGAGCAGTCTGCTCCGACAAGCCCTAGGGTTTGTTTCGTTGAAGCAGACGCTCCCGACAAGTTGTGTCCCGACACGCTTGCCGGGGAACATCACGCTCCGGCAGGATCCCAGATTCTTGCCGTAGAAGCGGATGTTCCCGCAGCAGCATTCGCGCCTTTAGCCCTTGTTGTCGAGCCACAAGCTCCGACGTGGGCACAGCAGATAGTCCATTTCCTTCAAATAGGAGAACTTCCCGAAGAGCAAGAAGAAGCAGAGAAAGTAGCCCGGCAATCAAGTATGTACCAGTTTGTCGATGACATACTGTACAGAAGAAGATCCAACGGAGTGAAATTGAAATGCATTTCCCGGGAAGAAGGACAAGAGCTGTTGGCGGAGATACACGGAGGCATATGTGGTCACCACATTGGTGCAAGGGCACTTGCCGGCAAGGCTTTCCGGCAAGGTTTCTTTTGGACGACAGCCCTCCAGGATGCAACTGCACAAGTAACCAAGTGTGAAGCGTGCCAGTTCCACTCCAAACAGATTCATCAACCAGCTCAAGCTCTCCAAACAATCCCTTTATCCTGGCCATTTTCGGTCTGGGGGCTCGACATTCTCGGCCCCTTTCCCCGAGCTGTCGGGGGCTTCGAGTTCTTGTACGTCGCAATCGACAAGTTCACGAAGTGGCCGGAGGTGGAGGCAGTGAGGAAGGTGACAGCACAGTCAGCAGTCAAGTTCTTCAGGTCAACTATTTGCCGTTTCGGAGTCCGTAACAGGATCATCACCGACAACGGCACACAATTTACGAGCCGCACCTTCATGCAGTACGTACAAGATCTTGGCGCCAAGATCTGCTTCACTTCTGTTGCTCACCCGAGAGGCAACGGTCAAGCGGAGAGGGCAAACGCTGAAGTGTTGCGCGGGCTCAAGACCAGAACTTTCGACAGGCTACGCAAGTGCGGAAGAAATTGGATCAAGGAGCTGCCGGTGGTTCTTTGGTCGATCAGGACGACGCCAAATCGAGCCACTGGCCAGACACCTTTTGCTCTTGTCTACGGAGCGGAGGCAGTTCTCCCCACGGAACTCGTATACGGATCGCCTCGAGTGCTCGCTTATGATGAGCTTGAGCAAGAGCAGCTGCGGCAAGATGACGCGCTGCTCCTCGAGGAAAATCGTCTTCAGGCTGCGGTACGAGCTGTTCGTTACCAGCAAGCTTTGCGCCGCTACCATAGCCGCAAAGTTAACGCCAGAAGCTTCGAGGAAGGCGACCTTGTTCTTCGGCGCGTTCAATCCGCCAAGAATTCCAACAAGTTGACGCCGAAGTGGGAAGGCCCTTATCGGGTAAAGTGAGTCACTAGGCCCGGCGCTGTCCGCCTTGAGACCAAAGATGGCTTTCCGGTGAGCAACTCCTGGAACATAGAGCATCTTCGTAAGTTTTACCCATAAGGCACGGTTGCCGGGACCCGTTCCGGCAACCACCTTTTGTACAAGCTTTGCCGCTGTTGCATGTAACCCTTTGTACAAAGCCGGTCGCAAATCCCGTGCATAAATAAAGATCGTATGTTCAGTGCATATTGTCAAATTTCATGCCTTTTTTCTTTTTAGCATGTATACACTGACACTTTGTGCAGAACTTGCCCCCGGTGAGCATTAACGAGCCTCGAGGCTCCATAACTTTATTTTCTTTTCTTTCTTTTGCTCAAAAAGAAGGTTCCTCCGCCCACAAGTTCACCAGGGGGGAGGAGAAGATAAACATGTGGACCGGGCGTTGTTCAAAGAAGCGCAAGCCTTGCTGGGACACAAACGACAGAAAAGCTCAGTTGCCAAAGTTTGAGCACGGTCATTTTTTTAAAAATTTTAAGTTATACTCCTTGAACGGCCGTGCCTTGTATGGAAAACCTGTGCGCGGAGGAACCGGTTCGTGGCTAAGTTGCGCCCTTACTTTGTTTCGAGTCCGCTCAACAATGAAAGTGCGCTGCGACTAGCCCGACAAGGTTCCTTGCCGGAGGTAACACCGCCAGCAGGCTGCTGATGTTCCGCACTCAGCGCTCGCGGCAAGAGTGCTTGCACCGGCAAGTTCCCTAAAAGCGTAAGGGTAAAAGCATACAAGGGATGGAATCAAGTAAAGGAGATAACATAGCAAGCAGTACCCAGGATAAAGTTATATTACAATAAATAACTTGCCGCGCTCTAATAAGTTGTTCCTATGACGTATCTAGCAGCGGCAAGAAAAAGGAGAAGAAGGGTGGCCTAATCCACCCGCTCGCCGTCGACCCTCCTGACTTCATTGACCTTGTCCACAATGGGTGCGACAATGGCTTTGAGCTCTTCAAGATCGGCACCTGCCGGCAGCTTCTTGAGGACGCGGGAGAGGTCGAGGTTCGGGTTGCGGAAGAGTATCTTCACCAACACCTTCTCCAAGACCTTGGCGCAGATTGCGCGCGACTCGTCGGCCAGCTTCTTCGGGATCCTTTCCCGGAGCTGCTGCAGAGCCGTCACCACTCCCTTGAAGAAAAGAGTAAGCTTGGCACTGGGCTGGAGGTTCTCGTCGGAGGAGTACCCAAAGCCCGCCAAGTCCAGCTCCGCCAGCTCCTCGTCGATCGATGCAGCAATGTTGACGAGGCCCTCTGTCTAGAGCTCCACCGTAGCCCGGAAGGTGTTCTGAGTCTCAGCGGCCCTCGTCAGCAGCTCCTCGTTGCCCTTGAGCTCTTTCTTCAAGTCATCCTCTCGCTTCTTGGCGGCATCCAGTGTCTCCGTCAAGGTGGCCAGCTTCATCTCCAGATCAGTGCTTGAGTCCTTGGCGGTGTTCAGTTCCTTGGCCTTCTCGGCGAGTTGAACTTGCAGATCGCCATGGGCAAGTGCATCCTTCTCGCGTTCGCACTAGAGTGCGGCAAGCTCTTCATTCTTCTTTCTCATATCCGCCTCCAGCTGCGCCACTTTCTCCTCTAACTCCTTGGCGGCCTCGGCGGCCGCGGCAGCGTCCTTTGCCTCCTTGAGCGCCCCGCCAAGTGATTGTTCCCGTGCGTCGAGCTCCTCCTCATGGCTGTCCAGGTTCACTTTCTTCTGCGTCAGCTCACCTTCCCGCCTGGACATCTCCTCGGCGGCGAGTCTCTGCTGCTCCTCGGCCTCAGCCTTTTCCAGGATGAACGCCTTCTTTGCCTCGTCAAGTTGCGCCCTCTCCTCCGCAATGGATCGGAGGGCCTCCTGGTTGCGGCTCTTGAGCTCCTCCGCATGCTTCTCTATGTCAACTCCTGCCCGCGCGACAAGTGCTTGCCGGGCGCGGTAGAGTGACACTAGCTTCCGAAGCAACTGCTCCTCCTCGGACTCGCCGCTGCTGCTGCCTGGCGTGTCAACCACTGCCAGCCCAGCAGAGGCGAGTACTTCCCCGTCAAACTCCTCTCCTTCGACCGGTGCCCTGGAGCTCGACGCCTAGGGAAGCTTGATGTATACTCCCTCGCCGGCCTTCAAGTATGCGCCTGGTTGGGGCTCCTCGGAGCCCAGCGCTGCATCAGCGGCGGAGGGGTCGGTGGTCGATGCAGCGCCTTGCGCTCCTGCGCCCTCCAGATCGTCAGTACGATCGCCAGACCCCTCACCAGCTCCTGCACCAGCAGCCTTGGCCGCTTCTTCGTCGGCGGGTTCATCAGCGGCAGCGTCTTCAGTATTGCCGCGTGCGCCTTCCTCGCCAGTGGCCTCGGTCTCCATCGGATCTGTAAGAGGGGGATCTGAGGACAGGGAGAGGAAGGAGAAGTCAAGCAAATATCCAAAAAAGAAGAAAGAAGATCAGAAGAAAAATCCAAGGGAAAATTTCCGACAAGGAGGGTTACCTGTGCTGGGCTCCGTGACCATGGGCTCCATCACTGGGGGCTCACTGGTTCCTTACCTTGCCGGGGACCTCTCCCTTGCCGGAGAGCGCTCCCTTGTCGGTGAATCGCCCCTTGGCGGCGTAGCCGAAGCAGACAGTACCTCCGGGGCGGTTTCTGCTTGCTCCTGATGGGCCTGTTCTGCTCCTGCATAGATGAATCAATAATCAAGACAATAGCAAAAGAAGAAGCACCCATGCGCGCCCCACAACAGGAAGTGAACCAAACACTTACGCTGGGGGCTGTGCTGGGGGCTGCTGCGAGGAGAAGGAATCGGGTCCGTCAAGGTGGTCTCGGACGTGTCTTCTGCCATCACAGCAGGATCGTCCTCGATGACAACCACGGGGACCTTGGCCCTCTTCGCTGCTCTCTCGGCCAGAGTCCTGAAATAGAGCAGGGATTCAGAGAGAAGCAAATCAGATGCAAGACAAGCAACAATAAAGATCGAAGAAGAACAAGTACAGCAAGGAGAAGGCCTTACTCTTCCTCCTCTTCTTCCTCCTCGTCGGAGCTCAGCGCAGAGAGGTCGAAGTCCGGTACCCTTTCTGCGTAGTGAGGCGGAGGAGTAGGCTCCCTTGGACGTTTGCCGGAGGCTACGGCAGGATCAGGCGTGGCGGCCCGGGAAGACCCCGCCTCAGTTGCCGGCACAGCCTGGGACCCTCCCGCGGCAACAGTACTTGCCGCGGTGGAGCGTGTCCCACGGCGCCGCGGCTGCTGGCCTGCCTGCCCCCCTGCCGTATCTCCAACTCGACGGAGGCGCCTTCGTGGTTCAAATTGGGGCTGCGCTGGGGGCTCCGCCTGCGGCAAGCTGCTCGAAGACGGCTGGCCGCTCGCGCCCTCGGCGGGCTCGCTCGCTTTGGCCTCGGGCTCCCTTTCGCCAATGACCTCTCCGGCAAGGTCCTCCCTGTCGGCGAGGCTTGCCGCCTCGGCCGCCTCTGCCTCCTCCAACGTGAAACCGAACTCACCTGCGGCGGCGGCTGCTGCCGCCTCTTCGGCCCTGGTGGCGATGTAGCGCATCTCGTTCTCGGTGGTGTCGCGGGTGAGGAGCCTCTTTTCGTCGGCGTTGACTGCTACTTCCGTCAAGCCATCGAAGAATTGTTGCACGATGTCGTCGGCGGGCTCCATCCAAGTTGGGATTATCCCGTGCGAATCACACTCTGGCATCATTGCACAGATGCGATCG
The DNA here is from genome assembly GCF_018294505.1 of Triticum aestivum. Lineage (NCBI taxonomy): Eukaryota > Viridiplantae > Streptophyta > Magnoliopsida > Poales > Poaceae > Triticum > Triticum aestivum. The sequence continues at coordinate 284,651,063 of NC_057807.1, forward strand.
CGCTGGGAGTTGTTGCACAATGGGATGACGCCCTGCGGCATCCTGAACCACTCTGGATGGTTGGCGTCATGCTTGAACAGCTCCTTCAGCATCCCGTCAAGCTCCAGAACTGTGAAGTTGAAATTGAGGCCTGGGCGCAGCCTCATGATATCCGCCGGGCCGCCAAACTGCCAAGCGGGCCTCCCCCTCTTCTGCAGAGGGGCGATGCGACGGCGAAGGAAATCCGCGCCAACTTCCCCTGCTGTGAGTCCGGCAAGCCTGAGCCGGAGGATTCGGGTGGTGGCAATCTTCAGCTTGGCGTCGTCCGGCGACAGAGCGCTCCAGTCGCTGCCGCGAACTACCCAAGTCTGGCGCAGGTTGGTGAATGGCTGCGGATTGGCATCACAGATCCAGCACCACTCCGCCCTCCACTCATCCCACTTGCTGTGGAGCTCGCCCGCTAGATACACCTCCTTCATGCCGATTCGTGAGGTCCAGGCGATTCCGCCAGCCAATGGCTCTCCTTTCTCGGCTCGGGGGGTGAAATAATGGCGAAAAAGAGCAACACTTGGGTGGATGCCAACGAAGTTCTCGCAGAGGTGTGCGAAAACCGCCATTGTCAGAACGGTGTTGGGGGTGAAATCAAGAAGATGAAACCCGTAGGTATTCATGATGTCGCAGAAGAAATCAGAGAAAGGTGGGCAGAGACCGCAATAGAAGAACACCGGAAAGAAATAGTACCCTTTTGGGCACCGCTTCGATTTGGAAGCCTCAGCGGAGAGCACCGGCGTGCGCGGTTGCGCCCGCATCTCCGTCGACCAGAAGAGGTAGAACTCCTCCCGCAACGCCTTCGGGGTGAGCTCGGGGGGAAAGCACTCGCTCCTTGCGCAGCGCCTCAAGCCGCAACGCCTCGGCCGACTTCGCGGTCTTGCCGGTCTTCGGAGCCATGGCGGAAGCGGCAGAGGAGCGCGGAGGTGTTGAGGGCGACGGCGGCGACGGGCAGCGGAGCGCTGCTCTCTTTCGGCTTGGGAAGCGGAGGGGAGCGGCGGAGCTTTCGGAGGAAGGAACTGCAAGTGGCGAAGGTGGTGGAACGGCCTTGTTTCCTCTACTTATAAACAGGGGAGGCGAACGTTACGCATTTCCTGGATTTAAAAATTACCCACGATCTCTCCCACGACGCCGCGATTGACGCATGCCGTTACGAGAGGACACGGTGGATACGGAGTGGATTTGGTTTGGACCCAGGCCGCGCGTGCCCGTGCCCTGTTTTGGGCCTGGCCCAACAGCGCTTAGCACCGTGTATGGCCCAGGCCCGGGGGCTCCTGTCGGTGTACTAAAGTAGGGGTACCTTAGTACCCCGAACTTGTGCACGGGCAGTCGTAGCGCCCCGTGGCAAGGCTTGCCGGGCGTCCGCCAAGATCCTTCGTTATTCATCTTACTGCCATTCAAGAACAAAGTGTTAACCAGAAGACAAGGCCCCGGCAAGAGAAGCTTGCCGGGAAGGACAAGACCCCGGCAAGAGGAGCTTGCCGGGAAGGCCAACCAAGGCACTTCAGAAAACTTGCCGCGACGCTCCGCGCGTCCCGGCAAGACCGGACGAGCGGCAAGCTTGCGGGTGCGACAAGATAACGACCGCGGCAAGGTGCTTGCCGCGGCGAAGCCACCACTCTGCGCCCACGCTCCAGCGCATTCGACGACGTGTCGCCGCAGGATCGCTCCTGGTGCACGTGGCGGGTAGCTGTGCAGCCAAGCGGTGCGAGGTGGCAAGAGAAGATGACGAGGAGGCCATCGTGGCGATCGGTGGCGCCCCTAACGGTCGCTTCCTGCACTGTTTGGACGACCGGACGGGCATTAAATGCCCTTGTCCCCTGCCGTCAGAGTTAGGTAGGAGCACTGTTGATAGTGGTTGTACCAACCCCCGTTTTTACGTTTTTACCCCTCTCTCTGCGTTGCCACCTGTCGGTGACCCCTTTAGACTATAAAAAGGAGGCCCATGCGCACGTAGAAGGGGTTCGACTCATTCGAGACCACAGCATACCCACGCTTTCGAGCAAGAACAGAATAGAAACACAAAGCAGCAGTAGGAGTTTTATCTCTTCGGAGAGCTCCGAAGCTGGGTAAAATCCCTCGCGCGCTCGACCTCGATCTGCTCTTCGTGCGCCCTCCGCTCCCTGCCGGACCGAAAAGGGGCTCCCTGCCCCATAGGTGCTCGTTCCCCACGACATACATCATCACCATAGCCCCTTTGATGAAGTGTGAGTAGTTTACTTCAGACCTTCGGGTCCATAGCTAGTAGCTAGATGGCTTCTTCTCTCTTTTTGGATCTCAATACAATGTTCTCCCCCTCTCTTGTGGAGATCTATTCGATGTAATCTTCTTTTTGCGGTGTGTTTGTTGAGACCGATGAATTGTGGGTTTATGATCCAGTATTATCTATGGAAAATATTTGATTCTTCTCTGAATTCTTTTACGTATGATTGAGTTATCTTTGCAAGTCTCTTCGAATTATCTGTTTGGTTTGGCCAACTAGATTGGTAGTTCTTGCAATGGGAGAAGTGCATGGCTTTGGGTTCAATCTTGCGGTGTCCTTACTTAGTGACAGAAAGAGTTGCAAGGCACGTATTGTATTATTGCCATCGAGGATAACAAGATGGGGTTTTTATCATATTGCATGAATTTATCCCTCTACATCATGTCATCTTCCTTAAAGCATTACTCTGTTTTTAATTTAATACTCTAGATGCATGCTAGATAGCGGTCGATGAGTGGAGTAATAGTAGTAGATGCAGAATCGTTTCGATCTACTTGTCACGGACGTGATGCCTATATACATGATCATTGCCTAGATATACTCATAACTATGCTCAGTTCTGTCAATTGCTCAATAGTAATTTGTTCACCCACCGTAGAATACTTATACTCTCGAGAGAAGCCACTAGTGAAACCTATGGCCCCCGGGTCTATTCTCATCATATCAATCTATATCACTTTATTTACTTGCTTTGCTTTTACTTTGCCTTTACTTTTTACTTTGCATCTATCTATCAAAAATACCAAAAATATTATCTCTATCAGATCTCACTCTCGTAAGTGACCGTGAAGGGATTGACAACCCCTAAGCGTTGGTTGCAAGTTGCTATCGTGTTGTGCAGGTACGAGGGACTTGCGCGTGACCTCCTACTGGATTGATACCTTGGTTCTCAAAAACTGAGGGAAATACTTACGCTACTGTGCTGCATCATCCTCTCCTCTTTGGGGAAAACCGACGCAAGCTCGAGACGTAGCAAGAAGAATTTCTGGCGCCGTTGTCGGGGAGGCTTGCGCAAAAGTCAACATACCAAGTACCCATCACAATCCCTATCTCTCGCATTACATTATTTGCCATTTGCCTCTCGTTTTCCTCTCCCCCACTTCACCCTTGCCGTTTTATTCGCCCTCTCTTTTCCGTTTGCCTTCTTCCCATATGTATCTTTGTTTGTGTTTCCATGTGCCCTCTATTTGCTTGCATCTTTGCTTGCTAAAAATCTATTGATATGGATCCACTTAAGGTATTCTACTTGGATCATCTTCGATCCTTATGTGCTCGTGCTGAAACCCCAACTAGCCTAGTTGATGGGAAATCTTTAGATGATTTTTATTTTGTGCATCATCGTTTGTCTGAAAAGGGGAGACTCTTACGGTATCATATAAATAGGTTGCTATGCTATGCTTTGAATCTTTGTGAAATGTGTGATTTTACTTGTTGCTCTAAGAACCCTAAGAAACACCTTCCCTACCTATGTGAGTTCAATGATAATGAAATCTTATCTTCTTATGCAAAGGGTGTTTATAGTTACTATGATATCGAACAAATTGAAGAATTTGTCGTTTTTAAGGGTGCTCATGAAGTTGCTTCTTTGATTGAAAAGTATGATTTTACTCTCAACAAATCTGAAAATTTCGTCATACTTAAGTATTGCAATGAAAACGTTGCTCATAATGTCTATGTCCAAGAGTTTATTGAAAGAATGACCGTTGCTTTGGAAGAAAATAATGATATGCATGAATCTATAGATAATGATGATTCCGATGATTTGATTGAAATATCCCTTGATGAACATGATGCTTGCTATCCTTGTGGCCATGATGCCAATATTTATGAAGAAGAATTTGTTATAGTTCCTTATGTTAAACATGAGATTGTTGCTATTGCACCCATACTTGATATTCCTTCGATGAAAAGCATGATTGCAATGATTTTACTATAAATCCTCTTGATGTCAATTATGCTAATAATATGCAAAACCCTAAGCTTGGGGATGCTAGTTTTGTTGTGTCCACTACTTGTGGCAATGATGATGATTGGGGTGATTTTTCTTATGATCTTGAAAATTTATTTAATCCCCATGATGAATATGAGATTGATAATATTGTTTGCAATAATATTGAAAGTGGGTTTGGAAGAGTGTCAACTTTAGATCCCACATATTTGGAGAATATTCAATCTTATGAAATTTTTGATAAAAGTGGGTTTGGAGAGGTCATGACTTAGTTAATGTTAATCCCACTATTTCGGAAGAGTGTCAACTTTGCATGCATGTGGATCATGTTGAAAATATTTTATGTGATAGCTATTTTGTTGAATTTGCTTATGATCCCGCATGTAATTATTATGAGAGAGGAAAATATGGTCGTAGAAATTTTCATGATAATAATTTACCTCTCGTTAGGTTGAGATTGCTATTGTTTCTTTCTGCCTCCTTGCATATGCTAGTTTTTGCTTGCCTTGATAATTTGTTTGCCTATAAGATGCCTATGCATAGGAAGTATGTTAGACTTAGATGTGTTTATCACGTGTTTTATGATGCTCTCTTTGTGCTTCAATTCTTGTCTTTTTCTGAGCATCATTGAAATATCAATGCCTAGCTAGGGGCGTTAAACGATAGCGCTTGTTGGGAGGCAACCTAATTTTATTTTGTGATTTTTGTTTTTGCTTATGTTTAGAAATAAATAATCCATCTATCTTCTGTTTGGATGTGGTTTTATGTTTTAGTTAGTGTTTGTGCCAAGTAGGATCTATAGGATAACCTACGATGATAGTTGATTTGATTCTGCTGAAAAACAGAAACTTTATCGCTCACGAGATTAGCTGCCATTTTTTACTGGAGAGTGATTTTGCGTTGATTCTTTTTGCTGATGATCAATAAACAAATTTTCCAGGACTTCCTATTTTTGTAGAAGTTTTAGAGTTCCATAAGTTTGCGTTAGTTACAGATTACTACAGACTGTTCTGTTTTTGACAGATTCTGTTTTCCGTGTGTTGTTTGCTTATTTTGATGAATCTATGGCTAGTAAAATAGTTTATAAACCATAGAGAAGTTGTAATACAGTAGGTTTAACACCAATATAAATAAAGAATGAGTTAATTACAGTACCTTGAAGTAGTCTTTTGTTTTCTTTCTCTAACGGAGCTCACGAGATTTCTGTTGAGTTTTGTGTTGTGAAGTTTTCAAGTTTTGGGTGAATTCTTTTGATGGATTATGGAACAAGGAGTGGCAAGAGCCTAAGCTTGGGGATGCCCATGGCACCCCCAAGGAAATCCAAGGACACCAAAAAGTCAAAGCTTGGGGATGCCCCGGAAGGCATCCCCTCTTTCGTCCACTTCCATCAGTAATTTACTTGGAGCTATATTTTTATTCACCAACATGATATGTGTTTTGCTTGGAGCGTCTTGTATTATTTGTGTCTTTGCTTGTTAGTCTACCACAATAATCCTTGCTGTACACACCTTTTGAGAGAGCCATACATGAATTGGAATTTGTTAGAATACTCTATGTTCTTCACTTATATCTTTTGAGCTTGATAGTTTTGCTCATAGTGCTTCACTTATATCTTTTGAGCGTGATAATTTTTGCTCTAGTGCTTCACTTAGATCTTTTTTAGCACGGTGGTGGATTTGTTTTAAAGAAACTTGATCTCTCATGCTTCACTTAGATTATTTTGAGAGTCTTTAATAGCATGGTAATTTGCTTAATGTTAATATACTTAGTGTTCAAGATATGTGGAACTTTCTTTTGAGTGCGTTGAATACTAAGATAAGTTTGATGCTTGATAATTGTTTTGAGATATGAAGGTGATAATATTAGAGTCATGCTAGTTGAGTAGTTGTGAATTTAAGGAATACTTGTGTTGAAGTTTGTGATTCCCATAGCATGCACGTATGGTGAACCGTTATGTGATGAACTCGGAGCATGATTTATTTATTGATTGTCTTCCTTATGAGTGGCGGTCGGGGACGAGCGATGGTCTTTTCCTACCAATCTATCCCCCTAGGAGCATGCGCGTAATACTTTGCTTTGATAACTTCTAGATTTTTGCAAAAAGTATATGAGTTCTTTATGACTAATGTTGAGTCCATGGATTATACGCACTTTTTCCCATCCTTCCACCATTGTTAGCCTCTCTAATACCGCGCACCTTTCGCCGGTATCATACACCCACCATAAACCTTCCTCGAAACAGCCACCATACCTACCTTCATGGCATTTCCATAGCCATTCCGAGATATATTGCCATGCAACTTTCCACCGTTTCGTTTATTATGACATGCTCCATCATTGTCATATTGCTAGCATGATCATGTAGTTGACATCTTATTTGTGGCAAAAGCCACCTTTTATAATTCTTCCATACATGTCACTCATGTTTCATTGCATATCCCGGTACACCGCCGGAGGCATTCATATAGAGTCATATTTTGTTCTAAGTATCGAGTTGTAATTGTTGAGTTGTAAGGAAAAATAAAAGTGTGATGATCATCATTATTAGAGCATTGTCCCAAGTGAGGAAAGGATGATGGAGTCTATGATTCCCCCACAAGTCGGGATGAGACTCCGGATGAAAAAAAAGAGGCCATAAAAAAAGAGAGAAAAGACCCAAATAAAAAAAGAGAAAAAGAGAGAAGGAAGAATGCTACTATACCTTTACCACACTTGTGCTTCAAAGTAGCACCATGATCTTCATGATAGAGAGTCTTTCATTTCGTCACTTTCATATACTAGTGGGAATTTTTCATTATAGAACTTGGCTTGTATATTCCAATGATGGGCTTCCTCAAAATGCCCTAGGTCTTCGTGAGCAAGCGAGTTGGATGCACACCCACTTAGTTTCTTTTGTTGAGCTTTCATATACTTATAGCTCTAGTGCATCCGTTGCATGGCAATCCCTACTCACTCACATTGATATCTATTGATGGGCATCTCCATAGCCCGTTGATACGCCTAGTTGATGTGAGACTATCTTCCCTCTTTTTGTCTTCTCCACAACCACCGTTCTATTTCACATATAGTGCTATATCCATGGCTCACGCTCATGTATTGCGTGAAGATTGAAAAAGTTTTGAAAATGTTAAAGTATGAAACAATTGCTTGGCTTGTCATCGGGGTTGTGCATGATTTAAATACTTTGTGTGGGGAAGATGGAGCATAGCCAGACTATATGATTTTGTAGGGATAACTTTCTTTGGCCATGTTATTTTGAGAAGACATAATTGCTTTGTTAGTATGCTTGAAGTGTTATTATTTTTATGTCAATATGAACTTTTGTCTTGAATCTTTCGGATCTGAATATTCATACCATGATTAAGAAGATTTACATTGAAATTATGCCAAAGTATCACTCCGCATCAAAAATTCTTTTTTTTATCATTTACCTACTCAAGGACGAGCAGGAATTAAGCTTGGGGATGCTTGATACGTCTCCAACGTATCTATAATTTTTTATTGCTCCATGCTACTTTATCTACTGTTTTGGACTATAATGGGCTTTATTTTCCACTTTTATATTATTTTTGGGACTAACCTATTAACCGGAGGCCCAGCCCAGAATTGCTGTTTTTTTGCCTTTTTCAGTATTTCGAAGAAACAGAATATCAAACGGAGTCCAAATGGAATGAAACCTTCGGGAACGTGATTTACTCATCGGATAAGACCCAGGAGACTTGGACCCTCCGTCAAGAAAGCCACGAGGCGGTCACGAGGGTGGAGGGCGCGCCCCTCCCCCCTGGGCGCGCCCCCCTACCTCGTGGGCCCCTCGAAGCTCCACCGACGTACTCCTTCCTCCTATATATACCTACGTATCCCCGTATGATCAGAACAGGAGCCAAAAACCTAATTCCACTGCCGCAACCTTCTGTATCCACGAGATCCCATCTTAGGGCCTGTTCCGGAGCTTCGCCGGAGGGGGCATCCACCATGGAGGGCTTCTACATCATCACCATAGCCCCTCCGATGAAGTGTGAGTAGTTTACTTCAGACCTTCGGGTCCATAGCTAGTAGCTAGATGGCTTCTTCTCTCTTTTTGGATCTCAATACAATGTTCTCCCCCTCTCTCATGGAGATCTATTCGATGTAATCTTCTTTTTGCGGTGTGTTTGTTGAGACCGATGAATTGTGGGTTTATGATCCAGTATTATCTATGGAAAATATTTGATTCTTCTCTGAATTCTTTTATGTATGATTGAGTTATCTTTACAAGTCTCTTCGAATTATCTGTTTGGTTTGGCCAACTAGATTGGTAGTTCTTGCAATGGGAGAAGTGCATGGCTTTGGGTTCAATCTTGCGGTGTCCTTACTCAGTGACAGAAAGAGTTGCAAGGCACGTATTGTATTGTTGCCATCGAGGATAACAAGATGGTTTTTTTATCATATTGCATGAATTTATCCCTCTACATCATGTCATCTTGCTTAAAGCGTTACTCTGTTTTTAACTTAATACTCTAGATGCATGCTGGATAGCGGTCGATGAGTGGAGTAATAGTAGTAGATGCAGAATCATTTCGATCTACTTGTCACGGACATGATGCCTATATACATGATCATTGCCTACATATACTCATAACTATGCTCAATTCTGTCAATTGCTAAACAGTAATTTGTTCACCCACCGTAGAATACTTATGCTCTTGAGAGAAGCCACTAGTGAAACCTATGGCCCCCGGGTCTATTCTCATCATATCAATCTATATCACTTTATTTACTTGCTTTGCTTTTACTTTGCCTTTACTTTTTACTTTGCATCTATCTATCAAAAATACCAAAAAAATTATCTCTATTAGATCTCACTCTCGTAAGTGACCGTGAAGGGATTGACAACCCCTAAGCGTTGGTTGCAAGTTGCTATCGTGTTGTGCAGGTACGAGGGACTTGCGCGTGACCTCCTACTGGATTGATACCTTGGTTCTCAAAAACTGAGGGAAATACTTACGCTACTGTGCTGCATCATCCTCTCCTCTTCGGGCAAAACCAACACAAGCTCAAGACGTAGCACAAACCTCTGCAGAGTGTATAAACTAATCATGGTTAATCGTGTCCCCGGTTATGGACATCTTGAGTATCTGGTACTTGAATTATTGATTTGATCTCATCACTCTTTAATTAATTAATTTGGATTGGATTAATGATGATACTTTTAGGGCCGCGCTAACTGCCACACGTGTGGCAGGAAGGGAGACGCACCACACGTCTCTAATGTAAACAAATTACCACGTCATCGCATGCATGCATGCAGGAATCTTTTTGGATTTTTAGTTTTTAAAATGTTTTATCTCATAAATGAAAAATCCGATTGAAAATCCATTTTCACCATTAAATCCCTCGCGATGAGATCTTCGAAACTAGATCCCATGTTGATATGTTTTGATGAATTTTTTTTGGATTAAAAGTTGCCATGTCTATTGCATATGAATTGCCATGATGTTTACATTGAATTTGCCATGATATGTTTCAGCTATTTTCTTCTACATTTAAAAGTAAATTTTGACATTTATAGAACGGGAAATTAAGAAACTAGACTTGCCATGAACCATAAACTAAAATTGCCATGATACATGCACGTAAAATTGCCATGGTTCATACAAAAAATAATTTTCATGGTCAAAGTACTAGAGTTGCCATCATCAAAATACTAAAATTGCCATGATCTACAAACTAAAATTGCCACATGGCAACTTTAGTTTAAGCCCTATGGCAACTGCAGTGTAAACATCGTGGCAACTTCTGGCAAAAAAAAATTTCGTCGAAACATATCAACATGGGGTCTAGTTTTGAAGATCTCGTCGAGACGGATTTAATGGTGAAAACGGATTTTTAGTTTGCTTTTTTATTTAGGAGATACAACATTTTTAAGCCGAAAACCAAAAAAATTTCTGCTGATGTCATCTATTCATACGTGGCAAAATGAGTGGTGATGGAGGCGTGTGGGCGATGTGCAAACGCCCACACGTGTGGGCGTTAACATTTCCGTACTTTTAATTGAGATTTGAGTTGGGGGTTACCTTCTCAAATAATGGGCAACTTGGGAGTAGTTAAATAAATTTATTCCTTTATTGTAGGGAAAAACTAGCTTTATGCAAAATCATAAACTTACAACCTCCACCAGCCAAATACTGCATGTAGATATAGTTCTTGCATTTCATTGCTTTACAGTGTAACTCTGCCAGCATATTCAATGTGCTGAGCTACGCGGCTGCAACGTCTCATGTTGCAGACTACTCAAACGATGATTAAGGTGTGATAGGTCGTTGTTTTGCACGCAACTATGCCGTTGGAGTTGATGGACTCATTTACCTTCGAAGCTTCCGCGGTTATTTAGTTTAGATGGCCTTCAGCCATGATATTTTTGTGTAATCATACTCTTTATGAGGACTCAATGTAATAAGTGTGTGATTGAACACTGTTATAATTCCTCGAGTACTGTGCGTGTCAGCATTACCGATCCAGGGATGACACTGATGCACAGAGACTTCGGTCCATTCGGATCGTGGTCACTACACTACATGAGCATCCACAACAAGTTCAACTACATGATGGAGATCAACACCATAAACCAATGTAAGTCATCACATCTTAGAGAAACTTTACTCGAGGCCATGAGTCAAAGTAATTCAACAAGATGTGAATAAATTGAAATGATTAAACCAAAAATGGCAACCCCATTTTGAGCTCAACGATGAGTATGACTTATGATCAAGTGTTCTCACTTGACTCCTAAGTCAATATACTCTAACATAGGCGACCTAGTCGCCGACCCCCCTCTAGATGAAGTTCTCTAGTATCTCTTTAGATTACTTTTTTCTTCTTGAGTTTAGTTATTGTGTTTCCCCTTTCAAAAAAACTTCATCTAGATGTTCTTCTTTTCTGTTTTGTTTTCTTTCCCTAGCTAGATTTGTTTCTAGTTAATTCATTGCAAATTTTATTCGAATTCATTGAAAATCTTAGTGGGACCTTAGTGCCAAGTGAGCTGAGTTGACAAAATTCTCTCTTTGCCTTGAACTCGGTACCTCTTATCCGAAACACTCCAATATCACCAAGAAGCAATACACATTGCATACCTATTCGTCAATACAACTGAAAAGGATGGACTAGACACACCAATATGATCATTCTGTGACCTATCCTATTTGGACTCACCATTGACACTACTCGGAGACACCAACTTCGCTACATAAAGAACCTTTTGCCAAAATTTCCTTGTTTATCTTTCCAGCTCCACTCAATGATTCTTTACCCTTTGTCTGCATCTAAAGCTAAACTCAGCTAGTTGTGCCTCTCAAGGATCACGCCCATTTGACCAACAACCTTGAAGATAAACCCTTCTTGGAAATTGATGCCAGAGGGGGAGAGAAGCACATTAGAGCTCATCAGAGAAGCACATCAAACTCAGCTGCAAACTCCCATCTATAAAAAGGGAAACTATTCCAAAGAGAGAGATGCACTTTACAAGAGGAGAGAATTCTACATGTTTCTAAGAGGGGAGAAACATATATTTGGTGATCATTTTGCATGATCCTTTTGTGCTCTGATTTTGTCTCACCCTAGCTGCTCCCTATATCAATTCTAAAGATTCAGTGGGGTAGGAAGCTCAACTTTAGGTGAGAACAATCCTTGGAATTTCTATTACAAATCTTTATTTGATCTTGTGGGGACATGTTTGCACTTAAGGAAGTATTAACCTAGTGATACTATATTCTATACATGTCACCCCAATCTTGGCATTCTTGTTGACCTTGTTCCTCTTCTCCTTAAAGAAATTTTCTTGTGTTATCTAACCTTGTTTTCTCAATCTTATTTCTTCAAGGAATTTCTCAAGTGCCTCAAGTTAAGTTTATGCATCACACCATATGCATGATGATCTCTTGCTTGTTGCACATATTTTTGCAAGAAAGCATCATGTACATGAAGATACTTCATTCTTTCCTTTGCTCTGATGCATATAGCCAAGATACATGTAACGCATTTCAATCCCTTCCTATCGTGCATCTTCATTCCAAAAGCATCTACCACTTATGTGGCTGCACAATTGTAGGAGGAGCATATGCATGTTACATATTTTTCTCAAAGCTCACATTCATTTCTTGTTACATCTTTATTTGAAGCTTCGATGTGTGTTGTCATCAGTTACCAAAAATGGGGAGATTGAAAGCACATTTTCTCCCTTGGTGGTTTTGGTAATTCATGTCAACATACATATTGTTTGACTAATATTTTCATCTAGTATGTTTCTGAAAAATTCAACATTGGCATGGCAAGAACATGAGATTGTGGACCCCTTCAAAATTCTAAGGACATGGATTGGCAAAGATTCAAGACTCTACGTTTTGGTTAAGTGGTCCAAGATCACAATGAGTCCATAGGAAAGCCAGTACTATAAAAGGATGAGGTTTTGATCATGACTCAATTGCTCAAGTGCTTGAAGACATTGCTCAAATAACCCTCAGCCACATTCTCCATATCATATTTGTCCAAACCCTAAAAGCCCAACTCGGTCTCACCCACCCGGACCCACCGAGTTGATCCTAGACAGTGCCAAAGCCAAACCCTAGAACTTCGGTCTTACCAAGATGACGATCGGTCTCACCGATTTGCACTGACCAAGTTTCTGTAACCAAATTGATTCACTTCGGAATTACCGAGTTGAACCGAGCGAAATTACCGAAATGCAGTCTCACTTAGGTCATCACATATCGGTTCGTCCAAGATTCTTTGTTCGGTCCCACCGAAAAGCCCAACATTCAAATCTTTTACACATGTCGGTCTCACTGGGTTTTTGGTTCGGTGTCACTGAGTTGAGTCAAAAGGTTGTAACGGTTGGATTTTGCGTGAAGACTATTTATACCCCTCCACCCCCACTTTCTCCAAGAGAGTGCCATTAGAACAAAACTACACTTCCACCATCCATTTTCTGAGAGATAACCACCTACTCATGTGTTGGGATCAAGGCATTCCAATCTAACCATTTGAACCTTGGTTTCTAGCCTCCGCAAGTTGCTTTCCACTCCAATCCTTCTCCTACATAAGCCAAATATGTGAGAGAGTGATTGAGTGTTAGGGGGACTATCTATGAAGCTCAAGATCAAGGAGTTCGTCATCAACATACTATCTATTACCTTTTAGAGAGTGGTGTCTCCTAAATTGGTTAGGTGTCACTTGGGAGCCTCCAAGATCATGTGGAGTTAAACCAAGCAGTTTGTAAGGGCAAGGAGATCGCCTACTTCATGAAGATCTACCCCGAGTGGGGCTAGTCTTTTATGGACGTAAGCCGCGATGGAATAGACAAGGTTGCTTCTTCGTGGACCCTTCGTGGGTGGATCCCTCCATGGAATCGCACAGCCGTTGCCCTCCGTGGGTTGAAGTCTCCATCAACGTGGACGTACGATAGCACCACCTATCGAAACCACGCCAAAAATCATCGTGTCTTCATTGTGTTTGATCTTCCCATCTCTACCCCTTTACTTTCCGTACACTTGCATGTTGTATTATTTCCGCTGCTCTATCTCTAAATATGCATGTGTAGAAAGTATTGATTGTATCTTAACTAGTGCCAAAATCTGCCTAAACTTCAAGAAAACTAAAAATCGCACCTTTGGTTGGTTAAGAGTCTATTCACCCCCTCTAGACCTATCTTCTTGATCCTACAGAGGTCCGCTAGGCAGTCTGGGGGTTCAACAACCATCAGATTTCGGTAGAGGCATTGCTCAGCCAGTGATTGGAGTTGTCAACCCGGCCAGGGGCGTTCTTTTAATGCCGAAGCATGTGCACCAACATCATCCATCAGTTCTTCAGTCTCAACCTTCAGCTCCCATGTTGTGGGATCAACTGGAGGCCATTTCTCTAGTGTTCCTCTTCACTTGTTGGTGGCGGCCGGTGTGCGAGCTCGGCCATGGCGACTCCTCCTTGGCGGAAGCGAAGCGACATTTGGGGAGCGTATGCTACCTCGACTGTGGCGTAGCATCCCCAGAAGACGTTATTCTTCGTGTGGCGTTTTTCTCGGGGACAACTCACCACTTCATGTACCAGGGTGGTATCTATTTTTTATTTTTCGTATGCCATGTTATATTCCTGAGGTGTGCAATTTTCTGTGGGTCATTTTGGACCACTACTTGTAATGAAAGCCTAATTTGCCCAAATTTTTTGTGACAGTAGGTAGGGGTGGGGCCATATTGGTCAAATTTGGCTCATGAGTTGATGGTGGATTGTGAGAGGGGGGTGTCATACCTCATGGTGGACCAAACCCTCTCAACACTCCACTGTAGTGGACTTCTCCACTTGGATCCTGCTCTCCAATGGACTGCTGTCATATTTGACCTTCCTTTGGATTTGTTTTTTTAACTTGTTGACCATGGCTTGTTGATTGACCTTCTGTTGAATTGGCTTAACTTCCACAATTCACTATGTAGATGCCACCCAAGACTCTCGAGAAGAACTAATTATTCTCATGACACAATATTCAACTGTAGATGTTACAAAGAGAAGGACACGACCAAGTTGTTGCTATTTGAAAATAAACAGAATATGACAAAATGGCCTGATTGTCAAACTTGGTTCTATTCTACTTAGCGGTGCAGACTTTAAGTTCAGTATGCTAGTATGTTTTGGAGGCTTCGTCCCTATTATGATATGGCTATTCATGACATTTCTTAGTGTTTTGAATTGCATGAACTAAAAAGCATAGGAAAGAAAATAACAATGATTGAATGATATAGTGGTTTGCTACAGAGTTTCTGGATAGAGAACATTTACAAAGGGCGTTTTTGCATGACTTGGTAAAACAAAATAAGAGCATCTGCAACTGGAATGTGAAAATTTGACACCTCCCCTATATGACCGCGGATGTGTTTGCTTCAAGCTCTTATTTGTGCATGCATAAACCATGCCATCAGTTGCATCCCTATATACCTGGTCACATGCATACCAATGGTAGGGACAGATAGAGAAAAAACAAAAAGATAGTGATCCGTGGTGAGCCAAATCCTACAGGGCGACTGCCCAAAACATCTGGATATGAACCGTATACGAGGGATTATGGACATATGAGAATAATTTGAGGAGTTCGGTTGGATGTTTTTTTTTTCTTATTTCTTCTGTCTGCCTGTGCGGACATATAGGGGCAAAGTGGGGATCCCACTGCAGATGCTCTAAAGAGAGATAATACACTTATTCACAAAAAAGAGAGAGAGAAGAGACAATACACGAAAAATGGATGGGAAAATGAGGTTTCGTCCGTTTTGTTCTCGGCACGTGAAATGGGCTGTGTAAATTTGTGTATGAATTGGAATCTTCCAAAGTCTGAACACGCTAGACTAGTTGACGAAAGCCGCTTCTTCCGTTTTTCTACTGTCAGCGTGAAGAGGTGGTGGTGTGGTGGTGGTGGGGGGCGGCGGATAGATCTCGACCGACGCCACACGGCCGGACGCCGACAAGCACCCTACAAATCAGGACACCAGCACCTCCTTGCCGGAGTCGTCGGAGCTAGGCAGGGCACCTCCCCGTTCTCACTCCACCATCACCACCCCCAGATCCCCTCTTCCTCGCTGCCGACACCCACCCACCAACGAACCAGCCACAGCGCCCCCGCGCGTCGCCGGCGGCGGTCACACCACAAGCCGCCGCCATGCCGCCCGCATCCAACTCGCCCTCCACCGCCCCGCCGCCTCCCTCCGCCCCGGCGGCCACCAAGCCGCGCCCGCGCCACCCCCTGGGGCTGGACTCCCTCGCCTCCACCAGCCGGCCCCTCTTCGCCGCGGCCCGCCGGTCCCCGGTCGCCACGCTCGCCTGCGCCATCACCCTCCTCGCGCTCATCATGTACGGCGAGGACGCGCGCACCATCGCGGAGCTCTCCATCGACGACTACCTCTACCCGGACGCCGACATCTACAACGTCTCCGGCCTTCCCCCCATCAAGCTGCCCCCGCCCACCTGCGACCTCGCCCACGGCCGCTGGGTCTTCGACAACGAATCCCTCCCCCTCTACCGGGAGAAAGAGTGCAACTTCCTCACCAAGCAGCTCACCTGCCTCGCCAACGGCCGCAACGACGATTTATGGCAGTACTGGCAATGGCAGCCCAACAACTGCTCCCTCCCCACGTATGCTTGACTCTCCATGGCTTCGTTTCATTTTCCCTCTTCGTCAGATCTGCAACAAACACCTCCTCCAGATATTTCATGGCTGATCAATTAGATGGTTGGTTGGTGAATCGTGGATGGATTCGATCAGGTTCGACGCCAGGAGGTTCATGGAGAGGATGAGGGGGAAGCGGCTCATGTTCGTGGGGGACTCGCTCAACAGGAACCAGTTTTACTCGCTGGTGTGCATGGTGCAGTCCATCTTGAGCAAGGGGAGGAAGAAGGTGGTCAAACGGGGATCAAACACCATCTTCCACGCCAAGGAGTACCGCGCCACGCTCGAGTTCTACTGGGCGCCATTCCTTGTCGAGTCCAACTCTGACGACCCAAATATCCACAGCATCGAGCACCGGATCATACGGCCCGAGAGGATCGAGGGACACGCCCAGTATTGGAGGGGTGTGGACTACCTCATCTTCGACACCTACATCTGGTGGATGAACACCGCCGACATCAAAGTTCGGTCAGTCCGTCGACCATCTCTGTAAACATTTTAACCACACTATTGTATCTGCTTGAATTGCATGCTAAAGGTAGTTCTTCTGTTTGAATTTCTGCAGGAGGCCAGATTCAAGGTCTTGGTCCGAGCACGACGAGGTGCCGAGGATCGAGGCATATGGCCGGGTGCTCAAAACGTGGTCGGACTGGCTGAATGAGAATATCGATCCGGCGCGGACATCCGTCTTCTTCATGACAATTTCTCCTATTCACATCAGGTGATTAAAAGTTGCATTTCTGATGATTTTTTCCTGCCATATGAGTAATGGTAGTTCATTAAGGTCCCCGATAAGTTGTTTAGGTCCTAGAGCAATTTTACGACAATGCAACCATCTCCATTGCTTTGGACTACTGTCTGTGCAATAGGACACCAAACCTAAGCTTAATAATTAAAAATGTTCGTTAAGTCCCATTCGCGTTCTAGAGAAGCAAGCTACCCTCTTTCTAGTGTGAAGGTCACAATGTCATTGTCCATCAGAAGATGTGGTCAAATGGAGCTCATCTGTTAGGTTTGCTCATGACCCACTAGGAACAAAACTGGCCTAATTTCTGGCTCTTATAGTGAGCATGGCAACTGGCAAGTCAATTTCACACTGGACCTTTGAAACCTCCGTGCGGTGTTATACGCTTGGTATCGGCACTTAATATTTACTAGAATTTCCAAACCTTAGCAATGAACCAGATGGATTTGAAAGTTCAGTTTGAAATGTCTTGATGTACCTCTGGAGGGTTGTATGATTCACATGCTAACTGAAACCATTAAATAAAGGGAAAGGTACGCCCATTGTATGCCTTTAAAGATCCCTACAAATTTCTTTGTGGGCCCGGCTACCAAATAGAAGATTAAAAAGCATCATTTGGTACAACAACAAAAGGCGGGCTGTTTCACATGGGTGTGTGGTACAGGGTGTGATGGAAGTGGGTGGCACCTTGTGCACCACAACAAGCAACATGCATTACTAGGTTTTGACTTGTGAATACCCTCCAGAAAAGAGAAAAGGAGTTCCCTACTGTATCTGGATTGTCATCTCATTGTTTACTGATGTCTACACATGTAAGGTAAGGTATGGTGTATCTCAAGCATGGATGAACTTACGTTGCAGCATTTTAGCTCTTGAAACAGCATTACACACAGTAACATGAGGCAATCATATTTCTCCTCGGTAACCTCCACCACCGTAGTAATCTCTTCTGGAACCAGCCATGGCCGCGGACCTCTGGTGCTCCAGCTTAGGACAGTCAGCAATACGGTGCCCAAGGCCACCACATGACGCACATCCCTTTACACCACTCGCCTTTGCGATAGCCTCAGCATCCTCCAGTGGGTCAACGAGCTCAGCGAGCACTGGGGGTATTCTTTGCTTCGCTTCCTTGAGCAGATGCTTCAGGTCAAGAAGCGTAGTCTCTGTCTGGTTCTTGTTGATGAATGTAGTTGCTATTCCAGTTTTCCCACATCGGCCAGTTCGACCAATCCTGTGGACGTAGTTCTCTATCTCGGCAGGCATATCATAGTTAATGACATGCTGGATATCAGGGAAATCAAGACCCTTTGAGGCAACATCAGTAGCTACCAAAACATCCTTCTTTCCATTCTTGAAGAACTCAATCGCACTCTGTCTTTCCTCCTGATCTTTTCCTCCATGGATTGCAACTGCTTCAACACCCTTTAGAAGAAGATACTCATGGATGTAGTCAACATCAGTTTTGTTTTCACAAAATATAAGAGCTGGAGGTGGAGTCTTTTGAAGGCACTCAAGGAGGTATATAATTCTGGCATCTTCCTTGACATACTCAACTTCTTGAATGACATCAAGATTTGCTGCTCCAGCTCTTCCAACATTGACAACAACTGGCTTCACGAGGGCGCTCATTGCGAAGTTCTGAATCTTCTTCGGCATAGTGGCAGAAAAAAGAAGGGTTTGCCTTGGTGCCTTGAAATTATCTTTTACCTTGAAATGGTTAAGAACCTCCCGAATGTCATCCTCAAACCCAAGATCAACAAGCCTGTCAGCTTCATCTAATGTTACATACCTGTGCAAATCAAGAAAGCGCTATTAAGAAATTTGAAAACTGTATGCACTGCTTTTTAAAGGCACTGAGAGGTTCTACTTGCATTTAAAAGAAGTGGTTATCTCCTAGGTAGGGGGGGGGGGGTATTTAATATATATCTCTTGGTACTGCAGCAGTGGGTCAGCATTTAGGATCAGAATGGTTCTACCAAGCCAATCTATCTATTTTCCTACAGAGTTTGATTACTACCCAATGATGGGGATTAGTTGTTTAATACATAGACAAGTTTACATCTACATTGCTCTGTCTATATAACGATGCCTATTGTAATCGTTGGCATTAGCGAAGGACACTGAAATTGTCGTTATCTCATCTAAAATCTTTGTACCCAGTCTATGGTAGCAATTTTTCATTTAGACTGATCTCGGATCTTGCTGGTGTTCCATAGGAGGGCCTGCAATATAACAATGCCTATTGTAAACTTTGGCATTAACCAAGAGGAAAAACAAAGTCTTAATCTAATCTGAATTATTTTCTACCCAGGCCATGGTCTCATATTCCTCCTACATCCCTCCCCATCAGCCGTATCTTCTGGAAGTCACCCCTACTCTGACGTATAAGTGTGCATCACATTCATTCGATAATTATAGACACGCCAATGACCGTGCTCTTAAGTTTTACCCATTAGAAATACACTCACCGGCCCACCCACGCTAATGTATCCTGCGTTTTTCGTGAAGATCAGAAAAAGACAGCAAGTGTATTTTCTTGAGCTTATTAGAAAACAGGTTTCTTCTTTAGAAGCATATCCTGATGTTGCTTTCATATTACTCCATCCATCTTGACACAAGGCTATGGTCAAGATATGAAAACACCACATTGATCACAATATCCAATACATACCTGCAATTGTCAAGGTTCATCTTCTTTTTGGCGAGAAGATCCTTGAGCCGTCCAGGCGTGGCGACCACAATATGCACACCCTTCTTCACCACGTCGAGCTGCGTCCTCATGTCTACACCCCCAATGCAGAGCAAGGGTCGTACTTCTGGGAACCCAGCCTGCTTGAGGGGAGCGAGGAACATATCGATAACATCATACGTCTGCTTGGCCAGCTCCCGTGATGGGCAGATGATCATCCCGAAGGGCCCCTCCCCAGGTACAATCGGCATCAGCATCTCCTCCTGCAGCGCCACCATGATGAGTGGCAGCACGAACACCAGCGTCTTCCCGGAGCCGGTAAAGGCGATGCCGATCATGTCGCGCCCGGAGAGCGTGACGGGGAGCCCCTGCACCTGGATGGGCGTGGGCTGCACGATACCCTTCTCCTGGAGCATGCGGGAGATGGGCTCGGGGAACCGGAGGTCGCAGAAGTCGCGGGCGGGCGGCGGGACCTCCTCGCCCTCGACGAGGATGTGCCACTTGCGGCGGAGCTCGTCGGCCTTGCGGCCCGGCATGCGGCGGAGCCGCAGCGGCGGCTTCCAGCCGGTGCGGAGCGGCTCGGTGTAGGTGATGTCCTTGGCGATCTCACCCACGGGCTTGAGGGTCGTGCGGTAGGAGGCTTCCTCGGCAATCTTCTGCTCCTCCTGTATCAACCGCTCGGTGGGGGTGATCTCCGCGGCGGTGCGTTTGTGCAGTGTGGACGTGACGAGGAAGCTGGGCTTGGCGGCGGGGGCAGAGTTGTTGGTCGGTGGGGGCGGAGGCGGTGGGAGGGAGGGGACGGCGGGCTTGGGAAGGCGCTGGTGGCGGAAGCGATCAGCCTCCATGGCCCTGCGCTTGGCGACGGGGATGTACTCCTCGTAGTTGTCCTCGTCATCGCAGTTGGCGGCGGCGGCGGCAGCGGCAGCCATGGCTGGGGTTTAGAGGCTGGTGGGGGTTTTCGTGGGGGCCGGGAGGGAGAGGTGGGTATGTAAATCGATTAGATCCGGTCCGACCCTGGGAAGAAGACGGTTTCAGTTACCGACTCGGCTTGGAATTGAGTCGGTTGCTGGCCCGGGAGAGATTAAGCGCGGCCCACCACCAGACCCAACAGTGTCATGTTTTTTTAAAAATATTTTTATCTTCCATATCAGGTTTTGAATCATAGATAGATCAGCATGATGATGGCACACACATTTTCCTTATGCATCCCTAACAAAATTTCTGTTATGATGCTCAGCCCAGATAAATGGGGAAACCCCCACGGGATCAAATGCGCGAAGGAGACGCTCCCGGTGCTCAACTACACGGAGCCCCTGGACCTCAACCACGACATGCGCTTGTACGACATGGTGGCGAGCACGGCCAGGTCCATGAAGAAAGTGCCGGTCACGCTCATCGACATCACCAGGATGTCGGACTACCGGAAGGACGCCCACACGTCCGTCTACTCCGTCCGGCGGGGCTACCTGCTGACCCCGAAGCAGAAGAACGACCCTGAGAAGTTTGCCGACTGCATCCACTGGTGCCTTCCCGGCGTGCCCGACGTCTGGAACACCGTGCTCTACACGAGGATCTTCTCGAAATCGCCCCCTTCTTCGCCGCCGGCTCTCGCCCTCCCGCCTCCCCAGTGAGAGAGACGCAGAGCTCCTCCATAGGAAGTGTCTTCTTGTTCAATCTTTTCTTTCTTTGGTGGTAGTCCGGGTAAAGGCTAGTAGAGGAGAAGAATGTGGTGAGCTGTTTACTGATGGCATGTAAAATCGTTCAATTGAACTGTAAATTAGTTTTGACCTAACCAGTTGAGCAGGCTTCGTTATACTAGTAAACAGCTGCACTTGTGTTGAATCCATATAAGAGGCGTCAAACAACAAACTGTGTCGTATACAAAGAAAGACTGTAACCGCTGATGCAAGGGGTGTCCATTTTTTGCTGCTTCTCTCTGCTTCTATATACCGGAGTAGAATGTCTGAATGTGTAACTTCCGTGAAGAATTCGTGTTTGCAAAGCGAATGTAGTGTGGCATTTGTTACAAAACTGTTTATTGTAAGCAGAACTCAGATATTGTCTGTCGTTTCTCTTGTGATTTAATTGCTGGCGGCATGCTCAGTTCTGTTTTCATCAGTGGCGACAACAAAATGATGATATTACGTTTTATTTTTACTTATTATATTTGGGTGTGGCTAGGTCTCAATCGAGTGACTTAACCAAGTTTCAGTCAAGTGATATAGTAGTATAATAAAAAAGAAAAAAAACTGAAAAGAATATTTTGTACGAATCCCCATGCAAGATCTAGGGGATATAGCATCGACTGAGACATAACAAAGTCTCAGTCGACTGAGACTTAGCAAAACTGATTATATTTAGAGTTCCCGGTTCTTTTACATGTGTTGTGCGTTGTTCCCTGAATTTGTGTCGCCTCCATGTTTTGTCAAATTTCAAGCAGTTTTTTTCTCTGTTTGAGGGGATCAAATTTCATGTATAGTGGAACACAAAGAAAAAGGAGAGGGGGAAACAGAATGATCGTAGCCCGGCTATAGATGACATGACAATTTGTTATAGCTAGCCGTCGACCATATTATTAACCATGCTCTAATAGTATATTTTTCTTTTCAGAAGTGCAATTAGGCTACTCATAGTGGGGAGTATCATATACTAGTATTGAGTATCATATACTGTATCGTAATAAATACTTGTAAACTACTATGTGTAATGCATGGCAATAAATAAAATACTACATGATATTAATATATGATATTATGCATTAGGAAGGTAGTATCATACAGTAGTAACATATGCATGATACTAATATATGATACTCTCTGTTACAACCAGTCATATAGTAGCTATCATGATCATTGTAAATGCTCGGGAACAGAGAGGTATTAATTTGATCAAGTGCAGGGAAATAAAAGCCACCTAACATGCCGGCGATGTGCGCCTGACTAATTAATTAGAACTAAATCTCCTTGTGTAAATAGTTGGTGTTTGGAAATGTCAAATGTGCATGGTCACAAACTCTACTCTGATGGTAAAATGTTGGTAGAAAAATGTAAAACAGTAATACTACGAAGTTATGATGACAGATCCAGTGACACTATTTTCACCTATTACCAATAAAATATGGACGAAGACTCGTTGTCTACCTACCGTAGCCCAAGCAGCATATACGCATGTTTCTTTCCAGCTCAGACCCAGGCCTAGCTCACATGAAGTTAGCTAGGGGATCTAAGCGCCAGTACTTTATATAATACTCAAGTGGGAAGTGATAACCAATATGTTGGTCCAGTCATTCATCTGGTGCTGTCCATGTAGCCAGCCAGCTTTAGCTTCAAGTAATGTTCAGAAAGCAGTACCTTAGGAAATCTGGAATTAGATATATGGAAGCACACACCTAATGGTTCTTGCATGTCGGTCCAACCTGTAGGTTGGTATAGCAATAATGAACAAAACACTTTCTTTTTGCTCAAGGAAAAACTATCATGCTCCATAGAACTCATGTATAAGAAAAACAATATCCTCCCGCTTCTATTTTTCAGTTGCCGTTTGCAACATTTGCTGGATCAAGTGTTTGTTATTGTCATAAATAAAGAAGTTACACGGTGTAATGATTTATTTTTTGTCTCGTGACTATGTATCTTCTCGGGCAAAGTTATGTCGAAAGAACTTGAGGTGCGCAATATCTTGGCTCCTCACCGATGAGTTGGACGTAAAGAAGGATAATAAATGTGGAGCACGGGGCAACAATATGGTATTGAGTAAAGTAACCAACCTTTTTTCGAGTGTATGTGGCAGCATATGAAATGAATACAATGGCTTCAAGCACATTCATATAACATTGATCTAACATAGTTCCGCATAATCATGGAAAAAGGCTACAACACTATATCACACGTAAGTTATCAGATGTTTCTGCCACATGGTTGTGCGCTAGCGCCTAAAGGCTCGTGGCGTTCCAAAGCGTCAAAATATATAGAATGATTTACTGGCATTCGTCTATCGTCATCATGACATAAATATTCACATGCAAATAATGGTTTCACCAACTGCGACGTGACGGCCACGACAAAATATTGTTAATGATGTAGGGACATAAGTGTCAAACAAATATAGGGACGTAGTATAGAAACATGTGTATATACAATGTGATGCTAAAAGGTGACACGAAACAAATGTATATACATTTGTGAGCATGAAAGATGACATACATTACTAGAAATACTTGTTGGATGGGTGATCCGTTGTATCAACCAAGTTATGTCTTTGGCGGGGGTTCGGTAGACCTATACTAACCAATTGCTTTCTTTTTGGTCAAGTGTCCTTAACACTCTTTCAATATGACCATATATCATGATCTCGTGTCGTTATTTTTTAATAAGGCGATGCATGAAATGTGAGCTCTTAAATTTATACTATAAATGGTGTGTTGGTGCTCGCGATTGTTCATCTCACCTCCCCCTTCTCTCCCTACATGTCATCTTGTATGTGACCATTCACCTTGATTTGTTATAATATAAAGAACCCTACACACAGATTGCTATGATAGAGGACACCGCATTGCCCACGTTTGAGACAATAAATATTGAGTTGATTATAGCTACTTCTTGCACATAAATGGCAAAGGGAGATATGACAACATTTTCTTCGTCAAGGCCGATGTCTAAGGAATATCAAAGGTAGAAATTTAACTTAACCGATGTTTGGTTTTTGGGTAATCAACCCAAGGCCGAGACAAATAGGATAGTGTGGACGTGATATTAAAATTGGGCTATGATGCCGTCTATCTTTCTCAAGTTGTTGATATACGATAGGAGGAAGGAGCTGGGATTATCAACACCATGTCTAAGGAATACATTCTGCATCAGTTGACTCACCTAGTGAAAAGATAAACAAAGACACTCGCCTTACAACATAGCCATGAACATCAATGATGTAGTTTTAGAGGTAATGTAGATGTGCAAATAGCGAAAGTGTCGGCACTGAGCACACATGCTCCTTATATTATATGAACAAAAAAGAAAAATCAAACAAATAGAATAATTATTTTCTTGTGTGTCAACGAACATTGCTTAGTGTTGTACATCGTGCAAACTTTTGATATGTCATTCGCGGTGGATTGTCAAAAAACAAGAAAACAAAATTAGTACTCAAGAATGCTCCTAAAAATAGCTTCTTTAGCATCGCTTTTTTACTCAGCACGTTAAAAATATTTTCCCCATGAAACATTGCACAGGTGAGACATCTGTCAATGTTTGTTGATTTTTTCCCGGAATTATGTAAAATAATAATATCCGTTTTACTTTACCATTAGTACGGGAGCATGTGCATTAGGAGCCAGAAATCAATAGAGAGGCGAATAACGCAACTCTAGATGTGTTACATACATGACGGCCAAGAAGACACATGAGAAGGTGGGAACTGAATGATGCCAATATGTGCGCACTGGTCATTGAGGAGGGATGAAATCACGAAACTAGCAGAACATATCAATATTTTTCATAACATGAAAACCAAGCCACTTATATTGATCGCCGGTAAAGAAATAAGACAAGATGTGATTAGTAGTCTTTTATGCTGCTTCATATAACGCACGGACACTTAGACCTTTTGTAGTGAGAATATTATAGCCAAGTACTCGGTGAGAGTATCATGCAACCCATGCAATGCCAACAACTAGGCATATTGCTGAATTATCACAATATTTGATGTGGAGAAAGAGAAAACTGGTATCATAGCGTGATACCTTACCATATAAAATGAAGTTGTAAGGGCATATTTATCCCCAAGTTGTTTTGGTGATTAATGACAATGCTTTTGCGGACTAATCGTGTGCGTTAAGTTCTTTCAGAGATTCATCCATTGGCACGAGACGATTACCTCCCCTCGGTGTTTTATTCAAGACGGTGTAGCTCTTTCGTTTCGTTGTTGGTGGACTAGTTTTGTAGGAGTCACCGTATTATCAAGAGGGGATCCGCTTTGGTAAGGCTAGGGTGGAATCAACACGTACACATCCTTATCACTCCCGGCGTCTTCCTTCCGCATCATTGGAGCTGCCTTTCCCTCCGTACCTGCTCCGTCCTGTCCCAGCGGTAGTACCGTGGTCCTCAGCGGTAGTACCGCCGAAGCTCATCAAGCGGCAGTACCGCTCCCAGAGCAGCAGTACCGCTTGTGGTCTTCGGCCGTAGTACCGCAGTGGTTCCGGGCTACTACCGCCTCGATTCGAGACCGATGTTTTTCGTGTCGGGTTTTACGGTACTAGGAGTGGTAGTAGTGGCGGTAGTACCGCTCCAAGTGGTAGTACCACTCTTACTCCCGCGGTAGTACCGCTCTGTGGCCAGGACCCTGCCTTCCTCATCAGCACGGTAGTACCGCTGGGTGGGAGCGGTAGTACCGCTCTTAGCGGTAGTACCGCCCTGCCCTAGCGGTAGTACCGCTCTGTGCGTGGATGTTCAGTGGGGTAACGGTTGGATTGGTTCCCCCACTATATAAAGGTTTCTTCTTCCCCATAGTTGACCTACCTCTTTCCCCCAAAACTCCATTGTTGCTCCAAGCTCCATTTTCGCTCGATCTCTCTCCCTAGCCAATCAAACTTGTTGATTTGATTGGTTGAGAAGGCCCCGATCTACACTTCCACCAAGAGAAATTTGATTTCCTCTCTTATCCCTAGCGGGTCTTGATACTCTTGGGTGTTTAAGCACCCTAGACGGTTGACGTCACCTTGAAGCCATACTCCATTGTGGTGAAGCTTCGTGGTGGTGTTGGGAGCCTCCGATTTTTGTGAAGATAGCCCCAACCTTGTTTGTAAAGATTCGGTCGCCGCCTTCAAGGGAACCGATAGTGGAATCACGGCATCTCGCATTGTGTGAGGGCGTGAGGAGAATACGGTGGCCCTAGTGGCTTCTTGGGGAGCATTGTGCCTCCACACCGCTCTAGCGGAGACGTACTTCCCCTTAAAAGGAAAGAACTAAAGTAAATATGCCCTAGAGGCAATAATAAAGTTATTATTTATTTCCTTATTTCATGATAAATGTTTATTATTCATGCTAGAATTGTATTAACCGGAAACATAATACATGTGTGAATACATAGACAAACATAGTGTCACTAGTATGCCTCTACTTGACTAGCTCGTTAATCAAAGATGGTTAAGTTTCCTAACCATAGACATGAGTTATTATTTGATTAATGGGATCACATCATTAGGAGAATGATGTGATTGACATGACCCATTCCGTTAGCCTAGCACTTGATCGTTTAGTATGTTGCTATTGCTTTCTTCATGACTTATACATATTCCTGTAACTATGAGATTATGCAACTCCCGTTTACCAGAGGAACACTTTGGGTGCTACCAAACGTCACAACGTAACTGGGTGACTATAAAGAAGTACTACAGGTGTCTCCAAAGGTACATGTTGGGTTGGCGTATTTCGAGATTAGGTTTTGTCACTTTGATTGTCGGGGAGGTATCTCTGGGCCCTCTCGGTAATGCACATCACTATAAGCCTTGCAAGCAATGTAGCTAATGAGTTAGTTACGGAATGATGCATTACGTAACGAGTAAAGAGACTTGCCGGTAACGAGATTGAACTAGGTATTGGATACCGACGATCAAATCTCGGGCAAGTAACATACCGATGACAAAGGGAACAAAGTATGTTGTTATGTGGTTTGACCGATAAAAAACTTCGTAGAATATGTAGGAGCCAATATGAGCATCCAGGTTCCGCTATTGGTTATTGACCGAGAATAGTTCTAGGTCATGTCTACATAGTTCTCGAACCCGTAGGGTCCGCACGCTTAAGGTTTCGATGACAGTTATATTATGAGTTTATGAGTTTTGATGTACCGAAGGAGTTCGGAGTCCCGGATGAGATTGGGGACATGACGAGGAGTCTCGAAATGGTCGAGACGTAAAGATCGATATATTGGACGACTATATTCGGAGTTCGGAAAGGTTCCGAGTGATTCGGGTATTTTCGGAGTACCGGAGAGTTACGGGAATTCGCCGGGGAGAAGTATTGGGCCTTATTGGGCCATACGGGAAAGAGAAAGGGGCTGCCTAGGGCAGGCCGCGCGCCCCCCCATGGCCTAGTCCGAATTGGACTAGGGGGAGGGGCCGCACCCCCTCCTTCCTTCCCTTCTCTCTTCCCCTTCCTTGTCTCCTACTCCTACTACTTGGAAGGACTCCTAGTTGGACTAGGAAAGGGGGAATCCTACTCCCGGTGGGAGTAGGACTCCCCTAGGGCGCGCCATAGAGAGGGCCGGCCCTCCCCCTCCTCCACTCCTTTATATACGGGGGCAGGGGGCACCCCATAGACACACAAGTTGATCTACGGATCGTTCCTTAGCCGTGTGCGGTGCCCCCCTCCACCATATTCCACCTCGGTCGTATCGTCGGGGAGTTTGGGCGAAGCCCTGCGCCGGTAGAACATCATCATCGTCACCACGCCGTCGTGCTGACGGAACTCATCCCCAAAGCTTTGCTGGATCGGAGCCCAGGGATCGTCATCGAGCTGAACGTGTGCTGAACTCGGAGGTGCCGTACGTTCGGTGCTTGGATCGGTCGGATCGTGAAGACGTACGACTACATCAACCGCGTTGTCATAACGCTTCCGCTTACGGTCTACGAGGGTACGTGGACGAACACTCTCCCCTCTCGTTGCTATGCCATCACCATGATCTTGCGTGTGCGTAGGAAATTTTTGAAATTACTACATTCCCCAACAGTGGTATCAGAGCCTAGGTTTTATGCGTTGATGTTATATGCACGAGTAGAACAAAAGTGAGTTGTGGGAGATACAAGTCATACTGCTTACCAGCATGTCATACTTTGGTTCGGCGGTATTGTTGGATGAAGCGGCCCGGACCGACATTACGCGTACGCTTACGCGAGACTGGTTCTACCGACGTGCTTTGCACACAGGTGGCTGGCGGGTGTCAGTTTCTCCAACTTTAGTTGAACCGAGTGTGGCTACGCCCGGTCCTTGCGAAGGTTAAAACAGCACTAACTTGACGAACTATCGTTGTGGTTTTGATGCATAGGTAAGAACGGTTCTTGCTCAGCCCGTAGCAGCCACGTAAAAATTGCAACAACAAAGTAGAGGACGTCTAACTTGTTTTTGCAGGGCATGTTGTGATGTGATATGGCCAAGACGTGATGCTATATTTTATTGTATGAGATGATCATGTTTTGTAACCGAAGTTATCGGCAACTGGCAGGAGCCATATGGTTGTCGCTTTATTGTATGAAATGCAAACGCCCTGTAATTGCTTTACTTTATCACTAAGCGGTAGCGATAGTTGTAGAAGCAATAGATGGCGTAAACGACAACGATGCTACGATGGAGATCAAGGTGTCGCGCCGGTGACGATGGTGATCACGACGGTGCTTCGGAGATGGAGATCACAAGCACAAGATGATGATGGCCATATCATATCACTTATATTGATTGCATGTGATGTTTATCCTTTATGCATCTTATCTTACTTTGATTGACGGTAGCATTTTACAATGATCTCTCACTAAAAATTATCAAGAAGTGTTCTCCCTGAGTATGCACTGTTGCCAAAGTTCGTCGTGCCCAGACACCACGTGATGATCGGGTGTGATAAGCTCTACGTCCATCTACAACGGGTGCAAGCCAGTTTTGCACACGCAGAATACTCAGGTTAAACTTGACGAGCCTAGCATATGCAGATATGGCCTCGAAACACGGAGACCGAAAGGTCGAGGGTGAATCATATAGTAGATATGATCAACATAGTGATGTTCACCATTGAAAACTACTCCATCTCACGTGATGATCGGTTATGGTTTAGTTGATATGGATCACGTAATCACTTAGAGGACTAGAGGGATGTCTATCTAAGTGGGAGTTCTTTAGTAATATGATTAATTGAACTTAAATTTATCATGAATTTAGTCCTGGTAGTATTTTGCAAATTATGTTGTAGATCAATAGCTTGCGTTGTTGCTTTCATATGTTTATTTTGGTATGTTCCTAGAGAAAACTATGTTGAAAAATGTTAGTAGCAATGATGCGGATTGGATCCGTGATCTGAGGTTTACCCTCATTGCTGCACAGAAGAATTATGTCCTTGATGCACCGCTAGGTGACGGACCTATTGCAGGAGCAGATGCAGACGTTATGAATGTTTCGCTAGCTCAATATGATGACTACTTGATAGTTTTGTGCACCATGCTTTATGGCTTAGAATCGGGACTTCAAAGACATTTTGAACGTCATGGACCATATGAGATGTTTCAGGAGTTGAAGTTAATATTTTAAGCAAATACTCGAGTTGAGAGATATGAAGTCTCTAACAAGTTCTATGGCTAAAAGATGGAGGAGAATCGCTCAACTAGTGAGCATGTGCTCAGATTGTCTGGGTACTACAATCGCTTGAATCAAGTGGGAGTTAATCTTTCAGATAAGATAGTGATTGACAGAATTCCCTAGTCACCATCACTAAGTTACTAGAACTTTGTGATGAACTATAGTATGCAAGGGATGACAAAAACGATTCCCGAGCTCTTCGTGATGTTGAAATCGACGAAGGTAGAAATCAAAGAAGAGCATCAAGTGTTGATGATTGACAAGACCACTAGTTTCAAGAAAAGGGCAAAGGGAAAGAAAGGGAACTTCAAGTAGAATGACAAGCAAGTTGTCACTCCCGCAAAGAAGGCCAAAGCTGGACCAAAGCCTGAAACTGAGTGATTACACTGCAAAGGAAATGGTCACTGGAAGCGGAAATGCCCTGAATATTTGGTGGATAAGAAGGATGGCAAAGTGAACAAGGGTGTAT
Source organism: Triticum aestivum (assembly GCF_018294505.1). NCBI lineage: Eukaryota > Viridiplantae > Streptophyta > Magnoliopsida > Poales > Poaceae > Triticum > Triticum aestivum. The sequence continues at coordinate 284,681,713 of NC_057807.1, forward strand.
TTGATATACAGGTTATTGATGTGTGCCTTACTAGTGTTTATAGTAGCCCCTGAGTATTTGATACTTGTTCGGTTGCTAAGATTAGTAACTCAAAACAGGAGTTACAGAATAAACAGAGACTAGTTGAAGGGGAAGTGACGATGAGTGTTGGAAATAGTTCCAAGATTGATATGATCATCATCGCACACTCCCTATACTTTCGGGATTATTGTTAAACCTAAATAAATGTTATTTGGCGTTTGCGTTGAGCATGAATATGATTTGATCATGTTTATTGCAATACGGTTATTCATTTAAAATTAGAGAATAATTGTTGTTCTATTTAAATGAATAAAACCTTCAATGGTCATACACCCAACGAAAATAGTTTGTTGGCTCTCGATCGTAGTGATGCACATATTCATAATATTGATGCCAAAAGATGCAAAGTTAATAATGATAGTGCAACTTATTTGTGGCACTGCCGTTTTGGTCATATCGGTGTAAAGCGCATGAAGAAACTCCATAAAGATGGATTTTCGGAATCACTTGGTTATGAATCATTTGATGCTTGCGAACCGTGCCTTTTGTGCAAGATGACTAAAACTCCGTTCTCCGGAACAATGGAACAAGCTACTGACTTATTGGAAATAATACATACCGATGTATGCGATCCAATGAGTGTTGATGCTCGTGGCAAGTATCGTTATTTTCTGACCTTCACAAGATGATTTGAGCAGATATGGGTATATCTACTTAATGAAACATAAGTCTGAAATAGTTGAAAGGTTCAAAGAATTTCAGAGTGAAGTGGAAAATCATCGTAACAAGAAAATAAAGTTTCTGTGATCTGATCGCGGAGACGAATATTTGAGTTACGAGTTTGGTCTTCAATTAAAACAATGTGGAATAGTTTCACAGCTCACGCCACCTGGAACACCACAACGTTATGGTGTGTCCGAACATCGTAACCGCACTTTATTGGATATAGTGCGATCTATGATGTCTCTTACTGATTTACCACTGTTGTTTTTGGGTTATGCATTAGAGACAGCTGCATTCACGTTAAAAGGGCACCATCTAAATCCGTTGAGACGACACCATATGAACTGTGATTTAGCAAGAAACCCAAGTTGTCGTTCTTAAAGTTTGGGGATGCGATGCTTATGTGAAAAAGTTTCGTCCTGATAAGCTCAAACCCAAATCGGAGAAGTGCGTCTTCATAGAATACCCAAAGGAAATTGTTGGGTACACCTTCTATCACAGATCCAAAGGCAAGATATTTGTTGCTAAAAATGGATCCTTTCTAGAGAAGGAGTTTCTCTCGAAAGAAGTGAGTGGGAGGAAAGTAGAACTTGATGAGGTAACTGTACCTTCTCCCGAATTGGAAAATAGTTCATCACTGAAATCAGTTCCAGTGATTCTTACACCAATTAGTGAGGAAGCTAGTGATGATGATCATGTAACTTCAGATCAAGTTACTACCGAACCTCGTAGGTCTTCCAGAGTACGGTCCGCACCAGAGTGGTACGGTAATCCTGTTCTGGAAGTCATGTTACTAGACCATGATGAACCTACGAACTATGAGGAAGCGATGATGAGCCCAGATTCCGCGAAATGGCTTGAGGCCATGAAATCTAAGATGGGATCCATATATGAGAACAAAGTGTGGACTTTGGTGGAGTTGCTCAATGATTGGCAAGCCATATTGTATAAATGGATCTTCAAGAGGAAGACAGATGTTGATAGTAGTGTCACTATCTACAAAGCTCGACTTGTCGCAAAAGGTTTTTGACAAGTTCAAGGTGTTGACTACAATGAGATTTTCTCAACTATAGCGATGCTTAAAGTCTGTCCGAATCAAGTTACCAACTGCCACATTTTATGAAATCTGGCAAATGGATGTCAAAACTGGATTCCTTAATGGTTTTCTTAAAGAAGAGTTGTATATGATGCAACCAGAAGGTTTTGTCAATCCTAAAGGTGCTAACAAAATGTGCAAGCTCCAGCAATCCATCTATGAACTGGTGCAAGCATCTCGGAGTTGGAATATACGCTTTGATAAGTTGATCAAAGCATATAGATTTATACAGACTTGCGGTGAAGCCTGTACTTACAAGAAAGTGAGTGGGAGCACTACAACATTTCTGATAAGTATATGTGAATGACATATTGTTGATCGGAAATAATGTAGAATTATTCTGCAAAGCATAAAGGAGTGTTTTGAAAGGAGTTTTTTCAAAGAAAGACCTCGGCAAAGCTACTTACATATTGAACATCAAGATCTATTGAGATAGATCAAGACGCTTGATAAGATTTTCAATGAGTACATACCTTGACAAGATTTTGAAGTAGTTCAAAATGGAACAGTCAAAGAAAGAGTTCTTGCCTGTGTTGCAAAGGTATGAAATTGAGTAAGACTCAAATCCCGACCACAACAGAAAATAGAAAGAGAATGAAAAGTCATTTCCTATGCCTCAGTGATAGGTTCTATAAAGTATGCTATGCTGTGAACCAGACCTATTGTATACCTTGCACTGAGTTTGACAAAGGAATACAATTTTGATCTAATAGTAGATCACTGTACAGCGGTCAAGAATATCCTTAGTGAGGACTAAGGAGATGTTTCTCGATTATGGGGGTGATAAAAGAGTTCGTTGTAAAAGTTACATCGGTGCAAACTTTTACACTGATCCAGATGACTCTAAGTCTCAATCTGGATACATATTGAAAGTGGGAGCAATTAGCTAGAGTAGCTCCGTGCAGAGCATTGTAGACATAGAATATTTGCAAAATACATACGGCTCTGAATATGACAGACCCGTTGACTAAGCTTCTCTCACGAGCAAAACATGATCACACCTTAGTACTCTTTGGGTGTTAATCACATAGCAATGTGAACTAGATTATTGACTCTAGTAAACCCTTTGGGTGTTGGTCACATGATGATGTGAACTATGGGTGTTAATCATATACAGATATGAATATTGATGTTAAATCACATGGCGATGTGAACTAGATTATTGACTCTAGTGCAAGTGGGAGACTGAAGGAAATATGCCCTAGAGGCAATAATAAAGTTATTATTTATTTCCTTATTTCATGATAAATGTTTATTATTCATTCTAGAATTGTATTAACCAGAAACATAATACATGTGTGAATACATAGACAAACATAGTGTCACTAGTATGCCTCTACTTGACTAGCTCGTTTATCAAAGATGGTTATGTTTCCTAGCCATGGACAAAGAGTTGTCATTTGATTAACGGGATCACATCATTAGGAGAATGATGTGATTGACTTGACCCATTCCGTTAGCCTAGCACTTGATCATTTAGTATATTGCTATTGCTATCTTCATGACTTATACATGTTCCTGTAACTATGAGATTATGCAACTCCCGTTTACCGGAGGAACACTTTGGGTGCTACCAAACGTCACAACGTTACTGGGTGATTATAAAGGAGTACTACAAGTGTCTCCAAAGGTACATGTTGGGTTGGCGTATTTCGAGATTAGGTTTTGTCACTCCGATTGTCGGGGAGGTATCTCTGGGCCCTCTCGGTAATGCACATCACTATAAGCCTTGCAAGCAATGTAGCTAATGAGTTAGTTACGGAATGATGCATTACGTAACGAGTAAAGAGACTTGCCGGTAACGAGATTGAACTAGGTATTGGATACCGACGATCGAATCTCGGGCAAGTAACATACCGATGACAAAGGAAACAAAGTATGTTGTTATGCGGTCTGACCGATAAAGATCTTCGTAGAATATGTAGGAGCCAATATGAGCATCCAGGTTCCGCTATTGGTTATTGACCGAGAATAGTTCTAGGTCATGTCTACATAGTTCTCGAACCCTTAGGGTCCGCACGCTTAAGGTTTCGATGACAGTTATATTATGAGTTTATGAGTTTTGATGTACCGAAGGAGTTCGGAGTCTCAGATGAGATTGGGGACATGACGAGGAGTCTCGAAATGGTCGAGACGTAAAGATCGATATATTGGACGACTATATTCGGAGTTCGGAAAGGTTCCGAGTGATTCGGGTATTTTCGGAGTACCGGAGAGTTACGGGAATTCGCCGGGGAGAAGTATTGGGCCTTATTGGGCCATACGGGAAAGAGAGAGGGGCTGCCTAGGGCAGGCCGCGCGCCCCCCCATGTCCTAGTCCGAATTGGACTAGGGGGAGGGGCCGCACCCCCTCCTTCCTTCCCTTCTCTCTTCCCCTTCCTTGTCTCCTACTCCTACTACTTGGAAGGACTCCTAGTTGGACTAGGAAAGGGGGAATCCTACTCCCGGTGGGAGTAGGACTCCCCTAGGGCGCGCCATAGAGAGGGCCGGCCCTCCCCCTCCTCCACTCCTTTATATACGGGGGCAGGGGGCACCCCATAGACACACAAGTTGATCTACGGATCGTTCCTTAGCCGTGCGCGGTGCCCCCCTCCACCATATTCCACCTCGCTCGTATCGTCGCGGAGTTTAGGCGAAGCCCTGCGCCGGTAGAACATCATCATCGTCACCACGCCGTCGTGCTGACGGAACTCATCCCCGAAGCTTTGCTGGATCGGAGCTCGGGGATCGTCATCAAGCTGAACGTGTGCTGAACTCGGAGGTGCCGTACGTTCGGTGCTTGGATCGGTCGGATCATGAAGACGTACGACTACATCAACCGCGTTGTCATAACGCTTCCGCTTACGGTCTACGAGGGTACGTGGACGAACACTCTCCCCTCTCGTTGCTATGCCATCACCATGATCTTGCGTGTGCGTAGGAAATTTTTGAAATTACTACGTTCCCCAACAGGAACTTCGGTAACACATCCTCGTCTTCACCGGCTACACTCTTGGTTATTTCGTCCATTTACTCTTGCAAGCCTACTTGTGTTGTATCCATTGCTTGCTTATGTGCTAGTTGTTTTTGCATCATATAGGTTGCTTACATAGTTGCATATCTAGACAACCTATTTTGTTGCAAAGTTTAAATTGGTAAAGAAAAGCTTAAAAATTATTAGTTGCCTATTCACCCCCCCCCCCTCTAGTCAACCATATCAATCCTTTCAATTGGTATCAGAGCCTCGTCTCTTTTTAAGGACTTTATCGTCTGAAGAGTATGGTTGACGTCGTAGATGATGTGGGAGAGCACTCCGGTGCGAATCCGATATCATCTACGGGAGATGGGGGTAACTCGATCTCACGTGAGGAATTCAATGTGGCGTTGGACACATTGAAAACCTCCATGACGACCGAGGTCAATGACATGTTTAAGGAATTCTTAGAAGGGCTTAAACTTTCCACCGCACCCGTGAAAGTGGGTGATCCCGCCAATACGGTGACGGATGCTAACCCCGAAAAGGGGGAAGCTACTAGTGAGAAAGCTCCTATGTCTAGTGGTAAAAATGGCACCGGCATCTTTGCCCATGTGGAACCTCCAATTTATGGAGGGCCAATTCCCTCTACTCATTTAAATCATGCCGGTCCTCCTCCTAAGTATGAGAAACATGAAGATTTTGATTCTTGGGTTTATCGCTTCAAGCGTCATTTAAAACATGTGAATACTAACCTTTGGAGAATCGTTGAAGAAGGTTTCTATCCTCATGACCCAAGCAACTTCACCCCTCGAGAAGCCGTGGATAATCAATTCAATAAGAGTGCTCTCTTCATCATCCAAGATGCAATTCTTCCTGAAGATCTCCCTCATCTTCGACCTCATACCATGGCTAAGGACGCATGGAAATGTGTTGTGTCTCTCTATCGAGGAAGTGCTAGCATTCAACGCTCCAACTATGAAGTGGTGCAAGATGAAGCCGATGAGTTTGCAATGAAAGAAGATGAAGAACCTCGCGATCTCTTTCGTAGAGTGACCAAACTCGTGGTCTCACTTCGAGTGTTGGGGAACGTAGTAATTTCAAAATTTTCCTTCGCACACGCAAGATCATGGTGATGGCATAGCAACGAGAGGGGAGAGTGTTGTCCACGTACCCTCGTACACCGTAAGCGGAAGCGTTATGACAACGCGGTTGATGTAGTCGTACGTCTTCACGATCCGACCGATCCAAGTACCGAACATACGGCACCTCCGAGTTCAGCACACGTTCAGCTCGATGATGATCCCCGGGCTCCGATCCAGCAAAGCGTCGGGGATGAGTTCCGTCAGCACGACGGTGTGGTGACGATGATGATGTTCTACCGGCGCAGGGCTTCGCCTAAACTCCGCGACGATATGACCGAGGTGGAATATGGTGGAGGGGGGCACCGCACACGGCTAAGGAACGATCCGTAGATCAACTTGTGTTATTGTGCCTAGAGGTGCCCCCCTGCCCCCGTATATAAAGGAGCCAGGGGGAGGGGTTCGGCCGGCCAGGAGGGGCGTGCCAGGAGGAGTCCTCCTCCCACCGGGAGTAGGACTCCCCCCCCCCCTTCCTTGTTGGAGTAGGAGAGAAGGAAAGAGGGGGAGATGAGGAAGGAAAAGGGGGATGCACCCCTTGTCCAATTCGGACCAGAGGGGGGCTGCGCCCCTCCTTCCTTTCGACCTCTCTCCTCTATTCCCGTATGGCCCAATAAGGCCCATATACTCCCCGGCGAATTCCCGTAACTCTCCGGTACTCTGAAAAATACCCGAATGACTCGGAACCTTTCCGAACTCCGAATATAGTCGTCCAATATATCGATCTTTACGTCTCGACCATTTTGAGACTCCTCGTCATGTCCCCAATCTCATCCGGGACTCCGAACTCCTTCAGTACATCAAAACTCATAAACTCATAATATAACTGTCATCGAAACCTTAAGCGTGCGGACCCTACGGGTTCGAGAACTATGTAGACATGACCTAGAACTATTCTCGGTCAATAACCAATAGCGGAACCTGGATGCTCATATTGGCTCCTACATATTCTACGAAGTTTTTTATCGGTCAAACCGCATAACAACATACTTGTTCCCTTTGTCATCGGTATGTTACTTGCCCGAGATTCGATCGTCGGTATCCAATACCTAGTTCAATCTCGTTACCGGCAAGTCTCTTTACTCGTTACGTAATGCATCATTCCGTAACTAACTCATTAGCTACATTGCTTGCAAGGCTTATAGTGATGTGCATTACCGAGAGGGCCCAGAGATACCTCTCCGACAATCGAAGTGACAAAACCTAATCTCGAAATACGCCAACCCAACATGTACCTTTGGAGACACCTGTAGTACTCCTTTATAATCACCCAGTTACGTTGTGACGTTTGGTAGCACCCAAAGTGTTCCTCCGGTAAACGGGAGTTGCATAATCTCATAGTTACAGGAACATGTATAAGTCATGAAGATAGCAATAGCAATATACTAAATGATCAAGTGCTAGGCTAACGGAATGGGTCAAGTCAATCACATCATTCTCCTAATGATGTGATCCCGTTAATCAAATGACAACTCTTTTGTCCATAGCTAGGAAACATAACCATCTTTGATAAACGAGCTAGTCAAGTAGAGGCATACTAGTGACACTATGTTTGTATATGTATTCATACATGTATTATGTTTCCGGTTAATACAGTTCTAGCATGAATAAACATTTATCATGAAATAAGGAAATAAATAATAACTTTATTATTGCCTCTAGGGCATATTTCCTTCAGTCTCCCACTTGCACTAGAGTCAATAATCTATTTCACATCACCATGTAATTTAACACCAATATTCATATCTGTATATGATTAACACCCATAGTTCACATCGTCATGTGACCAACACCCAAAGGGTTTACTAGAGTCAATAATCTAGTTCACATCGCTTATGTGATTAACACCCAAAGAGTACTAAGGTGTGATCATGTTTTGCTCGTGAGAGAAGCTTAGTCAATGGGTCTGTCATATTCAGAGCCGTATGTATTTTGCAAATATTCTATGTCTACAATGCTCTGTACGGAGCTACTCTAGCTAATTGCTCCCACTTTCAATATGTATCCAGATTAAGACCTAGAGTCATTTGGATCGGTGTAAAAGCTTGCACCGTTGTAACTTTTTACGACGAGCTCTTTTATCACTTCCATTATCGAGAAATATTTCCTTAGTCCTCATTAAGGATATTCTTGACCAATTTCCAGTGATCTACTCCTAGATCACCATTGTACTCCATCGCCCAATTCAGTGCAAGGTATACAATAGGTCTGGTACATAGCATAGCATACTTTATAGAACCTATGACTGAGGCATAGGGAATGACTTTCATTCTCTTTTCTATTTTCTGCCGTGGTCGGGATTTGAGTCTTACTCAATTTCATACCTTTGCAACACAGGCAAGAACTCTTTCTTTGACTGTTCCATTTTGAACTACTGCAAAATCTTGTCAAGGTGTGTACTCATTGAAAATCTTATCAAGCGTCTTGATCTATCTTAATAGATCTTGATGCTCAATGTGTAAGCAGCTTCACCGAGGTCTTGCTATGAAAAACTCTTATTCAAGTATCCTTTCATGCTATCCAGAATTTCTATATCATTTTCAATCAACAATATGTCATCCACATATAATATTAGAAATGCTACAGAGCTCCCACTCACTTTCTTGTAAATACAGGCTTCTCAAAAAGTCTGTATAAAACCATATGCTTTGATCAACTCATCAAAGCGAATATTCCAACTCCGAGAGGCTTGCACCAGTCCATAAATGGATCGCTGGGGCTTGCACACTTTGTTAGCACCTTTAGGATTGACAAAACTTTCTGGTTGCATCATATACAACTCTTCTTTAATAAATCCATTAAGGAATGTAGCTTTGACATCCATTTGCCAAATTTCATAAAATGTGGCAATTGCTAACATGATTCGGACAGACTTAAGCATCGCTACAATTGAGAAAATCTCATTGTAGTCAACACCTTGAACTTGTCAAAAACCTTTTTGCGACAAGTCGAGCTTTGTAGATAGTAACACTACTATCAATGTCCGTCTTCCTCTTGAAGATCCATTTATTTTCTATGGTTTGCCGATCATCAGGCAAATCCACCAAAGTCCACACTTTGTTCTCATACATGGATCCTATCTCAGATTTCATGGCCTCCAGCCATTTTGCGGAATCTGGTCTCATCATCGCTTCCTCATAGTTCGTAGGTTTATCATGGTCTAGTAACATGACTTCCAGAATAGGATTACTGTACCACTCTGGTGCGGACCGTATTCTGAAAGACCTACGAAGTTCTGTAGTAACTTGATTTGAAGTTTCATGATCATCATCATTAGCTTCCTCACTAATTGGTGTAGGAATCACTGGAACTGATTTTTGTGATGAACTACTTTCCACTTCGGGAGAAGGTACAAATTACCTTATCAAGCTCTACTTTCCTCCCACTCACTTCTTTCGAGAGAAACTCCTTCTCTAGAAAGGATCCATTTTAGCAACGAATATCTTGCCTTCGGATCTGTGATAGAAGGTGTACCCAACAGTTTCCTTTGGGTATTCTATGAAGACGCACTTCTCCGATTTGGGTTTGAGCTTATCAGGATGAAACTTTTTTACATAAGCATCACAGCCCCAAACTTTAAGAAACGACAACTTTGGTTTCTTGCCAAACCACAGTTCATAAGGCGTCGTCTCAATGGATTTTGATGGTGCCCTATTCAACATGAATGCAGTTGTCTTTAATGCATAACCCCAAAACGATATCCAATCGGTAAGAGACATCATTGATCGCACCATATCAAATAAAGTGCGGTTACGACGTTCGGACACACCATAACGTTTGTGGTGTTCCAGGTGGCGTGAGCTGTGAAACTATTCCACATTGTTTTAATTGAAGACCAAACTCGTAACTCAAATATTCATCTCCATGATCAGATTGCAGAAACTTTATTTTCTTGTTACGATGATTTTCCACTTCACTCTGAAATTCTTTGAACCTTTCAACTATTTCAGGCTTATGTTTCATCAAGTAGATATACCCATATTTACTCAAATCATCTTGTGAAGGTCAGAAAATAATGATACTTGCCACGAGCATCAACACTCATTGGATCGCATACATCGGTATGTATTATTTCCAATAAGTCAGTAGCTTGTTCCATTGTTCCGGAGAATGGAGTTTTAGTCATCTTTCCCAAAAGGCACGGTTCGCAAGCATCAAATGATTCATAACCAAGTGATTCCGAAAATCCATCTTTATGGAGTTTCTTCATGCGCTTTACACCGATATGACCCAAACGGCAGTGCCACAAATAAGTTGCACTATCATTATTAACTTTGCATCTTTTGGCATCAATATTATGAATATGTGTATCACTACGATCGAGATCCAACAAACTATTTTCATTGGGTGTATGACCATTTGAAGGTCTTATTCATGTAAACAGAATAACAATTATTTTTTAACTTCAAATGAATAACCGTATCACAATAAACATGATCAAATCATATTCATGCTCAACGCAAACGCTAAATAACATTTATTTAGGTTTAACACTAATCTCGAAAATATAGGGAGTGTGTGATGATGATCATATCAATCTTGGAACTTATTTCCAACACTCATCGTCACTTCCATCTCAACTAGTCTTTGCTTATTATGTAACTCCTGTTTCGAGTTACTAATCTTAGCAACCGAACAAGTATCAAATACTCAGGGGCTACTATAAACATTAGTAAGGTACACATTAATAACATGTATATCAAATATACCCTTGCTTACTTTGCCATCCTTCTTATCCACCAAATATTTGGAGTAGTTCCACTTCCAGTGACCATTTCCTTTGCAGTAGAAGCACTCCGTTTCAGGCTTAGGTCCAGCTTTGGGCTTCTTCACGGGAGTGACAACTTGTTTGCCATTCTACTTGAAGTTTCCCTTTCTTTCCCTTTGCCCTTTTCTTGAAACTAGTGGTCTTGTCAATCATCAACACTTGATGCTCTTTCTTGATTTCTACCTTCGTTGATTTCAACATCACGAAGAGCTTGGGAATCACTTTCGTCATCCCTTGCATATTATAGTTCATCACGAAGTTCTACTAACTTGGTGATGGTGACTAGAGAATTCTCTCAATCACTATCTTATCTGGAAGATTAACTCCCACTTGATTCAAGCGATTGAAGTACCCAGACAATCTGAGCACATGATCACTAGTTGAGCGATTCTCCTCCATCTTTTAGCTATAGAACTTTGTTGGAGACTTCATATCTCTCAACTCGGGTATTTGCTTGAAATATCAACTTCAATTCCTGGAACATCTCATATGGTCCATGACGTTCAAAACGTCTTTGAAGTCCCGATTCTAAGCCTTTAAGAATGGTGCACTAAACTATCAAGTAGTCATCATATTGAGCTAGCCACACGTTCATAACATCTGCATCTGCTCCTGCAATAGGTTTGTCACCTAGCGGTGCATTAAGGACATAATTCTTCTGTGCAGCAATGAGGATAAACCTCAGATCACGGATCCAATCCGCATCATTGCTACTAACATTTTTCAACACAATTTTCTCTAGGAACATATCAAAATAAACATATGAAAGCAACAACGCGAGCTATTGATCTACAACATAATTTGCAAAATACTACCAGGACTAAGTTCACGATAAATTTAAGTTCAATTAATCATATTACTTAAGAACTCCCATTTAGACAGACATCTCTCTAGTCATCTAAGTGATCATGTGATCCAAATCAACTAAATCATGTCCGATCATCATGTGAGATGGAGTAGTTTTCAATGGTGAACATCACTATGTTGATCATATCTACTATATGATTCACGCTCGACCTTTCGGTCTCCGTGTTCCGAGGCCATATCTATATATGCTAGGCTCGTCAAGTTTAACCTGAGTATTCCGCGTGTGTAACTGTTTTGCACCCGTTGTATTTGAACGTAGAGCCTATCACACCCGATCATCATGTGGTGTCTCAGCACAAAGAACTTTCACAACGGTGCATACTCAGGGAGAACACTTCTTGATAATTAGTGAGAGATCGTCTTAAAATGCTACCGTCAATCAAAACAGAATAAGATGTATAACAAATAAACATCATATGAAATCAAAATATGTGACATGATATGGCCATGATCATCTTGCGCCTTTGATCTCCATCTCCAAAGTACTATCATGATCTCTATCGTCACCGGCACGACACCATGATCTTCATCATCTTGATCTATATCAATGTGTTGTCACATGGTCGTCTCGCCAACTATTGCTCTTGCAACTATTGCTATCGCATAGCGATAAAGTAAAGCAATTATTTGGCACTTGCATCTTTATGCAACAAAGAGACAACCATAGGGTTTCTGCCAGTTGCCGATAACTTCAACAAAACATGATCATCTCATACAATAACTTATATCTCATCACGTCTTGACCATATCACATCACAACATGCCCTGCAAAAACAAGTTAGACGTCCTCTACTTTGTTGTTGCAAATTTTACGTGGCTGCTACGGGCTTAGCAAGAACCGTTCTTACCTACGCATCAAAACCACAATGATAGTTTGTCAAGTTGGTGCTGTTTTAACCTTCGCAAGGACCGGGCGTAGCCACACTCGGTTCAACTAAAGTTGGAGAAACAGACACCCGCTAGTCACCTGTGTGCAAAGCACGGCGGTAAAACCAGTCTCGCGTAAGCGTACGCGTAATGTCAGTCCGGACCGCTTCATCCAACAATACCGTTGAACCAAAGTATGACATGCTGGTAAGTAGTATGACTTGTATCGCCCACAACTCACTTGTGTTCTACTCGTGCATATAACATCAACGCATAAAACCTAGGCTCGGATGCCACTGTTGGGGAACGTAGTAATTTCAAAAATTTCCTACGCACACGCAAGATCATGGTGATGGCATAGCAACGAGAGGGGAGAGTGTTGTCCACGTACCCTCGTAGACCGTAAGTGGAAGCGTTATGACAACGCGGTTGATGTAGTCGTACGTCTTCACGATCCGACCGATCCAAGTACCGAACATACGGCACCTCCGAGTTCAGCACACGTTCAGCTCGATGACGATCCCCGGGCTCCGATCCAGCAAAGTGTCGGGGATGAGTTCCGTCAGCACGACGGCGTGGTGACGATGATGATGTTCTACCGGCGCAGGGCTTCGCCTAAACTCCGCGACGATATGACCGAGGTGGAATATGGTGGAGGGGGGCACCGCACACGGCTAAGGAACGATCCGTAGATCAACTTGTGTTATTGTGCCTAGAGGTGCACCCCTGCCCCCGTATATAAAGGAGCCAGGGGGAGGGGTTCGGCCGGCCAGGAGGGGCGCGCCAGGAGGAGTCCTCCTCCCACCGGGAGTAGGACTCCCCCCCCCTTCCTTGTTGGAGTAGGAGAGAAGGAAAGAGGGGGAGATGAGGAAGGAAAAGGGGGATGCACCCCTTGTCCAATTCGGACCAGAGGGGGGCTGCGCCCCTCCTTCCTTTCGACCTCTCTCCTCTATTCACGTATGGCCCAATAAGGCCCATATACTCCCCGGCGAATTCCCGTAACTCTCCGGTACTCCGAAAAATACCCGAATGACTCGGAACCTTTCCGAACTCCGAATATAGTCGTCCAATATATCGATCTTTACGTCTCGACCATTTCGAGACTCCTCGTCATGTCCCCGATCTCATCCGGGACTCTAAACTCCTTCGGTACATCAAAACTCATAAACTCATAATATAACTGTCATCGAAACCTTAAGCGTGCGGACCCTACGGGTTCGAGAACTATGTAGACATGACCTAGAACTATTCTCGGTCAATAACCAATAGCGGAACCTGGATGCTCATATTGGCTCCTACATATTCTACGAAGATCTTTATCGGTCAAACCGCATAACAACATACTTTGTTCCCTTTGTCATCGGTATGTTACTTGCCCGAGATTTGATCGTCGATATCCAATACCTAGTTCAATCTCGTTACCGGCAAGTCTCTTTACTCGTTACGTAATGCATCATTCCGTAACTAACTCATTAGCTACATTGCTTGCAAGGCTTATAGTGATGTGCATTGCCGAGAGGGCCCAGAGATACCTCCCCGACAATCGAAGTGACAAAACCTAATCTCGAAATACGCCAACCCAACATGTTCCTTTGGAGACACTTGTAGTACTCCTTTATAATCACCCAGTTACGTTGTGACGTTTGGTAGCACCCAAAGTGTTCCTCTGGTAAACGGGAGTTGCATAATCTCATAGTTATAGGAACATGTATAAGTCATGAAGATAGCAATAGCAATATACTAAACGATCAAGTGCTAGGCTAACGGAATGGGTCAAGTCAATCACATCATTCTCCTAATGATGTGATCCCGTTAATCAAATGACAACTCTTTTGTCCATAGCTAGGAAACATAACCATCTTTGATAAACGAGCTAGTCAAGTAGAGGCATACTAGTGACACTATGTTTGTCTATGTATTCACACATGTATTATGTTTCCGGTTAATACAATTCTAGCATGAATAATAAACATTTATCATGAAATAAGGAAATAAATAATAACTTTATTATTGCCTCTAGGGCATATTTCCTTCACCGAGATCATGGAAGCAAGGACATGGATGACAATTGGATCAAGCGCAAATTCCTCAAGGCCATGATGCCCTACAACAAGGCCATGTCCTCCGTCATTCGTCAAAGACCGGACTTCCACTCCATGACTTCAAGTGAAGTGTTGGATGAGTTCGTTGCTATGAGCATCTTGGAAAAGACCGCCGACAATGCGGTGCTTCGTTCTCAAAGGGCAAAGAAGCCCAACCTTGCTTTGAAGGCCAAGGTTATTATGGAAGAAGAAGAAGAAGTGGAAGATGACGAGAGCAACCCTGAAGACACCAAGTATGATTATCATGAGCACATGGCCCTTGCTTCAAGACAATTTTGGAGCAAGAAGAATACAAGACCCAACTTCAACAAGAACAACTCAAGTGGCGTCAAGGGCAAGCAACGAGTTAGAACTTGCTTCAACTGTGGCAATGTGAGCCATTTCGTTGCGGATTGTCCTTACGAGAAGCGGGAAGACAATGGTGGCAAATTCATCTGAAAGGACAAAGCCAAGTCCTTCCCCAACAAGAACAACTTCGCCAAGAAGACTCCCACTCGTGAGTTGGTGGTTCAAGAAGAATACCAAGAGGATGACGATGATGATGAAAATGGAGAAGCAATGGCCATGGCATCCGTTGCCATTGCTACTACTCCACCGGTGTCTCTCTTTGATTCACCCAACGAAAACATCACCGCCAAGTGCCTCATGGCTAAAGCTTCAAACAAGGTAACCCCCAACATCACAACCACCATCATTACTAATCCCTCCTTGGAGGATTGCATTGATGAACATGATGGGTCTAATGAGGAAGTGAATGAATTTGAGTCTTTCATGAGTAAGCTCAAGGGCAAGTCCAAGAAGCATTTTGTTGCTCTCTTGGAACAACTTGGTGAGGCCAATGACATGATCGAGGCTCACGAAGAAACCATCTCTAAGATGGAAGGTCATAGTTGTGACTATGCCGATGAGATATTGGATCTCTCTAATGCTCTTGAGGAAGAGCGTGTTCATCGTTTGACTTTTGAGGAGTCACACAACGATGACCATGCTAAGTTAAAGAAAGGTCTTGATCATGCTCTTGTCATGTCTCGTGTGCTAACTTCCGAGAAGGCTAAACTTGGCGTTGATCATGCTAGACTCAAAGAGGAGTTTGAGATACTTGACAAGGCCCACAAGGTCTTGCAGGGTGCTCACGCTAACCTTAAAGAGTCTCATGCTCAACTCCAAGTTGAGCTAACCAAGGAAAAGGCCACCTTTCCTCATATAGTATTAATTGATAATGCATGTGCTACTAACCCATGTTGTGAGCATGTGCATCTTGTGGAGGAGAATGCCAAATTGAAGGATCAACTTGAGAAAGGCCTTGTGACATGCATTCAAGGTGAGAAGAACCTCAACGACCTTTTGAGCAATCAAAAGGAAGTTGTGGCCAAGGAAGGAATTGGGTTTGCACTCAAATCCAAGAGCAAGAAGAAGAAGAACGACAAGACCAAACGTCCTCCTCCTCTCAAGCAAACTTTTGTGAAAGAGGGAGAGGGTGCTCCTAAGGAGAAGAAGGAAAAAGTGAAGGGAGTTGACGTCCAAAAGGGCAAAAGCATTTCCTCCAACAAAGTCGGCGACTTTAACCCGTCATATGTGTTGTGCCGTGCAAGTGATGGACATGTTTATGCTAAATTTGTTGGTTCTCCTTATGAGTACATTGAGTGGTCTATTTGGGTTTCTAAGACCCTTGTTACTAACATCAAAGGACACATTACTAAATGGGTACCTAAAACCAAGCATTGATCTCTTGTAGGTGTTTGCTTCCGGTGGGGGATCATGGTTGCTTGATAGTGGAGCAACAAATCATATGACCGGAAGCAAGGACTTGGTGGTGGACATGCAAAAGATTCCATCTATGCCCACCAATGTTGAGTGGGGTGATGCCTCACATTCTAAGGTATTGGGTCTTGGCAAGGTTGTCGTTTCTCATGATCTAACGATCGAGAAAGTCATGCTTGTTGAGTCCCTTGCATAAAATTTGCTTTCCGTTCGTCAACTTGCACTCATGGGTTTTGCTACTTTCTTTGACATTGATACCGTGGCCCTCTTGTGGAGCAAGACTCTTAAAGTAGCCTTTGTTAGGCATGTCGAGAACGGTCTCTATGTGATTAACTTTTCGGAGCGACCCACTAAGACCGCGACATGTCTAATGACTAAAGTTGACGTGGGATGGCTTTGGCATCGCCATTTGGCCCACGTTAATATGAGATCTTTGCAAAGTCTTCTCAAGGGGGACCATGTCTGTGGACTAACAAATGTTAGTTTTGCCAAAGATCGTGCTTGCAGTGCCTGTATTGAAGGAAAGCTTCATGAGAAGGCTCACCCTCCATCAACCATCATCTACTCGAAGAGACCCTTGGAGCTCCTTCACATGGATCTATTTGGGCCTCCATCTTTTGATAGTCTTGGAGGAAGAAAGTATTGCTTGGTGATTGTGGATGACTATTCAAGATACACTTGGGTATACTTCTTCAAGAGGAAGAGTGAGACTCAACAAACCGTCATCGACTTTGCAAATGAAGCTCAACATCAACATAATGCAAAAATCTTGACAATAAGAAGTGACAACGGCACCGAGTTCAAGAACTACACCTTGGATGAGTTTCTTAGTGATGAGGGGATCAAGCATCAATATGCTGCACCTTATACCCCTCAACAAAATGGTGTAGCGGAGAGGAAGAACCGGACGTTGATGGATGCGGCAAGGACCATGATGGCGGAGTTCAAGTCTCCATACAACTTTTCGGCCGAAGCCATCAACACCGCATGTCATGCATCCAATCGGCTCTATCTCCGCAAAGGCTTGAACAAGACTCCATATGAGATTCTCACCGGCAACAAGCCCAACCTCAAGTACTTCCGGGTGTTCGGTTGTAAGTGTTTCATTCTCAAGAAAGGTGTTCGTTTGTCTAAATTCGAGGCTAGAGCTCATGAGGGCATATTTGTTGGTTATGCTATAGACTCTCATGCTTACCGTGTTCTCAACAAGTCCACCGGACTCATTGAGGAGACGTGTAACGTGGAGTTTGACGAAAATAACGGCTCCCAAGTGGAGCAAAGTGGTACTTGTGATGTAGGTGATGAAATTCTTCCCCAAGCCATAAGAAGAATGGGTATTGGTCATATACTACCCATTGAGGAACCCCTTGTGGCCAAAGGAGAAGGACAACGCTCAAGTGGAGCCATCACCTCACCAAGACCCACACGCTTCCGAAGAACAAAGTGAAGGCCCTCAACCTTGCGAACAAGACCAAGGGCAAGATCAACCTCAAGATGGTGGTGAACCTCTAAATGATGCCCAAGGTCAAGTTCTCCCCCTCGAGCAAGTTCAAGATCATGAGCAAGCTCAAGATCAAGAACAAGCTCAAGACGGCGCTCAAGATGATCAAGTCAACCCTCCTCCTTCCACACCCGAGGAGGAATTAGAGCGCCGTGCCGCGAAGATTGCTTCCAAGCTCACCACCCAAGGCCATCTCATGGAGAATGTGGTTGGAAGCCTAAGAAAGGGGGTAAGCACTCGTAGACAATTAGCAAACTATTGTGAACATCACGCGTTTGTCTCTTGTGTTGAACCCCAAAAGGTTTATGAGGCGCTCGAAGACTCAGATTGGCTCAATGCCATGCATGAAGAACTCAACAACTTCGAGTACAACAAAGTATGGAGATTGGTGCCAAGGCCATCGGGGGACCACAACATCATTGGAACCAAGTGGATCTTCAAGAGCAAGCAAGATGCTCATGGGAACATCGTTCGCAGCAAGGCAAGATTGGTAGCACAAGGCTACTCCCAAGTCGAGGGTATCGACTATGGTGAAACCTTTGCTCCCGTTGCTCGTCTTGAATCCATACGTTTGTTGATTGCTTATGCTTCCCATCACAACTTTAAGTTGCAACAAATGGATGTGAAAAGTGCTTTTCTTAATGGTCCTATTAATGAGTTGGTCTATGTCAAGCAACCCCCCGGGTTCGAGGATCCCTACTTCCCGGATCATGTGTATCAACTCGATAAGGCACTTTATGGCCTTAAACAAGCCCCACGTGCATGGTATGACCACCTTACCGAGTTGCTACAAGATCGTGGATTTGAGGTGGGGCTAATCGATCCCACTCTTTTTACTAAGAAGGTCAAAGGGGAGTTGTTTGTATGCCAACTATATGTTGATGATATTATCTTTGGTTCTCCTAACAAAGCTTTCAATGAGGAATTTGCCGCTCTCATGACCTCCAAGTTCAAGATGTCTTCGATGGGAGAGTTGAAGTTCTTCCTTGGTTTTGACACCAAACAAAGAAGAGAAGGAACCTTCATCAACCAAGACAAATACACTCAAGACATGCTAAAAAGATTCAAGCTAAGTGATGTCAAGCCGGCTACTACTCCAATGTCCACCAAGTGCCAACTTGACATTGATCCCAATGGTAAAGCGGTGGATCAAAAGGTATATCGCTCCATGATTGGCTCCTTGCTTTACCTTTGTGCATCTAGACCGGATATCATGTTGAGTGTGGGGATGTGTGCACGGTTTCAAGCCGCACCGAAGGAAAGTCACTATGTGGTGGTCAAGCGAATCTTTCGATATTTGGCTCATACCCCAAACTTTGGCTTATGGTACCCAACAGGGGCAAACTTCAAGCTTGAAGGATTTACGGATTCCGATTGGGCGGGAGACAAAGTGGATAGGAAGTCCACTTCCGGAGGGTGCCAGTTTCTTGGGTGCTCTTTGGTGAGTTGGTCTTCCAAGAAGTAAAGTTGTGTGTCTCTCTCGTCCACCGAAGCGGAGTATGTGGCGGCCGGTAGTTGTTGTGCACAACTCTTATGGATGAGGCAAACTTTAAAGGAATACGGTGTCATTTGTGACAAAGTGCCTCTTTGGTGTGACAACAAAAGTGCCATCAAGATTTCTCTCAACCCGGTGCAACACTTCAAGACGAAGCATATTGAGATTCGGTATCATTTCATCCGAGATCACATTAGGCGAGGGGAGATCGAGCTCAAGTATGTCAACACTCATGATAACCTTGCAGATATTTTCACGAAGCCCTTGGATGAAGCAAGATTTCGCGAGTTAAGGCATGAGCTAAATATCATTGATTCGAGCAATGTGACTTGAACCGTTGCACCCCCCCCCCACCACACTCAACTTGTTGTCTAGTTTAGGTGTAGGCATGGACATAGGGGGAGTGTTGTTCTCTCAATGAACTCTCCCTCCCCCATTATGCATAAAACGATCAACTCTTTCACATTAGCCATTTTTTATGGTACTTGTGCTTCAAAGACGAGTTTTGGTCATGGGCCCAAGGATAATTCTTCGCGGTGCCATACCAATTGACTCAAACATAGGTGGCTCCGGCCACCGCCCTCTCTTGAGAGAGGCCAGAGCTTGCTCTGCTTTCGTGTGGTTGTCTTGAAGGAGTGGGTTCTGGACCGTTGTTAGTGTGTGTGTTGTCTTGTTGGTCTTTCTTTTCTTGGCCTTGCTTTCTCGTTCTCTTTTTGTGCTTAAGCTGTTTGCTTAGAGGCCTTTTTGTTGCTGAGCGGTACTACCGCTGGTGGCGAGCGGTACTACCGCTCCAAGCGGTACTACCGCCCTCCAGCGCGGTACTACCGCTGTGAGGCGCGGGCAGGGGGGTATATCGGGGCAGGGGGAGTTTTCTTCTCCCCCATACCCATTCGCACGCCCCCTCGCTCTGTTCCTCTCTCTCCAGCAACCGGCACTGCGGGAGGGCTCTGGCGGATCTCCCTCTCCGGGGCGTTCCTCTCCATTTTCTTCGGTGGAATCGATCCCCACCTTGTCCTCTTGCCATGGATGCCGGTATTGCCCCCGTTCCCTCCTTCTTCTTGTCTAGATTTCCAATCTAGCATCTTAGGGGCAGTAGCAGTTGCATCTCTAGATTTTTGGCCAAATCCAGGCTTGAGTAGGATGGAGAAAGCTTCTAGGCAGTTTGGATTGATGTTTGGTTGGAGTATTTTTGAATTTGGTAGGACGGTAGTGCCGGATCTGACCACGGTAGTAGGAAACTGATGTTTCCCCGTCTCGAGCAGTACTACCGCTCTCTCCAAAGTGGTACTACTGCTCTCTGTGGAGCGGTACTACCGCTTGTAGGTCGCGGTACTACCGCCCTCTACCAGTTTCCATCATGCTCTTACCTCTCAGTGATCTTTTTGCTCGTGTTTGTGGCTTATGCTCGTTCTTTTTGGTTGTTTGCGTGTTCTTGTGTGTGGTTCCAGGTGATGAGCTTCCTGAGCATCCGGCTCGTCGTGTCAACCCCGGTCGTGCCACGTCCAAGCGTTACCGCACCACTGAGTCTGCCGGAGGTTCCTCAAGTGCTCCACCTCCACCTCAACTCCAAAAGAAGACTGGTGTCAAGCCGAAGCACTCTGGCAAAACCGTGACAGAAATGCAACCCAAGGAGTTCTGGGCAAGGCGTCGCCGCAACCCTTATGAGGTAGACCAAGATCCCACTTTGGTCAACCGTCCGTTCTGGAACAGGTTCCAGTTTGCTATCTTCTTTGATGTTCTCAAAGCCAAGAAGAACCTCTTTGTCAACGTGCACTCCATCGACACCGACCATATGGAAAAGGATCCTGAATACTTTGGTGAAGCTCTTCATATGTGCACTCAACTGAACATTCTTGGGGTCATGCTATTCAACAAAGATTATGATGCTGATATTGTGGCCCAATTCTATGCCACGGTTCATCTCGGGACTGATGAGGACAGGACACTGACTTGGATGACCAATGGCAAGTTACTTTCAGTCAAGTGGAAAGCTTTCATGGATTTGATTGGGGTGCAAGATCTAGGACTTGAGTCTCCTGTCGGCTTTCGCCCACACCGCAACATCAACACCACTCACAAGAGAGCTCTATGGCCCTACTGCACTTTGAGGATCAACCCTGAGACGAAGAAGGAAACTTATGAGTTGCCTGCCTATCTGGATATCCTTCACCGTGTCTTCGGAGAGACTCTTTTCCCTCGTATCGGGAATCTGGACCAGGTTCACTCCTATCTCGTGGACATGCTTCTCTTCTGCCAGCGTCAGAAGGAACAGAACACCGGAGAGTCCCTGAATATTTCTCATGTTATGTGGTCTGAGCTGTTATCTGCTATCTCCGAGTGCAAGTGCCCGATTTACGGTCCGTTCATCATGCTGCTTATTGAGAAGGCCTGGGCTCGTGTCTATCCCAAGGTCATGCTGGAGACTGGAGAGTTGGTTTCTCATGACATCAAGCGTTTGAGGAAGAAGGATAACTGGGGCACTCAGGCCCCTAAGACTGGAGTTCCTTCGTCTGCTACTGCCATGGAGACCGAGGAGGAGACTGGGGCTGAGGCTGAGGATGATGATGATGACTACGTGCCTTCTGAGGCAGAGCCCTCTTGGGCAAAGAAGCTCAAGCTCAAGATGAAGAAGTTGTTCTGCATGGAGTCTCATGGTCAGTACATGACTCATGTGGCTGAGAAGAAGGCCCGAAGTCGCCACAAGGAGCTCATGCATCAGTTGGGTGCTACAGTTAACAGTGGATCCGAGGACCAGCTTACTGAGGAGGAGGAGTGGATTCAGCAGCACTGCCCGTGGACCGTTTCTGATGCCGAGCACTTCCCGACCGACGAGGTGGCGCAGATGATCCCGAGATCTGATGTGTGTGTCCCTCTATTGCTATCACCTGGAGCCGTAGCAACACTCCCTCTCCTTTTTGGTGTCTCGATGCGAAAGGGGGAGAGAGTTTAGGGATTTGTGCTTTGTGTCTTCCGTCTTCTGTGTTTGTGTTTTCCTCGCTATTTGCTTTAGTTGGTTTGTGTCAGTGAGACCTAAGTTCCCGTCATATGGTGTGAGACATATGCTACCTTAATCTTTCCAGTATCATTATCTATGTCACTATCTAGCTTATGAGTTGCATGCTTATCCTGTTAAGTTATCTATGCTCCTCTCATATACCCTGCTTAGGTGCTTGGTCGGTCTCTAAAATGTAGGGGGAGCGTTGATCCTAGTATGTATGCCATGCAGTCCAAAGCACTTATCTAGATAGCACACATCTAGGGGGAGCCCATCTACATTTTAGGACGGTGGGGTTTTGCGTTTGTCCTATATCTCTCTTGTTTGTGCAAATCCCGTATTGTTATCAATCCACCAAAAAGGGGGAGATTGTAAGGGCATATTTATCCCCAAGTTGTTTTGGTGATTGATGACAATGCTTTTGCGGACTAATCGTGTTCGTTAAGTTCTTTTAGAGATTCATCCATTGGCATGAGACGATTACCTCCCCTCGGTGTTTTATTCAAGATGGTGTAGCTCCTTCGTTTCGTTGTTGGTGGACTAGTTTCGTAGGAGTCAC
This sequence comes from Triticum aestivum, assembly GCF_018294505.1. NCBI lineage: Eukaryota > Viridiplantae > Streptophyta > Magnoliopsida > Poales > Poaceae > Triticum > Triticum aestivum. The sequence goes on from NC_057807.1 coordinate 284,704,560, forward strand.
CGTACTATCAAGAGGGGATCCGCTTTGGTAAGGCTAGGGTGGAATCAACACATACACATCCTTATCACTCCCGGCGTCTTCCTTCCGCATCATTGGAGCTGCCTTTCCCTCCGTACCTGCTCCGTCCTGTCCCAGCGGTAGTACCGCCGAAGCTCATCAAGCGACAGTACCGCTCCAAGAGCGGTAGTACCGCTCTCAGCGGTAGTACCGCTCCCAGAGCGGTAGTACCGCTTGTTGTGACGCCCGGGTATTTAGCTACAGTAATTCCCTGCTAATGATGCCACGTCACTTCGATTACTTTCACTAATCTCATGATTAGTTCGGAACCGATTCAAATTCATATTCAAAATCAAGAAAACAATAAACGTTTTCAAAAGCCAAAACAAAAATGTTCGGTGGGTGCCAAACATTGCACTGGTAATTATTGTGGAGAAAACAAATTTTTAGAAAATGCCTAATTATTTTAAAGTGAATTAAAACAGAAAGGAAAATAACAAAATAATAAAAAAATGAAAGGAAAACAAAACAAAATGTAAAACAACAGAACCCCCCTTCCTTGGGCCGTTCGGCCCAACAGGGCTACCAGGCCCCCCTGGCCGGCCCACCCCGCCTCCCTTATTCCCCACTCCTCCTCGTGACCTAGCGAACCACCCCACTTCCCCCCACTCCCTCACGCTTCCCTCCCGATCCGATCTGGATCGGGGCTGCGACCCCGTCGCCGCTCGACAGCCAGGACGCCGACACCGGACCTCGCCGGAGGCCACGTCGCCGGAGCCCCTCCTCGCCGGACTGCCTCCCCTGCGACGCGCCTTCCCCGTCCTCCTCCCCGAGCCCCGCTGCCTCGAACCCTACGGCCCCAGTGAGCGACTCCCGCCTCTCCTCTCTTCCCGGCCATGTCACCGTACTCGCAGCGCCGGGCCGCGCCTCGGGCGCGCTCACCAGCGCTCCGCCCCGCTCCCCTCACCGCCCACGGCCAGTGACCCCGCTCTGCTATCTGCTGCTCCTCATTATGCAGCTTGTGACCCCGTGTCCACCCGCGCAAGTGCAACCACGCCCTCCGGCCGCTGCTCACTCCCCTGCCGCCTAGCACCCGCTCTCGTCGGGATTGCCCTCCCGCACGCGCCGCTCCTACCCCTGCAAGTGCCATCGAGCCATCCTACCGCGCTCCGGCGAGCCTCCCTGGTCGCCTCGGTCCACGCTACACACGCTTCCCCACGCGCCCCTCGCGCTACGCCTCCCCCCGCTGCTGCCTTCCTCACCGCCGCAACTGGCCACCCTTGGCCTCGCCTTCGGCCCCACGCCGGTGACCCCGCGACCGGATGGCCACGGCCTCGCCCCGCAATCGGGCGGGCTACGGCCTTCGCCCGGCGCCCACACCCGTTGCCAGCACACCCGCTAGGCCTCTGGCCACTGACTGCTGGGGCCCAGCCCCAGTAAAAACGAAAACGAATTAAAACAACAATAGTAAAATTAATTAGTTAATTAATTAGTGGACTTATTAACTTAATTAAAACTAGTTAATTAACCTAAGCACTTAGTTTAGTTAATTAATCTGTTAGGTTAATTAACACTCAATGACAGCTGGGACCCACACGTCAGTTTGACCCAGTCAACTGCACAGTTGACTGCTGACGTCAGCATGATGTCATGCTGACGTCATCATTTACTATTCTGGATAATGTTGAAGTAATTAATTAAATTTTAGAAATTAATAAAATCTTTAGAAAATCATATCGTTTAATCCTTAACTCGGATTAAAATACTTTCTACATGAAAGTTGCTCAGAACGACGATACGGATCCGGATACGCAGCCCGTTCATCCGCCACGCGTCCCTAGCATAGTGAACCTGCAACATTTAACCTCCGGTTCATGTGTCCGAAAACGTGAAACACCGGGGATGCTTTCCCGGATGTTCCCCCCCTTCACTAGTATCACCTCATACCGCGTTAGGGCACCCCTAGCACTGTTACTTGTCATGTCATGCATCGCTATGCATCTGTTTGCTTAAGTATTTATTGTTTCTTCCCTCTCTTCTCTCGCTAGACACCGAGACCGACGCCGCTGCTACCTAGTACGACTACGGTGTTGACGACCCCACTCTCTTGCCAGAGCAACCAGGCAAGCCCCCCCCCTTGGTCACCAGATATCGCCTATTCTTCTCTATACTGCTTGCATTAGAGTAGTGTAGCATGTTACTGTTCAGTTACTCCTATTATGTTGCATAGCCTGTCATTGTTGCTACAGTCATTGATACCTTACCCGCATTCCTAAATGCTTAGTATAGGATGCTAGTTTATCATCATTGGCCCTACACTCTTGTCAGTCTGCCTTGCTATACTATCGGGCCGTGATCATTTGGGAGGTGATCACGGGTATATACTACATACATACATACTATACAAATGGTGACTAAAGTCGGGTCAGCTCGTTGAGTACCTGCAAGTGATTCCGGTGTGGGGGCTGAAAGGACAGGTGGCTCCATCCCGGTAGAGGTGGGCCTGGGTTCCCGACGGCCCCCGACTGTTACTTTGTGGCGGAGCGACAGGGCAGGTTGAGACCACCTAGGAGATAGGTGGGCCTGGCCCTGTTCGGCGTTCGCGGATACTTAACACGCTTAACGAGATCTGGGTATTTGATCCGAGTCTGGCCATTTGGTCTATACGCACTAACCATCTACGCGGGAGTAGTTATGGGTATCCCGGCGTCGTGGTATCAGCCGAAGCCTTCTTGACGTCAGCGACGGAGCGGCGCGCGCCGGATTGGACTGCGTTAATGCAACTTCCTTTGTAATGGAGGTTGCTAGGTCTGTTTCCGGCCGCCCTCGCAACATGCAGGTGTGCAATGGGCGATGGGCCCAGACCCCTGCGCGCATAGGATTTAGACCGGCGGGCTGACCTCTCTGTTGTGCCTAGGTGGGGCTGCGACGTGTTGATCTTCCGAGGCCGGGCATGACCCAGGAAAGTGTGTCCGGCCAAATGGGATCGAGCGTGTTGGGTTATGTGGTGCACCCCTGCAGGGAAGTTTATCTATTCGAATAGCCGTGTCCCTCGGTAAAAGGACGACCCGGAGTTGTACCTTGACCTTATGACAACTAGAACCGGATACTTAATAAAACACACCCTTCCAAGTGCCAGATACAACCCGGTGATCGCTCTCTAACAGGGCAACCAGGAGAGGATCGCCGGGTAGGATTATGCTATGCGATGCTATGGAGATGCTACTTGGAGATGCTACTTGGAGGACTTCAATCTACTCTCTTCTACATGCTGCAAGACGGAGGCTGCCAGAAGCGTAGTCTTCGACAGGATTAGCTATCCCCCTCTTATTCTGGCATTCTGCAGTTCAGTCCACTGATATGGCCCTTTACACATATACCCATGCATATGTAGTGTAGCTCCTTGCTTGCGAGTACTTTGGATGAGTACTCACGGTTGCTTTCTCCCCCCTTTTTCCCCCTTTCCTTTCTTTCTGGTTGTCGCAACCAGATGCTGGAGTCCAGGAGCCAGACGCCACCGTCGATGATGACTACTACACTGGAGGTGCCTACTACTACGTGCAGGCGGCTGACGATGACCAGGAGTAGTTTAGGAGGATCCCGGGCAGGAGGCCTGCGCCTCTTTCGATCTGTATCCCAGTTTGTGCTAGCCTTCTTAAGGCAAACTTGTTTAACTTATGTCTGTACTCAGATATTGTTGCTTCCGCTGACTCGTCTATGATCGAGCACTTGTATTCGAGCCCTCGAGGCCCCTGGCTTGTATTATGATGCTTGTATGACTTATTTATGTTTTAGAGTTGTGTTGTGATATCTTCCTGTGAGTCCCTGATCTTGATCGTACACATTTGCGTGCATGATTAGTGTACGATTGAATCGGGGGTGCCACAAGTTGGTATCAGAGCCAACTGCCTGTAGGAATCCCCCTTCCCAACTCTTTGGCCGAAGTTGAGTCTAGTCGATGAAAATTGTTTTACTAACTTGGCTGTGCAGCCCATGGGCCCACGTCGCCATTGGGTGGTATTAGGATCTTTTATTCCTCGACCTATACTCTGGGACTCTGATCTCTCTTCTATTCGGGTTAAATGATTTTGCAAAAAAAAAACTAACTTTAGGTTCTCGAAAATACTTTCTCCCGGAGAGCCCCTCACTCCCGATGATCGTTTGCTACTCCAGAAGATTCCGAAGATACTCGCTGAAGTTCTCTCGAGACTTTGTGCCCACTTCTTTTGCAATTCCCTACCATCGATAAATCCTTATGGATAACTTATTACCCTTGCCATTCTTACATTCATCCCTAGCTGCTCTTGTTATTACAAGATGCATCGAATTGTTCTTCGTCTTTTAAGAATCTTTTGAGCCATTGCATTGCAGATCTTTGCCACATGAATACCCCCTATGGATAATTCCTCACGCTTACCGAGTATCCGTTCTTCCACCGTTGTTCATGTGTTCCACAATGGTCTTCGAATTACTAATCCTCCAAAAAAAAATCCTTAGTAGCTTATTGCTCTGCAATACTTGTCTGCTTGCATTGTGGATGCTTTCCATATGTCTGGCAATATTCGTTAGCATCCTTAGGCACCGTCATTTTGATCCTATTGATTCAACATGAGTGCGAATGCACGCAATCATCAGTTGATCCTTTTAAATTATCTTTCCGACTCAGACGTCACTTTAAACATGAGCTTGATCTCGACCAATCAAATTGTTGTCGATCTTACCCCTAAGCTTACTCAACCTATCCATCCTTAATCAGAGCGTTTGCTTCTGATCTTTTGATTTGGTAATCATAATTCCTTTACATGTGAGCTTTGAATTAGTCAGTTGCTTCTATAAGCCAATGCCTTCGCATTGTTTCTTCCTCTGGTTGTGTGCCGATACTCACATCAGTTTCACTATGGACCGTCGGATCCTTTGTTGAAATATCATCCGACAGTGTCCTTCGTATACAAAAACCTCGAGAAGTTCTTTCCTGGTACATAATGCCTTTGTTAAATTGTATCATCTACTTTCTCAACCTTGCTCTACATTCGAGCTTGTGATATTTACTCTTGAAACTTGTGGTATATGTTTCTAAGAAGCCCCTATGGGTTGACCATATGCCTTCTCTAAACCTTGTGAACCCGAAAGTTTTCACGAGTCATACTCTTCTCGTGCTTCGCTAGATAAAATTTCAACACTGCAACTTCTTCGAAGACGGGAAGTGAATGAAAGGTTATGCATTGAAGAAGTGGGAGTCGACCTTGAACTTTGTGTTCATGCCCATGGACATGATGTAGATCCTATCATGGAAACTTCTTGTAATAATAAATATTTCCTTGATAAATATCATCTGGTAGTTGTGAATTGATCCTTTGCAACCGTGGTTTCGACCATGTTTGTTCTCCTTTGATTTTATTTCTCGGACAAGTTAAATTACTTGCCTTCTGCAGATCAATACGCCTTCCCAACCTCTATTTTGTTCTACCTTCGAGTATTACCCCTAGGTATCTCGAGGATATCAACCCATTGCACTCCATCTTATGAATTTCTGATGAAGTACTATGTTTCCCCATCACAGTCACTCCACGGGTTATGGGTTGTCGTCAACCGAGAACCCCGATTTGTGAATCGAATCAACACTGAGATTTGGTACCCCCAGTACTTTGTGGTTGAGGAGTTTAATACTCCATCCCGTCAGTCCTAGCCTGATCGGCTACATCATTATCGTGCTAATTTTAACTGTGCTACCGGGTCCTTATTCCCGAAGCACAACTTTCGACGATAGCTAAGCTTACGGCGATCGTCCTCGGCATATCATTTCGCCTTGAACAACAATCTTTGATTTCAAGTTTGTATTGTACTAGTGGTTTCTTTGACTTGTTGTCATCGCCGATCAATTACACCTTCATGAAATCTCTCGACAATTGTGTCGGATCACCTTCAACACTTTGACTTCTTCCGAGATGTTAACTGTGTTCATGATGAGAAATACCCTCCTTGCCCTCGATGATTTTATTATCATCGACAACACCCTTGACTTACTTTCATCGCGAGCTTGTCCACATTATGAATACAACCTGCTCTCCAGCTAATGTTGTGTTCTGCCTTGAAGTATTACTGTCTTTTCTATCAAGAATGTTGTGAGGATTGCTCCACCTCTTAAGAATTCTTGAAATAGTGATACTTCTCCCCATCACCTTCTTTATTGGTCCCCGTGTTGTTTCTAACCGGAATACCGATAATTGAACTATGATGTGTGAATTCAAAATTCCTAGCAACCCTATTGCTTTGAAGTGAATGGTCAATAACTCCATTCTAAGTCTTTTGGTTATTGAATCGCCATTCTAACATTGATCATGCTACCTAAGCCCATATTTCGGGTGCACCTTTCAACTAATGTTTAATTATGTATGTTTCCCTCGAGCATACATCACTATATCATCAGATCTGACAAATGTTATCTCTTTGTCCGCATAATTGTGGAAACCCATCTTTTTGGAAATCTCAATGAACTTTTGCTGACTCCATCAGCCACCTCCTCATCCCCTCTTTGGTGTAATGATGAACTATTGTTTTAGGAACCCGCTCCCATAGTTCATTTCCCGAGAATCTTGCAATGTCATTTCATCGAATTTGTGTTGCACCTTTTCTTCTCAGACATCTCGAGTTTGAGGTATCATGACACCAAGCGGATCTGAATCTCGGTCAGATATGATGGTTGGGACAACTTTACAGGAGTTATGATGTTGGTCCTTTGATGACCCGGTAATATGATGTCATGCCTAGCACCCCCCCCCCCCAGCTAGAGGACCATCATTATAATTTCTTTTGCAAGGATAACCATTCTTCCTGGAGGAAACTGTAAAACTTATTTTATAAGTTGCTCCTGATGGATCATTTGTGTATCCAAAGTCAGACCCTTGATTGAAACACCATGTCATTGCTACCTCGAAGCATGACTATGATACCCCGCTCATCAACAAGAACATTGGAGGCGCGATGCTAAATGTTCCTTGGTCAGTTATCCAAACACCATTGTATGCGTAACATCTTGATGAATCCTTGCCTCTTTATCTGAATGGTTGGGTACTTGCTCTCCTACCCTGTATGCCATGTTCTGCTTGCCCATGAGAAGGATATACTCCTAATAATTGTGTGTAATCACATTTTTTCTTCCATTGGTCTGTTTAATCTGATAATCACGTTTTCCTTTCCATTCTTTTGCTTAACCTTTCCTGTAATCTGACTTAACTGAGCAGAGATATTTCCCTGCTTAGGTAAGCACCTTGTTGTACCACTTTGTTTGTAAGACCCTGTTACTATTGTTGATGACATTCCGGTAACCACCGATGGGTGAGAACTTTGCCAATTGGTTCGCCTCGTTCAACGAGCAGGAAAATGGTTTCTCTTTGTTCCTCGTCCTTGGTACCGACATTGTTGCCGACATAGCTGACAAGCTATCCACTGACATGCCTCCCTGTCGCGGTTGTGCAAGATGTCACCGCCTTTCCTACTTTCAACCCACATGGTGGGCCCATAACCCACAGATCCACTGGATCGAAACCTGACTCTTCTTCACAACCCGGATTCTAATGTATACTTTGCACCTGGCTTCGTGTGTGATTCACGAGCTAAATGCTATACCAATATTCATCCTGGGATCAAACACCATGTTATTCTTGTTGTTCAAACCCCCATTCCAGCTTCTGTCTAGTCATCGAATGATTGCCTACCTATTTGAAACTTTGGTACCAGTGTATATTGCACTCAACGAATTCACTGAAATACAACTCGTGGGGTACCTTGTGTATTTCCCATTGAGTTCACCGTCGGATGCCCAGCTTTGTGGAGATGCGTTCTTCCGAAGTTTTTTTCCCCTGGTCGCGTTCGTAGGACGATGGAGATCCCGAAGAAAGGATGACAACTTGGTCATGGTGACTTGAAGCAGAGAAACGAAGACATCAACATAATGGATCGACCTCTGTGAGAAGAGCAACCAAGACTGGGAACACTCGCTAGAATTTCGTAACCAAAACTTTCCCCCTTACTCCCCTCTTAAATCTCGGGACGAGATTTCTTGTAGTGGAGGAGAATTGTGATGCCCGGGTATTTAGCTACAGTAATTCCCTACTAATGATGCTACGTCACTTCGATTACTTTCGCTAATCTCATGATTAGTTCGGAACCGATTCAAATTCATATTCAAAATCAAGCAAACAATAAACGTTTTCAAAAGCCAAAACAAAAATGTTCAGTGGGTGCCAAACATTGCACTGGTAGTTATTGTGGAGAAAACAAATTTTTAGAAAATGCCTAATTATTTTAAAGTGAATTAAAACAGAAAGGAAAATAAATAAATAATAAAAAAATGAAAGGAAAACAAAACAAAATGTAAAACAACAGAACCCCCCTTCCCTGGGCTGTTCGGCCCAACAGGGCTACCAGGCCCCCCTGGCCGGCCCACCCCGCCTCCCTTATTCCCCACTCCTCCTCGTGACCTAGCGAACCACCCCACTTCCCCCCAGTCCCTCACGCTTCCCTCCCGATCCGATCTGGATCGGGGCTGCGACCCCGTCGCCGCTCGACGGCTAGGACGCCGACACCGGACCTCGCCGGAGGCCACGTCGCCGGAGCCCCTCCTCGCCGGACTGCCTCCACTGCGACGCGCCTTCCCCGTCCTCCTCCCTGAGCCCCGCTGCCTCGAACCCTACGGCCCCAGTGAGCGACTCTCGCCTCTCCTCTCTTCCCGGCCATGTCACCGTACTCGCAGCGTCGGGCCGCGCCTCGGGCGCGCTCACCAGCGCTCCGCCCCGCTCCCCTCACCGCCCACGACCGCGTGACCCCGCTCTGCTGTCTGCTGCTCCTCATCATGCAGCCCGTGACCCCGTGTCCACCCGCACAAGTGCAACCACGCCCTCCGGCCGCTGCTCACTCCCCTGCCGCCTAGCACCCGCTCTCGTCGGGATTGCCCTCCCGCACGCGTCGCTCCTACCCCTGCAACTGCCATCGAGCCATCCTACCGCGCTCCGGCGAGCCTCCCTGGTCGCCTCGGTCCATGCTACACGCGCTTCCCCACGCGCCCCTCGCGCTACGCCTCCCCCCGCTGCTGCCTTCCTCACCGCCGCAGCTGGCCACCCTTGGCCTCGCCTTCGGCCCCACGCCGGCGACCCCGTGACCGGATGGCCACGGCCTCGCCCCGCAACCGGGCGGGCTACGGCCTTCGCCCGGCGCCCACACCCGTTGCCAGCACACCCGCTAGGCCTCTGGCCACTGACTGCTAGGGCCCAGCCCCAGTAAAAACGAAAACGAATTAAAACAACAATAGTAAAATTAATTAGTTAATTTATTAGTGGACTTATTAACTTAATTAAAACTAGTTAATTAACCTAAGCACTTAGTTTAGTTAATTAATCTGTTAGGTTAATTAACACTCAATGACAGCTGGGACCCACACGAGTTTGACCCAGTCAACTGCACAGTTGACTGCTGACGTCAGCATGATGTCATGCTGACGTCATCATTTACTATTCTGGATAATGTTGAAGTAATTAATTAAATTTTAGAAATTAATAAAATCTTTAGAAAATCATATCATTTAATCCTTAACTCGGATTAAAATACTTTCTACATGAAAGTTGCTCAGAACGACGATACGGATCCGGATACGCAGCCCGTTCATCCGCCACGCGTCCCTAGCATAGTGAACCTGCAACATTTCACCTCCGGTTCATGTGTCCAAAAACGCGAAACACCGGGGATGCTTTCCCGGATGTTCCCCCCTTCACCGGTATCACCTCATACCGCGTTAGGGCACCCCTAGCACTGTTACTTGTCATGTCATGCATCGCTATGCATCTGTTTGCTTAAGTATTTATTATTTCTTCCCTCTCTTCTCTCGCTAGACACCGAGACCGACGCCGCTGCTACCTAGTACGACTACGGTGTTGACGACCCCACTCTCTTGCCAGAGCAACCAGGCAAGCCCCCCCCCCCCCTTGATCACCAGATATCGCCTATTCTTCTCTATACTGCTTGCATTAGAGTAGTGTAGCATGTTACTGTTCAGTTACTCCTATTCTGTTGCATAGCCTGTCATTGTTGCTACAGTCATTGATACCTTACCCGCATTCCTAAATGCTTAGTATAGGATGCTAGTTTATCATCATTGGCCCTACACTCTTGTCAGTCTGCCTTGCTATACTATCGGGCCGTGATCACTTGGGAGGTGATCACGGGTATATACTACATACATACATACTATAAAGATGGTGACTAAAGTCGGGTCAGCTCGTTGAGTACCCGCAAGTGATTCCGATGTGGGGGCTGAAAGGACAGGTGGCTCCATCCCGGTAGAGGTGGGCCTGGGTTCCCGACGGCCCCCGACTGTTACTTTGTGGCGGAGCGACAGGGCAGGTTGAGACCACCTAGGAGACAGGTGGGCCTGGCCCTGTTCGACGTTCGCGGATACTTAACACGCTTAACGAGATCTGGGTATTTGATCTGAGTCTGGCCATTTGGTCTATACGCACTAACCATCTACGCGGGAGTAGTTATGGGTATCCCGGCGTCGTGGTATCAGCCGAAGCCTTCTTGACGTCAGCGATGGAGCGGCGCGCGCCGGATTGGTCTGCGTTAACGCAACTTCCTTTGTAATGGAGGTTGCTAGGTCTGTTTCCGGCCGCCCTCGCAACGTGCAGGTGTGCAATGGGCGATGGGCCCAGACCCCCTGCGTGCATAGGATTTAGACCGGCGGGCTGACCTCTCTGTTGTGCCTAGGTGGGGCTGCGACGTGTTGATCTTCCGAGGCCGGGCATGACCCAGGAAAGTGTGTCCGGCCAAATGGGATCGAGCGTGTTGGGTTATGTGGTGCACCCCTGCAGGGAAGTTTATCTATTCGAATAGCCGTGTCCCTCGGTAAAAGGACGACCCGGAGTTGTACCTTGACCTTATGACAACTAGAACCGGATACTTAATAAAACACACCCTTCCAAGTGCCAGATACAACCCGGTGATCGCTCTCTAACAGGGCGACGAGGAGAGGATCGCCCGGTAGGATTATGCTATGCGATGCTACTGGAGATGCTACTTGGAGATGCTACTTGGAGATGCTACTTGGAGGACTTCAATCTACTCTCTTCTACATGCTGCAAGACGGAGGCTGCCAGAAGCGTAGTCTTCGACAGGATTAGCTATCCCCCTCTTATTCTGGCATTCTGCAGTTCAGTCCACTGATATGGCCCTTTACACATATACCCATGCATATGTAGTGTAGCTCCTTGCTTGCGACTACTTTGGATGAGTACTCACGGTTGCTTTCTCCCCCCTTTTTCCCCCTTTCCTTTCTTTCTGGTTGTCGCAACCAGATGCTGGAGTCCAGGAGCCAGATGCCACCGTCGACGACGACTACTACACTGGAGGTGCCTACTACTACGTGCAGGCGGCTGACGACGACCAGGAGTAGTTTAGGAGGATCCCAGGCAGGAGGCCTGCGCCTCTTTCGATCTGTATCCCAGTTTGTGCTAGCCTTCTTAAGGCAAACTTGTTTAACTTATGTCTGTACTCAGATATTGTTGCTTCCGCTGACTCGTCTATGATCGAGCACTTGTATTCGAGCCCTCGAGGCCCCTGGCTTGTATTATGATGCTTGTATGACTTATTTATGTTTTAGAGCTGTGTTGTGATATCTTCCCGTGAGTCCCTGATCTTGATCGTACACATTTGCGTGCATGATTAGTGTACGATTGAATCGGGGGCGTCACACTTGTGGTCTTCGGCCGTAGTATCGCAGTGGTTCCGGGCTACTACCGCCTCGCTTCGAGACCAATGTTTTTCGTGTCGGGTTTTACGGTACTAGGAGCGGTAGTAGTGGCGGTAGTACCGCTCCAAGCGGTAGTACCGCTCTTACTCCCGCGGTAGTACCGCTCTGGGGCCAGGACCCTGCCTTCCTCATCAGCGCGGTAGTACCGCTGGGTGGGAGCGGTAGTACCGCTCTGTGCGTGGATGTTTAGTGGGGTAACGGTTGGATTGGTTCCCCCACTATATAAAGGTGTCTTCTTCCCCATAGTTGACCTACCTCTTTCCCCCAAAACTCCATTGTTGCTCCAAGCTCCATTTTCGCCCGATCTCTCTCCCTAGCCAATCAAACTTGTTGATTTGCTCGGGATTGGTTGGGAAGGCCCCGATCTACACTTCCACCAAGAGAAATTTGATTCCCTCTCTTATCCCTAGCGGATCTTGTTACTCTTGGGTGTTTGAGCACCCTAGACGGTTGAGGTCACCTCGAAGCCATACTCCATTGTGGTGAAGCTTTATGGTGGTGTTGGGAGCCTCCGATTGTTGTGGAGATAGCCCCAACTTTGTTTGTAAAGGTTCGGTCGCCGCCTTCAAGGGCACCAATAGTGGAATCACGGCATCTCGCATTGTGTGAGGGCGTGAGGAGAATACGGTGGCCCTAGTGGCTTCTTGGGGAGCATTGTGCCTCCACACCGCTCTAACGGAGACGTACTTCCCCTTAAAAGGAAGGAACTTCGGTAACACATCCTCGTCTCCACCGGCTCCACTCTTGGTTATTTCGTACCTTTACTCTTGCAAGCCTACTTGTGTTGTATCCATTGCTTGCTTATGTGCTAGTTGTTTTTGCATCATATAGGTTGCTCACATAGTTGCATATCTAGACAACCTATTTTGTTGCAAAGTTTAAATTGGTAAAGAAAAGCTTAAAAATTGTTACTTGCCTATTCACCCCCCCTCTAGTCAACCAAATCGATCCTTTCAGAAGTGCTAGTATGAGTCATCTAAAATAATAAATTAGGTCATATAAGATACTAACACATGATACTACTCCCTCCACTCCAATGATAAGGCACACACGTTTCATATTTAACTTTGACCAAGAATTACACAAATATTTTTTTTGTGGCTTTAAAATTATACTATTGAAAAATTCTTTCGAATATTAATTCAATGTTATAACTTTTATCACATATAACATACATTTGATTGGTCTATTTTTTGGTCAAAGTTGATTTTTTAGATGCGTGTGCGCCTTATTCATTATAATGGAGGGAGTATGCATTATGGAGGTAACTCATGATACCCCCTTCCCGCAAAAAAAGCTCATGATACTCCTTTTTTTAATTCCACATATTAGATTCGTCTTGAGTTAGATTTTATAAATTTTGACCAGATTTATATTAAAGTATATCAACATATACAATTATCAAATACATACAACATGAAAGTAAATCGATGATGAACCTAACGACATTGATTTGGTATTTTAAGTGTTGGTATTTTTTTATAAACTTGATAGGACTTCATAAAATTTGACTGGAGATAAACATAATATGCAGAGTAAAAAGAAACAAAAGGAGCACTACACACTACGAAAGTTTTTAGTTAGTGTTGATTGTTCTATAATAACTAGATGATACCCCGCGCGTTGCTGCGGCATTCATAGTGCAAGCAATTTGGACTGAATATTAATAAATATAATTAAAACATAATTTCTACTAATAGATATACATGTAGATATACATTAGCAGACCAGATAAGGTCTAATTGTACATAACATTAAAATGACTTACAATTAGAGAAAAGAGGTATACAGGTAGAAATGTTCTTATTCGTCAAAAAAGAACTTAAGGCATTAAACTCTTACTTGTGTTACAAATACATGCATATATTTCATATGCAGCTACTTATGCTGATCCACTGAATAATAGATATACCAATTTGTTGAGAAAATCCTCGGGCACTAAGAGTAATGGAGACAAAGCCTTTCGATCTGGTTTTGATTTAGTAGCTTCACCACACAACACGTTATATCTTATCCAAGCAACATGAATCTGAAGTAGTAGTCGAATAAATGATTGTATGTCATGACATCTATGTATAGCACATCGGTCGGTCATTGGGAACGACAAAAGAAAGAGTTAAAATCTCACAATTCTACTGAACTAAAACATATGAGAATATGGTTCGGAAACAAAGAAAACAATAGAAAACGCCAAAATTGGGTCAGAATGTCTGCTTTCAGCTAAATGTACCAACTTGCCAACTTGGTTGCTTGCTACATCTCATGAACACACAACATGAATGTAAGTTGATTTAGCAGTATTGTCTGACTCCATGGATACCAAGAACATGTAGCTTCTTTCACCTACATCTTCACAATCAAATATCTTAAACCTCCCATAAAGTAAGTGAATGTATAAAATAGCCTATTATCTAAGAGAAAATATACATGCAGTTGTATCCAGGTTCACGATGAATCACACTTACTTTATTGTTAAACAGCTAAGAAAACATGGATGCAAATAGTAAGCAAGCAAGTAAGAGAGGTATCGATTTTATAAATGGATCATACTCAGGCATAGAGAAAATATGTGTACTTTTCAGCTAATATGAGCACTGTAGGGAGAGGGAGAGGTCACTACTCACCAATGAACATGTTAACTAATGCATAGACACAAACAGTAGAGCGAAATAATAAAGTTGATTTTTTTTAAGATTAATATGTAAGACTACATGTGGAAAACTAATCAGTGTGTCAAACGCCTTGAGATGACTATCTGCATAACAAATAAGCGAAATTCATGATACTATATATAAGCCGGCGAACATAATTCCATGCGAAGATATATCTAGCAATCAGTTGACTTCCCTCTGTACAGCTAGCAAAAGTGGATGTATTCAGTCATTTGTGAACAAACTCATGAGAATAAAATAAATATTGACAACTCAGGTGCAACTTATTGTGGCAGTAAAGCGGCAAGGCATTAGCGGAGGATTGGAATTAGAGGGAATCTAAACTAACCTCATGAAGGAACTGGAAGAGACACCGGCAGATAGCAGGGCTCCAAATTCGTCCCATCCATCTTCATTGCGCTACCAGTAGGCGACCTACCAACATGTTGACTGCAACTTACGAATCAAAAATTCAGCTCATGTTGGAGACAAATATCATAGAGTAAATGGAGAAAACCAAAAGGGATGGCTCACCGATGTAGTTCAGATTTCAATCAGGGCACAAGAGAGAGGAGGAACAGAGGTAAAACAGCAGCACCGCCGCCGATTCGACGACGACACAGAGCACCAGATCGATTTCCATCATCAATGACACTACAGTCCGAGGGAGCCACCGGATGCGCCGTGGACCGGCGACCATGACAGAGAATGCACGAGGAGATCTCTTCCCAGGCGGCGCACTGCATACTACTGCAGGGGAAAACGGGAAAGCCTTTATTTAAGGAGAGAGAGAGGGAGGAGGAGGAGGAGGAGGATGAAACAGAAAGCCAGGCGGGGGTGGGGGCAGGACGGCTGTTCTTCTTCTTAGCATGACCTTTGAGCTTTTTTCCTGCAGTGAGTTGAGACCATTGGGCTTCGGTGGTAACTTAAAGGCTAAAAATGTAGCAACGAAATTAGTAAAATGGGAAAATAATTGATGATGTGGCAGGATGCTGAGGTGGATAGGCTGCATGTTGAGAGAATTGGTTGTAGTGGGGATCAACTTCTTAAGAATGTAAGATAAGGCGGATGCATGAACTGCGAGCTCTTAAATGTTGATTAACTTTGAGATCTAAAAGCATATCAATTCTAAATTCTTTCGCACTTTTGGTAATCAGGTACTCAAACAAACATGTTGTGCGCCGTACCTGTTAACCCAGGCATGTACCACCGTCATTGTGGAGAGGGCTAATGTGCAAAAAACTTTCAACACACACCCACTACTAAAAATTCCATCCATCTTCTTGCCCCATTAGTTCATCCTCCTCCCGTCCTCAGATCAGATCCGATCTCTGGCTCGCACCGGCCGGGTGAGACGACGCACGAGCGATCCCCTTCCCCTCCCCTTCGACTGCGGCACTATTGATGCAGTATCATATATCAATATCATACGCATGATACTCTCTTTGTTTCTTTTTATTCTGCATACTAGATTTGTCTTAAGTTAAATTTTGTAAAGATTGACCAACTTTATATTAAAAAAACCAGCATCCGCAATATCAAATACATACAACACGAAAGTATATTACACGATGAATCTAATGATGTTGATTTGACATTTTGAATGCTGGATTTTTTTTTCTATCTTAAGACAAACTTAATACGCAGAGTAAGAACCCCCAGAAGGAATACTACCCATTACGGGAGGTTTTAGTTAGTGTTGATGTTGATTTGTTGTATAATAATAAGGCGATCCGTGAACTGCGAGCTCTTAAATGTTGATTAACTTTGAGATCTAAAAGCATATCAGTTCTAAATTCTTTGGTACTTTTGGTGATTAGGTACTCAAAAACAAACATGCGGTGCACTGTACTTGCTAAGCTTGGCGTGCACCGCTGTCATTATGGAGACGCTGGAGGGCTAATGTGCAAAAAGACTTCCAACAGACACCCCACTACTAAAAATTCCATCCATCTTCTCTGCCCCGTTGGTTCCTCCTCCTCCCGTCCTCAGATCAGATCCGATCTCTCGCTCGCTCGCTCGCTCGCACCGGCCGGGCGAGACGACGCACGACCGACCCCCCTCCCCTCCCCTCCGACTGTGTCCTCTCGCCACCGCCGTCTGCCGCCATGGCGGCGGCTAACGCCCCCATCGCCATGCGCGAGGCCCTCACGGTAACACGCGCGCGCATCATGCTGCCCGCCCCCCTTTCGGGAGTCAGATCAGATCTCCCGGCAGGGGTCGGAGCTTGCGGCCGACCGACTCGACTGACTGACTGACTGACTGACTCGTCGTCCATGGCGTTGTTGCTTGCAGCTGACGAGCCTGGGGATCGCGCCGCAGTTCATCACCTTCACCCACGTCACCATGGAGTCGGACAGGTACATCTGCGTCCGGGAGACCTCGCCGCAGAACAGCGTCGTCATCATCGACATGGCCATGCCCAGCCAGCCCCTCCGCAGGCCCATTACCGCCGACTCCGCGCTCATGAACCCCAACACCAGGATCCTCGCGCTCAAAGGTAGATCTCGCCGACCCCCTTGCCTCTGGGATCTCGTTTTCATACTTGCTGCGGCTTCCATCCTAGTCGGCCGCAGGATCTGTCAGAATTGGTCGGTGATCTCATCATTTAGCTGCTTACTTAGTACAATGTGCAAATGGTGCAGTGGCTATTAATTTGCATTGAAACCTGAGATCAAGTTTCAGCTGGGGATCTGGTAGTTTAGAGTGGCGATTGACAGTCATTTCCATACTTACAATGATGAATAGCACAGTATCTCAGTGATGACTATGCTTGATCTTTTTGAAGCTACGAGCCCTAGGTGGAATAATGGCTTCTCACTGTTTGCATACATAGATAATTCAGTTATGGTAATATGCCAATGTCAGAAAGACAGCTTGGTGATCTGATATCTTAAAATTGCCGAACAGCGATGAATACATATGTTCTAGAATTTGAAAAATGAATGCTCCCATGAAAGGTCACGTACATACTTTCAAGCTTGTGCTGATGTCTACTGACATCCTACACTTTAAATGCGCGTGCTTATTGGTTGTGCACAGAGATCAGAGTTTCCATGGATTGCATGGCGTCTATTTTGCCTATACTGTAACCATGACCATGACTTAGATTCCTTGTAGTTGAGCTTAGCTTGGACTTTCTATAGGTCATCGTAAGAGTTAATATATGAACCTGTGCGAGCCATTGTACGCTGTTCTCATTTGAATCAATGACTTCTCCACGAACTGGATCTGCCTGTATTGTCTACGGCCTACTTTTGTCAAGGAAAATGCTACCTTTGTTTTGAAGGAAAACTGTAGGGTAGGATACGGCAGTATGCATATTATTTAACAACTAAAACGAAATATGCACAAGATATGGACGTGGAGGAATATGGAAATTACATACACTGATTGCTAGGCATAAACTGGATATACAATTGAATTATCCCAGGCACAGAACTTCCATATCTTCTCGTTTAAGCCTAAAGGCTTTTTGTCAATATGTTTTTTTAAAATCGAATGCTCCCTTATCACCAGTCCTCTTTGTTTTGGCTAGTTAGTTGTGATGAAGTAGAACTTGCATGTAAAATACCCATTTGATGTGATATATTTTTTTACGATGCTTTCTATTCCCTCTGTAAAGAAATATAAGCGCGTTTAGATCACTACTTAGTGATCTAAACACTCTTTTATTTCTTTACGGAGGGAGTACATTCAAATAGTGATATCGGTTGTGCATTTAAACGGTAGCTGCCAGGTAATGTTCTTCCTGAATCAGAATTGTCTACTTGCAGAATCAGAATTGTCTATCTTAAATTTGATAATTTTTTTATGATGCTTTCTACATACAAATACAATAGTGATATCCATTCTGCAGATAAACAGATAGCTGCGAAGTGATGTTCTTGCAGAATCAGAATTGTCTATCTTAAATCGTTTTTAGTTGAAATGACTGGTTCATGCATCGATTTGCATAGAGTTTGTCTGGTTGCTACATAGCTGCTTGGGTTTATTTTTTTTCTGTAGAAAATGCATATTCATGCTTAAGCATTACTGTATATTTACTTTGATCTATGTATTTCAGGAGTTTACGAATAGACACGATAACATTCACCTAATTATTTTTGCAGCTCAAATACCTGGAACCACACAGGATCACCTGCAAATCTTTAATATTGAAGCTAAAACTAAAATCAAGTCACACCAGATGCCAGAGCAGGTAAATGTTTTGAATTATTTTCAAGTGTTCTTGCTCCTTTTGTTTAAATGCTAATATGTAATCTTACTCGATACATTATCTTGCATATCTCCTCTTCTACAATTGCAGGTTGTGTTTTGGAAATGGATCACCCCAAAGTTGCTGGGTTTGGTAACACAGGCATCAGTTTATCACTGGTCAATTGAAGGTTACTCCTTTGACAAATCATAGTTATTATCGGTTTAAGTGCTTCCAGCTTTGCATGATTTGGCTGCTATGCATACAAAACCAAGATAATCATCGCTTGCTTTCGTTGGGATGCAGGAGATTCTGAGCCCATTAAGATGTTCGATAGGACAGCTAATTTGGCGAATAATCAGATTATCAACTATCGGTGTGATCCAGCGGAGAAGTGGCTCGTGCTTATCGGAATTGCACCTGGTGCTCCGGAGGTATGCTTAACAGGCATTCTTGATATTTGTCATCGTAACGTAGTGCACTGCTGTGTTCAGAATTGAACGCAATATAAAGACAACAATTGCTTTTGCCTCTCTTGCTGACATTTCTATCTCGATGATTTTTGACCCCTCTTAGTGTGTAAGAATATAATTTATAATTTTCCAAAATCCGAAGCAAATTTACCAGAGTGAGCCAGCAAGCAGTTGTTGTAGGCACTTATTAAACGATATACTTTGTCATATGTGCTTCTCATATTGACGAGCTTTCCTTTTCACCTATCAGAGGCCACAGCTGGTAAAGGGAAATATGCAACTTTTTTCTGTGGATCAGCAGCGTAGTCAAGCACTTGAAGCCCATGCTGCTTCTTTTGCAACATTCAAGGTACTGTTCAGTTATTTAGTGCTGCTTATATAATTGTTTATCTTCTAGTGTTTAACAACTGTGCTTGGTTTTCCTAACCAGGTTCCTGGCAACGAGAACCCATCCACCCTCATCTGTTTTGCTTCTAAGGCATCTAATGCTGGAACAATTACTTCTAAGTTGCATATTATTGAACTGGGCGCCCAGCCAGGTTTGCGTTTAGAACCCTGAAGTTCTACTTTTCAGTATTTTTGTTTCTGCATTCAAATTCAAATTCTTAGTAGAGCAAACTTGTCTTGCATGGCCATTAGAATTTTGCTTTTATTTTGTTTAAATTCGTTCCTCTGTTCTTATTACTTTTGTTGTCGGTTCATTTTATGCAGGGAAACCTGGCTTTTCCAAGAAACAAGCCGATCTCTTCTTCCCACCAGATTTCCAGGATGATTTTCCTGTAGCCATGCAGGTATTATTTTAAGTCCCACAGGATGTATACCCTATATTAGCTACCACATAGATCTAATTCATTTTATCTTCTTTTGATTACAGATCTCTCAAAAGTATGGCCTTGTCTATGTAATTACGAAGCTTGGGCTGTTGTTTGTATATGACTTGGAAACTGCCGCGGCAGTTTATAGAAATAGAATCAGTCCAGACCCCATATTCTTGACTGCAGAGTCTTCAACAACCGGTGGATTCTATGCCATTAACAGAAGAGGGCAGGTTTTGCATGCCACAGTTAACGATGCAACTGTTGTTCCTTTTGTCAGTGGTCAAGTATGTTGTTTTACTTTCTTTGATCCCTTGGCCATGTGTATGTTAGTTAATCCTTTTAAAGTTTTAATACATTATGGTGCATGCAGTTAAACAACCTTGAACTTGCCGTGAATCTTGCCAAAAGAGCCAATCTCCCTGGGGCGGAGAACTTGGTAAGCTCCGCAGCTAATTTTCTTCTGTGTATAATGATTTACATTTTTTGGCACCTGCTCTTTTTACCTATGCTTGTATTTCTGCATAATTAGTTAGTACAAGTTTTGTTCGTGAGTAGTTACTTGCTAAATTGTTGAGCTATCTGTTGCTAATTTCTTCGTATTCCATTGGAAATTGTGTAGCTGACATGTGTCAGTCTACTATATTTAGCACTTGCATTCTTGCTGAATGAGCACTTCAGTCTTTTCAAGCTGTTTACGTAATCACTTAGCACACTTATCCTTCATAGTTGGAAACTTCATGCTTGCTCATTTAATTATTTTGGCAGTCATCACTTATTGTTCCCTAGATGGCACCAATCTTTTTCCACCTATACCTTGTTACAGTAACTGTTTTGTCCTAGTGGCAATGGGGTGCTTATTGTTTTCTTTGTGAGTACTTATTGGTTGGCACTGGAGTGCTTACTCTTGCAGTCAACTAGTCATGTAGTTGAGTTCTATGCTCACTGTAGAGTTTTAGATGTTTATCTTATCCTTCATGCCACATTTTGATGTGTAGATCCTAAGTTTTGAAGTTTCTGAATTGCAGGTTGTGCAAAGATTCCAGGAACTGTTCGCACAGACAAAATATAAGGAAGCAGCAGAGTTGGCTGCAGAATCCCCGCAGGGTCTTCTACGAACTCCCGAGACTGTTGCCAAATTCCAGGTCCCTTTCTTTTCATGCTGCCTATGAAGCTCTTAATGCTTACTTATTTCCTTTCTACCGCTCAGTTGCCATCATTGTATTCCTTCTTAACGAGCCAGCCATTCTTCAGACTGAACTGCGTGACTTATAAAGTGTGTTTACGGTATAAATTTTCATCAAAGGGATTATTAAAAATTTAAAATCAGGGCTTTGCTATTTTTTTTTACAACGCCAAACTCTTGGTAGTTATAATTTCCTGGAAGTATTATTGGGTTAGGACTAGAAATGTACACCCACAAAGACATATTATCTTCTTTCACATATACAGTTAATCTGCTTATAGTGTTAACATCTCTATTCTTTATTTGAAGGTATTATTTGTTAAGCGAAACGCAACGGCCAAATTAGATGTTACCCTTGTATAATCTGCTTTAATTGCAGGTTCTTCTGCTTGGCTGATTTGCTGTTTTTGTGCTTCAAATGCAGAGTGTTCCTGTTCAAGCTGGACAAACACCTCCACTGTTGCAGTACTTTGGCACATTGCTTACTCGAGGGAAGCTCAATGCTTACGAATCTCTTGAGTTATCTCGACTTGTTGTCAATCAGAACAAGAAGAACCTTTTGGAAAATTGGTTGGCGGAAGACAAGTTGGAGTGCAGTGAAGAGCTTGGAGATCTTGTAAAGGTAAAATTGTGTTCTGCCATGTTTCTTGATTGCATAGAGCCATAGATATAGCCGTGCTTCCATTAATTTTGTTCACTATTGTGTCTGGAATGTTCACCCAGTAGTTTGTTATTGCAGACGGTAGACAATGATCTTGCGCTAAAAATATACATAAAGGCTAGGGCAACCCCGAAAGTCGTTGCCGCTTTTGCTGAGAGGAGGGAGTTTGACAAGATCCTTATATACTCAAAGCAGGTATAGTGCTTTGGTACTGTTAAATCTTGTTTTCAGTTGTTATACCCGTGTTCAATTTGGACATTAACTGTTGACCTAACACTCTTGCTATTCCAGGTTGGATACACTCCGGACTACCTCTTCCTCCTCCAGACCATCTTACGTACGGATCCACAGGTAATAGTTTGTTTAAGAACTGTGCCATGGTGAAACATTTTATACTTGATTGTGTGGTTCTTTGATCTGCATAAATCGCCTAACTGTATATCCTGTATGTTCCTGGTCAGGGAGCTGTCAACTTTGCTCTCATGATGTCACAAATGGAGGGAGGTTGCCCGCTGGATTATAATACCATAACTGATCTCTTCCTTCAGGTAGCCTTTCTGTTCATATAAATGCTTATTATGCTTTGTTGATTTGTAATATTCTTTTTGCACTTTTTGCTATGAATTTTGGCTGTAATTCTTTGCCTTATGCATCTTTTGTTGACAGAGAAATATGATACGAGAAGCAACAGCTTTTCTGTTGGATGTTCTAAAACCAAATTTGGAAGAGCATGCTTTTCTTCAAACCAAGGTTAGCATTTACATTTTTTGAATATAGATGGCTACCATACATGTTTCATTCTTTACTCAGTAGCTTCTGTCTGAATCCATTCTAGGTTTTGGAGATCAACTTGGTAACTTACCCAAATGTCGCCGATGCCATCCTTGCTAATGGTATGTTCAGTCACTACGATCGCCCTCGTATTGCTCAGCTGTGTGAAAAGGCTGGCCTGTACTTGCGGGCTCTCCAGGTGAGTATTTTTGCACGGATTCATTTTGGGTTGATTCTCTTTGGCTCACTATCTAATTGTTCTTATACTGCAATGCAGCACTATGCAGAGTTACCTGATATCAAACGTGTTATCGTGAATACCCATGCTATTGAGCCGCAGGTTTGTTCTCTTCAGTTATAATTGGCCAGCAGTCTTTTTTTTTCCGGTCCACTGACCACTTTCTTGCACAGGCACTCGTTGAGTTCTTTGGAACCCTTTCTAAAGAATGGGCACTGGAATGCATGAAGGACCTTCTACTGGTCAACCTGAGAGGAAATCTTCAAATTGTTGTGCAGGTAACCTGCACAGTTACCTTCTCTATCACGTTGCTGGTCCCCCCACCCCCCTCCCCTCTCTCTTTGTTCTAATTATCAAATTCATCTGTAGGCCGCCAAGGAATACTGTGAGCAGCTTGGAGTTGACGCCTGTATTAAACTGTTCGAACAATTTAAATCATACGAGGGGCTCTACTTCTTCCTAGGGTCCTATTTGAGCTCAAGGTACTTATGCCTGATGTAACTTGATATGTTCTGTTTGCCCTTCTCTTACTGCGTCACACTTTAATATTTGACTTCATCACATGGAACAGTGAGGATCCAGATATCCATTTCAAATATATAGAATCAGCTGCAAGGACTGGACAGATTAAAGAAGTTGAGCGAGTCACAAGAGAGTCTAACTTTTACGACGCTGAGAAGACAAAGAACTTTCTGATGGAAGCGAAACTACCTGATGCCCGTCCACTCATAAATGTCTGCGATCGCTTCGGTTTTGTTCCAGATCTTACTCACTATCTGTACACAAACAATATGCTCCGGTACATCGAAGGCTATGTACAGAAGGTATATAACTCTCATGAATTTAGTTTTATTTGAGTATCATTCTTCTAATATGTCGAGTATATGAATGGCTATTGACCCTTTTCTCTGTATTGTAGGTGAACCCTGGAAATGCTCCGTTGGTAGTGGGGCAGTTACTTGATGACGAGTGCCCGGAAGATTTCATTAAGGGTTTGATTTTGTCTGTTCGATCTCTTCTTCCTGTCGAGCCACTGGTTGATGAATGCGAGAAGAGGTTTGATTCTTAGCTCTTATCCTGTACAAACATGCGCATTGGTCTTATTTGTTTAATATTTTTAATCAGGAACCGTCTACGTTTACTGACACAATTCCTGGAGCACTTAGTGAGCGAGGGTAGCCAAGATGTGCATGTCCACAATGCTCTTGGGAAAATTATCATTGACAGCAACAACAATCCTGAGCATTTCCTTACTACCAACCCGTTCTATGACTCACGTGTGGTGGGTAAATACTGTGAAAAGAGGGATCCTACTCTTGCTGTTGTTGCGTACAGACGTGGACAGTGTGATGAAGAACTTATCAATGTTACCAACAAAAACTCGCTGTTCAAGCTGCAAGCTAGGTATGTAAATAGTTTTTTGTCCTTCTGATGCCATGTTGATGTTCTGAATCTTTATATCCATTGGGTGTCTGCTTACATGCTCAAATCATGTGATCTGAATTTTCAGGTATGTGGTTGAAAGAATGGACGGTGATCTGTGGGATAAAGTTCTACAGCCTGATAACGAATATAGAAGGCAGTTCATTGACCAAGTGGTTTCTACTGCATTGCCCGAAAGCAAGAGTCCTGAGCAAGTTTCTGCTGCTGTTAAGGCTTTCATGACAGCTGACCTCCCTCATGAACTGATTGAACTTCTTGAGAAGATTGTCCTTCAGAATTCCGCGTTCAGTGGAAACTTCAATCTTCAGAATCTGCTCATCTTGACAGCCATCAAGGCGGACTCATCTAGGGTCATGGACTATGTTAACAGACTAGACAACTTTGATGGTCCTGCCGTCGGAGAAGTAGCAGTTGAAGCACAACTTTATGAGGAGGCTTTTGCCATATTCAAGAAGTTCAACTTAAATGTGCAGGCTGTCGATGTTCTGTTGGATAACATCCGAAGCATAGAAAGGGCGGAAGAGTTTGCATTCCGTGTCGAAGAAGATGCTGTCTGGAGCCAGGTTGCCAAGGCCCAGTTGCGTGAAGGTCTAGTCAGCGAAGCAATCGAGTCCTTCATTCGTGCAGATGATGTGACACATTTCCTTGATGTCATCCGCGCTGCGGAGGAAGCCAATGTATACCATGATTTGGTCAAGTACTTGTTGATGGTAAGGCAAAAGGCAAGGGAGCCCAAAGTCGACAGCGAACTCATCTTTGCATATGCTAAGATTGATAGGCTCAGTGACATTGAAGAGTTTATTCTGATGCCGAATGTTGCCAATCTCCAAAATGTTGGCGACCGTCTGTATGATGAAGAGCTCTATGAAGCTGCAAAGATCATCTATGCCTTCATCTCAAACTGGGCTAAGCTGGCTGTCACTTTGGTCAAGCTAAAGCAGTTCCAAGGTGCTGTAGATGCTGCTCGCAAGGCTAACAGCGCTAAAACATGGAAGGAGGTCTGCTTTGCTTGTGTTGACGCCGAGGAGTTCCGTCTAGCACAAATCTGTGGTCTCAACATTATCGTTCAGGTATATAAGCGGGGACATCCTTTTGAGCTTAATATATTATATATGTTCCTTTCTGACATGCCTTCTTTTTTGTTTAGGTTGATGACTTGGAGGAAGTGAGTGAATACTACCAGAACAGAGGATGTTTCAGTGAACTTATTTCCCTCATGGAGAGTGGTCTTGGACTTGAGCGGGCACACATGGGCATCTTTACTGAATTGGGAGTTCTCTATGCCAGATACCGCCCTGAGAAGCTCATGGAACACATCAAACTCTTCTCCACCCGTCTCAACATTCCTAAGCTTATCCGTGCTTGTGATGAACAACAGCACTGGAAAGAGCTTACATACCTATACATTCAATATGATGAATTTGACAATGCTGCTACCACTATCATGAACCATTCTCCAGATGCATGGGATCACATGCAATTTAAGGATGTCTGTGTTAAAGTTGCAAATGTTGAGATTTATTACAAGGCAGTGCATTTCTATTTGCAAGAGCACCCTGATCTCATCAATGATCTTCTCAATGTGCTCGCACTTCGTTTGGATCATACCAGAGTTGTAGATATAATGCGCAAGGTTTGTACCTAATTGAAGATGTTGGTGTCTTAGACTTGTATACCATGCTAAAACTTTGAACTGTTCTGTTATTTTGATGCAGGCTGGTCAGTTGCATCTTGTGAAACCGTACATGGTTGCAGTTCAGAGCAACAATGTCTCTGCTGTCAATGAAGCTTTGAATGAGCTTTATGTCGAAGAGGAGGACTACGAGAGGCTCCGTGAATCTGTTGACATGCATGATAACTTTGATCAGATAGGTCTTGCCCAGAAGGTAAGAAAACTAGACAAATATGAAATGCTTGTTGATGTTATTACTGTTTTTATAACCAGTGCCTGCTCTTGTTGACCAGCTTGAGAAGCATGAGTTGCTTGAGATGAGAAGGATTGCTGCCTACATTTACAAGAAGGCTGGCAGATGGAAGCAATCCATTGCCCTATCGAAGAAAGACAACATGTACAAGGATTGCATGGAGACATGCTCACAGTCTGGTGACCGTGAGCTCTCAGAGGACTTGCTTGTCTATTTCATCGGACAGGTCTGAATTCTATGCGAATTGAGTTATGCCTTTTCTTGTGCTGGTTTAGCAGTGTGAATTTTCTATTGTAATTTTTGAACTTTAGTCGGCTGTCATGGAATGGCAGCACGTGATATTGCTTTTCTTATCACTAAAGATGTCTGGTTTTCTTGCAGGGAAAGAAAGAATGTTTTGCTTCTTGCCTCTTCATTTGCTACGACTTGATTCGTGCGGATGTTGCTCTTGAGCTTGCATGGACGAATAACATGCTGGATTTTGCGTTCCCCTATCTATTACAGGTATATATCTTTCCATGTGAATGTTTGGAATTGGAAATGTCCACATATGTAC
Organism: Triticum aestivum; assembly: GCF_018294505.1. Lineage (NCBI taxonomy): Eukaryota > Viridiplantae > Streptophyta > Magnoliopsida > Poales > Poaceae > Triticum > Triticum aestivum. The sequence goes on from NC_057807.1 coordinate 284,731,274, forward strand.
GATTTTGCTATAATGGTGTTGTTGCTGTCCATGCAGTTCATCCGTGAGTACACAAGCAAGGTGGATGATTTGGTGAAGGACAGAATAGAATCGCAGAAGGAAGAAAAAGCTAAAGAGAACGAAGAGAAGGAACTAGTTGCGCAGCAGGTAATCTTATTGTGCCCCTTTGTTTTGGTTGAACGATGTATTATTTATTATTGATGATGCTTATAAGGAGCCAACATGACAAATATGCGTTGTGTTTGGCAGAACATGTACGCTCAATTGCTTCCTCTGGCCTTGCCTGCTCCGCCCGGCATGATGGGCGGTCCACCTCCGATGGGTGGAATGGGCATGCCGCCGATGGGCGGGATGGGTATGCCTCCGATGGGTCCTGGTCCAATGCCAGCATACGGGATGCCTCCAATGGGAAGCTACTGAGTCAACCAGCCTCTGTTGTATGAATTTGAAGAGTACAGATGATGTGAAGTATTTCAGTTGATGCAGAGGGAGGGAAGAATCATGAATATCTATCCCAGAGAGGTATCTTCCAAGGTGTATATCTGCGTCATTGGTTGTTCCAGTTAATATTCTTTTGGTACCAGGACAATTTTGGCAAGCGAAATCTCTAGCCGAGTTTGAGTTAATTACAGGATTGCTATATTATATATATTATATTACGGTCGGATAGGATGAGCAGCAGCATGACTGGTTAGGCCCCTGGTACCATTTGTATAGGTGTTATATTGAAAGTCTGTAGACATTCTGCATGTACACTCGTCGGTGTTGGTGTTGCTGCCAGCCATAAACACATCAAATACTGTCTGTATGTTGTTAATTACCGGTTTCGGTCTCTTGTCCAGTGCTTAGTTTTTTGTAACTGAATGAACGCTTTGGTTGAACTTGTGAGTTGCTGATGTGTCTAGTTTTTTCCGTGCATCGTACTAGCAGTGCTCAAATCCGATAATGTACAAGTGCCTCTCTTTGATGGTTGTTTTGTGACTGGTCATGCTCCACGCGAACCAGAAGTTTCGCGAAACTACTCGTGTCAATTTCATATTTATGGAGATGGGTGTTGGCTGACAGGAACATCTTGGAAACTACGTAGGCGCGTGGCCCCAGTAACGTCGACTAAGCAAGATTATCTCATTCTAGTCTTTCTAGACGTTTGAATCCCATCTCCAGAAGAAAAAGAAGTCTGAATCCAGAATGTCCATCCTGGAAGGACCCATTCCAGTCAAGTACAGTATATTCAAGGACCACTCAAGAATGGTCTAGAATGTGCATCCAGTTGCAACTAAGCCGGCGGCTATAACACTTGGAGGCTACCGGTTTCCCTTGTCACCGCTTTGTTTTCGTCTAGTTCCTGTTCTTTGCATCAGCTGCGTGCGCTGATAAGCATCTGTCACCTTTAGTCGGTCCATCTACTTGTTCGTGAACCCTTGTTTGTCACCCAACATGTCTCGATGCATGCTTCTCTTGGTTAAGCCCGGTCAGTTACCCATGACTGTCCTGTACTCGACATTCATCAAGGTAGCAAGAAGCGTTGACTCTGTGTCCTGTCGACGGCAATTATAGGTCAACGACGGCGAAGGACGACTGCGCATATGGAAACCAGTGGGTTTCTTTTCTCTTCTTGCACATCAAGGCACCCTTTCCCTTGTTTTCTGTACATAGGGGATATCAAAGTACCAACGTGTATGCATGTGATTTTGCCTACATAGAAAGAGCACACACATGCACTCGGTCTTACTCATCATGCCGACATCATCATATTAGTTGCTAAATGGGTATTTTAAAAATGATTTATCTCGCAAACCGTTAATCCGATTAGCGGCCTTTCTTTCACCGGTGGGTTCTCCTCCGAGAGGGCTTTCAAACGATCTCACGTTGACGTGCTTCAGTGATTTCTTTTGTCGTCACAAGTTGCCAGATTATGTTATCACATAGTGCCATTTTTAAGTGGGAACATTTGTCACATAGTTTGTGTACAGTTACCGCCTTACCGGTCAATAATTGTGTATGTTTTTAAACATTGCAATATTACTTTGAGCCCAAGAGTGAGTATTCAAGTGTAACAATAAGTAAGAAGAGATATCAACCCACACAAGTACTCCCTTCGTTCTGAATTACTTGCCGCAGAAATGGATGTATCTAGATCATAGTAAATTCGGGACGGAGGCATACTGTAAAGTCTTTTAGATGAGTATATCGACTTTCATCAATTTGACAACTAAATAGCTAATAACATGGTAAATAAGTGATAGTAATGTGGCTAGTATCGACAAAAAAAGTAATTAAATCATTCCGACATGGGATTTAGTTTCAAAAATCTCGCGTGACGAAGATAATGATGAAAGCGGACCGTCGACCAGGTTAACGGTTTGAGAGATAAACTTTTTGAAATTCAAAGTTTAAAGAATTTTTTGGTATCATGCTCATGTGTTATTGTTGCATGCAAAGGGGAGAAGGAAGTGAGCCGCCCCATGAGCAGGCCAATATCCTTTATTATTTGTTCCAAAAAAAATGTCAACGGAGGGTTTACCATTTGCTTAAAATAATCATGAACCAGATTGTTATCAATGAACTACAGTAGATGTCAAATAGGAAGAGGTATGAGCTTATTTACAACATGACACCCTCAACTTCTCTTCATCATCAAAACTGAAAAGAAAAAGAAGAAAACTTGAAATTTAAGCATCACACCCAAGCCTCAACATACAATTGAAACGTCCATCATGTGAACAACTGCAACCACATGTCAAAAATACAGAAGAGAAAAGCGAACGAATGAAATGAAACCATCCTTCCTTTACAAATTGGCCATCATCATGACCCTGAACTCGTCGAAGGAGAGGACGCCGTCGCCGTTGAGGTCAAACCTGCAGATCATGGCCCTGCACTCCTCCAGCCCCATCTTCTCGGACCCCAGCAGCTTGCCCAGCATCCGCCTCAGGCTCGCCGGCGTGATCCTGGCGCCCTCCTCGCCGCCCCCCGTCGCGTACATGGCGAACGCCTCCTTCAGGCACCGCCGCCTCACCTCGTCGTCGTCGTCGTCTCCGGCCGCCCCACCGTTGTCTCCGGCGGCGCCGAGCCCGAGCCGGGAGAACTCCTCCTGGTCCAGCAGCCCGTCGCCGTCGGCGTCCACCGTGGCCAGGATCGCCGCGGCCTCCTCCTCGGAAACCTCCTCGCCCAGCGCCGCCGTCATGGAGCCGCGCAGCTCGGCGGCCGACACCTTGCCGTCGCCGTCCTTGTCGAAGGCGGCGAACACCGATGACGCCTGCACCACGGCCCCGGCCACCATCCGTGAATGCTCAATCTTGCTTGCTGCTGCTGGCTTCTCTGTAACCTCTATGTATCTTGCTGGTGAACCGCTCACAACCGTACGTGGATTATTGCATTGATGGTTGATGGACATGGTGTGCCGCGTGGGTGTTGGTGCTATATATACTGGTACGGTCTCTGTACGGGTAAAATGGCCGGTTCCATGACCGTGGCGACGCGTCAGCAACGCTATCAGGTTCCCTGGATATGCGCGTAGCCGTAGGGTTATCACCAGCTTTCTGTGTGCTGCGACTGCGATGCATCGTGCGTCCTTCATTCCCAGTGCATTAATTAATTAATTAATTAAGCGTCACAACAAAGTTTTAGTCAAACATTGGTATCGGATTTCTTCATTTTTGCTATACCATACTATACTATAGATTTGGATTTTTTTAGAGATCATTTTTTCATGGTATTGAGAAAATTCCCAATGCCATTGGTTTGTGTAAACTCACAGAAATCTTGTTGCGTCTTTACTCGAGGCAACACCCACGCATTTCGGTAGTTTTTGTTAAAGTCTCTCATTTCATGTTTTCCCATGCTGTTGGTCATTGTTTTCAAGATCATGTCAAAAATCATTATTTTGACCAAATTTCGAGGATGTGGTTAGTAGTTTTCAAGTTTGTTCTGTTTTGCCATGGTTCCATTTCAAGGTAACACTTTTATACCATTGTATAGTTTACGAATAATTTTGAATATTGATCATTGGATGAGGCCAGTATGATGGTACAAATGTGACAAATCCAAGCACTGTTAGTCACTGAATATCATCTCCACCCATCGAATTCTGCCATATGTATTATCTTGAAGATTGAGAGCTTAAGCACAATATACAAATCTCAAAACACAAGCACTTCTTTGTTCTAGAGTATTCCATGCTTAAGTTCTCCAAGCCTTCTTTTTTCACTAAATGAATTATCATTATGTCTTAACTTTACGATTTACAATGTATAATATGCACAAACCTCAAACCAAGGCACTCCTCGATTGTTCTAGACTTTACCACGCTTTATTTCCTCAACTTTTTTTTTTGACATTTACTCTTACTTTATGATTCTTTTTAAAGGCTGACAACAACTTTATAAAGTCCACTTGTCTTAGCAAATGCAATACTTCATGCATAAAGTACTCCAGACTTGCATGTTTACCTGTTATAACTTTGTATGTCAATATTCATTCGTAAGCAGGTTATCTGATTTCTCACATGCAACACACGTGTACCTCACTAGTACATATGGCAGCAAAATATGGTTTCCCAATGGGAATAGAGTGTCCCAAATTGACAATACATCATCATTTATTTATTTATTTTTGTGAATATGCCATCGTTTATTTCCCTTGTAACCGTTAGTGGTACAAATTTCTTGATGAGAATCCCACAAAGAAAGTATTCATGAGAAAAAGAACTTTTGTCTCTGACTATTGGCTGAATCTACTTTTGATCCGTAAGCTCTGAAGTAGAAAAACTTCTTTTTGAACCTGCGACCATAGAACAATTGTTCTATGGTATTTTCATAAATATACAAGTATATTTACAAAAATCATTACATGAGGTGAATCACCCAATACCAACTCTAGGTAACATTTGGATCAAATTATAGGTTCTGTTCTATCCAATGCTCAATCTGTACTACTTTGGCTTGCTTAGCTCTAAGCTTGACATTCTGCAGTCCTTCCTTGAGATAGTATCTCCAAGAGCTTATGTGTGGTGGAGCAGATCTGAAGGTTTTATCATTTCTTACCATCCAAATACCCCAGCAACCCATAATTATGATCTCCATCGCAATGTCTTTATGTAGCTTGATCGTAGTCAGTATAATTTCATCATATGCAGATATTCCTCTCTGTTTGGTGGGGAGCAGGTTTGTCCAACAACTGAGTGAGAAAGGTCAATTCTAGAACAGGTGGATAAGAGTCTTCGTAAGTGCATCTAGTGCCCCTTAGTGATTTTGGTGTATTGAAGACTTATAGGTTAAGGGACTAATGTGTTTGTGAGTGTACACAGGTTTTATAAGTCTATGAGGAGTTTGATATTTACGAAGAAAGTCGACCCCTAAAAAAGAATGTCTTCAGTTGAAGACTTTGGTTTTCATGAAGACTTTGAAAATGAGGAAATTGGTGTGACCTTGAAGACTTTGATATTGATGCGAGGATTATGAAGCGCGAAGACTTTTGTTTTCGTAGTTTCATTTTCTCTTTCTTGAGTCATAGGAAACACCGTACTATTAAAGGGGGTCGAGGTAAAACTAAGGAAACACTTTCCATGTGATGTTCATCTCAAAGCCTACACCTACCCAATCCTTTTGAGTAAAGCCATTGGAAATCTCATACAGTTCAGTCAATTCCTTCAGTGACAGAGATGAAGATCTTCTGTTTTCTGAGGAATTTATTCTGACTGAGGAGTTAGGAATTCACCAGTGCAGATTGTTTACAAGTGAGGAACATGATAGCCCTGAGGAATTTGAGAGCTCAAATTTTTGACCATTGTTGTGCTACACGCCAGCTGTCCCAAATATCTTATCCACCTAACGGTCATATAATTGAAGGGCATTTATGTCTTCTCATGTCGGACTGCTCCCCGGCTATAAATAGCTGCCCCTTACAACCACTAGCTGGTTGGCTGCTCCGAGAGAAACTGACACTTGTCATTGAGAGCATCCCATCCTCCGAGGACTTTGAGTGAAAATCATCAGTGAGGAAAAACCCAAACCCAAACACCTACAACCCAAAGTGATTGAGCATCACTGAAGAGATTGTTCCTGTGTGGAATCGACGCTTGTTACCTTTGAGGATTGTGCATCCTCCAGATGGTTAGGCGTCATGGTCTAGAGCATCCAAGAGGAATTGTGGATCGTCGAGTGACCGAGTCTGTGAAGGTTTGGAAGTCACCTGAAGACTTACCACGAGTGAGTGGGCAAGTTCTGTTTGACTTTAGCTCAAGGAGAATACGGTGAGGACTGTGTGTCCTCAGGTTTAAATACCTAGCCGCTCCAACCAGACGTACAACTGTCACAACAGTTGGAACTGGTCTACCAAATCATCGTCTTCACCAAGCTACTGGTTCTATTTCCTCAACCCTTTCATTTCCTCATTCATGTGATGATGAACTTGATTGTTACTGTTTGAAGACTTTGACTGAAGACTTTATCAATTTCCCCATTCCTATTTCTTCAGTCATCTTAGCTTCAGCCTGCTTATCCTGTTTACACGCTACCTATACCATGTGCTTGTTTCATTTCTTCATGATGAATGTGTTACTGCCATGTTGTGCTTGCACCTGAGTACTTATTCCGCTACATGTACTTCGTCGCTTAGCAAATTCCTCAAGTTGAATTTCCTTAGTTACAAATTTGTAAAAATCGCCTATTCACCCCCCTCTAGTCGATATAACGCACTTTTAATTGGTACCAGAGCAAGGTACTTCCTTGTTCTGTGTGATTTTGATTTAACCACCTGAAGTTTTAGTTATGTCGACTGCAGGCATGATCAAGGTCTCGGTTGGGTGTCCTACCTTCGATGGGACGGACTATCCCTACTAGAAGAATAAGATGCGCATGCATCTTGAGGCAATTGACAACGATCTCTGGTACGTTGTGGAAAATGGCATTCCCTCCATCACTCCTTCCGTGAACGCTGCTGATGTGGAGAGATTCAAGCAACAATCGCTCTCAAGCGAAGAATATCATATGTGGCCATCTGAGCAAAGGAAAGTACGACAGAGTAAGTGCTTTGGAGACAGCAAAGCTTATCTGGGATAGGCTGTCCAAGGTCAACAAAGGAGTCTCAACTCAACGTGACTCTCGAGTTGATGTTCTTCGTAATCTCTTCAACCGCTTCAAAAGACTCGACAATGAAAATGTTCAACAAACCTTTGATCACCTCACTGACATCTCAGATGAGCTTCAAGCAACTTGGTGCCACTGACATCACCGACCATGAGGTGGTGAAGAAATTGCTGAGATCACTTGATTCCTCATTCGATACACTGACACTGGTGATTCAAGAACGTGGAGACTACAAGTCACTAGATCCTGCTGGTATCCTTGAGAGGCTGAACACTCTGAATTCCAACTAGCTGAGAAGAGAGATCTCTACGGGCCTAGCTATGGAAGATCACACGCACTGAAGGCCAAGGCAGTTTCCTCATCTGAAGGAGAAAATTCTGATAGCAGCCTTAGTGATCCCAAAGAACTAAGCCAGGAGCTAGCAATGCTCGTGAGGAAATTTCAGAAGTTCTCAAGACGTGGTTGCTTTGGAAAATCTTCAAGAAGTGATGACATGAGATTAGATTCCTCATCCCGCGTTTACAAGAAGAGGACTTGCCACAAATGCAAGAAACCTGGCCACTACATAGCTGATTGTCCTTAATGGGCGAAGGAATCAAAGAAGAAGTACAAGGATGATAGTTCCGATGACTCAAAGAAGAAGAAATCTTCAAAGTCCTCATCGTCAAAATCTTCAAAGTCCTCATCTCATAAGAAGAGCAGTTCCAAAAAGGCTCGGGCTTTCATTGGCACGGAAATGGATTCTGAAGCTGAATCTGAGGAAAATGAGGACGAGGAGGAATCTGAGTCAGACTTTGGTGTGGCGAGCCTAGCCCTTGCTATTGCTTTCGTCAGCAAGTCCATCTTCAGCGATGAGGAAAATGGCTTCCCCAACACTACTGACGACGACAATGATGACTACGCTCCCACCTATTGCTTCATGGAAAAAGGTGCCAAGGTACTCAAATATCCCTCCTCCGAATCAAGTGAGGATGAATCTGATGAAAATCTCAAACCTAGCTATTCCAAACTTGCCAAGATTTCCGTCAAACAACAAAAAGCTCTGGAAAAGGTTCAAAATCTGCTAGACAAAAGCGATGACCTGTTGGGTGAGGAAATGGATCGAACTCAAAATCTGACTGATGATCTTCAGCGACTACAGTCTAAGTTTGATAATCTTCAAAGTCATCATAACACTCTCTTAGCTGATCATGAGAAGCTCTCTTATGCATTTCTTCAAAGAAAGCAAGATCTTGAGAAGCTAAGGGTGAGTTATGAAGATCTTCAGAAGGAAAACGATTCATTGCTTGCTCAACAGATCAGTTCCACTCAGGAAGAATTCATTCCACCATGTTTGAAATGCATTGAGCGTGAATTTGCTAATTCCTCACCTAAATGTTCAAATGCTTCTATTACTACACATTCTTCAACTATTTTTGTGGTCACAAATTCCTCATATGAGGATACCACAAGTATCAATGACAATGCAGGGTTGAAGGAGTTGTATGTGACAGGCATGTACAAAAGCCTCAAAGGGCATCAGGCTCTTTGTGATGTGCTCAAAAAGCAGATCTTGAACAGGAAACCAAGGAAAGAGGGTATTGCGTTTGAGAGGAAACTCAATGCTGATGGGACCTACTGGAAACCTGAGCAGTATCCCAAAACCTCATGGGTTTCTATGAAAGGACCTCCCATAGATCCATCCACTTTATCTGGCTTTACTTGTGAATCTTCATATTCATCTGATGAGTCATTTGACTCCAACTATAAACTGTTCAAAAATTAGAATAGCGAAGTATTTGTTAGATATGTTGGAACTAACTGCACGAACGGCCCCCCTATGAAGAAAATCTGGGTTCCCAAAAGGTGCCTTGAAAGTCTTCAGATGAATGTCCTCATGACACCACATGTGAAGAAGAGGAACCCCAGATCAAATTCTTCATATGGACCAAAGTCTTTAAATGGATCCAAGTCCTCATATCGATAAAATTCCTCACGTGGATCCAAATCCTCATATGAACACCATCGTGCTAACACTTCTATTTCACAGGGAAAATCTAAGAGCTATGAATATGTGCATTATTCTTCAAATCATTATGTTCATAAGTCCTCGAAGAATTTCTCTACTTATTCATATGCATATTCTAACCCCTCTTCTGTGAAACGAAGTGCACTGGCTTCAATGCCACCTTTCTCCTATGGAGCTCATAGAATGATGAACTCTTTGCCACCCCTTCAGATGTGGGTGGTGAAGAAAAAGAACTAATCTCTTGCAGGGTCAGGTCTCCAAATGAACTTGAACGTCTGAAGAATTTGCTGGAGACCTGAATATGCTAGATAGGGTGCAAGCTAATTATGAAGAAATGAATTACTCATTTCTCACATCCTTATACTGCTATATCTGTTGTACTGCTTGATGAAATTCAATCTGATGAATTTGATGTCATATTATTCACTGATGAAGTATATGAGTTCATAAGATGCACTAATTCATCTGCAGGATGATGAACCCAAAGCTATTGAGTGGGTCCTCGATAGTGGATGTACAAATCACATGACCGGTGACATGAACTTATTGATGGACACTGCTTTATCTCCATCGTATCTGAAGCATATCACCTACGCTGACAAAGGCAAAAGCAAGGTATTGGGTCTAGGTAGGGCTGCGATCTCAAAGGATAGACACATGGATAAAGTCATGCTTGTCGAGTCCCTCGGGTTCAACCTCATGTCTGTCTCAATGCTTTGTGATCTTGATATGGTTGTCATCTTTGGCAAATATCTTTGCATTGTGCTAATGGAATCTGACAATTCCAAAGTCTTCAAAGGCTTTAGGAGAGGAGACTTGTATATTGTTGATTTCTTTGCAAGATCACAACCTCCACATGTCTACTTGCAAAAGCTTCAGAAGGCTGCCTATGGCATCGATGACTAGGTCATGCTGGCATGAGAAACTTGCATACACTCGCGAAGAAGAAGCACGTCATTGCCATCGAGGGTGTCAAATTCCTCAGATCATTTTTGTGGGGCTTGTGAGGCTGGCAAGATGAACAGAGCCAAGCACCCGTCGAAGACTATCATGACTACCACTCGTCCTTTTGAATTGCTTCACATGGATCTCTTTGGCCCTACTCATTATGCCACTCTAACAAATGTAGCATCTCTATATGGATTTTTTATTGTTGATGATTATTCTCGTTACACCTAGGTGCATATCATTATGTACAAAACTGAAGTGCAGGAAGTCTTCAAACAATTTTCCTCAAGGGCCTCGACGAATTTCAACGTGAAGATCAAGCATATCCGCTGTAACAATGGGGTCGAGTTCAAGAATGCTGGTCTTGATGACTATCTTGATGAACTTGGTATTACTCACAAGTTATCTGCCCCATACATTCCTCAGCAGAATGGCGTCGTGGAGTGCAAGAACATGACTCTTGTTGAGATGGCTCGCACTATGCTTGATGGATACAAGACGCCTCGTCGCTTCTGGCCTGAGGCTATTGATATTGCGTGCCACATCATCAATAGGGTATATCTTCACAAATTCTTCAAGAAGACCTTATATGAACTCCTCACTGACAAGAAACCCAATGTGACTAATTTCGAAGCTTCGGTGCTAAATGTTAGATTAGAGATCCTCATCACAATTATAAATTTGCACCGAAAGCACATGAAGGTTTTATGTTTGGTTACGAAAAGGACTCGCACACCCACAAAGTCTTCAACACCTATCACAACAAGGTTGTTGAAACTGTAGATGTGCGGTTCAATGAGACTAACGGCTCGCAAAGAGAGCACCTACCTCCCGTGCTAGATGAAATGTCTTCTATGGAATCTATCAAGTTCAAGGCTACTGAGGATGTCATACCCATTGAAGAATCTGCCAAAGAAGTCATTCCAGAACGTGAAGAAAATCATGCTGGTGCATCTGAGGAAAATGGCTCTGAAGAAAATGCTGAGCCCAATCAAAGTCGTCAACCTACTCATCCTCGCGTCGCAAATGAAGTGCAAATTGAGAGAATCATCGACGACATCAACGCACCGGGTCCTCTCACACGCTGAAAAGCTTCACATTTGTCTAACTTTTGTGGGCACTTCACTTTTGTCTCTATCACATAGCCCACCAAAGTTGATGAGACATTTCTGGAGCCTGAGTGGATTCAAGCGATGCAAGAGTAATTACATTAGTTCAAGCTCAACAATGTCTAGGAACTTGTCAAGCGACCAGACCCACACAAGCACAATATCATCGGTACCAAATGGATCTACCACAACAAGCAAGATGAAAATGGCCTAGTGGTGAGGATTAAGGCTCGTCTTGTAGCTCAAGGCTAAACACAGGTTGAAGGAATTGATTTCGATGAAACATTTGCACCCGTTGCTAGACTTGAGGCTATTAGCATATTGCTTGCTTATGCTAACCATCATAATATCATCTTATATCAAATGGATGTGAAAAGTGCATTCCTCGATGGTAAGCTTGAGCAAGAAGTATATGTTGCTCAACCACTAGGTTTTGAAGATCCTAAGCATCCTGACAAAGTCTTCAGACTCAATAAGGCCCTCTATGGCCTCAAGCAGGCCCCTCGGGTGTGGTATGATACACTGAAGGAATCCCTCATGAAGAAAGGCTTCAAACCCAGTTCACTTGACTCAACTCTTTTCACCAAAACTTATAATGATGAAGTATTCGTGTGCCAAATATAAGAATGATGTAGACATGACCAAGACGCTTCTCCGGTCAATAACCAATAGTGGGACCTGGATGCCCATATTGGTTCCTACATATTCCACGAAGATCTTTATTAGTCGAACCTTTATGACAACATATGTAGTTCCATTTGTCCGTCGGTATGTTACTTGCCCGAGATTTGATCATCGGTATCTCCATACCTAGTTCAATCTCGTTACCGGCAAGTCTCTTTACTCGTTGCGTAATACATCATCTTTTAACTAACTCCTTAGTCACTTTGCTTGCAAGCTTCCTGTGATGTTGTATTACCGAGACGGACCAGAGATACCTCTCTATCATACGGAGTGACAAATCCCAATCTTGATTCACGCCAACTCAATAGACACCTTCGGAGATATCTGTAGAGCACCTTTATGATCACCCAGTTACGAAGTGACATTTGATAGCACACAAGGTATTCCTCCGGTATCCGGGAGTTGCATGATCTCATGGTCGAAGGAATATGTATTTGACATTAAAAAAGTAGTAGCAAAAACTGAACGGATGGGTCTTGTCCATCACATCATTCTACTAATGATGTGATCCCGTTATCAAATGACAACTCATGTCTATGGTTAGGAACCCTTAACTATCTTTGATCAACGAGCTAGTCAAGTAGAGGCTCACTAGGGACACGATATTTGTTTATGTATCCACAAATGTATTTAAGTTTCCGGTCAATACAATTCTAGCATGAATAACAAACCTTTATCATGATTAAAAAAATAATAATAACCACTTTATTATTGCCTCTAGGGAATATTTCCAACAGAATCATACCTATTAAATTCATTAATCCCTTATAAATAGCAAATGGGCCAAGAATAATGCCAAATTTGGACATGGATAATGTTACGGTGTATGTTGAATGTAGAAAAAAAATCATGGTCCAATGATGAAGCAACTACAAGTTCACCTTCAAACCTTATGCTTTTCCTTTGTCGGGGAGGGGTAGCCCTTTTATTGCCACTTTTCCATTATTCCCACATACACACTATTTCCATTCAGCCACTATTACTCCTATGCAACGTTTTCACTTTTATCACTTTCCCACTATTCCCATGAAGTAGTAGTGTATCCAATCAAACTTAATACGACTGAAACCAAGGATCAAACTCGATAACCTATGCACCCGAGTCAGGAGCATATGGCTTGAGTGAAACCTCTAGGTGTTCAAAAATACATCTCTTCTCGTTGGAGCGGTCGTTCAAAAGACGTACGCCCATTGATATGAATGGAAGATGGCAGGGAATGGTAGTCCTAGGCGAGTGATCTCGTAATTTCTTTTTGATAGTGGTTGGGAGGGTTTCCGTACTACCGTCTTGCTAGCTCATGTCTGCTCTCGTGACTCTGTCTCTCCGCACCCACCCCCGTCGTCGCCACCGCCTCGCTCACTGCTCCTTAGGCCCTCTCCGCACCCACCCCCGTCGCCGCCACCGCCTCACCCACTGCTCCTTAGGCCCTCTCCTTCCCACATACCCATTCTCATGCCGCGCACATTCGGATCCACTGGGGTGCGGCTTGGGGAAGGGAGGGGATACCAGATCCCGCTGCCTCTGGTGTACCAGACGTTCCCAGATCTACTTCAACCACTCGACTCGATCTCGACGGAGGTCCAGGAGGAAACTAGGGCGCTAAGCTGGAGAGAGCGAGCCATGAGTTTCAGGGACAATGCTCTCTCATGGACACTGTGCGTGAGGGAGTGGAGGGAAGCAGAGGAGGAAGCAGGGGAGAGGGCGGATCCAAACTCCATCGCCAGAAGGTTTGCTTAGGTATGCAAGGATCGGGCAGATCAGGCACTGATGAATCTCGCCTGGAGGATCTATTTCGAAGGCAGCTGGGAGGAGAAATGGAGGGTGCCACATCTGTCTGTCCCACCTGTTGCATTCGTCAATTGGGAAAAATAGGAGGCAAAGTCAGAGGATCAGACTCTTGTAGTGAGGTGGGATTGCATCCTTGGGCTGATGCCCACATGCACTCTGCCTCCACCTACTCCGGTCGATCCCTTGCTATATCTCTCCCCTCCACCAGCAACAGACTGAGCAATCGTTCCGAGCATGATGGTGGATTTGTCGTATTAGATGAAGAGGACATCAACTACTTGTGAGTAAACATTTGGAAGTCACCAATTACTAAGGAGCAGAAATAGTTGTTCTTAGCATATCATCATCATCATTCCCGTGGTCATGGGACTTGCCTGCAATCTGGTGTGGAGTGGGTCCCAAATCGTCAACAGGGCCTGGTCTCGGTGAATTTCATTGCAGAAGGAGCGATGTGGGATCAATTTCTCCTGACATAACCGCAAATGGAGAACCAGGACGTGCTATAGAGGAAGAGGAGAGGAACTCTTGCTCCGACATGGGTCGGTTTTCTGATGATAATGACGGGAGCAAGGGCCATAGTGCCGATAGCTTAGGTCTGCAACATGGGGATCCATTGAAAATACCCCAACCCTGCTGGTGATGCAACATGATGGAGGATTCAGGCTCTTCTAGGGCCATCGCCGCGCAAAAATTCAAAACCAAAAAAGGGGGCAGGTGGAGGAGAACTCAATTGGTCCCATGCCTTGCAAGTTTGGTGACTCAGCGGAAGAATTCAACCGTCAGCTGTGGTTAGTTATAAAAGTAGGCTCAGGGGAAACCCTAGCATCCGAAACACTTCCGTCCCCCCTCCAACCATACCGCCGCCACCAAACAAGGAGCTGTGTCGATGGCTGATGGAGGTCGGGGCCGAGAACGGAGCAAGAAGCTCGGAGGGCGTGGAGACAACTTTGGGAAGTGGCCTCAAGACCAACACCTGATGCAGCCACCACCAGGCCCGCCTCCACAATTCTTTGGGTACGGGTTGGGGGCGCCGCCGCCGTGGAACTTCCAAGGTCCATTCCCCCCACCATACTAGCAACAACAATGGTGAAGGGGGGCACCGTAGCAATGGTTTGGGCCTCCGTAGCAGCAGCAAGGGGCACATCCAGACCAGGGCCCCAGGCAATACCTATGATCACAACAACAACTCGACAGGGGACGTGGCAACCCAAGAAATCAGTCCAAGCAGAATAAGAAGTAGGACCAGTCATAGTCTTCCTCTTCAACATCCTCAGGTATGATGTCCTACTCTTAGATCGTTTGCTATGGCTGTGGTGAACCAGGGCATCATGTGGACAAGTGTGACAAACCAAAAAGTCGTTTCATATGCAAGATGGTCACTCACAAGGTGGAAGCTTGTCCAGTCAGGGAAAAGGCTCACACATCGGCCAGATATGTAGGAAGTGCTGCTCCAGGGCTTGGCTTCTACCATGTTGATGCCCCAGACATCAACTCCCAGCATCATGGGGGTCTGAAGAATGTGGGTACTATGCTGGTGGAAATTGGAGAAGTTACTAAGCAAGAATTGTCAAAGGAATTCTTTGACATCTACAAAACCAACTAGCCATGGCCAATCAATGCTCTGGATGAATGGACTTTCTTAGTCAAGTTTCCACCAGAGGTTGATACAGAGCATGTAGTTGGTTACCCCTATTTTGGCTTGAAAAAAGACAATGTGGTGGTTAATGTGGAAGTGTGGAAAGGCAATGTTGATCCTAAAGATGATCTACATGAAGTTTGGATCAAAATCAGAAAGATGAACCCAAAATGGCGTGACTGGAATATGTTGGACCAAATCACATCCACCCTTGGGGTGCTAGTGGATGTGGACTGGCATCATAACTATCGATCTTTCTATGAAACAGTTAGGGTCAAGGACCCCTCTAAGATTCCAGGGGAAATGCTTTTGGCATTAAAGTATAGGCTCTTGATTGAGTGGAACCAATACCCAGTACTGCAGAGGTTGTTGCTGCTAATAACCCTGTTGTAGAGAATCAGACCTCTACGGACTCTGAGACCCAGGGGGAACAATTCCATTGATGGCAGATCCCACTCTGGGTCCAAAACTGGCTCTGATACTGGCTCTCTCACTGGCAATGGGAACACTAACACTAGGACCCAATCTCTTGGGCACAAACACTCTTTGGAAGATGTTTCTACTTCCACTTCCAAGCTAAACACACACCTGCCCGAGTCCTAATACTCCCCTAGTATCAAGGCTTTAGAGCTCTTGCTGAATTCTGAACAAGGAGATTCAGTTGGGTTCAATGAGAAATGTAACTAATGGATGAAGATGAAGAGCTTGAGGAGCAACTGAATGATGAAACTGCTCTGGATGAAATGGAGAAAGAAAACCGTGCATACTCTGAATTTCAAATAGACAATGATCAGTTTGACCTTGTTTTCCTGGTGCTGACTGGTGATGTGAGTGGCAAATCAACTAAATGGGGTCCAGTTCAAGCTGTCAGAATGAGTGCTAGAGTACCTAGGGATAAAAGGACTATAATTGAGAAAGCTCAACAACTCAAGGAGGTGCAAAACTTAGAGGTGCAGAAAGAACAAGGTAAAACTAATACTCCCTTCTCCCTGTTTAACAACTCCTCTTTCCTTTCTGTTGCTGCTAAAAGTGGAGTCGATTTTGATCTGCATAACTCTAGTACTTTATCATTTAGTCTAGTTGGTGATGGGAATGGTCTAAACGAAGACATGGCTGTGGGCCATGTTCCTGGTACAAATTCTAGTAGTGCTTGTGCTGACAAAACCATCCCAGATCCTCACTCTAGTCCAAATGAAGGGTTGTGGTCTCTAGTATGTAAGCGCAGGCGTGGCAAGGGGAAAATATCTGGTGCACCGGAGCTTGTGGTGCTACCGGTGCACCGAACTCACATTGTTCTTTTAAAATGTTCAAAAAATTCTGAATTTTTTTTAGCACACTCACACAACACCGATGTAGGTTGTCAGAAAATTTCAAGTTAAAATTCGAAACATAACTCGAAAAAACAAAAATGACAAATTCAACACTAAATAGTACATGACATAACTTGGGCTTTAGATTTGTCCCACTATCACAATGGTGTCAAATTTGTCATTTTTGTATCTCAAAAAATATTTCACATTTTTATACGATTTTTTGTGACATCATACATCGATTTTGTGTTAACATGGTAGAATTTTTTTCAGATTTTTAAAATATCCTATGGCATCCGGTGCACCGGATACATTCCCACGTGGCAAACACCCCAAAATGGTGGTGATTCAGTGAATGCACTTTTTTGGAATGTAAGGGGCATTAATGCCCCTGCTAGGAAGCCTCTGATTATTGATACTATTAACAAAACCCATGCGACTATCCTAGGTTTCCAGGAAACTAAGAAAGAGGATCTTCACACCTCTTACTTAAAATCACTAGTAGGGGTTAGAGATTCGAGTGGCATCACCTTCCATCGAAAGGCTCTACTGGAGGCATCCTGATCGGGTTCGATTTAGAAGTCTTTGAAGTAATTTCCTGGTCACATCTAGACTTTTCTGCGAGCTGCCTTCTGAAGCTCGGATCTAAGGATCCAATTTTTAGAGTGGTGACTATTTATGGCTTTCCTTATGACGATGGAAAAGAGGCCTTTATTTCAGAGTTGCATTCTATGTTCGTTGATAACCATGTCCCCACTCTAATTGGTGGTGACTACAACTTAGTTAGAAAAACCAGTGACAAAAGTAACGGAGCTATTAATCATAGATGGAGTACCAGCTTTAATGCTTGGATAGAAATCTGGGGGCTCTTAGAAATTAAGCTCTCAAGTAGGAAGTTTACCTGGGCAAATAATCAGGTGGACATTATTATGTCCACCATAGACAGGCTTTTATCTGATACTGATATAGATAAGCTGTTTCCCCTAGATTCTTGTAGAGCCCTGCCCATATGTGGTAGTGATCACACCCCTTTACTTTGGGATTCTGGTACTCAACCTAAGAAAAGTAGTTTTAAATTTGAAAAGTGGTGGCTTTTAAGATCAGATTTTGATGACCTGGTCCATAAGATTTGGACTGAGTACACCAATTCTGGCTCCCCTTTAGAAGATTGTTAGGGAAAAATTAGAAAGCTTAGGAGAGTCACCAAGGGGTGGAGCTCCAATGAGGAAGCCAATCTTAGGGGATATATACAAGAGAATTCTTATAGAGGAATTTGATGTGCTAGACATCAAGGCCGAAACCTCTGACCTCCCTGATTCTGAGTTCACCAGGATGAAATTCATCCATGATGAGCTGCAGAAAATCTGGCTTCAAGAGGAAACAAAAGCCAAACAAAGAACCAGAGACACAGAGATCAAAGAGGGGGATAGAAACACTGCTTACTTTCAAGCAGTGGCTAACCAGAGGAGGAAAACTCTAATCCACTCCCATGATAACCCTAATGAGCCAGTCACTGACATTAAAGACATGCTGATTGTAGCCAGTGACTTATACAAGGATCTTTGCAAAAAGGAACCTAGTAGTGGTTTCAAACTTAAAGAAGACTTTTTCTCTGTTGATGATAGAGTTACTCAAGCTGAAAATGACTGTCTAGAATCACCTTTTACTGAAGAGGAGGTCAAAAAAGCTGTGTTTGAATCTTACCCAGATGGGATCCATTTTTTGCTTTCCAGCACTTCTGCGATTTGATTAAACATGATATTTTGGCCATGTTTGAGGAATTCCACAAAGGCACACTAGATATCTATAGATTGAACTTTTCTATGCTTACCTTAATCCCTAAGGAACCTGATGCTACATCCATGAAAAAATTCATACTTATTAGCCTGATTAACTGTAGTTTCAAAATCTTTTCTAAAGTGCTAACTAATAGCCTAGCTAATATTCTGCAAAGACCGATTGTTAGTAATCAGTTTGCCTTCTTAAAAGGCAGGTATATTCTGGAGAGTGTGGTTACTGCTCATGAAGTAGTCCACTCTGTACACTCTAGTAAACACAGGGGCTTGTTTTGAAGCCGGACTATGAAAAAGCCTTTTGATAAAGTAGACCTAGACTTCTTAGCCAACCTCCTTAAGAAGAGGGGCTTTGGAGACAAATGGTTATATTGGGTCCATCAACTTACTCATGATGGCTCTGTTGGAGTCAAAATGAATAATGTAGAAAGTGACTTCTTTCTTGCTGGGAAAGGCCTCAGACAGGGTGATCCTATCTATCCTCTCCTTTTAAATTTGGTAGCGGATGTGCTCACCAAAATGTTAGCTAAGGCAGCAGGTCATGATCTGATCTCTCGCCTATGCACAGAGGTTTCCCCTGGTGGAATCATCTGTTTACAATATGCAGATGATAGCATCCTTTTCCTTAATAGTAATATTTCTCACACCAAGAACCTTAAAATAGTCTTGGCCTGCTTTGAACAGGTCTCTGGGATGACAGTCAACTATAGTAAAAGTGAACTCATCCCAATCAACATTGAAGGCCCTGAATTTTAGAATTTCCTCTCTATTTTAGAATACAGTGGGGATTCTTTTCCCATTAAATACCTAGGATTCCCCTTCATCATGACAAATTAAGGAGAGAGGATATATATCCACTCATTGACAAAACCCTAAAGAGGATTGCTGGGTGGAGGGGGAAACTTTTCTCCTGCAAAGGAAGGCTAGTTCTCATCCAAGCTTGCCTTGCTAGTATTCCTATTATTTACTATCCTTCTTCAAACTCCAAAGTGGGTTGTGGAACTGATTAACTCCCATATGGACAATTGCTTGTGGAATGATTTTGAAGGGCACATAAAACTTCACCTAGCTAACTGGAATCTGGTGTGCATGAAAAAAGAGTTTGGAGGTCTAGGCATCCCAAACCTACAAGATAAAGATTTGCGCCTACTAGGCTCTTGGGTGAAAAGGTACTCTGAGGGTGAGGGCAAACCTTGGATATTAATCATTGATCATAAATACATGACTGGGAAGCCCAATCTCTTTGCCCCAAGCACTACCCCCAAAACTTCCAGTTTTTGGAAAGGGGTGAAATCCATTTTTCAAGCCTTGAAATTTGGACATGGATGGAAAGTGGGTAATGGGCATAACATCAGGTTTTGGGAAGACACCTGGTTTGGTACTTCTGTTGGGAAACGTAGCATGCAATTTAAAAAAAAATCCTATGCTCACGAAGATCTATCTAGGAGATGCATAGCAACGAGAGGGGGAGAGTGTGTCCACGTACCCTCGTAGACCGAAAGTGGAAGCATTTGCCAACACGGTTGATGTAGTCGAACTTCTTCTTGTTCCGATCGATCAAGTATCGAACGTACGACACCTCCTAGTTCTGCACACGTTCAACTCGATGATGTCCCTTGAACTCTTGATCCAGCAGAGCGTCGAGGAAGTGGATGAGTTCTGTCATCACAATGGCATCGTGACAGTGATGCTGAAGTTATCCGTGCAGGGCATCGCCTAAGCACTACGTCAATATGACCGAAGGCGTAAACTGTGGAGGGGGGCGCCGCACACGGCTAACAATCATTGGTGTGTGTTCTAGGCGCCCCCTCCCCATGTATATATAGGTGGGAGGGGGAGGGGAGCAGCCTAGGGCGCGCCCAAGTAGGAGGAATCCTATTTGGGCCCCTAGTCCAATTCGGCCTCCCCCATTCCTTCTTTTTACCGAAGAGAAAAGGGAAGGGGGAGGAGAGAAGGAAGGGGGGGGGGGGCGAACCCCTTCTCCTCCTTCTCCAATTCGACCACATGCCTAGGGGGGGCATGCTACCCCTTGTGGGCTGGTGTGCTCCCCTCTTATGGCCCATATGGCCCTTATCTTCCCCCCAGGGGTTCCGGTAACCCCCCTGCACTCCGATATGTACCCGATACACCCCGGAACACTTCCGGTGTCCGAATACTATCATCCTATACATCAATCTTTACCTCTCGACCATTTCGATACTCCTCGTCATGTCCCTGATCTCATCCGGGACTCAGAACAACATTCGGTCACCAAATTACATAACTCATATATTACAAAATTATCATCAAACATTAAGCGTGCGGACCCTACGGGTTCGAGAACTATGTAGACATGACTGAGACACCCCTCCAGTCAATAACCAATAGCGGAACCTGGATGCTCATATTGGTTCACACATATTCTACGAAGATCTTTATCGGTTGAACTGTTATGACAACATATGTTATTCCCTTGTCATCAGTATGTTACTTTCCCGAGATTCGATCGTTGGTATCTTCATACCATGTTCAATCTCATTACCGGAAAGTCTCTTTACTCGTTCCGTAATGCATCTTCCTGAAACTAACTCATTAGTCACTTTGCTTGCAAGGCTTCTTATGATGTGCATTATCAAGAGGGCCCAGAGATACCTCTCCGATACTCGGAGTGACAAATCCTAATCTTGATCTATGCCAACCCAACAAACACCTTCAGAGATACCTGTAGAGAAACTTTATAATCACCCAGTTACGTTGTGATGTTTGATAGCACACAAGGCATTCCTCTAGTATCTAGGACAATCTCATAGTTGGAGGAATATGTATTTGACATGAAGAAAGCAATAGCAATAAAACTGAACGATCATTATGCTAAGCTAACAGATGGGTCTTGTCCATCACATCATTTTCTAATGATGCGATCCTGTTCATCAAATGACAACACATTTCTATGGTTAGGAAACTTAACCAAACGAGCTAGTCTAGTAGAGGCTTACTAAGGACATGGTGTTTTATCTATGTATCCACACATGTATCAAGTTTCCGGTTAATACAATTCTAGCATGAATAATAAACATTTATCATGAATAAGGAAATATAAAATAACAACTTTATTGCCTCTAGGGCATATTTTATTCAGTCTCCCACTTGCACTAGAGTCAATAATCTAGATTACATAGTAATGATTCTAACACCCATGGACTCTTAGTGTTGATCATGTTTTTTCTCGTGGAAGAGGCTTAGTCAACGGGTCTGCTACATTCAGATCCATATGTATTTTGCAAATCTCTATGTCTCCCTCCTTGACTAGATCGTGGATGGAGTTGAAGCGTCTCTTGATGTGTTTGGTCTTTTTGTGAAATCTGGATTCCTTCGCTAAGGCAATTGCTCCAGTTTTGTCACAAAAGATTTTTATTGGACCCGATGCACTAGGTATTACACCTAGATCAGATATGAACTCCTTCATCCAGACTCCTTCATTTGCTGCTTTTGAAGTAGCTATGTACTCCGCTTCACACGTAGATCGCGCCACGACGCTCTGCTTGGAACTGCACCAACTGACAGCTCCACCATTCAATATAAATACATATCCAGTTTGTGACTTAGAGTAATCCAGATCAGTGTTAAAGATAGCATCAACGTAACCATTTACGACAAGATCTTTGTCACCTTCATAAACAAGAAACATATCCTTGGTCCTTTTCAAGTACTTCAAGATGTTCTTGACCGTTGTCCAGTGATCCACTCCTAGATTACTTTGGTACCTCTCTACTAAACTTATAGCAAGGCACACATCAGGTCTGGTACATAGCATAGCATACATGATAGAATCTATGGCTGAGGCATAGGGAATGCCTTTCATTTTCTCTCTATCTTCTGTAGTGGTCGGGCATTGAGTTTGACTCAACTTCACACCTTGTAACATAGACAAGAACCCTTTCTTTGACAGATCCATTTTGAACTTCTTCAAAACTTTATCATGGTATGTGCTTTGTGAAAGTCCTATTAAGCGTCTTGATCTATATCTATAGATCATGATGCCTAATATATAAGCAGCTTCACCGAGGTCTTTCATTGGAAAACTTTTATTCAAGTATCCTTTTATGCTATCCAGAAATTCTATATCATTTCCAATCAACAATATATCATCCACATATAATATTAGAAATGCTACAGAGCTCCCACTCACTTTCTTGTAAATACGGGCTTCTCCGAAAGTCTGTATAAAACCATATGCTTTAATCACCTCATCAAAGTGTATATTCCAACTCCGAGATGCTTGCACCAGTCCATAAATGGATCGATGGAGCTTGCACACTTTGTTAGCACCTTTAGGATCGACAAAACCTTCTGGTTGCATCATATACAACTCTTCTTTAAGAAATCCATTAAGGAATGCAGTTTTGACGTCCATTTGCCAGATTTCATAATCATAAAATGCGGCAATTGCTAAGATGATTCGGATAGACTTAAGCATCGCTACGGGTGATAAAGTCTCATCGTAGTCAACTGCTTGAACTTGTCGAAAACCTTTTGCGGAAGTTGAGCTTTATAGACAGTAGCATTACCATCAGCGTCTATCTTCTTCTTGAAGATCCATTTATTCTCTATGGGTCGCCGATCGTCGGGCAAATCCACCAAAGTCCATACTTTGTTCTCATACATGGACCGTATCTCAGATTTCATGGCCTCAAGCCATTTATTGGAATCTGGTCTCATCATAGCTTATTCATAGTTCGTAGGTTCATCATGGTCAAGTAATATGACTTCCAGAACAGGATTGCCATACTACTCTGGTGAGGATCCTACTCTGGTTGACCTACGAGGTTCAGTAGTAACTTGATCTGAAGTTTCATGATCATTATCATTAGCTTCCTCTCTAGTTGGTGTAGGCATCACGTGAACGGATTTCTTGGATGAGCTACTTTCCAAATTGAGAGAAGGTACAATTACCTCATCAAGTTCTACTTTCCTCCCACTCACTTCTTTCGAGAGAAACTCCTTCTCTAGAAATGTTCCATTCTTGGCAACAAAGATCTTGCCTTCGGATCTATGGCAGAAGGTGTACCCAATTGTTTCTTTAGGGTATCCTATGAAGACGCACTACTCCGATTTGGGTTCGAGCTTATCAAGCTGAAGCCTTTTGACATAAGCATCACATCCCCAAACTTTAACAAACAACAACTTAGGTTTATTGCCAAACCACACAGTTCATATGGTGTCGTCTCAACGGATTTTGACGGTGCCCTATTTAACGTGAATGCAGCTGTCTCTAATGCATAACCCCAAAACGATAGTGGTAAATCGGTAAGAGACATCATAGATCACACCATATATAATAAAGTACGGTTACGACGTTCATACACACCATTATGTTGTGGTGTTCTAGGTGGCTTGAGTTGTGAAACTATTCCACATTGTTTGAAATGAAGGCCAAACTCGTAACTCAAATATTCACCTCTTCGATCAGATCATAGAAACTTTATTTTCTTGTTACGATAATTCTCCACTTCACTCTGAAATTCTTTGAACTTTTCAGATGTTTCAGATTTGTGTTTCATTAAGTAGATATACCCATATCTGCTCAAATCATCTGTGAATGTCAGAAAATAACGATACCCGCCGCGAGCCTCAACACTCATCGGACCGCATACATCTGTATGTATTATTTCTAATAAGTCATTGGCTCGCTCCATTGTCCGGAGAACGGAGTTTTGGTCATCTTACCCATGAGGCATGGTTTGCAAGTATCAAATGATTCATAATCAAGTGATTCCAAAGTCCATCTGCATGGAGTTTCTTCATGCGCTTTACACCAATATGACCTAAACGGTAGTGCCACGAATATGTTGCACTATCATTACCAACTTTGCGTCTTTTGGCATCAATATTATGAATATGTGTATCACCACAATCGAGATTCAACAGAAATAGACCACTCTTCAAGGGTGCATGACCATAAAAGATATTACTCATACAAATAGAACAACCATTATTCTCTGATTTAAATGAATAACCATCTCGCACTAAACAAGATCCAGATATAATGTTGATGCTCAACACTGGCACCAAATAACAATTATTCAGGTCTAAAACTAATCCCGAAGGTAGATGTAGAGGTAGCGTGCCGATGGCGATCACATTGACCTTGGAACCATTCCCGACGCGCATCGTCACCTCGTCCTTAGCCAATCTTCGCTTAATCCGTAGTCCCTGTTTCGAGTTACAAATATGAGCAACCAAACTGGTATCAAATACCCAGGCACTACTACGAGCATTAGTAAGGTACGCATCAATAACATGTATATCAAATATACCTTTGTTCACTTTTCCATCTTTCTTATCCGCCAAATACTTGGGGTAGTTCCGCTTCGAGTGACCAGTTCCTTTGCAGTAGAAGCACTCAGTTTCAAGTTTGGGTCCAGCTTTGGGCTTCTTCCCAGGAGTGGCAACTTGCTTGCCATTCTTCTTGAAGTTCCCCTTCTTTCCTTTGACATTTTTCTTGAAACTAGTGGTCTTGTTAACCATCAACACTTGATGCTCCTTCTTGATTTCTACCTCCGCAGCTTTGAGCATTGCGAAGAGCTCGGGAATAGTCTTTTCCATCCCTTGCATATTATAGTTCATCATGAAGCCTTTATAGCTTGGTGGCAGTGATTGGAGAACTCTGTCAATGACACAATTATTTGGAATATTAACTCCCAGCTGAGTCAAGTGATTATGATATCCAGACATTCTGAGTATGTGTTCACTAACAAAACTGTTCTCCATCTTGCAGCTATAGAACTTGTTGGAGACTTCATATCTCCCAACTCGGGCATTTGCTTGAAATATTAACTTCAACTCCTGGAACATCTCACATGGTCCATGACGTTCAAAACGTCTTTGAAGTCCCAATTCTAAGCCGTAAAGCATGGCACACTGAACTATCGAGTAGTCATCAGATCGAGCTTGCCAGATGTTCATAACATTAGCATATACTCCTGCAGCAGGCCTTTCACCTAGTGATGCATCAAGGACATAATTCTTTTGTGTAGCAATGAGGACAATCCTCAAGTTACGAACCCAGTCCGTGTAGTTGGAACCATCATCTTTCAACTTAGCTTTCTCTAGGAATGCATTAAAATTCAAGGGAACGGTAGCATGGGCCATTGATCTACAACATACATATGCAAAAACTATCAGGACTAAGTTCATGATAAGTTCAATTAATCATATTATTTAAGAACTCCCACTTAGATAGACATCCCTCAAGTCATCTAAATGATACGTGATCCAAATCAACTAAACTATGTCCGATCATCCCGTGAGATGGAGTAGTCAATGGTGAACACCTCTATGTTGATCATATCTACTATATGATTCACGTTCGACCTTACGGTCTCCAATGTTCCGAGGCCATGTCTGTACATGCTAGGATCGTCAAGTTTAACCGAGTATTCCGCATGTGCAAAACTGGCTTGCACCTGTTGTATGTGAAATGTAGAGCCTATCACAGCCGATCATCACATGGTGTCTCAGCACAAAGAACTTTCGCAATGGTGCATACTCGGGGAGAACATTTATACCTTGAAATTTAGTTCAGGGTTCGTCTTATAATGCTACCGCCGTACTAAGCAAAATAAGATGCATAAAGATAAATATCACATGCAATCAAAATATGTGACATGATATGGCCATCATTATCTTGTGCTTTTGATCTCCATCTCCAAAGCAACGTCATGTTCTCCATCGTCACCGGCTTGACACCTTGATCTCCATTGTAGCGTCGTGGTCGTCTCGCCAACTATTGCTTCTACAACTATTGTTACCGCTTAGTGATAAAGTAAAGCAAGTACATGGTGTTTGCAGTTCATACAATAAAGCGACAACCATAAGGCTCCTGCCAGTTGCCGATAACTTTTACAAAACATGATCATCTCATACAACAACGTATATCACATCATGTCTTGACCATATCACATCACAACATGCCCTGCAAAAACAAGTTAGACGTCCTCTACTTTGTTGTTGCAATTTTTACGTGGCTGCTACGGGCTTCTAGTAAGAACCGTTCTTACCTACGGCACAAAACCACAACAGTGATTTATCAAGTTTGTTTTTTTAACCAT
This sequence comes from Triticum aestivum, assembly GCF_018294505.1. Lineage (NCBI taxonomy): Eukaryota > Viridiplantae > Streptophyta > Magnoliopsida > Poales > Poaceae > Triticum > Triticum aestivum. The sequence goes on from NC_057807.1 coordinate 284,757,728, forward strand.
CAACAAGGACCGGCCACAGTCAAATTCGATTCAACTAAAGTTGGAGAAACAGACACCCGCCAGCCACCTTTATGCAAAACTAGTTGCATGTCTGTCGGTGGAATCGGTCTCATGAACATGGTCATGTAAGGTTGGTCCAGGCCGCTTCATCCAACAATACCGCTGAATCAAAATAAGACATTGGTGGTAAGCAGTATGATGATCACCGCCCACAACTCTTTGTGTTCTACTCGTGCATATCATCTACGCATAGACCTGGCTCGGATGCCACTGTTGGGAAACGTAGCATGCAATTATAAAAAAATACCTACGCTCATGCAAGATCTATCTAGGAGATGCATAACAACAAGAGGGGGAGAGTGTGTCCACGTACCCTCGTAGACCGAAAGCAGAAGCATTTGCCAACGCGGTTGATGTAGTCGAACTTCTTCTCGTTCCGACCGGTCAAGTACCAAACATACGACACCTTCGAGTTCTACACACGTTCAGCTCGATGACATCCCTCGAACTCTTGATCCAGCAAAGCATCGAGGAAGTAGATGAGTTCCATTAGCACGACGGCATGGTGACAGTGATGGTGAAGTTATCCGCGTAGGGCTTCACCTAAGCACTACGTGAATATGACCGGAGGCGTAAACTGTGGAGGGGGCGCCACACACGGCTAACAATCGTTGGTATGTGTTCTAGGCCCCCCTCCCCATGTATATATAGGTGGGAGGGGGAGGGGAGCATCCTAGGGAGCGCCCAAGTAGGAGGAGTCCTACTTGGGCCCCTAGTCCAATTCGGCCTCCCCCCTTCCTTCTTTTTACCGAAGAGCAAAGGTAAGGGGCAAGGAGAGAAGGAAGGGGGGGGGGGCGAACCCCTTCTCCTCCTTCTCCAACTCAGCCACATGCCTAAGGGGGGGCGCGCCACCCCTTGTGGGCTGGTGTGCTCCCCTCTTATTGCCCATATGGCCCATATCTTCCCCCGAGGGTTACGGTAACCCCACAGTACTCCGATATGTACCCGATACACCCCGGAACACTTCCGGTGTCCGAATACTGTCATCCTATATGTCAATCTTTACCTATCGACCATTTCGAGACTCCTCGTCATGTCCGTGATCTCATCCGGGACTCCGAACAACATTCGGTCACCAAATCACATAACTCATATAATACAAAATTGTCATCGAACATTAAGCGTGCGTACCCTACGGGTTCGAGAACAAGGTAGACATGACCGAGACACCTCTCCGGTCAATAACCAATAGTGGAACATGGATGCTCATATTGGTTCCCACATATTCTACGAAGAACTTTATCGGTCGAACCGTTATAACAACATACGTTATTCCCTTTGTCATCAGTATGTTACTTGCCAGAGATTCGATCATCGGTATCTTCATACCTAGTTCAATCTCGTTACCGGCAAGTCTCTTTACTTGTTCTGTAATGCATCATCCTGCAACTAACTCATTAGTCACTTTGCTTGCAAGGCTTCTTATGATGTGCATTACCGAGGGGGCCCAGAGATATCTCTCCGATACTCGGAGTGACAAATCCTAATCTCGATCTATGCCAACCCAACAAACACCTTCGGAGATACCTGTAGAGCATCTTTATAATCACCCAGTTACGTTGTGATGTTTGATAGCACACAAGGCATTCTTCCGGTATCCGAGAGTTGCATAATCTCATAGTTGGAGGAATATGTATTTGACATGAAGAAAGCAATAGCAATAAAACTAAACGATCATTATGATAAGCTAATGGATGGGTCTTGTCCATCACATCATTCTCTAATGATGTGATCTCGTTCATCAAATGACAACACATGTCTAGGTTAGGAAACTTAACCATCTTTGATTAACGAGGTAGTCTAGTAGAGGCTTACTAGGGAGACAATGTTTTATCTATGTATCCACACATGTATCAAGTCTCCGGTTAATACAATTCTAGCATGAATAATAAACATTTGTCATGAATAAGGAAATATAAAATAACAACTTTATTATTGCCTCTAGGTCATATTTCCTTCAACTTCCCCTCTAGTTGTCCAATATTGGCCTATCTACTCCATTTGTAATGAACAAACTAAATGCATTAGTGAGGTCTGGGATGGCCATCAGCTAAAAATGACTTTTAGAAGGAACCTTGACAGCAATCTCATGGAACAATGGTATCAACTCTCTAGGATAGCTGAGAGCATTACCTTTACTAATGATATTGATTCTCTTATTTGGCAACTGGAGAACAAAGATCAACACTCAACTAGTTCCTTGTACCATGTGATTAATTTCAGAGGGGTCCAGCCTATGTCCATTCCTAGTGTCTAGAAACTTAGGGTTGCCCCTAAAATTCATGTTTTCCTTTGGTTGCTTGCTAACAACAAACTCATGACCAGGGATAATCTTAGGAAAAGGCAGATTATCAAGCCGCTTGACGGTGTGTTTTGTGTCGAGCCAAAATCCATCTTTCACCTTTTTCTTTGAATATGTAGTAGCTAAGCAAGTCTGATCTTTTGACAAAGACCAGTTCTAGTCGAATGTTGGGACTAACTTTGAATCTGTAGCTAGATTCTGGGTCTCTAACAACAAGAATTCTACTTTAAATACTGTTAGTGCTGCAGTGTTATAGGGCTCTGAAAAACCAGAAATTCTGTTATTTTTAACAACAATATCTGGATTTCTATTAAGCAGGTGCAGAGGCTGATCCTGCGAATGATCAAATCCTGGTCTGTTCTCTCCCTAGAACAGAGCAGGGTGAGGCTGGAGGCCTTCACAAGGCAACTGGCAAACCTCATTCGATGTCCCCTGATGCTTACATGTGGCTGACCGCTCGCCCAGACCCCTGGAACAAACTCAAGATCTCTGATGCCGACCCCTACCTCGCCTCGCCAGCCAAGAAGAGAGACACCGAGTGCGACTCCATGCTGTCCAGCCCCATTTTTACACTCTCGGCATGCTGGTCACCACAGGCGACTACGACTCCTCCGATGAAGGCCAGGAAAGCTTCCTTCAAGCTTACCTGTGGGTAGCTGTAGTTTGTGTTGGAAATCTTCTCTTACTGGGGTGCTCGACTTGGTCGTATCAAATTAATAGCGCCCTTTTGGCTTAGCTTTATTTCGCTTCCTGCTGAACCACTCCTCTAAGTGAGCTGCTTGTAAGACTTTATCACTATTGGTTTCATTCTAGCAATGGAACCGGGGAGGAGCCTCCCTGTCTTCTAAAAAACTGCCGTCTTGTGGCTCACAACCTCAAACTTGTAAATGCAACTTTCTTCCTATCTTAATATATCGGCACACAGATGTCCCGAGTCTCCACCAACACATCCAGCTGGCTCCAGGCCGGTACACAACTCGTCTTCTAGTGCAGAACCACAACTTCGCAAGGAGCAACACGAGGAGAACACGATTTGTCCTTGCGCATCCCACAAGATCATACCAGCCCTTGCCGCTCCAGTGGATTCCAAAAAAGCATCATCCGCATTCAGCTTCACCTTCCCTTCTGGTGGTTTCTCCCAAGCCTTGGCCTGCTCAGATAGCCTTACAGGGGCAGCCGTAGCCGTCGGCGTCGGTGCTAGCTCCGGCCTGAGTGCAATGCCTTTTCCCTTGATGATGTGCTTCGTAGACCGTTTGTGAATATTCGTGAGGCTGAGCATATAGCTACATAGGAACCGCCGGGGGCCTTCGATAAAGGGCATAGGCTTAACCGAGGGTCAAACTTGACCAGAGTTTGTTTAGCTTGACTTGTGTGCTACCTATGCATGATATATAAAAGCTGAGAGCATCTCCAACAGATGCGCTATATACGCGCCATGCTGAAAAAGTAGTGCTTTTAGTGCGCGCGCTACCGTTCCGGGCGCTCCAGCGAACGCGCAAAAACCGCGCGCGCGGCATATGTAATTCAGCGCGCGGGCGGAAATGTCATCGCGCGCCGCTTATTTGCTGCGCCCGCTCCCGCGCGCTGGACTCTCGAGCGCTCGCGTGCAACTCCACCTACCCATCCAGCTGCGCCGCCGCCGCCACCCGCGCCACCCCTTTTTTCTGGCGACCGTTCCGGCGCTTCCCCGATCTCTTCCCACGCGGTTGCGGCTTCCTCCCTGTCTCTCTAGTCAGGCGCCGCCCGTCGCGCGCGGCAGTCCTCCGATGAACAGCGCCCGGCAGCTCACCGCCGCTTGGCGCCCGCAAGGTGTTCGACAAAAGGCCCACAAGGTATGTATTGCTTCCAACTTCCACATTTTTACATGAAATTTGGTGCATGTTGTTTTATAGCCTAGTTTTGAACATTTTAGATGAGTTCGTCGTATGATTCTTTCGAGGAAGAATTTGATATGGAAGAGGAGGAGGATCTTGCAATGATCCTAGCTATGCACATCAATAAAAAACCGAAGCACGGTGGTTCGGTTATGGGTCGGCAGAAAATTTGGAGGGATAGGATTGATGCCCACAACATATTGATGAGGCACTATTTTGTGGAGAATCCCACATACCCCGAGTCGTACTTTCGTCGCCTAGGATGAGCACCGAGTTGTTCAGACGCATTGCAGAGAAACTAGCAAGCTATGACCGGTTTTTTCAGCAGAGGAGGAATGTCGCCGGAGAGCTCGGGCATAGTACCTTTTAGAAGGTGACAACCGCTTTGCGTATATTGTCATACGGTATCCCCGCTGATCTAGTTGATGATCACTTGGCCTTGGGTGAGAGCCAGGCCATCATGTGTGTCAAGCGCTTCGCAGTCGGAATTGTGCAAGTGTTCGGTCCGGAGTACTTGAGAACTCCCAATGTTAAAGATGTCACAAGGCTATTGGAGATGAACAAAGCTCGCAGGTTCCCAGGTATGCTTGGCTCAATAGATTGCATGCATTGGAGTTGGAAGAATTGTCCAAAGGCATGGCATGGCCAATTCCACGGACAAAAAAAGGGTTCCACTATAATCCTTGAAGCGGTGGCCGATCAAGAGACTTGGATTTGGTATATTTATTTTGGAATGCCTGGATCTTTGAATGACATCAACGTTGTCAACCGGTCACCACTGATGAGTAAGATTGCAGATGGTGAACTGCCACCGGTGCAGTTTGTAGCTAATGGTCGTACATACAACCATGGCTACTATCTTGCGGATGGCATCAACCCAAAGTGGCAAACATTTTTGAAGCCGTTGAAAAAATCGGAAGGTAAGAAATATCTTGATTTCCACAATGCTAAAGCGGCGGCTAGAAAAGATGTGGAGAGAGCTTTTGGGATTTTGCAAGCCCAATTTGCTATTGTGAGAGGACCGGCTAGATTTTGGGATCAGAAGATGCTTTGATACATAATGCACGCTTGTGTGATCATGCACAACATGATCATCGAGAATGAGCGTGGCCAAGATGTAGACTACTCTCACTATGAGCTCTTGGGACATCCCGTGCGAGTGCGGTGGAGGGCTGAAAGGGTGGCCCGTTTTGTTGCCTCCTATCATGCCATTCGACGTCTGGCAGCGTATAATGAACTCAAGAAGGATCTCATTGAGGAGTGGTGGGCTTGAAATGGCCGCCAAAGAGCATCATGATTTGTGCGTTTGATGTTGTATTGTTGAACTATTTGTTATATTTCATGAAAGATACTATTTGTTTGAGTTGTAATAAATTGAACTATTTATTTTAAACTTGGTTGATTGATGTTTGTGATTTAAACTATATGCCATGTCTTTGTTTTGTGGATGTGTTGTGTACAAAATGCAACAAATGTGATGCGCCGGCTGCTCGCATGCGCTGCTGGAGCTGCGCGCGTGCTGCATTTTAGCGCGGCTGCTGAAGCCAGCGCTGCGCGCCGCGCCAAACCTGGCGGGCGCGTCGTATGCCGCAGACCAGATTTTAGCGTGCAGCGCATTGGGCGGCTGTTTGAGATGCTCTAATAATATATTTAAGCAAGCAAGCATACATATATGCTAATACGTAGGTGTTAGTGATAATGATAGAAGGATAATTTTATGTGGCAATTAACATGAGCAACGCCGATGTCAACGAACGCTGGCCACACCCACATCGTGGATTCTCTCTTTCATGGACCGGCCGGCGCCCGGGCATCACGAATGGCGCCGACGCAACGTGTGCGGTGAGGTGCGCACGATTCAGCAGACGTGAACATGCGTATAGCAGCCACATAGCTAATTAAACGAGTAAAATGTCTGTGTTGTGGTTAGGATTAAGTCAACTGAAATGTTTATCCGGCTAGCAGAATATTCTTGCTTTGCGACGGCGGAACAAATAGTTCAATTTATTACAACTCAAACAAATAGTATCCGGCTGACCCCGTTCTACATCTTAACGGAATTGTCGAAGGACATTGTTGTTGTTGTTTTTTTTGCGTAGAGAAGCACATTGTATTGTTTATTTTGTATTCGCAAGGGCGACGACATGATTTTCTTAAACTCATACACTAAAACGGGAATTAAAACACAGTGTCAAAGATCGGATCCGTTGGAGGAAATATTCAGTCTTGTATATGACCAATCAATTGAAAGCCAGGTGATCCATGCCCGGGACTGACCGGGACACACACAAGTGGCACGCACGACACGACGCGCGATGCACAATTGCCAGCGGCGGCGTGAACCGCGCCGGCCTATATTAGTGGAGTAGTATATATCTTCCGTAGTACGTAGTCAGCTAAATTGGTCACGTCAAGTTAGAAGGAAGGAATTATCACCAATGGCAATAGGAGGGTCAAATGCTAGCACGTCAGGTAAAACTTGCTAGTACCACGAGAGAAGAAAGCAATCAATCCACCAGATTAATCTCAGGCCACACATCAAAGTCTACTGGCTCTTTTAGAACAACATAATCTATCCGGCCGTGTCGTCGTGCATGCATAGTGCAGCTTTGCACCACCATAAGGATGCTTCCATGTCCCTGCGACTCTCACTATCACATCACATACTTATGGCGCGGTGTGCATACACGTACGAGGGCGGCAGTGACGACCGCATTCCGTCCAACTCGTCATGTGGCGGCGGCCGGCTCCTCCCCGTTGCGTGCGCCTACAGGGTGCCTGTCTGCTTGTCTCGTGTCTCGACGTGTGTTGTTCGGCGGACGTTCGCCTCCCTGGTCGACGTCTATGCCGCCGGCCGGACGGGCAGTGACCTCCAGCTTGATCGCCGGCTCCCTAGCTCCACGCCGGCAGAGTCAGAGGTGGTGACAAATCTAAAGGTATAGAGACAGAGAGAGGCGCTGACGGCGGCGTGATGAAGGGTACACGCAGGAGCAACTCCGTCGCCATCACGTTATGGCCAAAAATGCTAGACGTGCGGGAAGGAAACTCTATGTGTACTCGTTAAGAAAGTATACTCCCTCTGATCCATACTAATTGTCATCATAACTTTCTATTAAATCAGAGACAATTAATATGAATCAAAGGGAGTAGATGATATAATGTCAAAAAAGGCACGACCCATACATCACCATAGAGATGCCACTCCATGAAACACCTGAACGAAGTAAGGATCATCATCAACCTGATGGTTGGTGATCCACGATTAAGAAAACAAACTGAATCCAACCCAGACTAGAGCAAAAGATACCCCAGAGCTGAACCCCACTGGTGTAAGCCTGCTCCTCGCCAAAACAATATGATTGTTTCCTGGTCCGGTCTTGCCATCGATATATGTCAGTCGATCCAGGAGCCGGAACCAGAGCCAGAGCTTGACTCCTCCATGGAAGATCAATGCAAGACGATGACTGAGAAGACAAGTACAACGGAGAAGAGGCCAAGGAAGAAGATCAACCTATAATAGTAGCTCGCAAAAATACTGGCACTCAACAATATGCCCAACTGGGTCAGATCATATATTTGAGATTCCTGTCGGATTAAGGGTACAAAGGCATGGCACAAAACCGTCTGAACACAGCTAGACAACAAGCACGCCACCATGATCCAACAACCTTAAGAAGACTCGTCAGCTTCCTCACCTCCCAGGTGCGCCAAGCCTTCCTTGTACACTTCAAAGTCGTCCGAGGACCAGCGGCAGACAAGGTACAGTCGGAACGTCGCCATCTTCGTCCCAAGCACGCGCTGCGACAAGGAAATCAATTGGGTCTCAGTGAAAAGAAACAGATCGACAGCATGCACAACAAGCACAGACATAGTTCTTAAGTTCTATGAAGGATAAATATGTGGTATCAGAAGTCTGGAACACCCTAACAAAGTATACAACTTTGTACAAAGTGAACCATCTGCCTATGTGTATAAAGTGAACCATCTGCCAAACCTAGCTAATTAACGTGCTATTACTGGGAAACTATACTGCTGCTTCCCGCGGCTGACCATACAACAGCACATGATCGGTATCTGTCTTGTTAATTTTTTTTAACTAATATATGTCAGCAACACTGCACAATATCCCATACATACCAGAGTGTGCGCTGCTTCTGGTGAAAGGGGCTTTCCTTCTTCACATACTACATGATCTGCAACCAATTCAACAACACCTGCACCAACAACGGTTAACTTTATTAATTCCAACCATTTTGCTTGGTAGCTTCAAGCACCTGCGTGCAAGGGAAGTACAAACCTTTGTTTAGGCGAACTGGCAGTCCTTGCTTGCGCAGAAAGGGCTCCATTTCATGTGAAAACTGTTCCAGAGGACCTTCCTTTAGCTCAACCTGAGGCATCATAAAGTTCAGAGTTTTGCTAGCCAACTCATACAAGAAACCACAAGCGCTATTTAATAGAAGAATAACACAACTTTCGACTACCACTCATTGTTATACCCTATCCAGGGCATACTCCCTCTGTTCCGTGTTATAGGGCATGTAATTTTTTTCATGCAATTACTAATATAAGGCATCCCATCAATCTCACGCCAATTCTACCAAAAATACCCACACCAGCTGTCACAAAGTTTTTGCGTGCACCGATGCGGCGTCAGGAAAACTGGCGCAATAACTTAATCCCCAGAATTATCATGCAGTTACTTCTACATTTCCCATCTCCCCACAATCTGCAGCAAGAAAGGCCAGCATAACATGTGTCTGCTTTAGGAAGACCAACATTTAATTAGGGGTAAGATTGGAACGATTGCACCCTTTAGGCCTGTCAGGATTTGCAAAATAAGTACTCTCTATATCAGAACAGAGGGAGTCCTACCAGTACTAATTACATGTCCAGAATTACTAAAAGCTTAACACTGTGTAACCAAACTAAAAGCTTGACCATGAGTCCATGAACATGAAAGCAAAAGTAATACCGTTTGAGTAGCAATACTTCCTGTCCTCGCAAAATCATTCACCTCAAATTCTCGGAATAATCTGCAGGATTTATGATCATAACGTTACTAGAGCCGCGCCAAGTATGTAAGCAAGCATTACCAACAATGTGCAATGCTAAAAACTATAAGATAGGGCTACCTCTCGACATCATCCCTTGGGAGATTGGTAAATAACAATCCAGAAGCACCTTGAAGGAACTATAGATACAGAGAAGTAGCTGTCAGCAAAAACCTCACAAGAATGGTGTGGACTACACTTAACAGTATCTACCAAACACTGGCAAAGGATGAATCACCTTGGAGAGTTTATGCAGGCCTGTCTTAGCTTCATCAGCAGGTGACCGCCCCAATGCTATCTGCATGACCTTCTTTCCAGCAAGGAATATCCTGAGAAAAAAAATACTTACAAGTTATAAAATTGGTCTACAAATTTTGCAGCATCAACTGCCAGTAAAGCTTAGCATTAACTAGCATGGTGTGTGTTCTATATGCACCATAGTTGTGACTTATCACTTTATCAGGGTTTCAAGGCACTGTCCAGCAAAACAAAGCAGCATGCATCAACGAGCTGAAGCAAATTATGTTGATTCAAGCCAAAAAGCATTTGCAGACATGTCATTGTTGTGAAGGAAATGATTCAAAACCAACCATGTTCTGAATTGCTCTTGGATAGAGGACTTGAACACAGCATAAGAGATAACTAGTAGTAGTAATAAATAAAGAGTGGAACCTACCGGCTAGAGGACTTGAGTTGGTCCCTGAGGTCCTTGAGCTTCTGATTCCTCATATTGTTGTAGGTGAAGACATAGGCGCTGCTGTGGCGCTCAATGGCGTCTTTGATTTCCGTGACCACCTTGCCCTTACGCTCTAGCCCCGGCTTCTTCTTGGTCTTTGACAAGGTGACTGCGCCCATCATCAAACATCGAGATTTTGAGCATGAGATGACAAAATAAGAACAGAAAAATGACATGGTTGCTCGCCGAAACTTGGGTTTCAATTCTTGACTAGCAGTTTAGCACATATTTAGGTTCCATATGAACACCACTGGTCGTTGGAACTAATCCAAACACACAAGTTTGGTCAGCAAAACTTGGTCGAATCCAGGAGACGGAGAAGGAAGCGGGTAGAGGCAGGAGGGGGGGATTGAGGGCAGCAGAACGGAGCGAGTGAACTGACCTGAGCGATTGCGCTTGGATTTCGGCATGGCGGAGGCTTGGAGTCCTCTTCCTTGGCTGCTGTCCTGGGAGCAGCGGCGGCGGCGGCTGTGCCTAGTGTTCTAGGGTTTTGAGAGGGTTCTCTCTCGCGTCCTGCCTTGCCTTTTGTTTTGTGTTGCGCCGCTCGACGAAGGGAGAAGGCCGCAGGACAGGCTTGGGTTGGGCTACAACAGGCCTACTGGACGCCCGACTATCTGGTTCGCAGTTGGCCTGGCCCATTAATCTCTAAGAACAAATTTTCTATGGCGCGTTTCTTTTAGGGGTATAACCGAGCTTTAGGCATCAAAAACCACATCGTATGGAATACAGTTCTGATCCTGAGATTGGCCAAACAAATGTAACGATCTCAGACCTAAAGAAAGTGAAAACTTGCTAAACTATGTGCTTCCACATTAACATCATGATTCTCAAAAAAAAAACATTGAAACTAAGCTGAGTAGTAGTTAATCCCACTAATGATAGCCCCATATCTGCCTCTAGATCTGTTGTTGACGTCCGCTATGACTTGTTTAGAGTCTGATGCAATCACTACTTAGTGCAATTGAAGGTCCTCGGCGAGCACAAGTGCCTCCCTGCACGCAATGGCCTATGTGGTTGTCAGGTCGTCTACCGCCCAGGACCAGAGACGGGAACTACCAAGATAGCATCCCTCCTTGTCTCGACAAATTGCAGCCACGGCTCCTCCTCTCGCCCTCGGACTCCGGCTTCTACATGTATTTTTGCAAAACCCATGGGTGGTGCCTTAGGTTGTCGTACTAGTGCCACGTGAACATGGGTCGAGTCGTTGGTTGCTAAGTGTTGTTGATCATCTCCGGTTCACCAATAAATCTTGCGACAAAAGAGTGTATAGATTGGGTTTTTTGGAATATCCCCCCCCCCCCTAGCTTTTACGCATGACTGGCCAAATTGCTCATAGCGTGGCTGAAAGCTTGTGAGGTAACGATTGCATGAGTGTGAATAGCCAACAGTTTGCATTCAGTTCTGTTGTGTCTGTCATTTTGTACACTAGTTCTTCATCCGCCAGGGCCCATGTGCATCTATGGTGCGGCTATGTCTTCGTTTATGCGAGACAGTAGCTCGTCTCGCCTAGAGGGAGCCGGTCGTGGGCTCGCCATGCTGACTTTTGAAACAATTAGAATGTTTGTACCATTAAAAACAATTGCATGTGACATTTAACAACTGTTCACACGTTTCACAAAATGTATGTGGTACTTTTAAAAAATATATACAATGTAACAAAATGTTTCATGCCATTCAAAAAGATTTACATTACACTTAAAAAAGCCCACTTGTTTCAAAAATATGTTTGTGAATTTTGAAAAAAGTTTATACAATGTAAAAAATGTCACACGGTCTAGATTTTTTTTGTATCATTCAAAAAATGCTTAACATATATTTAAGAAATGTTAATTATGGCCAATTTCAATCGATTCGGGGCCGCAACCAGGCAATGCACGTAGCATTTGTAGAGTTGATTGCTAAGAACTATTCCCCCCGTCCCATAATATAAGAACATTTTTGACACTGTTACTAATTAGAATCAAAAGAAACCTCTCTGCTCTCCTATTTCTTCGTATGCAAACATAGTAGAACTGTTCAAGTTTCAATGCAGCTTATGGCTGAACACTATCTAGAGTAACACCAAATAAAAAATATAGATAAACATTTCTTGGGTGATCACGGACAAAGCTAAACGATGTGCCGAAGTAATCATAAAAAATCAGCTACAAAATGGCATAATCGAAATTTGCGCAAGCTGCTTAAAAAAACTAATTTGGTTGAATGCTTAGCGGCTGACATATGTACCTACACATCATGTGAATCACTGAAATCCCATATGTCTGCCCGTCCCCTCCCGCACGCTCCCGTGAGCGCCGGGGGAGGAAACCCTAGCCGCCCCGCTCAGCCCCCCTCCCCCACCTCCCTCCTTCCCTCGCCGCTGCCTTGGCGCGCTGGCGGGCGAAGCCAGGCCAGCGTAGGCGGGGGGGGGGGGGTCTCCTCTCTCCCCGCCCTCGTGGTGTTGTATCGCGGGATGTGGCCGTCGGGGGATGGCGTGGCGCTGAGCACGGGGCGCGGTGGCGCGGTCTCTACAGCTAGTAGCGGCGCCCGCAGGTTATTGGTGGTGGCGTGGAGGGCTGTGGGCGGCGGTGGTGCGCGCCATGGAGTAGATCGGCAAGTCAGGCGGTGACCCCCACCTCCCTCCTTCTTCGGCGTCTTCTTCCTCAACCTTCTCAAGGTTTCGACTAGCTAGAGCCAGATTCGGCCATCCAGGGCTCCGTCGGCGCTTGTGTCGTCCTTGGCTGGAGGCTTCGTCTCTGGTGGTCGGGGGATCTGGCGTCCAGAGGCGCGTTGCAGGTGTGCCGGGTGATGACCCACAAGTATATGGGATCGATTGTAGCCCTTTTCGATAAGTAAGGGTGTCGAACCCAACGAGGAGCAGAAGGAAATGACAAGTGGTTTTCAGCAAGGTAATGTCTGCAAGTGCTGAAATTGTAAGTAACAGAGTAGTTTGATAGCAAGATAATTTGTAACGATAGTAGTAACAAAAGTGCAGCAAGGTTGCCCAATCCTTTTGAGGCAAAGGACAGGCCAAAATGGTCTCTTATGATAAGCAAAGTGTTCTTGAGGGTACATGAGAATTTCATCTAGTCACTTTCATCATGTTGGTTCGATTCATGTTCGCTACTTTGATAATTCGGTATGTGGTGGACCGGTGCTTAGGTGTTGTTCTTACTTGAAAAAACCTCCTACTTATGATTAACCCCCTCGAAAGCATCCGCAACTACGAGAAAGTATTAAGAATAAATTCTAACCATAGCATTAAACTTTTGGATCCAATCGGTCCCTTACGGAATAGCGCATAAACTAGGATTTAAGCTTCTGTCACTCTCGCAACTCATCATCTAATAACTACTCCACAATGCATTCCCTTAAGCCCAAATATGGTGTAGTGTCATGTAGTCTACGTTCACATGACACCACTAAGGGAATCACAACATACATGTCAGCAAAATATCGAACACATATCAAGTTCACATGATTACTTGCAACATGATTTCTCCCGTGACCTCAAGAACAAAAGTAACTACTAACAAACGATAAGCATGCTCAAGATCAGAGGGGTATTAAATAGCATAATGGATCTGAACATATAATCTTCCACCAAATAAACCCTATAGTAATTGACTACAAGATGTAATCAACACTACTAGTCACCCACAAGCACCAATCTATAATTCCGGTACAAAGAATGAACACAAGAGATGAACTAGGGTTTGAGAGGAGATGGTGCTGTTGAAGATGTTGATGGAGATAGCCCTCCCCAAGATGGGAGAGTTGTTGGTGATGATGATGACGATGATTTCCCCCTCCGGGAGGGAAGTTCCCCCGGTGAAATCGCTCCGCCGGAGGGCAAAAGTGCTCTTGCCCAGGTTCCGCCTCGAGAAGGCGGTGCTTCGTCCCGAAAGTCCTCTCCTTATTTTTTCTAGGTCAAAATGACTTATGTACTAGAAGAGGGGCATCGGAGGTGGGACAAGGTGAGCATAACCCACTAGGGCTCGCCTGGGCTTCCTGGCGCGCCTAGGTGGGTTGTGCCCACCTGGTGGGCCTCCTTGTGTACTTATTGGCTCCAAAAATCCTCGTTTATTCCATAAAAAGTCCTCGTAATTTTCAGCTCATTTGGAGTTGTGCAGAATAGGTAGCCTGACGTAGCTTTTTCAGGTCCAGATTTTCAGCTGCCGGAATTCCCCCCCTTTGTGTGTACCTTGCATATTATGAGAGAAAAAGCATTAGAATTACTCCAAAAAGCATTATTATGCAATAAAACAACATAAATAATAGTAGGTAAACATCATGCAAAATAGACGTATCAACTCCCCCAAGCTTAGACCTCGCTTGTCCTCAAGCGAAAACCGAAATCGAAAAACATGTCCACATGCTCAGAGAGAGAAGTGTCGATAAAAAAACAAAATACAGACATAGAAGCATCATGTAACTTATTATAGCAGCAACAAACTTTAACATAAAACTTTTATCATAGACTTCTCATGAACAAGTAACAATTCACCACAACATCGAAGTAACAAATATACTCTATTGGAAACCAACAAACTATGTTCTCAGTCAACTTTGCAACTACAATCCATCATCTTTTCAGGAAGGGTCATGTATCGGAGCCTTTAGGAAAGTCCACTACTCAACCATCATATAGTCTTCTATGATTGCTAACACTTACCGCGTACACATGAGCAAAACGTTTCAACCGGACACATAGAAAGATAGGGGCTTATAGTTTTGCCTCCCAACGTATTCACCTTAAGGATGATGTCAACAATAATAACTCACGCTACCCATATTCAGCTGGATATATGTTCCTAGATATTTCCTCACCACATGATGCTTGCCAAAGGAGAAAATAAAAAGGAATAAAGAGAAGAACTTTGACTCTTGCATGAAAGTAAATACATAAAAGTAAAAGATAGGCCCTTCGCAGAGGGAAGCAGAGGTTGCCATGCGCTTTTTTTTGTATGCTGAACCCCTTAGTGCAAGAGAACATTATGTTATATCACCCCTTATGATGGAAACCTTTATTATGCAGTCTGTCGCTTTTATTCTTCGCCTTCACAAGTTCGTACAACGCTCAATTTTCTCTTATACTAAATGATCTAACACTTTTAGAAGCATTTTTTTATTGCCTTTTTGCACCAATGACAACTTACTTGAAGGATCTTACTCAATCCATAGGTAGGTATAGTGGACTCTCAAAACAAGATTTGGGTTTAAGGGTTTTGGATGCACAAGTAGTATCTCTACTTAGTGCAGAATTTTTGGCTAGCAAAGATGGGGGGCAAGGGCAAGCACCACATGTTGAAGGATCTATGACAATATAGCTTCTATGTGAATATGAACAAACATAAATCATTACGTTGTCTTCCTTGTCCAACGTCAACAATTTTGGCATATAATATTTTGATGGGTGCTCACAATCACAAAAGATTTCTAGGATAGTGTATTTGCATGTGAATCTTCTCTTCCCTTATTAATTCTTTCATGAGTTGCATCATTGACCAATGCTATGTTTGTCAATCTACAATAAAATTTTCTACTTATACTTTTCCTTGTGTGATGTCATTACTCACCATAAGATTAGCATATGATACTTTTCATTTATTTCCTTTCTTTTTATTGAAACAAGAAAGTAAATAAAGCAAAATTCAAGCTAAACTTTATTATATATCTCGCACACGATTACAAAGATAAATCACTAAGCAAACTCTAGAAAAGAAAGGATTGAACTAAACTTTTTTCATCTAAAGAAAAAGATAACTATGGAACAAACTAAGAAAAGTAAAGGCAAAAGATAGTGGAGGTGATACGATACCGAGGCACCTCCCTCAAGCTTGGCGAAAGCCAAGGGGAGTGCCCATACCCGATACTTAATTTTCTTTTGGTGATGAAGAAGGTGGTGGTGGTGATGAAGTAGTGGTGATCCTATCCTCGGGTTTCCACGGCAGAGGCTCACCATCATAAGAGGAAGAGTGAGTCTATCGGGTCCTGCAACTAGCAGCCAAACTCATACCTTTAAACCTTGCCTCATATTCAAAGACTTGGTTTTGAAGGTCGTAGATCTGGCTCTGGAGGAAGTTAATTTGCTTGTTGAAGGAGAAGATGATGTACTTCATGGACTTGCCATCCACCTTGAGATCACGGGTGTAGTCTACGATCATGACGTGATTGGCATTGAGTCCACGTTCCACCATCCCCTTGCACCGGAAGACTTCCTGCTTCAAGCCCGGTCTCCACAGATCAATTTCCCTTGGGGCCTTGCACATCGCAGATGTGGAGCACCCCATCACGCATCTGGATAGCTTGAGGGTGCTGCGTCACCTCTCGCAGATATGGGTTGACGATGTTCTGAAAGAACTTGTCCTTGAGGAGCTTGAAGCAACCATGGAGGATTAGATCTGACAGAAAACATGAGATTTCTCCGCGATACAGAGGTCAATAGGTTCGGGGGGGGGGGGTATATAAAGATTTTTATCTTGGGGAACAAGCAAACGGAAGAAAAATGGAGTCCGGAAGGTGCCCGAGGTGGGCACAACCCACCTGGCGCGCCTGGCAAGCCAAGCGCTACCTGGTGTCTTGTGCCCGCCAGGGTCGCCTTCCTGGTAGTTTCTTATTTTCCTAATTTTTTAAATATTTCAAAACTGACAAAAAATATTTTTGCGGATATTTCGGAGTCCGTTTACTTACTGTATCACATACCTCCTTTTTTCATGATTCTGGAGTGTTCCGGAAGGTTTCTTTTATGTGTTCTTCCGGTGTCATAGTTTGGATAATACTGCTTTCAACATTAATGGGCGTACCTGAGATATACTGTTTTATTCGTTGCCCATTAACAACCTTTAGGTTAGTACCTTCGGCATTATTTATTTTGATGGCTCCGGATTGATAAACCTCCTCGATAACATAGGGTCCTTCTCATTTGGAGAGGATTTTTCCTGCAAAGAATCCGAAACGAGAGTTGTACAAAAGAACATATTCTCCAACTTTGAACTCACGCTTTTGGATTCTTTTATCATGCCATCTTTTAACTTTTATTTTAAATAACTTTGCATTTCATAAGCTTGGGTTCTCCATTCATCTAACGAGCTAATATCAAATAACCTCTTTTCACCAGCAAGTTTGAAATCATAGTTGAGTTCTTTAATTGCCCAATATGCTTTATGTTCCAACTCAAGAGGCAAATGACAAGCTTTTCCATAAACCATTTTACAAGGAGACATACCCATAGGATTTTTATATGCTGTTCTATAAGCCCAAAGTGCAGCATCTAGTTTCTTAGACCAATTCATTCGGGACCTATTGACAGTCTTCTGTAAAATTAATTTTATTTCTCTATTGCTAAGTTCAACTTGACCACTAGACTGAGGATGATAGGGTGATGCAATTCTATGGTTAACATCATACTTAGCAAGCATTTTATAGAAAGCACCATGAATAAAGTGTGAACCACCATCAGTCATTAAATATCTAGGGACTCCAAACCTTGGGAAAATAACTTCCTTAAGCATTTAATAGAGGTGTTGTGATCAACACTACTGGTTGGAATAACTTCTACCAACTTAGGAACGTAATCAACAACAACTAAAATATGAGTATACCCGTTAGAGGAAGGAAAATGTTCCATGAAATCAAATCCCCAAACATCAAATGATTCAACAGCAAGCGAATAATTCATAGGCATTTCTTGACGTTATCGATATTACCTATTATTTGACATTCATCACAAGATAAGACGAACTTACGGGCATCCTTGAAGAGAGTCACTACTGGAATCCACTTCTTTGTCGTCAGTTTCCACAAAGCAGACGGCAAAGAAATAGCTGATGGCACATGTTATTTTGCCATCAGCCATTACTTTGCCGTCAGCTCGCGGACGGCAAAGAGTTCTTTGCCGTCAGCTGGCCGACGGCAAAGAACCTTGTGGGTCCACAGACGCAAGGCTGTGGCTAGGTCAGCTCTTTGCCGTCTGCCAATTCTTTGCCGTCCGCTAGGCTGACGACAAAGAGGGTAGGGGGCCCACCCGGGCACGGCGTTGAATCGCTAACCTCCCCCCCCCGCCGTGAATGCCAGCGCTCTCTCTCTCTCTCTCTCTCTCTCTCTCACCCACCAGCCCGCCGTCGTTGCCCCTCCCCGTTGTCCTGCCGCCTCGTCGCCGCCCCTTCTCGCCCGTCGCCGCCCCTCCCCGCTGTCCTGCCACCCCATCGCCGCCCGTCGCCGCCCCTCCCCGCCCGTCGCCGCCCCTCCCCGTCGTCTTGCCGCCTGTCGCCGCCCCTCCCTGCCGTCCTGCCGCCCCGTCGCCGCCCCTCCCTGCTGTCCCGCCGCCCCGTCACCGCCCCCTCCCGCCCGTCGTCGCCACCCTCCCGCCCCGTTGCCGCCCCTCCTTGTCGCCGGCCAACCTCTTCCACCCCCCACGGTGAGACCCCTCTTCCACTTCGACACCCCCCTTTTCTTTTTTTTTTCTTTTTTTCTTTTCTGTTTTAGATATTAGATATAGTTTTAGATAATAAATAGTTTTAGTTAGTTTACATATTAGAAAAGAAGAAGGAAAAAAAGGAAAAAGAAAAAAGGGAAAGGAAGAAGAAGAGGGAAAGGAAGAAGAAGAGGGAAAGGAAGAAGAAGAGGGAAAGGGAAAGGAAGAAGAAGAAGGGGAGAAGAAGAAGAAGAAGAAGAAGAAGAAGAAGAAGAAGAAGAAGAAGAAAAGGAAAAGGAGGAAAAAGAAGAAGAGGGGAAGAAGAAGAAAAAGACACATTTTTATACTTTCTTATTTAGGGTTCCGCCACATTTTGTAGTTTCTTTCTTTTCTTTAGTTTAATGTTTTTATACTTCTAGCTAGTTGCCTAGTTTGCTGACCGATAGAAGTTAAAATAGTTATTATATGAAATTCAACTAAAGTCAACATTTTTGACGACTAGTGCTACTAATAAATTCAACTAGAGCCATCATATGTCCACAAGTGCAGTGTTTTTTGAATGAGAAATGATAACTTGGTGTAGTTGATTATCTTCTGCTCAAAATTTCCTATGATATAATGTTGTATGATAATAATGTTGTAAGGGTACTAATTGGTCTCTTCTGCTGCTTATCAGAGATGGGGGGAAGCCGCCACCGCAAACTCCACTCTGCCACACCGGAGTACGAGTTGGATGCTTCCGAGTTCTTCAGTATCATACTTGGGACTTCAGTATCATCCATGAGGCATGTATATAAAAGGAGAGATCTCCCCTTCACCCATCTCATTATGATAACTCTGTTGTTTGCTACATCACTCATTGTCCCAAACTACAGAGGCTGCCTACCACTTTTATGAACATGCTGGGTGAAGATCTGCCAAATAATGTGAAGCTGCGACAGGTCGGCAGTGGGTTTTGCATGCTGTGGGACATGGAGTTGGTGATCAAGGAGGGCCACATGTACCTGTGTTGTGGCTGGGAGAAGTTCTACCGTGCCTACGACCTATGGCTGGGGTACTTCCTTCTCTTCAGGTACGCCGCCGCCGCCACCATGCTCATCGTGAAGGTGTTCAACGCAACTATGTGTCTCATGCGCTACGCCGCCAACGATGATGCCAGTATGTTCTGCCTCTTCTTATTCCTCTACATTTGGCTTTGTCTCACATCGATTGTTAACGGTCATTGTTGCATCTGGACAGGCAATGGGAGCAGCAGTAGCGACACTGGCTACAGCCAAAGCAGCAGCGATTCTGGCTGTAGCAAAAGCAACAACGATTCTGGCTGTAGCAAAAGCAGCAACAATTCTGGCTGCAACAAAGACAACGGCATTTCTGGCTGCAACAAAGACAACAAGGAGGATGATCCGGATTGGAGTGGGGAAGAAGAGGATCAGAGTGGGCATCCGGCTGAGGATGACCTAGCGATGGTGGTGGCTGACCAAGGGCAAGAGATGGTGGTGGATGACCATGGGCAAGAGTTTGTGGTGGCTGAGGATCACCTAGCGATGGTTGTGCCTGTCCTGCCTGAAGATGGCCTCGCGATGGTGGTGGTGCCTGACAATGACCTTGCGCCGGTGGTGGCGCCGAGGATCCCACAGCTGGGCGACATGACCATGCCAATTGTGGTAGAAGATTACATCCCACTTCCTCCACTGCCTCGCCGCTCTTGGCGCATCAGGCTGAGGAAGGAGAAGGAGAAGAACAATGAGAACTGAACTATGTCAGGTATGTCAGATCTCCAAAATGATCTATATATACTTAGCTTTGTTTCCTCCAAAATGACATAAGTTAGCTCTAATATGCTTAGTTACCTATGTTAGCTCTAGTATGCTTAGTTACATATGTTAGCTCTAATATGCTAAGTGATCTCTACTATGCTTAGTTTCCTATAGGTTAGCTCCAAAATTACTTATGTTAGCACAAATGACCAAGTTTACATAATAAGCTTATAGTCTTCTTCTTCGTTAGCTCCATTTTACTTAAGTATGCTTACTTCTTATAGTCCTCTTCTTCTTCTTCATTTTCTTCTTCTTCTTCTAACATCTTGTTTATCATTTTCCAAATTTGATTTAATTCATGGAAGCTTGCATGGATGGAGTGCTTCTTTTCCATTTGCGCTTTTATTTTGTATCAATCAACTTGCATGGTTGGAACTTGTTATATATGGATGGATGGATAACGGTGTTGGATGAACAATGTGAAACTTTTGTAATATGTAAGGATGGAACTATATATGTGTTGGTTATGTATGTATATATGATGAAACTTGTGTGTTGGATATGCTTGTTGTGTATACATGTATATTTGTGCATATCCGTGAATTGCCGTCAAATTGAATGAATTAAATTAAAAACAGGGTTGTACAGGCTCTTTGCCGACGACAAAGTTTTTTGCCGTTAGCTAGCTGACGGAAAACATGCCACGTGGCAGCTAACTGTGATTCCTGGGACTGGCATGATTGAGCACTTTGTTGTCTGCCAACGGACGGCAAAGACCTTAGCCTCTTTGCCGTCTGCTGGCTGACGACAAAGCACGCCGTTAACCCCTAACGGCTCTCACCCCACCTCACTGCCGTCCACAATCGTTGTCGTCTGCTGGCCACCAACGGCGGACGACATAATCCTTTGTCGTCCGTTTCTAGGAAGCGGATGACAAAGAAGGCCTTTGTTGGCACGTGTTCAGACGGATGATTTGCCGTCTGCTGGCGGACGGCAAAGAAGTTTGCCGTCCGTGATCCATGCCTTTGCCGTCTGCCATGGCGGACGACAAAGAAGTGGATTCTAGTCATGAGTAGGCCAATAAAACCCAGATTGCAGTACCTTATGAGCAGTTTTGTCTCCCGAATGATGTCCTCCATAAGACTCAGAGTGACATTTCCGTAGGATTTGTTTCGGTTCATGCACATGTACACAACGTCTAATAATACCATCTACTCCTTCTTTATAAAGATGTGGGTAATCCCAAAAGTAATGTCTTAAATCATAGAAGAATTTTTTATTTTGTTGGTATGTAAAGCTAGGTGGTATATATTTATCAACAATATAATTAGCATTTATTGCAGCTATCTGTTCATCAGGAAAGCTATCATTAATAGGTTGTGGGTCATCAAGAATATTTTCAAGCCTAGACAAGTTATCAGTTACGGGGTTTTCTGCTCCTTTTCTATCAGTGATATGCAAATCAAATTCGTGTAGTAGAAGGACCCACCTAATGAGTTTAGGTTTAGCATCTTTCTTTTCCATAAGATATTTTATAGCAGTGTGATCGGTGTGAATAGTCACTTTGAAATCAACAATGTAGGATCTAAATTTATCACAAGCAAACACCACTGCTAAGAATTCCTTTTCAGTAGTAGCATAATTTCGCTGAGCACTATCTAGAGTTTTACTAGCATAATGGATAACATTTAATTTCTTATCAACTCTTTGTCCTAGAACAACACCAACAACATAATCACTAGCATCACACATAATCTCAAAAGGCAAGTTCCAATCAGGTGGTTGAACAACAGGTGTAGAAATTAGGGCTTTCTTGAGTGTTTCGAAGGCTTCCAAACAATCATCATCAAAAACAAAAGGAATATCCTTTTGCAAAATATTTGCAAGAGGCCTAGAAATTTTAGAAAAGTCTTTGATAAATCTCCTATAGAAACCAACATGACCAAAGAAACTACGAATACCTTTGATATCTTTAGGACATGGCATTTTCTCGATTGCATCAACCTTGGCTTTGTCCACGTCAATGCCTTTTTCAAAAAATTTATGGCCCAAAACAATACCTTCATTAACCATAAAGTGGCACTTCTCCCAATTCAAGACAAGATTTGTTTGCTCACATCTCTGCAAAACTTGATCAAGATTGCTTAAACAATCATCAAACGACTTCCCATAAACAGAAAAGTCATCCATGAAAACCTCAACAATCTTTTCACAAAAATCAGATAATATAGCAGTCATACATCTTTGAAAGGTAGCAGGTGCATTACATAGACCAAAAGGCATACGCCTATAAGCATAAGTTCAAAAGGACAAGTAAAAGTGGTCTTTTCTTGATCAGGTTGAGAAATAGGTATTTGTGAAAAAACAGAATATCCATGAAGGAAGCAAAAATGTGTGTGCTTAGATAATCTTTCTAGCATTTGATCAATAAAAGGCAGAGGCTAATGATATTTTCTTGTTGCTTTGTTTAATTTTCTAAAGTCAATTACCATTCTATAGCCTGTGACAATTCTTTGTGGAATAAGTTCATTCTTATCATTAGGAACAACAGTTATACCTCCCTTCTTAGGGACACATTGAACAAGACTTGCACATCTACTATCAGCTATAGGATAGATTATACCTTCTTCCAAAAGTTCCAATATTTCAGTTCTTACCACTTCTTTCATCTTTGGATTTAACCGGCGTTGGTGATCAACAACAGGTTTAGCATCAGGGTCCATATTAATCTTGTGCTGGCATAGAGTGGGACTAATGCCCTTAAGATCATCAAGAGTATATCCAATAGCAGCTCGGTATTTCCTTAGAACTTTCAATAATCTTTCTTCTTCATGTTCTGAAAGGTTAGCACTAATAATAAAAGAATATATCTTTTTCTCATCAAGATAAGCATATTTCAAAGTGTCTGGCAATTGTTTTAATTCAAACACAGGATCACCTTTAGGTGGAGGAGGAGGACCTCCTAGAGTTTCAATAGGAAAATTGTGTTTAAGCAGAGGTTGTTGTTCGAACAAGATTCTATCTATTTCATTTCTTTCATGCATATGCAAATCATTTTCATGGTCTAGCAAATATTGTTCTAAAGGATCAGTAGGAGGTACAACAATAGAAGCAAGACCAATAATTTCATCCTTACTAGGCAAATCTTTCTTATGAGGTTTTCTACTATACTTAGAAAAATTGAACTCATGAGATTCATCACCAAAGCTAACACCGATAGTTTGTTTCTGAAAGTGCAAATAATCCCCAGGTGGTTTTGGTAATTCATAACAACATATAGCTCATTGGACTAATATCCATTCAAGATTAATGTTTCAGAAAGTTCAATGATTGGTATGGCATGGACTAGAGATGTGGACCCCTCAAAATGCTAAGGACACATATTGGCAAAATCTCAAGACTCTTCATTTTCATTTTAGTGATCCAAGATCACATTGAGTCCATAGTAAAAGCCAATACTATTAAAAAGGGATGAGGTGTTGCTTACTGGCTTGCTTGCTCAAATTTCTTGGTGATATGCTCTAAAAACCCTCAACCACTTTCTCATTTCCACAAATGTCCTAAACCTAAAGTCAAACTCGGCCCCACCGATTTGATCTATCCGGCGCCACCGAGTTCACTTGACATAGCCATAGCCAGAAACCCTAATCAGTTCGATCTCACCGATAAGGATCTCGGTCTCACCGAGATGGGATTGCAAACTCTTTGTTTCCCTTCGTAACGTTTTAGTCTTACCGAGATGAGCGATCGGTCCCACCGAGTTCACAATGCAAACTCTTTGTTTCCTTTTCGTAACGTTTCGGTCTCACCGAAATGAGCGATCGGTCCCACCGAGTTTGTCTGACCAAGTCTTTGTTTGCTTATCACTAAAATTGGTCTCACCGAGTTCATGTGATCTGTCTCACCGAGATGAGGTTTTGCCCTAACCCTAGCGCATCGGTCCCACCAAGTTGATATTGTCAGTCCCACCAAAACCCGAACGTTCACATTTTGAACCAGCTCGGTCCCATCGAGTTTCATTGTTCGGTCTCACCGAGTTTGGGAAATTGTGTGTAGTGGTTAGATTTTGTGTGGAGGCTATATATACCCCTCCACCCCCTTCTCCATAAGAGAGAGAGAGAGAGCCATCCGAATGTGCCTACAGTTCCACTGCTTTTTGAGAGAGAACCACCTACTCATGTGTTGAGACCAAGACATTCCAATCCTACCACAAGAATCTTGATCTCTAGCCTTCCCCAAGTTGCTTTCCACTCAAATCATCTTTCACCATATCCAAATTTGTGTGAGAGAGAGTTGAGTGTTGGGGAAACTATCATTTGAAGCACAAGATCAAGGAGTTCATCATCAACACACCATCTATTACCTTTTGGAGAGTGGTGTCTCCTAGATTGGTTAGGTGTCACTTGGGAGCCTCCGTCAAGATTGTGGAGTTGAACCAAGGAGTTTGTAAGGGTAAGGAGATCGCCTACTTCGTGAAGATCTACCCAAGTGAGGCAAGTCCTTTGTGGGCGATGGCCATGGTGGGATACACAAGGTTGCTTCTTTGTGGACCCTTCGTGGGTTGAGCCCTCCATGGACTCGCGCAACCGTTACCCTTCGTGGGTTGACGTCTCCATCAATGTGGATGTATGATAGCACCACCTATCGGAATCATGCCAAAAATCTCCGTGTCTACATTGCGTTTGCTCCCTCCAAACTCCTCCCTTTTATCTTTGTATGTAATGATTTACATTTCGTTGCTATACTCTTAGAATTGCATGTGTAAGTTGATCGCTTGACTTGTGTTAAGTTGCTAAAATCTACCAAGACTTAAAATTGGGAAAATGCTAGATTTTTATTTGGTCAAGTAGTCTAATCACCCCCCTCTAGACATACTTTCGATCCTAAAAGTGTTATCAGAGCTTTGGTTTCCATTTGCCTTGATTTCCATAGCTTTGGTGATCATAGCCTTGGTTTCACAACCTAGGAGAGTATGGCGTTTAGTGAGGGAAATTATAGAGGTCCTTACTTTGATGGTACTAATTTTGCTAGTTGGAAGCATAAGATGAAAATGCATATTCTTGGACATAACCCTGCCGTTTGGGCTATTGTGTGTGTTGGTTTGCAAGGTGAATTCTTTGATGGGAGAGAACCAAATCGTGAAGCAACTGCGGAAGAATGGAAGATGCTGCAAGACAACGCTAAAGCTTGCAATATCCTCTTCAATGGATTGTGCCCTGAAGAATTCAACAAAATCAGCCGTCTTGAGAATGCAAAGGAAATTTGGGATACTTTGGTTGATATGCACGAAGGTACCGAGTCCGTCAAGGAATCTAAGTTGGATGTGCTTCAAAGTCAGCTTGACAAGTTCAAAATGAAGGATGGTGAAGGTGTCGCTGAAATGTACTCTAGGCTTGCTCTCATCACAAATGAGATTGTCGTCTTAGGAAGTGAAGAGATGACTGACAGATTCATCATCAAGAAGATCCTAATAGCCTTGGATGGAAAATATGATACCGTGTGCACATTAATCCAAATGATGCCCAATTACAAAGATCTCAAGCCAACGGAAGTCATTGGAAGAATTTTTGCTCATGAGATGTCACTCAAGGATAAGGAAGAGCTTCACAACAAGTCCAGTGGTGCTTATAAAGCCTCATGTGATGCTCCTACCACATCAAGTGAAATACAAGTCTTCAATGAAGAATTGAGTTTAATGGTGAAGAACTTCAACAAATTCTACAAGAGTAGAAGCAAAGAGAGAAGCTTCAAGTCAAGATCCTACCATGACAAAAGATCTTCTAGCCGTGATCGTAATTGCTACAGTTGTGGAAGACTCGGACACTACTCCAATGAGTGTACGGCTCCCTACAAAAGAAAAGAAGACTCGCCTAAAAGGATAAGTAGTAGAGAAGAATCACCTCCAAGAGAGAGAAGGAGTAGAGATGATCGTTATGAACGAAGACCCTCTCGCAGAAGCAAGGATTCGGAAAGGAAGGACAAGTCATCAAGGAGCTACACAAAACGAAGGCATCAAGCTCATGTTGGTGAATGGGTATCCAGTTCTGACTCCGACCACCACTCCGAGAGAAGTTATCACTCGGACTCCGAATATACTCAAGATGAAGGTGTTGCCGGTCTTGCACTTGTGTCAACCAACTCCTACGACATATTTGACTCAACAAATGAAGGAATTGGAAGATGCTTCATGGCTAAAGGCCCCAAGGTATCACACCCCGAGTATATTGATTTCAATAGTGATGAAGATGATTTGCTAGGTGATGATGAGTTACTTGTTGACAATGCTAGTGATGAAAACTATGATGAAATTGCCATTAATCATGCTAATCAAGATGAAACAAATGACAATGATGAAAAGGAGATTGAGCATCTAACTAAAGAACTAAACACTCTCAAGTTAGGTCATGAAACTACTTTAGAAGATCATTGAGAACTTTTAAAAACTCATGAGAAGCTACGCTTCGAGAAGCTCAACCTAGAGCAAGAGCATGGGTTCTTAAAGGCAATCAATGATGATCTTTGAAAGAAAAGTTCTTCTTACATTGCCAAGTGTTTACTCTTGTCTACTTACATGCCACAAGTAAAATCTAGCAACAAGAGTAAGAAAGATTCTTCTTCTAGTAGTAACAACAATCATGCTAAATCCAATGTTGTTGCTTCTAGTAGTTCTCTTGATTCCACTAATGATTCTCTTAGCCAAGTTACACTTGAGCAAGGAAATATCTTATTGAAGGGAATTATAGAGAAAGGTGTTTACAAGACCTTTGTCAGAAGTAAGCAATTTTAGGAAATTGTATGCAAGCAAGGAAGACATCGGAAGAATCAAGGTGTTTGTTTTGAGCGAAAGTTCAATGCCAATGGAGTTGAGTGGGAAGAAGATCAATAACCCAAGACGAAGATTGTTCCTCAACAAGAGAAGTATGATCCTACTTCCTTCAAGGGGACACAAGCTCAAGATGATCTTACACCACAAGACCACAAGCTAAAAGGCAAGGACAAGCTTCAAGAGGAGATTGCTGCATTTGAAGAAGCTCCAAAGGCCTTGGTCAAGTGGGTTCCCAAGACTAATTCAAGTTCTACTTCATCAAGTACATCTAGAACCCCAAGGATTCCCATCAAGTTGATGTGGATCCCAAAGAATAAGAACTAGAGAGTTCTTGAGGGTGACTCCGCCAACATACTTCACTCATATTCATTTTGGCAAGGACAAGTGCAATCAACTTCCACATCTTGCAAGTCAAGGGACAAGGTAACCTAATGCTTTCATGGACATCATCATGTGTGTACTTCACTCTATGTCTATGAATATCCTTGTTTGTTCCATGTGGGACTAACCCATGTAGGTATTGAAAGTGCAACTCACTCCAATGGATTGCTCCAAATGATCTTCATCAACATTGAGCATCCACATCTTCAAGATCTACATGAAGTCAGCGTCGACAAAACCCAAGGTTAGTTCATCCCCCTAAAAGGGGATATCACATCTAGGGGAGCTTTACTCTAAGAATTGAGCTAAAGCAACTCTAATGGTGTGAACACAACAATGCTTTATGTAAAAGTGGTAACCCCACTTGTGCTTAAACGATGAGTATGACCTATGATCAAATGTTATCGTTTGACTCCTAAGTCAATATAATCATATATAGATGACCTAGTCATCGCCAATTGCTTGATAGATGCTACAGTGTTTGTGCATGCTTTGCCACATATTTCATTTGCTATCTTATTGTGTGAGCATATTGGTTGCATAATTTTCTTCATTCAAGGACATCCATTTGTTGCTTTGCTTGTTCAGCTTTTTCTTTTTGCCAAATGGATGGACAAGAATGCCTAAGTACTCCCTGATGTCTACTATGCAACCTTCTCCTTGTAGACGTTGTCGGGCTTCCAAGTGCAGAAGTTTTTAGGACAGCAGCAAATTTCCCTCAAGTGGATGACCTAAGGTTTATCAATCCGTGGGAGGCGTAGGATGAAGATGGTCTCTCTCAAGCAACCCTGCAACCAAATAACAAAGAGTCTCTTGTGTCTCCAACACACCCAATACAATGGTAAATTGTATAGGTGCACTAGTTCGGCGAAGAGATGGTGATACAAGTGCAATATGGATGGTATATGTGAGTATTTGTAATCTGAAATTATAAAAATAGCAAGGTAACAAGTGGTAAAAGTGAGCGTAAACGGTATTGCAATGCTAGGAAACAAGGCCTAAGGTTCATACTTTCACTAGTGCAAGTTCTCTCAACAGTAATAACATAATTGGATCATATAACTATCCCTCAACATGCAACAAAGAGTCACTCCAAAGTCACTAATAGTGGAGAACAAACGAAGAGATTATGGTAGGGTACGAAACCACCTCAAAGTTATCCTTTCTGATCGATCTATTAAAGAGTCTGTAGTAAAATAACACGAAGCTATTCTTTCCGTTCGATCTATCATAGAGTTCGTACTAGAATAACACCTTAAGACACAAATCAACCAAAACCCTAATGTCACCTAGATACTCCAATGTCACCTCAAGTATCCGTGGGCATGATTATACGATATGCATCACACAATCTCAAATTCAGCTATTCAACCAACACAAAGTACTTCAAAGAGTGCCCCGAGGTTTCTACCGGAGAGTCAAGACGAAAACGTGTGCCAACCCCTATGCATAAGTTCATTGAACCCGCAAGTTGATCACCAAAACATACATCAAGTAGATCACGTGAGTATCCCATTGTCACCACAGATAAGCACGACAAGACATACATCAAATGTTCTCAAATCCTTAAAGACTCAATCCGATAAGATAACTTCAAAGGGAAAACTCAATCCATTACAAGAGAGTAGAGGGGGAGAAACATCATAAGATCCAAATATAATAGCAAAGCTCGCGGCACATCAAGATCATACCACCTCAAGAACATGAGAGAGAGAGAGAGACAGAGAGAGAGAGATCAAACACATAGCTACTGGTACATACCCTCAGCCCCAAGGGTGAACTACTCCTTCTCGTCATGGAGAGCGCCGGGATGATGAAGATGGCCACCGGTGAGGGATCCCCCCTCCGGCAGGGTGCCGAAACAGGGTCCCGATTGGTTTTTGGTGGCTACAGAGGCTTGCGGTGGCGGAACTCTCGATCTATTGTGCTCCCTAATGTTTTTAGGGTATATGGACATATATAGGCAAAAGAAGTCGGTCAGGGGAGCCAAGAGGGCCCACGAGGGTGGGGGGCATGCCCAGGGGGGTAGGGCGCGCCCTGGACCCTCGTGGCCACCTCGAAGCTTCCCTGACGTCTACTCCAAGTCTCCTGGATTGCTTCCGTTCCAAAAATAACTCTCCCGAAGGTTTCATTCCGTTTGGACTCCGTTTGTTATTCCTTTTCTTCGAAACACTGAAATAGGCAAGAAAACATCAATTTGGGCTGGGCCTCCGGTTAATAGTTTAGTCCCAAAAATAATATAAAAGTGCTTAGTAAAGCCCATAAACATCCAAAACAGATAATATAATATCATGGAATAATCAAAAATTATAGATACGTTGGAGATGTATCAAGCATCCCCAAGCTTAATTCCTGCTCGTCCTCGAGTAGGTAAATGATAAAAACAGATTTTTTGATGTGGAATGCTACCTAGCATATTTATCAATGTAATTTTCTTTATTGTGGCATGAATGTTTAGATCCAAATGATTCAAATAAAAGTTCATATTGACATAAGAAATAGTAATACTTCCAGCATACTAACAAATAATCATGTCTTCCCAAAATATCATGGCCAAAGAAAGTTTATCCCTACAAAATCATATAGTTAGGCCATGTTTCACTTTTGTTACACAAAATACTCCCATCATGCACAACCCCGGTTTCAGCCAAGCAATTGGTTCATACTTTTTAACGTGTTTCAGCCTTTTCAACTCTCACGCAATACATGAGCGTGAGCCATGGATATAGCACTATGGGTGGAATAGAATATGATGATGGATGTTGTGTGGAGAAGACAAAAAAGGAGAAAGTCTCACATTGACGAGGCTAATCAACGGGCTATGGAGATGCCCATCAACTGATGTCAACATGAGGAGTAGGGATTGCCATGCAACGGATGCACTAGAGCTATAAATGTATGAAAGCTCAACAAAAGAAACTAAGTGGGGGTGCATCCAACTTGCTTGCTCACGAAGACCTAGGGCATTTTGAGGAAGCCCATCGTTGGAATATACAAGCCAAGTTCTATAATGAAAAATTCCCACTAGTATATGAAAGTGACAACATATGAGACTCTCTATATGAAGAACATGGTGCTACTTTGAAGCACAAGTGTGGAAAAGGATAGTAACATTGTCCCCCCTTTTTTCTTTTCTGTTTCTTTTTTTGGGGCCTTTTTTTATTTGGCCTTTCTTTTTTTATAGGGGACAATGCTCTAATAATGATGATCATCACACTTATATTTATTTACAACTCGATACTAGAATAAGATATGACTCTATATGAATACCTCCGGTAGTGTACCGGGATGGGCAATTAATCAAGAGTGACATGTATGAAAAATTATGCATGGTTGTCTTTGCCACAAATACGATGTCAACTACATGATCATGCAAGATAATATGACAATGATGGAGCGTGTCATAATAAACGGAACGGTGAAAAGTTGCATGGCAATATATCTCGGAATGGCTATGGAAATGCCATAATAGGTAGGTATGGTGGCTGTTTTGAGGAAGATATAAGGAGGTTTATGTGTGATAGAGCGTATCGTATCACGGGGTTTGGATGCACCGGCAAAGTTTGCACCAACTCTCAAGGTGAGAAAGGGCAATGTGCGGTACCGTAGAGGCTAGCAATGATGGAAGGGTAAGAGTGCGTATAATCCATGGACTCACATTAGTCATAAAGAACTCATATACTTATTGCAAAAGTTTTATTAGCCCTCAAAGCCAAGTACTACTAAGCATGCTCCTAGGGGGGAGGTTGGTAGGAGTTAACCATCGCGCGCTCCCGACCTCCACACATAAGGAAGGCAATCAAAAGAGCATCCCATGCAACAAATTTGTTACACAACTTTTACCATACGTGCATGCTACGGGACTTGCCAACTTCAACACAAGTATTTCTTAAATTCACAATTAACCAACTAGCATGACTCTAATATCACTACCTCTATATCTCAAAACAATTATCAAGCATCAAATTGATCATAGCATCCAATTCACTTTCTATGATAGTTTTTATTATACCCAACTTGGATGCCCATCATTTTGGGACCAATTTTATAACCGTAGCAAATACCATGCTGTTATAGAAGACTCTCAAAATAATATAAGTGAAGCATTAGAGATCAATAATTTCTACAAAATAAAACCACCGCCGTGCTCTAAAAGATATAAGTGAAGCACATAGAGCAAAACTGTCTAGCTCAAAAGATATAAGTGAAGCACATAGAGTATTCTAACAAATTCCAAATCATGTGTGTCTCTCCAAAAGGTGTGTACAACAAGGATGATTGTGGTAAACTAAAAAGAAAATACTCATATCATACAAGATGCTCCAAGCAAAACACATATCATGTGATGAATAAAAATATAGCTCCAAGTAAAGTTACCGATGGACGAAGACGAAAGAGGGGATGCCTTCCGGGGCATCCCCAAGCTTAGGCTCTTGGTTGTCCTTGAATATTACCTTGGGGTGCCTTGGGCATCCCCAAGCTTAGGCTCTTGACACTCCTTATTCCATAGTCCATCGAATCTTTATCCAAAACTTGAAAACTTCACAACACAAAACTCAACAGAAAACTCGTAAGCTCCGTTAGTATAAGAAAATAAATCACCACTTAGGTACTGTTGTGAACTCATTCTAAATTCATATTGGTGTAATATCTACTGTATTACAATTTCTCTATGGTTCATACCCTCCGATACTACTCATAGATTCATCAAAATAAGCAAACAACACATAGAAAACAGAATCTATGAAAAACAGACTAGTCTGTAGTAATCTATAACTCTCGAATACTTATGTAACTCCAAAAATTCTACAAACTTAGGAAAACCTGATAAATTTGTTTACCAATCCATAGCACAAAGAATAAGATCAAAATCACGTTTCTGTGAATTATCAAAACTAATTTACTGGGTGCAAAAGTTTCTGATTTTCAGCAGGATCAACACAACTATCACCGTAAGCTATCCTAAAGGTCTTACTTGGCACTTTATTGAAACGAAAGCTATAAAACATGATTACTACAGTAGAATAATCATGTGTACACACAAAAATAGTAAGGGTAAATATTGGGTTGTCTCCCAACAAGCGCTTTTCTTTAATGCCTTTTAGCTAGGCATGATGATGACAATGATGCTCATATAAAAGATAAGAATTGAAACATAAAGAGAGCATCATGAAGAATATGACTAGCACATTTAAGTCTAACCCACTTCCTATGCATGGGGATTTTGTGAGCAAACAAATTATGGGAATAATAATCAACTAGCATAGGAAGGCAAAACAAACATGCTTCAAGATTTTCAACACATAGAGAGGAAACTTGATATATTGCAATTCCTACAAGCACATGTTCCTCCCTCGTAATAATTTTCAGTAGCATCATGAATGAATTCAACAATATAACCATCACATAAAGCATTCTTTTCATGATCTACTTGCATAGAAATTTTACTACTCTCCACATAAGCAAATTTCTTCTCATTCGGAATAGTGGGAGTATCATAAGAGACTCGAATACTATAAATTGTTTCCACATTAAAAGAGTAATGTTTAGAAAGAGGGTAATCATAATCATGACAAGTTTTATAAATATAATCATCACTACTTTTTATAGCATAAGTTTCATCACAATAATCATCATAAGTAGCAACTTTGTTCTCATCATAATCAATTGAAACCTCTTCCAAAATAGTGGATTCATCACTAAATAAAGTCATGACCTCTCCAAATCCACTTTCATAAATACTATAAGATTCAACATTCTCCAAAATAGTGGGATCATTACTTCCTAAAGTTGACACTCTTCCAAACCCACTTTCATCAATATAATCATCATAAGTAGGAGGCATGCTATCATCATAACAACCTTGCATATCAAAACTTGGGAGGCTAAAAATATCATCTTCATTAAACATAGCATCCCCAAGCTTGGGACAAACATTAATTGCAGCAAATATATTCTCAAACATGTCATTCTCAAGCTTGGGCCCTTTCATATCATAAGCATAATCACTCTCATCATTAATAGTATGGATAGCACCAATAGTATAGCAATTATCATCATCACAATGAGTAGTAGGAGCAACATCATTTGGGAGTGATACCTTTTTACCTTTGCTTCTCCGTCTTTTCTTTTTCTTCTTCACATCATGTGTGGGTTTAATCCTCTTGTTGGAGCTCCTTATTAATGAGATTGGTTGAATAGAAGGCTCCTCCTCGTTACCTGATGCATCATAAGAAATAATAGGAGGATATTGGGAAATCTCTTCCCTTTCATTAGTATTCTCTTCATCTTCTTTTTGCTTTCTTTTCTTTATGTAATTGGCAATATAAGGATTTTCAATGCAATTCACCGCACAATACATATAAATTTTCTCTTGATCAATATCAAGGAATTTCTCAAGGTTATATTCTGGAATATGCTTAGTTAAACGTTTCAATTCTTCATAACCCAAAAGCAAACTAAGTTCATTATGATGTGCAAGGGAAATCAAGTCATCACAATTTTTGGACACGATTCGATCATGAAACAATTTGCATCGGAGATTCAAATGACCACGTTCATTGCAAAGTTCACAAGTATGGTAAAGAAATTTTAATTTTTCAGCACTCACATCTAGCCTTTCTTGCAACCATTTAGTTTCTAAATACTTATCACTACAAAAAATACACTTCCGTGATAATACGTGTTTGTCACAGTAAGTCGCGTTTTTTGTCATGCATGTACATCCATGACAAATTTATGACAGAATCAAGAGAGTCATACATGTGCTGTCGTAGAAGTGTTCCATGACATTACCAAAATTATCATCACAGAAGTGTCCACTTCCATGACGATATATCGCGCGTCATAGAAGTGCTTTCGTCAAGGGTGACCGACATGTGGCATCCACCATAACGGAATGCCGTTAAGCTATCGGGTCGGGTTTTGGATCCGATAACCCGTTAACAGCCCCGACCAATGGGGATTTTCCATGTGTAAAATCATCATTGGCTGGAGGAAACACTTGTCGACTCACCGTTGGGACAGATGTCATCCGCTCATTGGACCGAAGGTGCCTATGATACGGCGACACGTGGCACGGCCCAACAGAGGCCCATTCCTGTGAAAAGGCCGGCCCGTTTGACTTGGTCAAAAGGTGGCAGGCCGGCCCACGGAAAGCCTGTTAACGGCCTGTTCGCATATAGCCCATTTATAACCCGCTAACCCAGGGCCCGTTACGCCCTATCCGAATTAGGCCCAGTAGCGTCATCTGGCCGTCCAATATGATTCAACCCGTTTTAACTTCCAGCCCATGTGTGGCCCATGACTTCTTTCGGCCCATATGAGGACCTTTGTAACTCTTGGCCCATTAACGGCCCATGGTGAAACTGGCCCGTAATGAACAGTGTATCACTTTATACCCATTGACGGCCCGTTATTCCATTGGGCCATTTCCAGCCCAAGTTATCTTTCGGCCTTCTCAGGGCCCATTGATTCTTGGGCTCACTTGCAGCATTCGGTTACATACGGCCCGTTACTGTCATTTTCTGCTTGTGGGCCAAATTCAGCCCGTCGTTACAGTCGGCCCGTTTGCGGACCGTTAATATGTTGAGCCGTTTTCATGTCAAAAAACCCCGTTGGGCTGTTTTCATAGAGTTATCAAATACGTCCTATTAACGGCCTGTTATGGTCCACAAATAGTACGGCCCATGATTGGCGAAATGATGATACGCCCTGTAGAAGGCCCATGGATCCTACGGCCCATATGAGGCCCATGGATAGTACGGCCTGTAGAAGGCCCATCGATCGTACGGCTCGTAGAAGGCCCATGGACCCTATGGCCCGTAGAAGGCCCATTGATCCCTAAGGTCCGTATAGAAGGCTGATGGATCCTACGACCCGTATAGAAGGCCAATGGTCCTACGGCCGAATGAAGGCCCATGGATCATACGGCCTGCAGGAGGCCCATGGTTACAATAGTCCGTGTGTTGCCATGATTATTTTGGCCTAGTTACCAAAAATAGGCTATTGTGGCCACTAGAAAAACACAGAAAAAAACTGCAGTGACTACAAGCAAACAACTAAACAGAACAATAAGGAAATAAATAAGCAAGCAATTAAGGCTAGCCTATTACCGCTATTACACATATTACATCCACTGGGCATCAAAGTTCGCCACCAGTCCAAACATAGGGAACAAAGCAGCATATTACATACACTGGCGGTCAAAATTGGCCACCAGTGCAAATAAACGCGGCAGCAAAACAAGAGCATAACTGAAACAACTTCAGAAGAGCTCAAGAAACGTTATTCTGGGTATCCACCATGCTGGCAATAAGCTTAGCAAGTTGATTAGCTTTGTCCTGTTGGTGCTAAAATCCTCCAACGCTTGCTGTTGCACCAAAAAGTATGCATCTGAATGCTCCAGGGACTTCTGCAGTCCTTTCGCTTCTTGTCGCAGCACAGCTGATCGATGTCTTTCAGCTTGTAGTTGAGACTCAAGAAACTGAACTGATTCAGACAGTGAGTTTGAATAGCTTGTGCAAGCGATAGTGGCTAGTAACTCGAACACTAAACCAAGACAGGACTTTGGGGTTGTCTCGCTGTCTTCAAGATAGTCTTCCTTAGCTGTTTTATCAGCTTTGTTGGAGACCAACAAGGATGTGTCACTATCCTGAACCTTATCTGCATTACTTCCTTTACCAAAGCTTAATAAGGCACTCTTCCCCAATATTCGGTCAGCATTCTAAAAGAAGAAACAAGCAGACACATAACAAGTTTAGCATGTACTAGTATATGAAACTCATTTCGGTGAACCAGTTCATTAGTAAGGTGGACAGGATTAAACTACCAAGTCTTCTATTGCCAAGTACTAGTACATAATAAAAGCATCAAACAAACATATATCTATGTCCTATGGTCACTGCATTGTCTTGCCAAATCAAAATAGAGACACGGTTCAAATCATATTAGTTCAAGACAAAGCAGCAGTGAAAGAATACAAAGTGTGGGAAACTACACGGCACAACAAGATTTCAGATGGGTACCACGGGTCTACATGTACAACAACACTATTGGCTCTGTTGTGATGCTAGTAATGTGCATGATATGAAAGTCAACTGTATACACAATTGAAATTGAAATCAAAAGAGCTATTGATAAGAGCAAACCTGTTAAAGAAACATGCGTGAACATACCTGCTGTGCCATTGGAGTTTCGACTGGATCCTTCAATTTAAAAATAAGTTTGTATCAATAAATACAGTGATACAAGAGCAAAGCAATCATAGTTAAAAAAGGCGCGCCTAGGCTCTAGGCGTTGGCAAAATGCATTGCGCATAACTATGCTTAATCTGTGCATAACTGCGCATAAGCATGCGCTTTGGTCAGTAAAGTGCAAGGCGGTGGCAAAACGCACAATTAAATAGCAATGGAATCTTAAATTAGAACAGTTGCTCTTCAGGTTTAGGCACTTGTTCTACATGAACAAAGTACAGTAAGACGCAAGAATATAATACTTAAAAATAGAAAATGAGCTCATAGACCTTACCACATTCTTGGTTCGGGACCAGTACAGAATAAGGCGTTCCCAGTCATCGTCCAGTAAATGTGTCTCAGGAGAACGTAAGGGAATTTGATGAGTTTCTTTGCCGGTGAAGTACGTTTTCTTCAAGTAATTCCGATACTACCACCAAGCATTCTTGAAGATAGCAGAGGTATTAGCATAGGTTACCTCATCCTGAGTTCCCAAATCGGTCCTTCTCTATAGAGAAAAATGGGAAAATTTGCTGTATTATAACCATCATGGAGGTAGGATGTATGGGATGAAGCAAAGTAATTGCCATGAATAACATTACTTACACATAACTCCTGGACAAACAGCTGCAACTGGCATTTTCCTTCATCTTCAGTATAATATTTCCAAGATGGGAAGATACGCACATACGATTTAACAACATCAAATGCGATAGATGCTAAACTACGATTGGCTGGTTGTGCTTCCTCCACAGGAATAGGCGTACTAACTGGTGGAGTTGGGGTTCACCGTGATAGTACTGGCCCTTTGGGCACTGGAGCTACCTTACTAATTGCTCTTGTTTGGGAGCTCTGTGGTGGAGATGGTGTTGTGTCAACAGGAACTGGGTTACTATCAGCTGGGGTTGGGGTTAGATTGGGTGAAGCTGGTTCTCTGTCCATCGCAGTAGGGGTACAATCTGCGAGAGTTTGGGTTATGTGTGGTAGGGCTGGTTCTTGTGCATGTACAACCGGGGTGCTATCTCCACCAAGAGGTAGCACTATTTTATTTGAAGACCGTGTTTTTATTCCGCTAGATACTGGCATCACCCGCTCCAATTCAAATGGCTGATAAACAGGAAACATAGTTGAATGTACAGACATTGTATGAGAGACAGATGCAATAGATAGTGTGGAAAAAAGAGGGCATGAAATAGTTGACATGTATATTGTTTAACTAAAACGGATAGCATGACATAATTTCACATATATGATGCTATCTAAACTGGATAGCATAGCATAACATAATTCAAAGATATGATGAATAACTAAACAGGATCGCATGACATAATTCACCTACATGTTATCTAAGTAATCAGGATCGCATCATTTAATTCACATATGTGATTTATATGCTAAATAGAGGGCATTCGATATGATGTCTGAACTAAGAACATGGTGTTGAATATTGTGTATATGATGTCTAAACTATGCAATGCAAGACACCGTATGCATGATATGAGCAGTATAACCGTGCCAAGTTAGAGCATACACCTCAGTAGGG
The DNA here is from genome assembly GCF_018294505.1 of Triticum aestivum. NCBI lineage: Eukaryota > Viridiplantae > Streptophyta > Magnoliopsida > Poales > Poaceae > Triticum > Triticum aestivum. The sequence goes on from NC_057807.1 coordinate 284,795,886, forward strand.
GAATAGGACTGGTTATCTGTCTCTGAATCCATCTTTGAATCCATCTCTGAGGAGCTATCGGGACCCAACAAGAGATCTGCTTCGACAGGTAGCACTGTCTGCTCTGAAGGCCTTGTTTTCACTCCAGATTTTTCCATCTCCCACCCAAATGGCTGATTCACAGGAAGAGTAGTTTAATGTACAAACATTGTCGACAAATGGAAATGTAATGAAGAAAAGGATGGGCAAGATATCATTCAAATATATGATGTCTGGTTAAACAGGATGGCATTGCACATTTCACATATATTATGGCTGGCTAAAAGACATGAGACTGCATAATTCCCATATATGATATAGAAACTAAATAGGTGGCATTACAGAACATGTCTAAACTAAGCAGATGACATATATGATGTCAAAAGTAGGCACTGCAAGGCAACATATGCATGATATGACTAACATCATCATGCCAAGGTAGAGCAAACACCTTGGGGGTAAATAGGAGTGGTCAGCGGCGTCTGAATCCACCTCAGAACAGATATCTTCCTCTGGATTACAATCTGGAGAGGGGTGGGGAGGGTTTGCCATTGAACCCACCATGGAGCGATGTCTGCATGACATTGTATTGCCGCGCAAAACTCTTCTCTTTTTCTCTACATGTTCAGCATGACTGTGTACAATATCTGACATGCATACGAAAAAATATGGTGAGATTATGTAAGGAGAGCATGCAGAAATTTAGAGTGATGGTAACAACCAGTGGATGGATCCAAAAATAATGATAGCAGGCTGATGATTGCTTTAAATTAATAAAAAGACAGATGATGATTGCTTTACTATTTGTTTCCCACCCAAGATGAACAACATAGGCATACCCTAGGTGAACCAGATATTAGACAGACATACTATTCATTGCTGCCTCGATATGTGCCCCACAACTAATTTAGAACTCAAGTTTGAACATGAATTTGGACCTGAGTTGGGAGTCCAAGAGCTGAACAGGACGATAAAGTAGCACGTAAGTTTAAGCAATGCATAACATAAGCAGAAACAAAAGAGTGCGACCTCTCTGGTGGACCCGTGTACTCCTCAGGTTCATCTGCTGAGTCGATGATGGTGATGCCGTTGGGGTGGGTGCCGGCGGCAGGGAAGGAGATCTGAGGCGGCGAAAGACGGTCAGGAGTCGTGATGTCTGGTTTGGTGGATGCTTCTGTCGATGGAGCAGCTCAGGTGAGGTGGACGACGTCGCGGCAGGAGCAGGACAAACCACACAAAGTTCCCTTCGACACATACCTGTAACTGAAGTAATTCTATAAGGGCTCATTTGGCTTGCATGATTCTTAAAACACAGGGATAGGAAAAACACCAGAATAGGATAGGAAAATGCACATGGTAAACACAACATTTGTAAACACAGGATTTCTGTCAACTTGGGTGTTTGGTTTACAGGAATTGGAAGAGCAGAGGAATGCAAAGAAACATGGCCAAAATAAAGAGAAACCATATGAAAGCGTGTACAGTTAGAATGTTTTTCTGGCACTAATGCACTTGGTCTTGTTTTCATGCATAGGATTTTGAAAAGTAGGTCCAGGTGGATGTTTTGCTTCATTCCTTTCAACAAAATGCATGAATAATTGAATAGTAGAGTGCCATTGGAAAATTCCCTATTGCTATGTTTTTCCGTTGAACCAAAATAGCCCTAATGGATCGACGTGAATGTATAGAAATAAGTGATGCAACAAGTGTACAACCTCTTTGCCGTAGCCGTGTCGACCTCAGCATCATTGGGTTGGTCGCTGAAGCAGTTGAGGCAGAGGTGGCTGTCGGAGGTGTGGAGGAAGATCTGAGGAATCTGTAGACGGCGTCCAGGGCATTGCTCTATTGTGATGGATCGTTCTGTCGTTGGAGCTGCTCCGGTGAGCCGTAAGACGTCAAGGCTGAAGCAGCACAAGATATACATCGTCAATCTCAAGTGGGATTCTAATAGCATCTCCAATAGATGATGAAAAATGGATGTAAAATTAACATCACCAAAAACCACCTGACTACAACAGATGAGGTAAAAACTGTTGACTCTGAACTTAACTGTCGAAACTGAAATTTACTGTGGAATCTGAATGCTACTGTCGAAACTGAACGCAATGGTAGCAGAGAGGCACTTGACATGTAGTTTAGGGAGGGCCTGCAGTTCATCTTCAACCTGCACACCCCTGAGCCGCCTGCCACCACCGGCCGAACCGCCGGCCCCAGCGCCGCCTCGCCGCCCCGAAACAATTCGCCACCGCCGCCCCGTCCAGCGCTGTAGGCCCCCCGCTCCCCACCCTGAACCCTAAGATAGATAGTGGGGTACCTCTTCGGCGAGCCCCCATCCCCGCTGCGGGTGGTTCTTCCTTAACTCCGGCGAGCCCCCCAACCCCTGAAAATCAACTGACCCAAAAGTCGATTCAGTCGACTGAAGTGTGGCTTAATCGGAGCAGAGCAGCAGCACGAGCGAGGAGGAGAGAAGCAACAACAGCTGGGTGAGCGAGCGATCGAGCGAGAGCCGGAGCAGCAGCAGTAGCGCGAGTGAGCGAGCGAGAGCCGGAGCAGCAGCAGCAGATCCGGCTGGTATGGACGCCGCCGCCGAAGGGGCCTCGCACTGGGGGAGAGCCGCCGTGGAGATGTCGCCCGCGGCGCCGGCTTCAAGGTAGCCGCTCCATGGGGGTGCGGGTTGGAGCACCGTCGGCGCCGGGAGGTCGAGTTAAGGAGAAGGTGCGATGCGATGAGTGTAAAACCTCTTTGGTGGTGCCGAGTAGGCCTCAGCTTTGTCCGAGGAGTCGGTGAGGATGCTGCAGTTCCGGTGGAGCATGTTAAGGCGGCGCTCTGGGGATGGAGCAGCCACGATAGATGAGGCGATCATCGGAGCAGCTCCTTGGAGGTGGAGGACGGGGCGGCTGAACCGTCGGGACGGCGAGATGGATGACGGATCCTCATCCGGGGAGGTGGACGAGGGATGTCGAGCTGTTGCGGTGGACGATGTCGTCAGGGAAGAGGCTTCGGTTGGGCAGCGGTGACATGGCGGACGAAGGAGGGTGGGGTTTCGCGGCTGGAGCGGAGAGGTTATGGCGGCCTGGGATTTCGAATGGCGAAAATGGGGTGATGGGAGGGGGTGAAGCATGACTTAGGGACGCGCTTGTCCAAAATGTAGGGTGTGTTACAAAAGTACCCCCCACCGATTTGAACTAGCGGCCCTTTCGGCTCAGGGCTAGAAGGGGGATTTCATGTGTCGGGATTTGGCAGCTCGAGGGAGTTTTCGCGCGCGTTGTAATTTCGGGATAGCAAGGCGCGGGTTGTGAAGGCGCCAGTTTTGGGAGCACGATATCTGAATTTTCGGGATATAACAAGACGCGGGTTGAATTTTAGGGACAAGCCTAACGTGTAGTAATATTGTACCTGTACGTACCAAATCAATTCGCACTTCCCTCAACCAAAAAGAAAACGAAAAAATAAAACTATTCACACCACACAAAGAGAGACTCTTGCCCCGTTTTACTATACAAATGCTATTCAAAGCTACTCCCTCCTTCCATCTATATAGGGCCTAATGCGTTTTTCGATGCTAACTTTGACCAAATATTAGAGCAATGATATATGACATGCAACTTACACAAAGCACACCGTTAACTTCGTCTGTGAAAGGTTCTTTCAATGATATAATTTTCACATTGTGCATGTCATGTACTATTAATCTTGTCAATAGTCAAAGGCGGTCTTAAAAATCTCATTACGCCCTATATAGATGGAAGGAGGGAGTATGAATCCATGTTATGTCCGATTAATTTTTTTCGCTTGCTGTATAATGCATGTAACCTACTCATACCAACATTTTAGTGCATTCCAAATGTCTATACTACCGCTGCAATTCGAACTAAATTTGAATTCGTTTCTCTATTTCAATAAGAATCTACAATCATGATTGTTGCCAACTTCAACCATCATTCGTGTATTACCTTAATAACACACCACATGATTACTATAGAGATAGATATGAACTATGTGTACTACATGAACTCGAATTCTATTTTTTGAATACACTTGATGTTGATTCCAAATAATAGTACATTTGATGTACTAACTATATATTCATAATCTAAACCATGTTCCATACGTACACCGTGTTTATCACACAAAGTATAGTGCCCCGCCCCCTACATTATGACAAGTATTTAGACCTGAGTTGCAAAAGCCACACATTAGCCCAAATTATAATCAATGTTCTACATTATGATATCTTCTTCAAGTATCCGTATCCACCTTTTTATAATGAATTATGATCTTTGTTCGTCTTTTACACCTTCACGATCCTCTTCTATTTGTAGCTAGCTAGCGCTAACTTTCTATCGTGCATGCACACGCCCGCCCCCCTCACACACCCTTAGCGTCCCCTCCATCGCGCACGTTCATTATTTCTCTTTAGGTCGTCCACCAGCGGTGTGTGTAGGCCCCCGACTCCTTCTTTCTGGCACACACCGGTCGATATACCTCTCTAGCCAAGTGTGCCTACAACAAACACATATATACTTCCCCTCTTCTCTTCTCACCGTCCATGCCCCCATATGTCCAATACGATTCCACGCAGGTGCACACTCCCGCCCCTCTTTTCATTAATCACATGCTCGCACACTCCTCCCCCCTCGACATGGTAGGCCTCTCGCACCACCTCCTAGCCACACCCTCTCCCCCTGTCTGCCTCTCCGGACCTTATTTGCTTCTAACACATGCAGGCGTGTATATGAACTGATCTCCCTACATATAGCCAGGTCGACTATAATTCGTTTTCACCAAGCACCGATACACTTACCTCGCTAGTTATGTCTCTCCTTTTCTCGGACACACGACGGTTGATCTTCCTATGTAGTTACGCATGCTTACCACAACCATATCTTCTCCCCTCATCATCCTTGAATACCTCCCGACCCGTCTCTCACACGCACGTGCATAGACAGACAGACATCCCCCGCCCTCTCTTATTAATATTGCACTCATACCCTCCGTTTGTCTAGCAGGCCTCTCCCACCATTTGTGAGACGCCACTCCACCACCAACCCTCTGACGCTCTACCTTTGTCTTTTTCCCAACCTTATTCCTCTGCTACACATATCCATGGATGTCGATCGATCTCCCTCAATACATAGCTAGGTCTCTCTCCTTCCCCACACATATACTAGTCGACCGGTCTCTACCCCCCCCACACCGATAGTCGAATGTTGTAGGTAGGTATCCATGCCACGGAGAAGAACTGCACCTCTGCCCTCTCAAATTCCAATAGGCCAGCCGCCCTGTATCTTTGACGTGGGCAAACACAAATTCGATGGCACTCTTTGTCGATCGCGCAGCCACACACTTCATCCCTGTTTTCAATTTTATCGATATCTCATGTCCATGACTCCGTTTCACACACATTGCATATGTTACGTTTTTCTGATTGAGATATCATCAACACATTGTCTCTGTTTCGCACAAACCATCTCTCTCACACCCACCCACGCACGTACCTGCACCTAAAGAAGAAGTGCACGCAGGACGCACGTACTCATGTCTCGTTCCCGGCCACACCCGCGCGGGTACACGGTGGAGTTCGTTTCTGTATGAAAAGGCAGCCCACGTGATAATTTGACGCGTGTAGTGGTTGTTTACTCAAAGGAGGGTCGGGTACCACGCCTAGAATATAAAACAATTGTCGTGGGCAAAATGGAAAAATGGGTTTGTCTCTCGTGAATCTCGTCACACAATCTCACACAAGGCCGCTGTGGCCTCTCTCTCTCTCAGCGTTGGTCAGTGATCCGGCCGCATCTCGTCCACCGGCAGAAAGGGAGGATGTGCATCGTCTCTCCGTTCGACGGCGTTGAGGCAGCTCGTCCCGATCTGCGGTACCCGCCGTTCTCTCTGACCAAGCTCCGGCGCGGTAGGGCCTTCGCCACTTGCTTGCTACCGCAGTATGGGCAGATCCCAGCCGCCGGCGCCCTCCTAGTAACATCCCGACGACCCTCAGGTACAGCTTCCTCCGGCCTTGCTCCACTACACATCTTCCCACGTTGCTGCATGTGGATCTTCTTTAGTTGTTTGCTTAAATCATATCTCGGCCGGCGTACTTTCCATCTTGCAATCTCGTCCTCAAACCATTTTTGATAAACCACCATGTCCTATCTTTCCCTTTTTACATGGAACATGCTTCTTTTTTGTTGGCATATGTGTCTTCAACTCGTGTTATTGGGCAGTAATTGTTTCCTTTCGACCTCCTTTTGCAAACAGGGCTATCCATTTTCACCTCGTTGCTATTGCGACCTTTTGGTGAACTGCACAAATCACTTTTCTGAAGAGTGTTTTGTGCAGTTCCGCCAAAATGTCACACGTGCAACGTTTTTACATTTCTGTGGGACTGCGGAAAGGGAGATTGGTTTTGCTATCCTCCTCATCCAACTCCGTGCCTAATCTTCTCCAACAAGAAGTTAGTCCTAAAGATAGATCGTAGAGGTGATCGGCTTCTATTTATGTGTGTTATGTTTCATCATCTAGTTCCACTATTATTGTAATCACACTGACTGGATATCTTTGCAAACAGGGATGGTCCGCCCGATTTTAGTGGAGCTGCACAAAATGATCGGATTGTGGTGTCCTTCGTACACCTCTTTTTTGGCTATAGAGCTGGGTGAAACTAGCTGCCAAGCAATGAACACTGTGCCAAGGAAATGGAGCCATGCCTACGAACAACATCGATCAATTATATTTTTTTCTTTATTTGTACACCTTCTCACAACTTTGTCTTCAGTTGTGATGTGAATATTGGCGCTGATCTGCGAACCATTGAGATGCATTAGCCATGGTAGTTTCATTTGTATTTGATGGAATGTTGTAACGAGATAATCTCGAGGCAAGACACATGAATCCTAAGTTGAAACCTTTTTTTCCTGCGGGAACCAGAGTTGAAACCTTCATAGCATCACAATACAATTTCATCAAAATTATGTGTACATATAAAAAAATCCTGAAGGATTGATAGCAATGCCAGAAACAATTCAACTTCGTTTCGTCGACATGCTGGACATCCTTAATCCGGCTCCACCTGCCATGCAGCAATATTGAGTGCACAACACAACTTCAGGGAAAGATTCACTCGGTCGTTGCATCGTAGTAGTAATGACTAGTGAGCAGTCAAATCACAGAGCCCCACCTTCGCCACACTAACTTGCTCGGACGAAGCAACCATCATTTCTCTGTTCCTTGAATCCGCTGGTACTCCCATATTCCCACAGTAATAAGTTGCTCGGGCGAATCAACCATCACTATATCCGCTCACGTGTGATGACCACAGGAGCTATCCATTCAGATTGCATGTTAAAAAAAATAAAGGTCGATAACTAATGTGACAAACTTTCAAAAATAAAACTAATGCGGCACCTCGGGCCAACGCGGCCAGATCGCATTTTTCACGAGAAATTACACACCATGTTTCGTTGACATGTGGTCCCGTTCCAACATATCAGTAAGACAATAGTGAGTAGTAGGAGTATTTCCGAATCGACGTGTAGGCCGGGGCGCCCCTTTGTGAACCGTGGCAAACTGGCAACCGTCCACCGACTCTTCGCCTTTCCCTCTCGATTTGGAACTGCTGTCGCACGCTCTTCCTCTCCCTCCTCCATTTTCCTTCAGCCCTTCATGCTTTCTTCTGCCATTGTTCGATCGTCTTCTCAATGGAGGGAACAGGACGGAAACGACCCCGTTATTCTTGCCCCGATCTGAAAGATGACGTGGTGGAGGAACTCATTGATCGGTGCAACGTCATCACCTCGGCTAGCATGGCAGGTTCGTTCAAGCCCATTCTTGACTCAACTAATAACATCATTACATGGAACCCAAGAGTCAAGGAACGGTTTGATCTCCCCTATCTTCTTCGCCGTGACCCTGATGACTGGCGTCGTCACGACGGAGGCCTCGCCCTGTGCAAGTTGATGCCGCTTGATAATGATACGTATGATGTTAGGATGCCATCGCTTGAGGGCAAGGCTTGGGCAGGCGCAAATGGAGATTGGGTTGTTTACATTGGGTCCAACTGCGAGTGGGAACTTGTGAATGTGTATACTCGTGACCGGGTTCCACTTCCAAAAATCTCAGCAGACTGCCCAGAGGTTGAGCACACCGGTATTGTACGCACGTTCAAATACAATCATTGTGACTGTCTTCTACGGAAGATAGCAATTTCTCGAGTTCCCACCCGCTCTTGGAATTACAACAACTATGAAGTTGTTGCTATCTTCGACAAGCTTGTTGCCGTCGTTGCTGGTTTGACTCGATGGACATTGCTCAAAAATCAATTTCTGTACACGCATGAGTACTGTGATGTAATTCAATACGAGGGCCTTGTGTTTTTGCTGCCACCACTCGTGGCACTATTTTTGCATGGAATCATTATGATTTCGGTACGTTTGTCTTCCACCGTAATTATAATTGTTTCATCCACATGCATGCGGGTTAGCAAGTTTCCCTTTACTAATTAACCTTCTTCTTGTGTTTCCAAGGTCTTGTGAACATTCCACCACCTATACTTGAAAATTTTTATAACCAAGGGGGAGATGACGATGGTGATGATCACGAGCATGAGGACGAGCAGCGCCCATATACTCGTTGGCGCCTGGCAACTAATTCCGATGGATCACCTCTTCTCGTGTGTGTATACAGCCCACTGATGATGTTAGTGCTAAGGAAGCAGGTGTAGTCTCCCATGGTCGCACTCTCCGGACCTATTCCAACACCCGTTGCATGGTATTCGGGATGGATACTAGTGTGCTAGCACCAACACCTTCTCCCTGGTACAGAATTGATAGTCTTGGAGAAAACTCGCTCTTCCTTGGACAAAACTATCCGATGACGGTGAAAGGCGATCCAACTGCTGTTGACACAACATTACTAGCACCATTTATGAGAAGCTACTGTGTCTATACCTCGGACATTAGCGTGGTTCCCTACCCTGGTACTGATATAGTAGGCCGCTTCAGCCTGGATGATCAGTCCTGTGTTGGTCTCGAGATCGACAATAGATGCCCCGTCCCAGAGAATCACTTGTGGTTCAAAGCAAGCGTTCCCAATGCCGAGGAATGGTTGAGTTGAAGTTCATTTCATTACTTGTTATTTGTTGTGTGGTGAAAACTTTAGTATTTATAATGTATCCTCATTGTCGTTGTGGGTTGATGACCTGTTGTATGTAATAAAATGATATGCCTATGATAAACTTACTAAATTTATGAATGGCTTTCGAGTTGCTTCTGGGAGTGACTGGTGCGACGAGGCAAAAATATATTTTTTGAATACATAATTGTACGTGCATTGCAACAGGTTATCGGATGAGGCCAATCAACAATAGTAGTACACTTGAATCCTCAATACTAGTACTATATAGTAAGTAGTAGGAGTAGTAGGGTGGCATAGGCCAGAACAAGCATTCACGTCCAGGAGTACGGCACACGCCACCAGCATGACTTCCATCTGACACCATATTTCTTGGAGTCCGTGCTAGAGCAATCTCTTCAACCTCATCGTTTCTCTAACTCAGCCATCGCGCGGCGGGCGAGGTGGGGGTTTGCCGATAGTTGGTTTCCTCAACCGCGGTCCCACTTGTAAGGCCAACTCCAACGCTCTATCAATATATGGATGTACTCTTCTTCCCAATACAAAAACTTGCATCCATTCTACTCCCTCCGTTCTACTACCTCCATCCTGGTTTATAGGTCCCCTTTGTAGTTTGTGTCAAATTTTGACTAAAGATTTAACTAACAAAATGTTAATGCATGTCAAGAAAATTATCTCATTGGATTCGTATTTGAACATAGTTTTCAAAAATATAATGTTTGGTGACATGCGTAAACATTTTGTTAGTTTAATCTATGGTCAAAATTTGGCACGAAATATAGTGGGGACCAATAAACCCGGACAGAGGTAGTATTTGTCAAAAAATATATGTATCTAGACATGTTTTAGTATATAGGCACATCCATTTTTCGACAAATGGAAGTCAAGTATTTTGGAACGGAGGGAGTACACAATTAATTTTTTAAGTTAGCACAACTAGTCTAATCCGAGAGCACAACCGAAGATTTGGTCGGGTTCTTCCTCCTTTTGCCGACACGTGGGACATCCAGCATCCAGGTCGTGTCATGAAAGAAAATAGAGTGGTAGTTGATAAGTTGAAGCCTCGAGATGTGCATCTTGGGTTAAACTGTAAATAGAATCTTACTACTCTTGAGTAACTCCAAAAGCGGCCACCGAAGATCTTTCTTGAATTTGTTTTTCATCACCAGCATGTCGAGGTGAAAGATGTGCAGGTTCAGTGGGTCCTCTTGCGTTTTCACTGACATGTGGGGCTGCATGTGAGCAAACAGACGATGGGCTCCGCGCGTCCGCTGGCTAGGTGAGAAGAGAGATAGAGGAGGGCTGAGCACGGACTGCAAGAAATTTGTTCTACGTAACCAGCACCTTGATATTCACGTGTGGTTGTTTCTAGAACAAAAAAAGGAGGTACCTCTACTTATGTTACTCCCACTACGCCTAGCCTAAGGTTAGTAGGTGACCTTGCGCTTGGCTCTTCGCCTCTTCCGGAAGTCGATGGTTCTGCAGTAGTGCTTCTGGCAATCTGACACCAAATGAACTGCTGCACGTCCACCGCTTGTAAGCAAAAGTTTCTCCTCATGCTGCGAGCCACCGCGCACACGTTGGCGAGGGAGAAGGCGTAATCAAGCTTCTCGTCGTTCTGCGAGTTGACGGGACACATCAAAGTTATTTACTAGTAGTGTGTACTCTCTCCAAAAAAGGGCTGACCATGTCATTGCTACCATCCCGTGCTCCGTCGTTGAGTACGTGCACTATTCACGTGCCATTCATGTGCCATCGCGGAGAAAAAATATTGTGTAGGTGCCATCGAAGTGCACGACTCACTTACGGAAAAGGGTTTCCCCCCCGCTTTCCCCTCGCACGACTCACTTACGCACTGCTTATCTGATTATCTCCATTTTGTTGCATGACATGTGCACCTTGATGCTAGATGTCTCGCGTGTTGGGAAAAGGATGAACAAAGCTCACGTAAAATAAAAGAGTTGAAGAGCATAGATTCCTGACGACCGAGGAGGAGCAAGGAACCTCGCGGTGGAGCGTCTGCAAGGAACCTTGCGTGTTTTCCCCTGTTTTTTGCCGCCTGCCCACCTATAAACAACTAAAAGAACATGAACTTTTCGCTAACCACTAGAAACAGTACATCAGGATGCTAAGTTGAAGATGTTTTATACTCCCTCTGTTCCCAAATATAAGTCTTTTTAGATACTTCAATAAGGGACTACATACGAAACAAAATGAGTGAATCTACACTCCAAAATATGTACACAAGCCAACGCACTAACTCCATCCGATCCAACTCATGCACATACGCGCACAGCATGGAGCACACAACACACGTACACAAGACGTGCATGCACACATGCTCGGCCGCAGAATGCACGTGAATAACACATGCATGCACACACACTCGGCTGCATGGAGGCATGCGCCATCCGCGGCAACGTCCGGTTCGTCGTGCTACAGTGAAGCTCGCACGCAACGGTGCATACGCATCTCTTGCAGCACCTCTTTGCTGTCGTTGCTCAACTACTAGTCGGAGACGAAGACGACCGCAGCCTCGGCCTTAGAGCTAGCACCGATGGAAAAACACGCACGCTGCACGCAGACGAGCACATACGGAGTGCCCACGACGTGGTGGTGGTGCGTCCCCAGTCGCCTCTACTCCTTCTGCGCACGTTGTCTATCAAGGCGGCCGCATGCTAATGATGATGTGTGTGAGATCTTCTAGGACTCATATGATGACAAGGAAAATTATGAGACACAAGGTGACGTACACTGTTAAGGTCCACGGTCAAGGGGGTGCTAGCAAGTGCTTAGATGTGCTTAGAGCAAGTACAATAGAGCTGAGTCAGCGGGCTATAAGGAATAAACAGTAGTATATTTCTGCTTAGTTGGAGGAAAGAGAAGAGGAGAGATAAGGTAAGCGGGCTCTTCGTGAAGAGCCAGCTCTAGCACATGCTCCTAGGCACTTTGTACATGTTGACTATAAGATGGGCTGTAGGCTTATAGCCAGCAGCTGGCTATACTATTAATGCTCTTTAGATGAGGTGCTAAGTGCATTAAATGGCTTAGTAACTCAAGTGTTCAATGCATAGGTGCTTAGTTTATTGGTGCCACATCATATTTTATGCCTACGTGGCAGCCTTAGCAGCTATACATGGTGAAGCACTGGGAGAGGCCAAGGCTGGTCATAATGGGGAGTAACTTGTACTGTAACATATTACTATGTTACTCTAAACATCTCTATAAACCGGAAAGGAGGGAGTAGTAACATAGACTAGTGTCATATGCAGAGTATGGGAGCACATGATATTTCCCCGTCCGGACCGATCCCAAGTTGGCTTCTCACCTTCTTGGCCCAAAAAAAACCCCTCCCCCCTCCCGCGTGCGCTTCCCGCCAGGCGCCAGCTGAGCCTGCCGCTCCATATTGATGGCAAGTCAGGGCGACGCGACCTCTCACTGTTTCCGCCGTTGAAGCAGCACGCCGGCCGAGGGCACCGCCTGCTGCACACTCGGCATTTCAGACTACACAGTGGATAGTAACTTTTAGAGCAAGTACTATAATTAGATGACATAAGCAGGCTATAAGGATTTAATATAGTATTTGTGCTTAGTTGAAGGAGAGAGAAGAGGAGAGAGAAGAAAAGCGGATTGTAAACGTGTAGCCGGTTGTACTCCAACATACTCTACTTTGTGAGACAAAAGGTGGGGCCATTATTAATGATATTGTATTTATACTAAAGGGACTAACGGACGCCTTAATTACTTTGTTTTTTTGAGACAAACCTTGGTGGGGCTATTATTGACTTTTTTGAGCTATTATTGACTTGGACATGGGGTTTGGGGGCCAAAGGCCTACTATTATACTCCGACCTAACATGCTCTACCCTAGCCGCCACTGTATCATATGGTTTCACACCGTTCTAGATCTTAGCGCCGCCATGCAATTCTTCTCCAGCCCTCTTTCCGGCGTGCACCGCGAGAAGGGACAGCAGTCCTCTGAACCCCGCCTTTCGTGATCCTATACGGGAGAGGGGCGATCAGGTTTTGGGGGAGCATACTCCTGTGACTGCTGCCAGCGATGACTTCCTCAACGACAGCCTTCTTCCCCGACCTCGGTAACCTCTTCATCAACGACATGAGTGACAACATCAACCACATCGGTTCTGCTCCCGCTGTACAGTATGTGATTCTGTCCTCCTGGTTTAGTCCGCATCATTACTTTGATGTTTGCAATTGTCGTCATGATCTATTTACTGCTGATTCGGATTAAATCTCATACTAAATTGCTCATATATTCAACAATCCAATCCAAAAACCTGATCACAGGCAATTTACTCCGAGTGGTTTTGCTGCGCTTTTGAAGCCGCCTACTTTTAAGGGGGTGCAATATAAAAGGTGGCGCACAAGAGCAGTATATTGGTTTCAGATCATGTACTGCTATGACGCCACTAAGGGTAAGCCTGTGGGCGATCTTAATCCTACACAGCAGGAAGCTTTTCAGAACATGGATACCCTCTTCAAAGCCGCCCTGCTGAGTGTTCTTGACGATTCCATTGTGGATTCGTATATGTTGTTTGACAGCGGCAAAGACATGTGGGCTGCGCTCGAGGCCACGTTTGGGCCCTCGGGCGCTGGCAACGAGTTGTACGTCATGGAGCAATTCTGTGACTACAAGATGACTGATGAGCGCTCTGTTGTTCAGCAGACTCATGAGATACAGTCACTCTCTAAGGAACTTGAGTACTTTAAGTGTGTGTTGCCGGACAAATTTGTTGCTGGGACCATCATTGCCAAGCTTCCACCTTCGTGGAACGATTTTGCTACTTCTCTGAAAAACAAGAGACATGAGTTTTCTGTTTTGGATCTCATTAGCACTCTTGATTTTGAGGAGAAGGCGAGAGCAAAAGACACACGTGCTCGGGTCGCCGAGGGAGCTTCTAGTGCCCACATGGTACACGAGAAGAACTTCCAGCCCAACCAGCCCCAAAACAACAAGAACAAATCTCAGGGGAAAGGCAAGTTTGATGCAAAGAACAAGCCGTCACATTCTACCAACTTCAAGAAGAATTCTCATAACGGGAAGGGATACAAACCTCAATTTTGGTAGCACCGCACAAAATTTATATGGCTGCATCTACCTGCTGTCAGCTAACCTCATGGTGCTCCAGGTATTCCTACATTCGTAACTAGGTACAATGACCACCGCAAGATGAAATTAGCTTATTCGTACGTTGACTTGCTGAATGCAGTGCGGAACGATCCTGTCATGTGTGGAGGAGCAAACAAGCAGTGCAGCCGAAGGTGGAAATCAACCAAGGACTTATGAAATTATATGTAATCTTCCTCAGGCAGGTCAGTATCCCCTTCGTCCAGATGATCGTGTTTTGTCATGCCGAGCTATTGATATGTGCTACTGTTTTGCAACACCGTTTAAGTATAGCTACTGTTTTCCTATCTTTTCAGATTCAGGACAATGAATATGATATCAGGGGAACTGCACAATATGGACCCATGTTGAGTCATCTCTATTGCCTCATGTGTTTGCTGCAAATGTGTCAGCATCAATTGCAAGATGAGGCAGCTAGCTAGCTGTGGAGTTGCCAACATGCTCAAAGTGCTCGCAACATTGAGAAGAAACAAGCATGCCCAGGAAATTAATGCGTGCGCAGGGAGGCCCTTTGCTCAGAGAAGCATCGACCGATTTTCTTTATTTCCACACCTTCTCACAGTTTTGTATATTGGTTATAGTATGGTGAATCATTGAGATGCATAGACATGCTGAACTTTTGTTCTTCTGAATGTTAGTTTAATGTGAGTGTCTGCATCCAGTACCGCATCCTCTAATTTGGTGGATGCACACAGAGAAAATAAATCTCCTTAATTTACTCCATAACCACCCTATTAAATAGGCCTAGTAACAAACCAGGCGCATGCAGTGGCCGGCGGGCACATGCATCCTGCATGCATGGCCAGTCATGCAGCAACGCAAAAGAAGAGAGCGGTTCTTGGGAAAAAGCGAGTAGTTAGTGCAGCGGGCCTTATAAACACGAACAACTCGCTCTCCCGCTTCCGTCTCCCCACCCAATTCCCCCCGCTCCCCAATCTTCCTCACTCGTCCAGAAAACCCCGCTCACCTTCTTCCTCACTCGTACAGAAAATGCCTGCTCCTCTTCTTCCACTCCTACAGAAATCCCCAGCCCTCCTTCTTCCCCACTCGCACTGCCACTAGGCTCGTCTCTGGCTACTCTGCTCAAACCCGTGAGCTCGGCGCGACGCCCACAAGGAAAATGGAGTCGGCTGGCCCCAGCGCCAAGAAGATGAGGCTCCCGCCAGCGGCGACGCCGGTTGTAGATCCCGCACCCGGTAGCGCGGGGAGAAGCGGCGAGCCCCCCCCCCACCCGGATCTGAGGAACCGGTAGAATCTCCGGTGGACCGCATCAGCGATCTCCCGGACGTCATCCTTGAGGAGATCATCTCGCTTCTCCCCACCAAGGATTGCTGCCGCACACAAGTCCTCTCAACTCGGTGGCGCCCTCTATGGCGCACCGCGCCCCTCAATCTCGACTGTCGTCAGATATCTGTCCTTCCTGAATTTGATCTCATCAGAGCCATCGTCTCTTCTCACCAGCAGGGCCCCGTTCAATGCCTCTGCATCCCGACAAGCTACCTGCTGTCCATACCCGGCAAGGTGGACGCTTGGCTGACATCCCCTGAATTCGGAAAACTCCAGCAGTTTGAGTTCTACCATTACCACGAAAGTTTCATACCACGAACATACCAAGAATTCGTGCCCACACCACCGTTGTCCATCTCGCGGTTTTCCTCCTCTCTCCACACCGCCACCTTCGCCCGGTGCCATCTACCAGACGATCTGGTACAAATGCTTCGACTCCCACTGCTAAAAAAACTTTCGCTTGTGGTGGTTTATCTGTCGGAGGCCTCACTGCACAGCATCATCCACTCCAGTTGCCCTGCCCTGGAGCGCTTGCTGATTGTTTTGGGAATAGAAATCGGTATCAGTTGTCTCCAAATAAAGTCGCCTCACCTTAAAAGCATTGGAATTTGTTTTGAAGGACAGCAGCTCATCATCGAAGATGCCCCTTCACTTGAAAGGTTGCTCCTTCATAATTGTTATACACCTTCAGAAATAACTGTCGTCTCTGCGCCCAAACTGGAGACCTTGGGTGTAATTCGTGACCCGTTTAATAATCACAAGGAGTTGGTGTTTGGCTCCTCACCTTTTCAGGTACCGTATATTATCATCTACACATTTGTAATCATATGCTGCATTTTTCATTTGTGCGCATAAGTTTTATATCATCTTGGAGTACACTTTGGGTACTAATATTATGTTATATGCTCAATGAAGAGTTCGTCCATTGATAGCCTATCAATGCTGCTGGATTCTGTCAAGATCATATATATCAGAATGTATAGTTTTGATCTGGACATAATTATTGGCTTGCTGCGATGCTTTCGATCTCTGGAGAATTTATACATAGAGGTGATGATTTCATGCACATTGAAAGCCCGTATATATTGTACTAGAATTAACTGTTCAGCTGTCGTTCTTTCGACATACTCTTTTTTCAGACCTTAACTGTTTTCAATCTTCATGTCTACTTAGGCAGAACCACATGGAGAAAAACATATAACCAATCATTGGCGTAATAAGCACAAGGATTTTCTCAGTTCTCATGACATTCGTTTGAGGACAATAACGATGGGACGATATGCATCCAACCAGGCAAACAGAAGCTTTGTCACATTCTTCCTGTTGAATGCGAGGTTACTATTGTCCATGAGGCTTAATTTTTACAGCAAGAGATTTCTCACGGACGAACATGTTGAACAGCAAAAAAAGAAGTTTCAGGTGGACAAATGGGCTTCTAAACGTGCTCGGCTTCTATTTACAACAAGTTGTAGACATCCTAAAATAAATTTTTTTGCACAGGATGTTGATTTTATGGATCAGACCGATCCATTTGTTTGTGACTGCAAAAAAGAGTGGTTGGGTTAGATGTTACTGTCATGTTCAATCTGGGTTTTGTCTAAAAATTTGATGAACAATTAATCCTTGGGCTTTTTGTACCATTTGTATGCTTGACTTGCATGTTGTTGCCCTCGTACTCCCCTCCACCTACCACTACACAGCTGCATCTTCCATGGCTATTATTTGTTCCCGTCCGAGGCCTTGCCGTCGTTCTCCGCCTTGGTTAGCTCGCTGTGCTCGCCGCCGTCTGGTGTTGTCAACATGGTCAACAACCAAGAGGAATCAGGAGATGACTGTACGTGGAGAGGCTGACAGTAGGGACCCACCAGGGTCATTGCATTTCGCAAGCAGGTGCCTCGTTATTACAAGCCAAAACAATACTTCCTCCTAATTGTTTGACAACTAGGTTCCACGCCATTGTCAATGTAGTCAATAAACGAGAAAATTACACAACGAGCGGATAACACCAGGGACCCAGCAGCTCGCCCAGTTGTTTTTCAGTTTCAGAGACGGAGCTCAACTGCGCGCTGTGCAAGGGCTGTGGCCCGTCTAGCCCACGCTTACGCTTTTATTAAGCACATGACGAGCCCAGTTGATATTTTTTTCTTTCTGAAATTGGCTAGCCCAGTTCTTTTTTTTGGAGAATACCAAAACCGAGGCCTACTTGCTTTTCTCAGCCCTGCTGGGCTGCAAATCTTTCAAGACGAGGAGGGATAAGAAATGGGCTTCCCCAGAAAACGGGCTATAAGTTGTAAGAAATGGGCTGTAAATTTTTAAACCAAAGCCAACCGGCAATTGCATTAAAATATCATTTTTTCAGGATTTCTCTACTCTCTACTCTTATAAAAACCAAAGCCAACTGGCAATTACATTAAAATATCATCTTTTCACCCACAAGATAAACTACTCATACAAATGCATCTTCATGTTCCGTGCAACGAACGGGCATCTTGCTAGTTAAGATTCTAAATTTCATTCATTTTTTTGCGGAGAATTGTTTTTTGAATTTTATTTTGATATAATTTTTTGAAAACTATTTTTAACGTGACTCGAAATTTCGTGATTAAAAGAGTTCGGACCCCACCGAAATATGCAAAATTTCGTTGAATTTTTTAGCAGTGCCCAGAATATATGGTCTGTAATGCTAATAAAAAGAATATGGGCTTCAAATATCCTTAAGAATTAGCAAATGGGCTGTAAATTATTGAAAATAATGGCTAATGGGTTGTATGCTGTTTTCCACAGATTTGGAGGCTGACTTCTGGGCCTACTAGGTTGACGATGACGCTGTCCTAAATTTTTTTTGACGCGTACGCAAGGCTTTGTCAACTTAGTCAACACACAACAGTGACTGTTGGATGTCCATCCAACGGCCGCCGTGCTTCTTCAATCTCTGATCTTCCTGCTCCAGCCGCCCAAACCAGCGCCGGCGGGACTGCCTGCTCCCTCCTCCCGTGGCTGGCTGTGCTGCCGCCAGGCCATCCCTCTAACCACCCACACATCCTGTTATTTTCCGGCGACGTCAGCCTCACCCCGCAGCCGACCAGTCAGCGCTCGTTCTCCCCTCAGCGTGGGCATCCGCTGCGGTGGCTTCGCCGGCTCCGGGTGGTTCTCTTCCTGGGCCCCGCCCTCGTCCACCGCGTTTGTGCTCTCGGCGCGGCGAGGTCAACATGGTCAACAAACAACAGCCATCGGAAGAGGCTGACAGTAGGGGCCCACACAGGAAAATGCCTCCTTATTACGCGCAAAATAATGATTCCTCCACCTGATAGCTGGGACCCACCGGAAGGGTCTCTGTATTTCACGAAAAAAACGTTCCCCCCGCTGTCAGCTCGGACCCACCGGAAATGCCTCCTTATTACGCACAAAAAAATGAATACTCCCCCTGCTAGCTGGGACTCACCTTGGTGGGAGGCTGACTTGTGGGCCTACTAAGTTTACGGGGACGGAGGGCTTTGTCAACTTAGTCAATATGAACGACTCTAGCTCCAGTGACCGTACGATGTCCATCCAACGGCCGTAGTGCTTCTTCAACCTCTGGTCTTCGTGCTCCAGCCGCCCAAAGCAGCGCCGGTCGTGCCGCGTGCTCCTGCCTCCCGTGGCCGGCTGTGATGCCGCGGAGGCCTCACCGCCCCCTACTACTCCCACCGCTGGCCAGGCCATCCCTCTACTCACCCACACCCCCTGTTATTCTGCGGCGACGGCAGCCTCACCCTCGTACTCCTCTTCGCGTGGGCATCCACTGCTGCGTCTTCCCCGGCTCCGCGTCGTCCCCTTCCTAGGCCTCGCCGTCGTCCATCGCCGTGGTGCTCTCAGCGTGGCGTGGTCAATGTGGTCAACGACCGACTTCCATCAGAAGAGTACTGTGCGTGGAGAGGCTGACAGCTGGGTCCACGGCGGCCGCAAGGAAGTGCCTCCTTATTACGCGCAAAATAATTATTCCTCCACCTGACAGCGGGGACCCACCGGACGGGCCACCGTATTTCGCGAAAAAAACGTTTCCCCCTGACTGCTGGGACCCACCAGCTACATCTTCGCACGCAAGGAAGTGCGTCCGGGCAAAAAAAACGATTCGCCCCCCTGACTGCTGGGACCCACCAGCTACATCTTCGCACGCAAGGAAGTGCGTCCGGGCAAAAAAAAACGATTCGCCCCCCTGACTGCTGGGACCCACCAGCTACATCTTCGCAGGCAAGGAAGTGGCCTGACAAGTCGGGACCCACCTGGTCGATAGCAATACGTAGCGTTGTCATTCTGGTCGCGATATGTGTACGTGCCATACTGGTCGATGTAGAGGGCGGCGCACGTGTCATAGTAAGATGGCGCACACGTGTCGTAGTAGAGGCGTGCACGTAGCATGTTCACGTACGTACAACGGCGAGGGTGCAAGAAAGAAAATACGGCCACATACGTAATACGGGCCAGGGTCTCGATACGCCCTACCGCGGCATACATACATGGCTGGGTCAGAACGGAGAGAACCAGTGACGTCGTCGTGTTCATGGGGAGGCAGACGAATGCGTCGTGTTCATGGGGAGGGCCAACGGAATGTTGTGTTCATCAGGAGGCAACGGAAACGCGTGGAAGCGCCAACCGGCTTGGGTCAGAACGGAATGCGTGGTCCGTGTCATCAGAGAGGGCTTGGACGGAACAGGCGGATGGAAACGAGGCCTGGCGTACCGCACAACGGAGGAAACGAACCTCCTACATTCGGAACGGTGTCCTGTTGATGGGGAGAGGTGTGGCGTACCGCAAAGCGGAGGAAACGGACCTCCTACGGTCGAAACGGGGGTCCTGTTGATCGGGAGGGGTGTGGCGTACCGCAAAACGGAGAAACAGACCTCCTACGGTCGAAACGGGGGGTCCTGTTGATTGGGAGGGGTGTGGTGTACCACAAAACGGATGAAACAGACTTGTATTGGAGTGCTACGGTCCAAACTGGGGTCCTGTTCATCGGGAGGGGTGTGGCGTACCGCAAAACGGAACTCCACGGGATACTGTTCATCTCCACCGTCGACCTCCTCCAGCCTCCACGGGCTACCGTCGACCTCCTCCAGCCTCCACGGGCTCCTGTTCATCCAACCTCCACCGCGCGCTACTCCACCGGCTACTGTTCAACCACCCCTCCACCGTCTACTGTTCATCCAGCCCTCCACCATCTACTGTTCATCCAGCCCTCCACACCACGGGGTCCTGTTCAACCACCCCTCCACGGCCACCCCTCCACAGTCTACTGTTCATCCAGCCCTCCATACCACGGGGTCCTGTTCATCCAGAGGCAACGCCACCGCTCACTGTTCATCCACCCCCCCGCGCAACACTCACTATTCATCCAATCGATCAGCTTCAGTTAGCAGTAGTAGCAAAGGAATCGCTCCATCAGGTTCAGTTAACAGCCATCGATCGATCGCTCGGGTTCAGTAACGCGTAGCCTGCAGTGCAATCGCTCGGGTTCAGTTAGAGCCCAACGCCTCGCTCGGGTTCAGTTAGAGCCAACGCCTCGCACCGTGTACGAGAGAAACGCGCATCGCTCGGCCCCCGACCTCCCACCGTAACCGGCAACTCCCCGAAATTTTCCTCCCCCTCGCTTCTACCACGGTTTTTTCCGTCATGGACGGCCCAAAGAATGTCATGCAGCTGCGTCTCCGGCCCGCCCAGGACGAAAAGCCCATTTTCTGTCATGATTTTTTGTCATAGAAGTAGGAGCCCACCACATCTATGATGATACCGGGTTTTGTCACAATTATCGTCATAGAAGTGTCATATGTATGACAGAAAAAAATTCGTTCGGCCCAAAATGTCACGGATGTGTTTTTTTTTTGTAGTGTATGCCTCTTGCAAAATCTATCTTCTCTATTTGGTGTGTACTTTCCAACTCTATGCACTCCACAAAAATTGACATGCTTATAAGAGACATTTTCATCATGACTAGTGTAATCATCATTAGTACTATGGATATTCAAAAAGTTCATACTAACAACATTGCAATCATGCTCATCATTCAAAGATTTAGTGCCAAACATTTTATAGACTTCTTCTTCTAGCACTTGAGCACAATTTTCCTTTCCATCATTCTCACGAAAGATATTAGAAAGATGAAGCGTATGATGCAAACTCAATTCCATTTTTTTGTAGTTTTATTTTATAAACTAAACTAGTGATAAAACAAGAAACAAAAAGATTCGATTGCAAGATCTAAAGATATACCTTCAAGCACTCACCTCCCCGGCAACGACGCTAGAAAAGAGCTTGATGTGTACTACGCAACCTTCTCCTTGTAGACGTTGTTGGACCTCCAAGTGCAGAGGTTTGTAGGACAGTAGCAATTTCCCTCAAGTGGATGACCTAACGGTTTATCAAGACAGTGGGAGGCGTAGGATGAAGATGGTCTCTCTCAAGCAACCCTGCAACCAAATAACAAAGAGTCGTCTTGTGTCCCCAACACACCCAATTACAATGGTAACAATTGTATAGGTGCACTAGTTCGGCGAAGAGATGGTGATACAAGTGCAATATGGATGGTAGATATGAGTATTGTAATCTGAAATTATAAAAATAGCAAGGTAACAAGTGGTAAAAGGTGAGCGTAAACAGGAATTGCAATGCTAGGAAACAAGACCTAAGATTCATACTTTCAATAGTGCAAATTCTCCTCAACAATAATAACATAGTTGGATCATATAACTATCCCATCAAACATGCCAACAAAGAGTCACTCCAAAGTCACTAATAGCGGAGAACAAACGAAGAGGATTATGGTAGGGTACGAAACCACATGTTATCCTTTCCTGATCGATCTATTCAAGAGTCCGTAGTAAAATAACACGAAGCTATTCTTTCCGTTCGATCTATCATAGAGTTTGTACTAGAATAACACCTTAAGACACAAATCAACCAAAACCCTAATGTCACCTAGATACTCCAATGTAACCTCAAGTATCCGTGGGCATGATTATACGATATGTTGGATAACGTAGCAGAAATTCAAAAAAATTCTACGCATCACCAAGATCAATCTATGAAGTAACTAGCAACGAGAGAGAGGGGAGTGCATCTTCATACCCTTGAAGATCGCGATGCGGAAGCGTTGCAAGAACGCGGTCGGTGGAGTCGTACACGAAGCGATTCAGATCGCGGTCGACTCTGATCTAAGCGCCGAACGGACGGTGCCTCCGTATTTAACACACGTACAGCCCCGGGACGTCTCCTCCTTCTTGATCCAGCAAGGGGAGAGGAGAAGTTGAGGGAAAACTGCAGCAGCATGACAGCATAGTGGCGATGGAGCTTGTGGTTCTCCGGCAGGGCTTCGCCAAGCACTACGGAGGAGGAGGAGGTGTTGGAGGAAGGAGAGGGCTGCGCCAGGGAAGAGATGCGGCTGCCCTCCCACCCCTCCACTATATATAGGGGCAATGGGAGAGGGGGAGGCGCCCTAGGGTTTCCCCTAGGGGGCGGCGGCCAAGCAGATTGGATCTCCCTAGGGAAAATCCTAGGGAGACTTGCCCCCCAAGCCAAGCAGGTGGAGGATTCCCTCCCAAGACAGGTGGAGGCGCCCCACCTCCCCAAATAACATGGGAAAGGGTGTGGGGGGCGCATCACCCCTTAGTGGGCTGGTTTGCCCCTTCCCCTTTGGCCCATGAGGCCCTCCAACACTTGTCGGGGCTCCCGAAACACCTTTCAGTCATGCTGGCCATAGCCTGGTACCCCGGAACACTTCCGGACTCCAATACCCTTTGTCCAATATATCGATCTTCACCGCCAGACCATTCCGGAACTCCCGGTGACGTCCGGGATCACATCCGGGACTCCGAACTACCTTCGGTAACCACATACTATTTCCCTTAACAACTCTAGCATCACCGAACCTTAAGTGTGTAGACCCTACGGGTTCGGGAACCATGCAGACATGACCGAGACACCTCTCCGGCCAATATCCAATAGCGGGATCTCGATACCCATATTGGCTCCCACATGTTCCACGATGATCTCATCGGATGGACCACGATGTCGAGGATTCAGTCAATCCCGTATACAATTCCCTTTGTCTATCAGTATGTTACTTGCCTGAGATTCGATCGTCGGTATCCCAATACCTCGCTCAATCTCGTTACCAGCAAGTCACTTTACTCATTCCGTAATGCATGCTCCCGTGACTAACTACTTAGTCACATTGAGCTCATTACGATGATGCATTACCAAGTGGGCCCAGAGATACCTCTCCATCATACGGAGTGACAAATCCTAGTCTCGATTTGTGCCAACCCAACAGACACTTTCGGAGATACCTGTAGTGCACCGTTATAGCCACCCAGTTACGTTGTGACATTTGGTACACCCAAAGCATTCCTATGGTATCCGGGAGTTGCACTATCTCATGGTCTAAGGAAATGATACTTGACATTAGAAAAGCTTTAGCAAATGAACTACACGATCTTGTGCTATGCTTAGGATTGGGTCTTGTCCATCACATCATTCTCCGCATGATTTGATCCCGTTATCGATGACATCCAATGTCCATGGGCAGGAAACCATAACCATCTATTGATCAACGAGCTAGTCAACTAGAGGCTCACTAGGGACATGTTGTGGTCTATGTATTCACACATGTATTATGGTTTCCAATTAATACAATTATAACATGAACAATAGACAATTATCATGAACAAGGAAATATAATAATAACCATTTTATTATTGCCTCTAGGGCATATTTCCAACAGTCTCCCGCTTGCACTAGAGTCAATAATCTAGTTCACATCACTATGTGATTATAATGAATCCAACACCCATGGGGTTTGATCATATCTCGCTTGTGAGAGAGGTTATTAGTCAATGGGTCTGAACCTTTCAGATCTGTGTGTGCTTTACAAATCTCTATGTCATCTTCTAGATGCAGTTACCACACGCTATTTGGAACTATTCCAAATAACTGCTCTACTATACGAATCCGGTTTACTACGCAGAGTCATCCAGATTAGTGTCAAAGTTTGCATCGGCGTAACCCTTTACGACGAACTCTTTTACCACCTCCATAATCAAGAAAATTCCTTTAGTCAACTAGTTACTAAGGATAAGTTTGATCGCTGTCATGTGATCCATTCCTGGATCACTCTTGTACCCCTTGATTGACTCATGGCAAGGCACACTTCAGGTGCGGTACACAACATAGCATACTATAGAGCCTACGTCTAAAGCATAGGGTATGACCTTCATCCTTTCTCTCTCTTCTGCCGTGGTCAGGTCTTGAGTCTTACTCAGTACTCACACCTCATAACACAGCCAAGAACTCCTTCTTTGCCGATCTATTTTGAACTCCTTCAAAATCTTGTCACGGTATGTGTTCGTTTGAAAGTACTATTAAGCGATCTTGATCTATCCTTATAGATCTTGATGCTTAATGTTCAAGCAACTTAATCTAGGTTTTCCATTGAAAAACACTTTTCAAATAACCCTATACGCTTTCCAGAAACTCTACATCATTTCTGATCAACAATATGTCAACAACATATACTCATCAGAAATTCTATAGTGCTCCCACTCACTTCTTTGGAAATACAAGTTTCTCATAAACTTTGTATAAACCCAAAATCTTTAATCATCTCATCAAAGCGTATATTCCAACTCCGAGATGCTTACTCCAGTCCTTAGAAGGATTGCTGGAGCTTTGCATACTTGTTAGCATCTTTCAGGATTGTCAAAACCTTCTGGTTGTATCACATACAACCTTTCCTCAAGAAAATCGTCGAGGAAACAATGTTTTGACATCCTATCTGCAAGATTTCATAAATAATGCAGTAACTGCTAATATAATTCCAACAGACTCTTAGCATCGCTACGAATGAGAAAGTCTCATCGCAGTCAACTCCTTGAACTTGTCGAAAAACATCTTAACGACAAGTCGAGCTTTCTTAATGGTGATACTTACCATCATTGTCCATCTTCCTTTTAAAATCCATCTGTACCCAACAGCCTTACGACCATCAAGTAGTTCCAAAGTCTATACTTTGTTTTCATACATGGATCCTCTCTCGGATTTTATGGCCTCGAGCCATTCGTCGGAATCCGGGCCCACCATCGCTTCTCCATAGCTCGTAGGTTCATTTTTGTCTAGCAACATGACCTCTAAGACAGGATTATGTACCACTCTGAAGTAGTACATATCCTTGTCGACCTACGAGGTTTGGTAGTGACTTGATCTGAAGTTTCATGAGCACTATCATCAGCTTCAACTTCAATTGGTGTAGGCGCCATAGGAACAACTTCCTGTGCCCTGCTACACACTAGTTGAAATGATGGTTCAATAACCTCATCAAGTCTCCACCATCCTCCCACTCAATTCTTTCGAGAGAAATATTTCCTTGAGAAAGGACCCGTTTCCAGAAACAATCACTTTTGCTTTCGGATCTGAATTAGGAGGTATACCCAACTGTTTTGGATGTCCTATGAAGATGCATTTATCCGCTTTGGGTTCGAGCTTATCAGGCTAAAACTTTTCCACATAAGTGTTGCAGCCCCAAACTTTTAAGAACCGACAGCTTAGGTTTCTCTAAACCATAGTTCATACGGTGTCATCTCAACGGAATTACATGGTGCCCTATTAAAGTGAATGCGGTTGTCTCTAATGCCTAACCCATAAACGATAGTGGTAATTCAATAAGAGACATCATGGTATGCACCATATCCAATAGGGTGCAGTTATGATGTTCGGACACACCATCACACTATGGTGTTCGAGGCAGTATTAGTCGTGAAACAATTTCCACAAGGTCTTAATTGTGCACCAAACTCGTAACTCAGATATTCATCTCTATGATCATATCATAGACATTTATCCTCTTGTCACGACGATCTTCAACTTCACTCTAAAATTACTTGAACCTTTCAATAATTCAGACTTGTGTTTCATCAAGTAAATATACTTAGCATCTACTCAAATCATCTGTGAAGTAAGAACATAACGATATTCACTGCGTGCCTCAGCACTCATTGGATTGCACACATCAAATGTATTACTTCCAACAAGTTGCTCCTTTGTTCCATCTCACTGAAAACGAGGCCTTTCAGTCATCTTGCCCATGTGGTATGATTTGCATGTCTCAAGTGATTCAAAATCAAGTGAGTCCAAACGATCCATCTGCATGGAGTTTCTTCATTCGTATATACCAATAGACATGGTTCGCATGTCTCAATCTTTTCAGAAAAATAAGTGAGTCCAAAGATCCATCAACATGGAGATTCTTCATGCGTTTTATACCAATATGACTCAAATGGCAGTGCCACGAGTAGGTGGTACTATCATTACTTTTGGTACAAACATGTGTTTCACCACGATCGAGATTCAATAAACTCATTTTAGGTGCAAGACCATTGAAGGTATTATTCAAATAAACAGAGTAACCATTATTCTCCTTAAATGAATAACCGTATTGCGATAAACATAATCCAATCATTTCTATGCTCAATGCAAACACCAAATAACAATTATTTAGGTTTAACACCAATCTCGATTGTAGAGGGAGCATGCTATGCTTGATCACATAAACCTTGGAAATGCTTCCAACACATATCGTCATCTCACCTTCAGCTAGTCTCTGTTTATTCCGTAGCTTTTTATTTCGAGTTACTAACACTTAGCAACCGAACCGGTATTTATTACCCTGGTGCTACTAGGGGTACTAGTAAAGTACACATTAATATGATGTATATCCAATATACTTCTGTCGACCTTGCCAGCCTTCTCATCTACCAAGTATCTAGGGTAGTTCCGCTTCAGTGACCGTTCCCCTTATTTCAGAAGCACTTAGTCTCGGGTTTGGGTTCAACCTTGGGTTTCTTCACTAGAGCAGCAACTGATTTGCCGTTTCATGAAGTATCCCTTCTTGCCCTTGTCCTTCTTGAAACTAGTGGTTTTACCAACCATCAACAATTGATGCTCCTATTTGATTTCTACTTTCGCGGTGTCAAACATCGCGAATTGCTCAAGGATCATCATGTCTATCCCTGATATGTTATAGTTCATCACGAAGCTCTAATAGCTTGGTGGCAGTGACTATGGAGAACCATCACTATCTCATCTGGAAGATTAACTCCCGTTCGATTCAAGTGATTGTAGTACTCAGACAATCTGAGCACATGCTCAATGATTGAGCTTTTCTCCCTTAGTTTACAGGCTTAAGAAACTCGTTAGAGGTCTCATACCTCTTGACGTGGGCATGAGCCTGAAATCCCAATTTAAGCCCTTTGAACATCTCATATGTTCTGCGACGTTTCAAAATCGTCTTCGGCGCCTCAATTCTAAACCGTTTAACATTACTGAACTATCTCGCAGTCATCAAAATGCGTATGTCAGATGTTTGCAATATCCACAGACGATGTTCGAGGTTTAGCACAGCCAGCGGTGCATTAAGGACATAAGCCTTGTGCGTAGCAACGAGGACAATCCTCAGTTTATGGACCTAGTCCGCATAATTGCTACTATCAACTTTCAACTAAATTTTTTCTAGGAACATATCTAAAATAGTAGAACTAAAGCGTAAGCTACGACATAATTTGCAAAGACCTTTTGACTATGTTCCTGATAATTAAGTTCATATGATTATTTAATAAACTCCCACTTAGATAGACATCCCTCTAGTCATCTAAGTGATACATGATCCGAGTCAACTAGGCCATGTCCGATCATCACGTGAGACGGACTAGTCATCATCGGTGAACATCTTCATGTTGATCGTATCTGCTATACGACTCATGTTCGACCTTTCGGTCTCTTGTGTTCTGAGGCCATGTCTATACATGCTAGGCTCGTCAAGTCAACCTAAGTGTTTTGCTTGTGTAAATCTGGCTTACACCCGTTGCATTCAAACGTTAGAATCTATCACACCCGATCATCACGTGGTGCTTCGAAACAACGAACCTTCGCAATAGTGCACAATTAGGGGGAACACTTTCTTGAAATTTTAGCGAGGGATCATCTTATTTATGCTACCGTCGTTCTAAGCAAATAAGATGTAAAAACATGATAAACATCACATGCAATCAAATAGTGACATGATATGGCCAATACCATTTTGCTCCTTTTGATCTCCATCTTTGGGGCGCCATGATCATCATCGTCACCGGCATGACACCATGATCTCCATCATCATGATATCCATCATCGTGTCTTCATGAAGTTGTCTCGCCAACTACTACTTCTACTACTATGGCTAACAGTTTTAGAAATAAAGTAAAGTAATTACATGGCGTTATTCAATGACACGCAGGTCATACAATAAATTAAGATAACTCCTATGGCTCATGCCAGTTGTCATACTCATCGACATGCAAGTCGTGATTCCTATTACAAGAACATGATCAATCTCATACATCACATATATTTCATTCATCACATCCTTTGGCCATATCACATCACACGACATATGCTGCAAGAACAAGTTAGATGTCCTCTAATTGTTGTTGCAAGTTTTTACGTGGCTGCTATAGGTTTCTAGCAAGAACATTTCTAACCTACGTCAAAACCACAACGTGATATGCCAATTGCTATTTACCCTTCATAAGGACCCTTTTCATCGAATCCGATTCGACTAAAGTGGGAGAGACAGACACCCGCCAGCCACCTTATGCAACTAGTGCATGTCAGTCGGTGGAACCTGTCTCACATAAGCGTACGTGTAAGGTCGGTCCAGGACGCTTCATCCCACGATGCCGCTGAATCAAGATAAGACTAGTAGTGGCAAGTAAATTGACAAAATCGACGCCCACAACAACTTGTGTTCTACTCGTGCATAGAACCTACGCATAGACCAAGCTCATGATGCCACTGTTGGATAACGTAGCAGAAATTCAAAAAATTTCTACGCATCACCAAGATCAATCTATGAAGTAACTAGAAACGAGAGAGAGGGGAGTGCATCTTCATACCCTTGAATATCACGATGTGGAAGCGTTGCAAGAACGCGGTCGGTGGAGTCGTACACGAAGCGATTCAGATCGCGGTCGACTCTGATCTAAGCGCCGAACGGATGGCGCCTCCGTGTTCAACACACGTACAGCCCGGGGACGTCTCCTCCTTCATGATCCAGCAAGGGGAGAGGAGAAGTTGAGGGAAAACTCCAGCAGCACGACGGCATGGTGGCGATAGAGCTTGTGGTTCTCCGACAGGGCTTCACCAAGCACTACGGAGGAGGAGGAGGTGTTGGAGGAGGGAGAGGGCTGCGCCAGGGAAGAGGTGCGGCTGCCCTCCCACCCCTCCACTATATATAGGGGCAAGGGGAGAGGGGGAGGCGCCCTAGGGTTTCCCCTAGGGGGCGGCGGCCAAGCAGATTGGATCTCCCTAGGGAAAATCCTAGGGAGACTTGCCCCCCAAGCCAAGCAGGTGGAGGATTGCCTCCCAAGCCAGGTGGAAGCGCCCCACCTCCCCAAATAACATGGGAATGGGTGTGGGGGGCGCATCGCCCCTTAGTGGGCTGGTTTGCCCCTTCCCCTTTGGCCCATGAGGCCCTCCAACACTTGCCGGGGCTCCCGAAACACCTTTCGGTCATGCTGGCCATAGCCTGGTACCCTCGGAACACTTCCGGACTCCAATACCCTTTGTCCAATATATGGATCTTCACCACAGGACCATTCTGAAACTCCTCGTGACGTTCGGGATCACATCCGGGACTCCGAACTACCTTCGGTAACCACATCTATTTCCCATAACAACTCTAGCATCACCGAACCTTAAGTGTGTAGACCCTACGGGTTCGGGAACCATGCAGACATGACCGAGACACCTCTCCGGCCAATAACAATAGCGGGATCTAGATACCCATATTGGCTCCCACATGTTCCACGATGATCTCATCGGATGAACCACAATGTCGAGGATTCAGTCAATCCCGTATACAATTCCCTTTGTCTATCGGTATGTTACTTGCCCGAGATTCGATCGTCGGTATCCCAATACCTCGTTCAATCTCGTTACCGGCAAGTCACTTTACTCGTTCCGTAATGCATGATCCCGTGACTAACTACTTAGTCACATTGAGCTCATTATGATGATGCATTACCGAGTGGGCCCAGAGATACCTCTCCATCATACGGAGTGACAAATCCCAGCCTCGATTCGTGCCAACCCAACAAACACTTTCGGAGATACCTGTAGTGCACCTTTATAGCCACCCAGTTCCGTTGTGACGTTTGGTACACCCAAAGCATTCCTACGGTATCCGGGAGTTGCACAATCTCATGGTCTAAGGAAATGATACTTGGCATTAGAGAAGCTTTAGCAAACGAACTACACGATCTTGTGCTATGCTTAGGATTGGGTCTTGTCCATCACATCATTCTCCTAATGATGTGATTCCTTATCAATGACATCCAATGTCCATGGTCAGGAAACCATAACCATCTATTGATCAACGAGCTAGTCAACTAGAGGCTCACTAGGGACATGTTGTGGTCTATGTATTCACACATGTATTATGGTTTCCAATTAATAAAATTATAGCATGAACAATAGACAATTATCATGAACAAGGAAATATAATAATAACCATTTTATTATTGCCTCTAGGGCATATTTCCAACATGATATGCATCACACAATCTCAAATTCATCTATTCAACCAACACAAAGTACTTCAAAGAGTGCCCCAAAGTTTCTACCAGAGAGTCAAGACGAAAACGTGTGCCAAACCCTATGCATAAGTTCATTGAACCCGCAAGTTGATCACCAAAACAAACATCAAGTAGATCACGTGAATATCCCATTGTCACCACAGATAAGCACGGCAAGACATACATCAAGTGTTCTAAAATCCTTAAAGACTCAATCCAATAAGATAACTTCAAAGAGAAAACTCAATCCATTACAAGAGAGTGGAGGGGGAGAAACATCATAAGATCCAACTATATTAGCAAAGCTCGCGATACATCAAGATCGCACCACCTCAAGAACACGAGAGAGAGAGAGAGAGAGAGAGAGAGAGAGAGATCAAACACATAGCTACTAGTACATACCCTCAGCCCCGAGGGTGAACTACTCCCTCCTCGTCATGGAAAGCGCCGAGATGATGAAGATGGCCACCAGTGATGGATCCCCCCCTCTGTCAGGTTGCCGGAACAGGGTCCCGATTGATTTTTGGTGGCTACAAAGGCTTGCGGCGACGGAACTCCTGATCTATTGTGCTCCCCGATGTTTTTAGGGTATATGGACATATATAGGCGAAAGAAGTCGGTCAGGGGAGCCACGAGGGGCCCACGAGGGTGGGGGGCACACCCAGGGGGGTTGGGCACGCCCTGGACCCTCGTGGCCACCTCGAAGCTTCCTTGGCGTCTACTCCAAGTCTCCCGGATTGCTTCCGTTCCAAAAATAACTCTCCCGAAGGTTTCATTCCGTTTGGACTCCGTTTGATATTTCTTTTCTTCGAAACACTAAAATAGGCAAGAAAACAATAATTTGAGCTGGGCCTCCGGTTAATAGGTTAGTCCCAAAAATAATATAAAAGTGCTTAGTAAAGCCCATAGACATCCAAAACAGATAATATAATAGCATGGAACAATCAAAAATTATAGATACGTTGGAGACGTATCACTCTCTCTAGCTATCTATGCTTTTCTTGTCTCAAACTCTATTCATGCTACATCACAAAGTTTGATCAAGTCAGATTCGAACCCTCTGGGTGAGGAGCACTCGGAGCCACCGATTCATCATAGACTTAAACTTCCAAAACCTCTTAATGCATTTCGGTCTGACCGATTCATCCCATTCGGTCATACCGAGTTCACGGAGTTGATCTAGGTTTCAATCTTGGTGCAACCGATTTGAACTTTTCTGTCTCACCGAGTTGCAGTAACCGCATGCGATTCTGCATCTTGATGCCACCAAGTTGTTCCACTCAGTCACACCGACAGGGTCTGGATATATATACCCACAGGCCAAATTTTGGAAATTTCTCCAAACTCTTCGCCCGCGCCTGTTCAGCTTTGCCGGCTCGAGGTCTCCGGATCGTCTCCGCCGTTGCCATTGACCTCCTGCCACTAGTCTTCGCCGCCTTCAATGGGAATCTTCACCACCATTGTCGCTGTAGCAAGTTCACCATCGAGTTAGGGTATGAACTCGATCCCTTGTGCAATCTTTACCTCTGATTCTTGCACTAAGGTCAATGCAATGATCTTGCCATGTTTGAGATACTTCTATCCAACCAAAACTTCCTCTAGATTAGTTTGAAGGAAATATGCCCTAGAGGCATTAATAATATAGTTGTTATTTTATATTTCCTTATATCATGATAAATGTTTATTATTCATGCTAGAATTGTATTAATCGGAAACTTAATACATGTGTGAATACATAGAAAAAACACCGTGTCCCTAGTATGCCTCTACTTGACTAGCTTGTTGATCAAAGATGGTTAAGTTTCCTAGCCATGGACATGTGTTATCATTTGATGAAAGAGATCACATCATTAGGACAATGATGTGATGGACAAGACCCATCCGTTAGCTTAGCATAATGATCGTTCAGTTTTATTGCTACCGCTTTCTTCATGTCAATATATATTCCTCCGACTATGAGATTATGCAAGTCCCAGACACTGTAGGAATGCCTGGTGTGCTATCAAACGTCACAACATAACTGGGTGATTATAAAGATGCTCTACAGGTATCTCCAAAGGTGTTTGTTGGATTGGCATAGATGAGATTAGGATTTGTCACTCCGAATATCGGAGAGGTATCTCTTGGCCCTCTCGGTAATGCACATCACATGAAGCCTTGCAAGCAATGTGACTAATGAGTTAGTTACGGGATAATGCACTACGGAACAAGTAAAGAGACTTGCCGGTAATGAGATCGAACTAGGTATGGAGATACCGACAATCGAATCTCGAGCAAGTAACATATCGATTACAAAGAGAACAACATATGTTGACATTGCGGTTCGACTGATAAAGATCTTCGTAGAATATGTGGGAACCAATATGAGCATCTAGGTCCCACTATTGGTTATTGACCGGAGAGGTGTCTCGGTCATGTCTACATGGTTCTCGAACCTGTAGGGTCCGCACGCTTAACGTTCGATGACGATATGTATTATATGAGTTATCTGTTTTGGTGACTGAATGTTGTTCGGAGTCCTGGATGAGATCATGGACATGACGAGGAGTCTCGAAATGGTCAAGAGGTAAATATTGATATATTGGAAGGTAGTATTCGGACATCGGAAGGGTTCCGGAGTGTATCGGGTACATACTGGAGTACTGGAGGGATTACCGGAACCCCCCGGTGAAAGATATGGGCCATAGGAGGGAGGCTAACCAGCCCACAAGGGGCTGGTGCGCCCCCCACAAGGGAGGATGCCGAATTGGAGTGGGGAAGGGGGCGGCACGCCCCTTTCCTTCTCCTTCTCCCTCTCCTTCCCCCTTTTCCTCTCCGCTAAAAGGAAGTGGGGGTCCGAATTGGACTTGGAGTCCTAGTAGGACTCCTCCCCACTTGGGGGAGCAACTTGGCCGACCTCCTCCCCTCTCCCTCCTTTATATACAGGGGCAGGGGGCACCTCTAAGCACATCAATTGTTCTTAGCCATGTGCGGTGCCCCCCTCCACCATTTACTCCTCCAGTCATATTGTCGTAGTGCTTAGGCGAAGCCCTGCGCGGCTCACATCACCATCACCGTCACCACATCGTCATGCTGACAGAACTCATATACTCCTTTGACCCTCTAATGGATCAAGAGTTCGAGGGACGTCATCGAGATGAGCATGTGTAGAACTCGGAGGTGACGTACTTTCGGTGCTTGATCGGTTGAATCGAGAAGACGTTTGACTACATCAACCGCGTTAAGCTAACGCTTCCGCTTTTGGTCTACGAGGGTGTGTGGACACACTCTCCCCTCTCGTTGATATGTATCTCCTAGATAGATCTTGCATGAGCGTAGGATTTTTTTTGAAATTGCATGCTACGTTTCCCAATAGTGGCATTAGAGCCAGGTCTATGCGTAGATGATATGCACGAGTATAACACAAAGAGTTGTGGGAGGTGATCGTCATACTGCTGATGACCCACTAGTATAGGAGATCTATCGTAGTCCTTTAGATAAGTAAGGGTGTCGAACCCAACGAGGAGCAGAAGGAAATGACAAGCGGTTTTCAGTAAGGTATTCTCTGCAAGCACTAAAATTATCGGTAACAGATAGTTTTGTGATAAGGTAATTCGTAACGGGTAACAAGTAACATTAGTAAACAAGGTGCAGCAAGGTGGCCCAATCCTTTTTGTAGCAAAGGACAAGTCTGGACAAACTCTTATATAAAGCAAAGCGCTCCCGAGAACACATGGGAATTACTGTCAAGCTAGTTTTCATCATGCTCATATAATTCACGTTCGTTACTTTGATAATTTGATATGTGGGTGGACCAGTGCTTGGGTACTGCCCTTCCTTGGACAAGCATCCCACTTATGATTAACCCCTCTCGCAAGCATCCGCAACTACGAAAGCATAGCATGAAACATATGGATCCAAATCAGCCCCTTACGAAGCAACGCATAAACTAGGGTTTAAGCTTCTGTCACTCTAGCAACCCATCATCTACTTATTACTTCCCAATGCCTTCCCCTAGGTCAAATCATGGTGAAGTGTCATGTAGTCGACGTTCACATAACACCACTAGAGGAGAGATGATACGTCTCCAACGTATCTATAATTTATGAAGTATTCATGCTATTATATTATCCATCTATGATGTTTTATATGCATTTATGTGCCATTTTATATGATTTTTGGGACTAACCTATTAACCTAGAGCCCAGTGCCAGTTTCTGTTTTCTCCTTGTTTTTGAGTTTTATAGAAAAGGAATACCAAACGGAGTCCAATTGACGTGCCAATTTTTGATGATCTTTTATGTACCAAAACAAGACCACGGAGCATCAAAGTTGGGCCAGAAGAGTCCCGGGCTACCCACGAGAGTGGGGGGCGCGCCCACCCCCCTAGGGCGCCCCCCTATCTCGTGGACAGCCCAGAGACCCCCCTGACGTGAAACCTACACCAAAAATTCCTATAAATACAGAAACCTTTGAGAAATAACCTAGATCGGAAGTTCCGCCGCCGCAAGCCTCTGTAGCCACGAGAAATCAATCTAGGCCCTCTCCGGCAGCCTGCTGGAGGGGGCCATCATCACCGGAGGCCGTAGAGGAGGATCTCGGAGGGGCCATCATCACCATGAAGGCCAAGGACTAGAGGGGGAAAGCCATGGAGGAGGAAGCACAAGGGGGAGAACCTCTCCTCCTCTCTCTTGGTGGCACCAGAGTGCCATCGGGAGGGGAATCATCGCCGCGGTGATCGTATTCATCAACATCACCATCATCATCACCATCCTCGTCTCTTTTATGCAGTCCACTCTCCCGCACCCCGCTGTAATCCCTACTTGAACATGGTGCTTTATGCCACATATTATGATCCAATGATGTGTTGCCATCCTATGCTATTTTGAGTAGATATCTTTTGTCTTTGGGTTGATGGATGATCTAGATTGGTATGAGTTGTATGTTTTACTTTGATGCTGTCCTATGGTGCCCTCCGTGTTGCGCAAGCGTGAGGGATTCCCGCTGTAGGGTGTTGCAATACGTTCATGATTCGCTTATAGTGGGTTCTAGAGTTCCAATCATAAGTGCATATGATCCAAGTAGAGAAAGTATGTTAGCTTATGCTTCTCCCTCATATGAAACTACAATAGTGATCACCGGTCTTGTTAACAATTGCCTAGGACAATTCCGCACACCGATCCACCATTATTCCACACTCGCTATTTATAATATTTAGTAATATATTCTAACTTTATGATAACATCACCTACTTTCATATTTTAGCTCTCCGATATCATGCAAAGTTATCCTCTTTATACCCACAACACAGTTTTATTTCTTGTTTCTAGTTGGAAGCAAACGTTCGGTGCACGTAGAGTCGTATCAGTGGCAGATAGGGCTTGAGAGAATATTGATCTTACCTTTAGCTCCTTGTGGGTTCGACACTCCATACTTATCACTTCCACCTTTGGGAATTGCTACGATGATTCCCTGCACTTGGGGATTATCAAGCTCTTTTCTGGCGCCGTTGCCGGGGAGCAATAGCGTGGGGTTGATATTTTCGTGTGTGCTTGTTTGCTTTCTTCACTAAGTAGATTTTGTTGTTCCTTTTTTGTTTCTGTTTAGTTGTGGGTGAAACATACAGTTTTTTTAAAAGAATGAAAATACAAAAATATTTACTTGCCTCTCATGCCTAAAAAAGTTTTTCAAAAAGAGAAGTGATTGAAAAGTTATGCATTGAAGAAGTGAGGGTCGACCTTGAGCACTTGTGTTCATGCTCACGAAAACAATGGAGAATTTTTCATGGAAGTTTCTCTGTAAATAATTATCCCCTTGTATATATCCCTTGTATTATAAAAATAATGTGCCAAGCTTTGGTTTTAGTATGATAAGATTGCTTGCTTACTATGTGCAGAACAAAAACAGAAACTTTGGCTGTAGTGCATGAATTTACATTTTTACTGGAAAGTCAAATGGGCCTGAAACTTTTTGCACATTACTTATACAAATTGTTCAAATTATCATATTTATTTCATGATTTTAGGAGTTACAGAAGTTTACTAAACTTCCAGATTACTGCAGACTGTCCTGTTCTTGACAGATTCTGTTTTTCGTGTGTTGTTTGCTTATTTTGATGCATTTATGGCTAGTATGTAAGGATATGAACTATAGAGAAGTTGGAATACATTAGGTTTAACACCAATATAAACAAGGAATGAGTTAATTACAGTATCTTAAAGTGGTAGTTTGCTACACTAACGGATCTCACAAGTTTTTGTTTAAGTTTTTGTGAATGAAGTGTTTAAAGAACGAGGAGTTACTAATGTGAGAAGAATAAAGAGAGACAAGAGTTCAAGCTTGGGGATGCCCAAGGCACCCCAAGTAAATATTTCAAATGATACTCAAGCATCTAAGCTTGGGGATGCCCCGGTTGGCATCCCATCTTTCTTCTTCAACAAATATCGGTATACCTTGATATTTGTTTTGTTCACATGATTTGTGTCCTTTGTGTTTTTATTTTCCTTTAAGAATCATGCTAGTATGAGATAGATCTTCATTTATTTATAGAATACTTCATGTTCTTCACTTATATCTTTTAAGTATGATCTTATAGAATTGCTCTTTGTGCTTCACTTAAATCGTTTGAGTATGGTTTTATAGAATGCTTCGTGTGCATCACTTATATATTTTGAGCTTGGACATTGGTTAGTCTATATTAACTGTAGAATGCTCCATGAACTTCACTTATATCTTATGGAGTATAAATCATACTATGAATTAAAGTGGGTTTGGAAGAGTGTCAACTTTAGGAATTAGTGATCCCACTATCTTGGAGGGTGTTGAATCTTAGTGTGATATTTATGAAGTGGATTTGGAAGATTGTCAACTTTAGTTAGTATTCTACTATTTAGGAAGAGGTTACAATTGAGTATGAAAACAAAGTTGTTATCCATGATGCTACTGAAAACTATTATGAGGGAGGAATATATGCTTGTAGGAGTTGGAATAATGTCAAGTTTCCTCTCTATGTACGTAAAGTTTTGAAGTTAAACTTGTTTTGCCTTCCTATGTTAGTTGATTCTTGTTCCTATAAATTGTGTGCTCACAAAATCCCTAGGCATAGGAAGTGGGTTATATTTAAATGTGCTAGTCATATTATTCATGATGCTCTTTTTATGTTTCAACTCTTATCTTTTATGTGAGCATCATTGAAATCATCATGCCTAGCTAAAAGGCATTAAAGAAAAGCGCTTGTTGGGAGACAACCCAATATTTACCCTTACTGTTTTTGTGTGTATACATGATTAAGCTACTGTATTAATCATGTTTTATAGCTTTTTTTTCAATAAAGTGTCAAGTAAGACCTTTGGGAAGACTTGGGGTGAAAGTTAATGTGATCTTGCTGTAAAAAACAGAAACTTTGCGCTCACGAGATTAGCTGTCATTTTTTACAGAAGAGTTCTTTTGAGGTTATTATTTTTGCAGAAGATTAATAGACAAATTACTCACGTCCACCAATTTATTTCATAATTTTTGGAGGAGCATAAGTATGGTTATTGTTCAGATCATTACAGACTGTTCTGTTTCTGACAGATTCGGTTTTCATCGCATAGTTTGCTTGTTTTCTGGTTTCTATGGCTTATATTTCGCAATATAAATTGTAGAAATGATATGGTACAGTAGGCATTGTGTGAAATCAATTATGAACCTTGTCTTTTACAGCACCAAAGTGAATGGTTTACTCTTTATCATACTATCATATCTCACGAAGTTCTATTAAGTTTTGTGTGGTTGAAGTTTTCAAGTTTTGGGTGAGATATCGATAGGAGGAGAATAAGGAGTGGGAAGAACCTAAGCTTGGGGATGCCCAAGGCACCCCAAGGTAATATTTAAGGAACACTCAAGCGCCTAAGCTTGGGGATGCCCCAGAAGGCATCCCCTCTTTCGTCTTCAAAACTATCGGTATACCTTACTCAGAGCTATATTTTTATTTGTCACATGATATGTGTTTTGCTTGGGGCGTATTTTAAATTTTACTTGCTGTTTGAATAAAATCTTTGGATCTGAAATATTGAATAAAAAAAGGAACCCTCCCATGGCTAGTTAATTATTTGACTACTCAGTGTCCTTCACTCATATCTTTTAGAGGAGTTTGTCATTTACTCATGTGCTTCATGTATATCCTATGAGTAAATGGGGGAATGAATTGAATGTCATAAATCTGAATTTATATATGTTTCATATGCTTATAACATGGATAGTAATGAATTCACATATAGAGAGTATGAGGCATAAAAGTTGTTGAGAGTTGACAAACATAGTTTTGGTCATCGTTGCAATCAATAGGAAGTAATAAGGAAAGAGAGGTTCACATACAAATATATTATCTTGGACATCTTTTCTGATTTAGAAGCACTCATTAAGTATGACATGCTAAAAGAGTTGATGTTGGACAAGGAAGACAACATAATGGTTTATGTTTTCTCACATCTCAGTTAAAGTATATTGTCATTGACCTTCCAAACATGTTAAAGCTTGCCTTTCCCCCTCATGCTAGCCAAATTCCTTGCACCAAGTAGAGATACTACTTGTGCTTCTAAATATCCTTAAACCTAGTTTTGCCATGAGAGTCCACCATACCTACCTATGGATTGAGTAAGATCCTTCAAGTAAGTTGTCATGTTGCAGGCAATAAAAATTGCTATCTAAATATGTATGACTTATTAGTGCAGAAAAAATAAGCTTTGTACGATCTTGTTGTGGAAGCAATAAAAGTGACGAACTGCATAATAAAGGTCCACATACAAGGGGCAATATAAAGTGACATTCTTTTGCATTAAGATTTTATGCATCCAACCCTAAACGCACATGACAACCTCTGCTTCCCTCTGCGAAGGGCCTATCTTTTACTTTATGTTTTTACTTTATGCTTGAGTCAAGGTGATCCTCACCTTTCCCTTTTTCATTTTATCCTTTGGCAAGCTCCTCGTGTTTGAAAGATCATGATATATATATATATATATATATCCAATTGGATGTAAGTTAGCATGGGCTATTATTGTTGACATCACCTAAAGGTGAATACGTTGGGAGGCAACACAATAAGCCCCTATCTTTCTCAGTGTCCGGCTGAAACTCCATAACCACAAGTATTGCGTGAGTGTTAGCAATTGTAGAAGACTATATGATAGTTGAGTATGTGGACTTGCTGAAAAGCTCTATTCTTGACTCTTTCTGATGTTATGATAAATTGCAATTGCTTCAATGACTGAGATTATAGTTTGTTAGTTCTCAATGAAGTTTTTGAACCATACTGGACATTGTGAATAGATTGTTACTTGATCATGAAAAGTTTTACGAGATAATCTACTATTATGACACATATTGATGCTAGAAAAGGTGATTGAAATTATCATTGATCAAACTTGTGCACCTGCTAGCATTCACACTTCATAAATTATTTCTTTTACCATTTACCTACTCGAGGACGAGCAGGAATTAAGCTTGGGGATGCTGATACGTCTCCAATGTATCTATAATTTATGAAGTATTCATGCTATTATATTATCCATCTATGATGTTTTATATGCATTTATATGCCATTTTATATGATTTTTGGACTAACCTATTAACCTAGAGTCTAGTGCCAGTTTCTGTTTTCTCCTTGTTTTTGAGTTTTACAGAAAAGGAATACCAAACGGAGTCCAATTGACGTGCCAATTTTTGATGATTTTTTATGGACCAAAAGAAGACCACGGAGCATCGGAGTTGGGCCAGAAGAGTCCCGGGCTGCCCACGAGAGTGGGGGCGCGCTCACCCCCCTAGGGCGCGCCCCCCTATCTTGTGGACAGCCCGGAGATCCCCCTGACGTGAAACCTACGCCAAAAATTCCTATAAATACAGAAACCTTCGAGAAATAACCTAGATCGGAAGTTCCGCCGCCGCAAGCCTCTGTAGCCACGAGAAATCAATCTAGGCCCTCTCCGGCACCCTGCGGGAGGGGGCCATCATCACCGGAGGCCATAGAGGGGGATCTCGGAGGGGCCATCATCGCCATGAAGGCCAAGGACCAGAGGGGGAAAGCCATGGAGGAGGAAGCACAAGGGGGAGAACCTCTCCTCCTCTCTCTTGGTGGCACCGGAGTGCCATCGGGAGGGGAATCATCGCCGCGGTGATCGTGTTCATCAACATCACCATCATCATCACCATCCTTATCTCTTTTACGCGGTCCACTCTCCCGCACCCCGCTGTAATCCCTACTTGAACATGGTGCTTTATGCCACATATTATGATCCAATGATGTGTTGCCATCCTATGATGTTTTGAGTAGATATCTTTTGTCTTTTGGTTGATTGATGATCTAGATTGGTATGAGTTGTATGTTTTACTTTGATGCTGTCCTATGGTGCCCTCCGTGTTGCGCAAGCATGAGGGATTCCCGCTGTAGGGTGTTGCAATACGTTCATTATTCGCTTATAGTGGGTTGGTGAGTGACTGAAACACAAGCCCGAGTAAGAGGTATTGTTGCGTATGGGAATAAAGGGGACTTGATGCTTTAATGCTATGGTTGGATTTTACCATAATGATCTTTAGTAGTTGCGGATGCTTGCTAGAGTTCCAATCATAAGTGCATATGATCCAAGTAGAGAAAGTATGTTAGCTTATGCCTCTCCCTCATATGAAACTGCAATAGTGATCACCGGTCTTGTTAACAATTACCTAGGACAATTCCGCACACCGATCCACCATTATTCCACACTCGCTATTTATAATATTTAGTAATATATTCTGACTTTATGATAATAGCACCTACTTTCATATTTTTAGCTCTCCGATATCATGCAAAGTTATCCTCTTTATACCCACAACACAGGTTTATTTCTTGTTTCTAGTTGGAAGCAAATGTTCGGTGCACGTAGAGTCGTATCAGTGGCAGATAGGGCTTGAGAGAATATTGATCTTACCTTTAGCTCCTTGTGGGTTCGACACTCCATACTTATCACTTCCACCTTTGGGAATTGCTATGATGATTCCCTGCACTTGGGGATTATCAAGAGACAACATACATCTCGTCAAAATATCGAACAAATACCAAATTCACATGACTACTTATACCAAGACTTCTACCATGTCCTCAGGAACAAACGTAGCTACTCACAAATCATATTCATGTTCATAATTATAGGGGTATTAATATGCATTAAGGATCTGAACATATGATCTTCCACCGTAAAAACCAACTAGCATCAACTACAAGGAGTAATCAACACTACTAGCAAACCACAGGTACCAATTTGAGGTTTTGGGACAAAGATAGGATACAAGAGATGAACTAGGGTTTGAGAGGAGATGGTGCTGGTGAAGATGTTGATGGAGATTGACCCCCTCTCGATGAGTGGATCAATGGTGATGACGATGGTGATGATTTCCCCCCCGGAGGTATGTTTCCCTGGCAGAACAGCTCCGCCAGAGCCCTAGATTGGTCCTGCCCAGGTTCCACCTCGAGATGGCGGCGCTTCATCCCGAAAGCTTCCTTATGATTTTTTTCTAGGGCAAAAGACACAATGTAGCAGAAGATAGGCATCGGGGGCCTGCCAGGTGGCCCACGAGGCAGGGGCGCACCCAGGGGGTAGGGGGCGCGCTCCACCATCGTAGCTGCTGGGTGGCCCCCCTCTGGTGCTTTCTTTGCCCAATATTTTTAATATATTCCAAAACTGACTTTCTTGGAGTTTCAGGACTTTTGGAGTTGTGCAGAATTGGTCTCTAATATTTGCTCCTTTTCCAGCCCAGGATTCCAGCTGCCAGCATTCTCGCTCTTCGTGTAAACCTTATAAAATAAGAGAGAAAAGGCATAAGTATTGTGACATAATGTGTAGTAACAAGCCATAATGCAATAAATATTGATATAAAAGTATGATGCAAAATGGACGTATCAACTCCCCCAAGCTTAGACCTCGCTTGTCCTCAAGCGAAAGCCGATATCGAAAAATATGTCCACATATTTAGAGATAGTGGTGTCGATAAAATAAAATATGGACATGAGGGCATCATCATCATTCTTAGAACAACAACATATATATTGTCATATGATTTCTTATGCTAAAGTAACAATCTATTCACAATGTAAAGTATGAATCAGAAACTTCATTGAAAACTAGCAAACTATAATCTCAGTCGTTGAAGCAATTGCAATTTATCATAACATCAGAAAGAGTCAATATAAGATCTTTTCAGCAAGTCCACATACTCAACTATCATTTAGTCTTTCACAATTGCTAACACTCACGCGATACTTATGGGTATGAAGTTTCAATCAGACACAGAGAAAGATAGGGGCTTATAGTTTCTCCTCCCAACCTTTTACCTCAAGGGTAATGTCAGCAATAATACTATATGAAATCCTACATCCAAGTGGATATATATAACAGGACCTTTCCAACACATAGTGCTTGCCAAAGGATAAAGTGTAAAAAGGAAAGGTGAAGATCACCATGACTCTTGTATACGGGTAGAAGGTAAAAATAAAAGATAGGCCCTTCACAGAGGGAAGCAGAGGTTGTCATGCGCTTTTATGGTTGGATGCACAAAATCTTATTGCAAAAGAATGCCACTTTATATTGCCACTTGTGATAGGGACCTTTATTATGCAGTCCGTCGCTTTTATTTCTTCCATATCACAAGCTCGTATAAAGATTATTTCCTCCACACTAATAGATCATACATATTTAGAGAGCAATTTTTATTGCTTGCACCGATGACAACTTACTTGAAGGATCTTAATCAATCCATAGGTAGGTATGGTGGACTCTCATGGCAAACTAGGTTTAGGGATGTTTGGAAGCACAAGTAGTATCTCTACATGGTGCAAAGAATTTGGCTAGCATGAGGGGGAAAGGCAAGCTCAACATGTTGGATGATCTGTGACAATATAACTTATTTGGATATAAGAAAACATAACCCATTACGTTGTCTTCCTTGTCCAACATCAACTTTTTAACATGTCATATTTTAATGAGTTCTCACAATCATAAAAGATGTCCAAGATAGTATATTTATATGTGAAAGCCTCGCTTTCTGTATTACTTCCTATTAATTGCAACGATGACCAAAACTATGTTTGTCAACACTCAAAAACTTTTATTCATCATACCCTTTATATCTGAAGTCATTACTCTCCATAAGATCAATATGATCTTTTTATTTCCTTTTATTCTTTCTTTTTATTCCCTCAAGATCATAACAAGATA
This sequence comes from Triticum aestivum, assembly GCF_018294505.1. NCBI lineage: Eukaryota > Viridiplantae > Streptophyta > Magnoliopsida > Poales > Poaceae > Triticum > Triticum aestivum. The sequence goes on from NC_057807.1 coordinate 284,840,309, forward strand.
GCAATGCCCTCAACTCAAAACTAATCTTTATTATATACAACTCACGGAGTCGATTACATAGATAGAGATCAAAACAAAACTCAAAGATAGATCATACTAGAACTTTATTCTACTAGATCAAGATATAACCAAAAGGATTGAACTAAGAAAAACAGCAAAGATAGAAGTGTGATGGTGATACGATACCAGGGCACCTCCCCCAATCTTGGCAATTGCCAAGGGGAGTGCCCATACCCATGTATTTATGTCTCTTTCTTTGGAAGTGGTGATGTGATATTCTTGGCGATGATGCCCCTTAGGATATGATTCTCTTCCTCGAGCTTATTGACTTGCTGCTTAAGATCCATTATTTCCTTACAGAGTTTACCCGTGACGGCTAAAGCTTCTTTCACCCATGGATGTTGCATAGCTGCAGGAGAACAAGTAACACTCTTTTTCATAATTTCATAAGAAAGAAATATAGCATTGGAAGGGATGACCGACTTTGGAATTGCTAAGCTCTGAAGTTCCTCCATCATGAATCGGCTTGGAGACGAGAGGTAACTTCTTGATCCTCCTCCATGGCATCTACCCTTTTCAAGTCAGCCTCCATCTCTTCCTCCGTTGATGGCCCAAAGTAGTCAGCATTGTTGTTTGCTCTTGGTCCCGGTGTCGGATGAGAAACCCGACTCTCCCCGACTGAGTCTTGAGAAGACATCTTGCTCTAAATCTGCCGCAGAAACAGCTCAAAACAAAAACAGAGGATTTTGCCGCGGTACGGTGGTCAAAACCTTCAGGAGATTATATAATGAATTTTTACCGACCAAAAGAAGTATTGTGCAAGAAAACAGAGTTCGGAGGGCACACGAGGTGGCCACGAGGCAGGGGGGTGCCCAGGGGGGTAGGGCACGCCCTCCACCCTCGTGGACGCCTTGTGTCTCTTTCAGACTACTTCTAATTTTCCTAATTTTTTAAATATTCCAAAGCAGAGAAAAATTGCTATTTGAGCAGTTTTGGAGTCGGTTTACTTACAATACTACATACATATTCCTTTTAGGAGTTTGAAACATTCTAGAAAGTGTCCCTTATGTACTCCTCTGGGGTTACGGTGTCAATAACATTGGCTCAACATTTATGGGATTACTTGAGATATAATGTTTGACTCTTTGACCGTTCACCACCTTCAGATTTGTGCCTTCGGCGTTGTTGATTTTGATGGCACTGGAATGATAGAACTCCTCGATAATGTAAGGACTTCCCATTTAGAGAGAAGTTTTCCTGAAAAAAATATTAGACGAGAGTCATATAGCAAAACATAATCACCTACATTAAACTCACGCTTTTGTATCCTTTTGTCATGCCATCTTTTAACCTTTTCTTTAAACAATTTGGCATTCTCATAGGCCTGGGTTCTCCATTCATCAAGTGAGCTAATGTCAAATAGCCACTTCTCACCGGCAAGTTTGAAATCATAATTGAGTTCTTTAATAGCCCAATATGACTTATGTTCTAGTTCGAGAGGTAAGTGACATGCTTTCCCATAAACCATTTTATACGGAGACATACCCATATGATTTTTATATGTAGTTCTATAGGCCCATAATGCATCATCAGGTTTCTTGGAGCAATTCTTTCTAGATCTATTAACAGTCTTTTGCAAGATCAATTTAATCTCTCTATTACTCAATTCTACTTGACCACTAGACTGAGGATGATATGGAGATGCAACTCCATGATTAACATCATGCTTAGCAAGCATTTTATGAAAGCACCATGAATAAAATGTGAACCACTGTTAGTCATCAAATATCTAGGGACTCCAAACCTCGGAAAAAGTAACTTCTTTAAGTATCTTAATAGAGGTGTTATGAACAACACTACTAGTTGTAATAGCTTCTACCCACTTAGTAACGTAATCAACAACAACTAAAATATGTGTATACCCATTAGAGGAAGGAAAAGGTCCCATATAATCAAAGCCCCTAACATCGAATGGTTCAATAACAAGTAGTTCATAGGCATTTCTTGACGACTACTAATATTACCAATTCTTTGACATTCATCGCAAGACAAGACAAACTTATGGGCATCTTTGAAAAGAGTAGGCCAATAAAAACCGGATTGCAATACCTTATGTGCAGTTCTATCTCCAGCATGGTGTCCTCCATAAGCCTTGGAGTGACACTTGCGTAGGATCTGTTCATGTTCATGCTCAGGTACACAATGTCTAATAACACCATCTACTCCTTTATAAAGGTGTGGGCCATCCCAAAAGTAATGTCTTAAATCATAGCAATTTTTTTTTCTTTTGCTGGTATGTGAAACTAGGTGGTATAAATTTAGCAACAATGTAATTAGCATAATCAACATACCATGGAGCAGTACGAGAAGCATTTATGATAGCTAGTTGTTCATCAGGAAAGCTATCATCAATAGGTAGTGGGTCATCAAGAACATTATCTAACCTAGACAAGTTGTCTACAACGGGGTTCTCAGCTCCCTTTCTATCAATAATATGCAAATAAAATTCTTGTAGCAGGAGAACCCATCTAATAAGTCTAGGTTTAGCATCTTTATTTTCCATAAGATATTTAATAGCAGCATGATTAGTGTGAACAGTTACTTTGGAATCAACAATATAAGGTCTGAACTTATCACAAGCGAACACAACTGCTAAAAATTCTTTTTCAGTAGTAGCATAATTTCTCTGGGCACTGTCTAGAGTTTTACTAGCATATTGGATAACATTTAATTTCTTATCAACTCTTTGTCCTAGAATAACACCTACAACATAATCACTAGCATCACACATAGTTTCAAAGGGTAAATTCCAATCAAGTGGCTGAACAATAGATGCAGAAATTAAGGCTTTCTTAAGTATTTCAAATGCTTCTACACAATCATCATCAAAAACAAAAGGAACATATTTTTGCAAGAGTTTAGTCAAAGGCCTAGAAATTTTAGAGAAGTCTTTAATAAACCTCCTATAAAAACCAACATGACCAAGAGAACTTCTTATACCTTTGATGCCCTTAGGACACGACATCTTTTCAATAGCATCTACTTTAGCTTTATCAACTTCGATACCTCTTTCAAAAATTTATGCCCCAAGACAATACCTTCATTAACCATAAAGTGGCACTTGTCCCAATTCAAGACAAGATTAGTTTCTTCACATCTCTGCAAAACTCGATCAAGGTTGCTTAATCATTCATCAAAAGAAGTTCCGTAAACGGAGAAATCATCCATGAAAACCTCAACAATATTTTCACAAATGTCAGAGAATATAGCAGTCATACATATTTAAAAGGTAGCAGGTGCATTGCATAAACCAAAAGTCATACGTCTATAAGCAAAGGTACCAAAAAGGCAAGTAAAAGTGGTCTTTTCCTGATCCTCTTTTGACACAGGTATTTGAGAGAAACCAGAATAACCATCTATGTCATTGAATTGTCACGACAGATGTCCTAGTGTGAGGACTTAGTCGTGAGGCCAACACATCCATGTGGTAGCTTGAGAGGGGTTGATCGGAATCAAGAGACGCAACACAAGACAAGGGTATAGACAGCTTCGGGCCCCAGGAAATATCATCCGGCAACAACCCTACATGTTGATTGTGGCTAGGTCTCATTATCATCACGAGGGAGTCGCCGTATCCCCGGCTCTCCTAGTTGTGTTTAGCCTTAAAGATTATTTTTCCTCTTATCCCCTCTCTTGGGGTGCCCCGCCCCTCCTTATATAAGTTGAAGGGGCGGGTTACATGTAGAGTCAAACTCGGATTAGGACTTAACCTATTCTGACGTCTCACCATGGGCTTCTTAACATCTTGGGCTTCTTAACGTTTGCCGGCTTACCAATATCTGTCGGCTTACAATCTGACTTATAATATGGCTTACCATCTGGCTTACCATCTGCCGGCTTACCATCTGGCTTACCATCTGCCGGCTTACCATCTGGCTTACCTTCTGTCGGCTTACCATCTGCCAGCTTATAATCTGTCCACCGGCTTACAATCTGGCTTAACTGTCCGCCGACTTACAACCTGGCTTAACTGTACGTCGGCTTACAATATGCCGGGTCACCAATGAAACATCAAGTCCCAGCCGGGTCATACCTCCGGCCGGGTCACACCGTGGGGTATATCCCCAACATTAGCCCCCAGTTTAATTTGGATTTGTCCATGTTAAACTTATCCTGTAAAACAAACACAACAACAATTTTGACAGATTATGCTCCAGGTTAAGAACTCTTGTAAGCCGGCACCTGATCATCCTTAACTCCATGGTATTTCCTTCTTCTAGAAAAATCCGGGTTAATAGGCCAGCTTCATAATCAATTTGCTGACGTTGGTTTCTCACAGAGAAAAAATGTGAAGAATAATTCTTTTGACTCGGCTCCCAATGATTAACAAAAAATATTGGTCTTGAAATACCCGTCAGATGATGTTTCTCGAGGCCCGAAGCTGTCTAAACCCTTGTCTTGTGTTGCATCTCTCGAAAAGAGCCGGTTTGTAAGTATTGATGGCACTGATGAAGTCATGTACCTAGGGTAGGGTCACAGACCTGTCCTAAGTACCCTTCCCAAGGACATCCTCAGAAGAAGCTGCCTTCTAGTCGACTAAGAGAGACTTCACTCGACGGACTCGAAGGACTCGACCATGAAGACTCACTCGACCACCAAGAGATCAAGAGCCACTCTGCATCCAAACGGTTTGTAATTAAGTAGTCTTTATGGCATTGATGACACTTTATATAGGGCGTTTCCAGTAACGCCAAACCTTTATGTACTTTAAACCCTGCATAACTGAGGGCCGGAGGGGTCTGGCGGACACTATATAAGCCACCCCCCTCCTCAGTGTAAATGGTTCGCACCCCTTGTAACCTACACACAGATAATCCAGCCGATCGCCTCCGGGCTCCGAGACGTAGGGCTGTTACTTCCTCCGAGAAGGGCCTAAACTCGTAAATCCCTTGTCTGTACAACTGCTCCATAGCTAGGATCTTGCCTCTCCATAACTACCCCCCTATCTACTGTCAGACTTAGAACCACGACAGTTGGCGCCCACCGTGGGGCAGGTGTCTTAGCGATTTTTGGAGAAGTTGCAATTGTTCCGATTGCCTTCACCATGGTTTCTGGTGGAGTTTTGGTCGAGGTCCGCGAGATCCTTCTCGGCGTGCTCACCTTCATCGTTGACGACTCCGCTTGGCTCCAGGAGGCTCCACTCGACGTCGACGCGCTCCCCGTCCGTGGTGCGACGCATTTTCGGGCGTGTGTCTGCGGTATTCTGCTGCGGAAACCATCGACTCCGTATCAGTCGACTCCATATCAGTCGACTCCCGTGTCTTCCTCCCTCGCTGTCTCCCGCCAGCGCAAGCGCTCTGGTCGGTCGAGGCTCCAGCGATGGGTGAGGCACGCAGTGGCTCGCCAATCGGCCACCACCCAAGTCGCGGCAATCGAGCCCGACGAATCTCTCTACGGCCTGTTCGATCTGTCGACTGGCTCCGTAGAGACCGCATCCGAGTGCGACAGTAGTGATCCGGCGGCGGAGGTCTTGATGGTTAATGGGCCTCGTAGCCCTCCCGGCTTCCCCTGCGACGACAGGATGGACGATGGAGGCGACCCCGCTCAGGCCCATGAGGAATATCAACCCGAGCCACTTACTTCCCTGCAAAGGGAAGAACTTCGCCGCAGGAACGTGGATGCCCTGCATACTCCCATCGTTGGAGAAACTCCCGAGGCTCGTGCCTTGGAAGAGGTGCGTTTGGCCAACTTGGCTGAGTGCACTCGACTGGAGAACCTCCAGCGAGCACTCGACGAACGCACGCGGCAACGAGTACCTGACTCCAGTCGACGTCAACTCTTTCCGCAACCAGCTCAGGTATATCGAACCCCGATTCAGAATTTAGCAGCTGCAGCCCGTATAGCAGAGTCAATTCAGCCCTCTCAGTCAGAGGCTGGCAGAGGCTTGATCCAGATCAGGGATTTGCTCCAAGCAGCGGGAGATCAGAATTCAGCCGTGTCACAGTCACGCAACAGGATTCACAGTGGATCCATTGCTGCGAATACAGTTCAGTCGGCTCACAGCCCAAGATCGCCTCCGCGGCGTGAGGGACGCGAGGGTCGACGTGACCAATATGGTGACCGATTCGATCGTGATGATAGGCGTCGAGTGCCCTCTCCTCCCCCAAGGGGTGGGTCTTACGCTCATCGGCAGTTAGATGACAGGCGCCAGCTTAGTGTGGGTCGAAGAGCTCCGGTCGACCCCAGGGAACCAGGCTTTGACGCGCGATCCATCATCGAGCAAGGTCTGGTCGATCGGAACAGAGCTCATCGAGGTGGCCATGACAGAGATGCGCCCACTAGCAGCCGAGTCCATGTTTCAGGTCCAGAATGTTTCAGCAGGGCTATCAGAGCCGCGGTGATTCCCCCCAACTTCAGGTTGGCGACTGGAGTAAGTAAGTTCACCGGTGAGTCCAAGCCTGAAACCTGGCTTGAAGACTACCGAGTGGCGGTACAGATTGGCGGCGGGAATGATGAGGTGGCTATGAAGCATTTACCACTCATGCTGGAAGGTTCGGCCAGGGCGTGGTTGAATTAGTTAGCTCCTAGCAGCATTTACACTTGGGAAGATCTTTCCCGAGTGTTCGTCAGGACATTCGAGGGAACTTGCAAGCGACCAGCTGGATTGACAGAGCTGCAAGTCTGCGTGCAGAAGTCGAATGAAACCTTGAGAGATTACATTCAGAGATGGAACACTTTGCATCATACCGTGGAGAACGTGTCTGATCATCAGGCAGTCTATGCCTTCAAGGATGGTGTCAAGAATAGAGAATTAAGTTTGAAGTTTGGTCGGACCGGAGATATGACGCTGAGTCGAATGATGGAAATCACCACCAAATATGCCAATGGTGAAGAAGAGGACCGACTCCGGAGCGGTAAGTACAAGCCGAGTCAGTCGGAAAAAGGAAATTCCAGTCGGAAGCAAAAGCGTAAAGCCGAGCCTGCGGCGCCGGGGGAGGCTTTGGTCGTGACTTAGGGCAAGTTCAAGGGATAACCCAAAGGATCCTTGAACCCCAAGAAGGTGAAGGATAAGGAAGGAAATGACGTGATGGATCTGCCATGCCACATCCACACGAAGAAAGACGAGGAGGGTAATTTCATTTACCCGAAGCACACCACTCGCCAGTGCCGGCTCCTGATCCAGCAGTTCCAGGGTAAACAGCCCAAGGACAAGGAAAAGGAGTCGGACAAAGCTGAGGACAAGGAGGACAGTGATGGAGGATATCCTCATGTTAATTCCACTCTGATGATCTTTGCTGATGTGGAAAGCAAAAGCCGATTGAAGGTTATCAACCGTGAGGTAAATATGGTCGCCCCGGCGATGCCAAGCTATCTAAGATGGTCCCAAACTCCCATTACATTCGACCAGTCCGATCACCCGACTCATATAGCCACCCCTGGGAGGCAAGCTTTGGTGGTCGACCCGGTCGTTGAGGTCACTCGACTGACGAAAGTGCTAATGGATGGTGGTAGCGGACTGAACATATTGTATGCGGAGACGCTGAAAGCAATGGGCATTCCGATGTCCATACTAAGCGCCAACAACATGAGTTTTCATGGAGTTATACCTGGAAAGAAGGCTGAGTCACTCGGCCAAATAGCTCTGGACGTGGTGTTCGGTGACTCGAAGCATTTCCGCAAGGAGAGGCTGACATGTGAAGTCGTGGATTTTCAGAGTGCTTACCACGCTATTTTGGGGCGACCAGCTTACGCATGGTTCATGGCTCGACCATGTTACGTGTACCTCAAACTGAAGATGCCCGACCCCAAGGGCGTGATCACTATCACTGGCAATCGGAAGAAGGCAGAAGAGTGTTTTCAGAAAGGCTCGAAAATTGCCGATTCCCAGATAACAATGGTAGAGCTGGAGGGGTACAAGAAAAATGCAGATCCGAGTGATTTGTTGCGGGCTAAGAAGCCTGCCACAGAATCAACATTTCAGTCGTCCGGTGAGAAGAAGCCTGTTCACATTCACCCGACCGACCCCAATGCAGCTCCGACCCATATTTCCACAACACTCGACCCTAAATAGGAAGAAGCGCTCATCCAGTTCCTCCGTGAGAACCGGGACATCTTTGCATGGAAGCCTGCTGACATGCCGGGTGTTCCCAGGGGGCTGGCTGAGCATCGCCTTAGAGTTGACTCAACAACAAAACCTGTCAAAGAACATCTTCGACGGCCCGCCGTCCAGAAGAGAAAGGCCATTGGCGAGGAGGTGGCTCGGCTGTTGGCAGCAGAGTTTATCCGAGAGATATATCACTCCGAGTGGCTCGCCAATGTCGTCATGGTCCCCAAAAAGGACAAGTCACTTCGCATGTGCATTGATTTCAAGCATATCAATAGGGCCTGCCCAAAAGATCATTTTCCTCTTCCTCGCATCGACCAAATTGTCGACTCGACTACGGGATGTGAGAGATTGTCTTTTTTAGACGCTTATTCCGGATACCATCAGATCCGTCTGTATGGACCCGATGAGATCAAAACAGCTTTCATCACTCCATTCAGGTGCTTCTGCTATGTCACCATGCCATTCGGCCTCAAGAATACCGGAGCCATGTACATGAGGATGATTCAGAAGTGTTTACTCACTCAAATCAGCCGGAACATGGAGGCGTACATGGATGATATTGTGGTCAAATCGCGAAAGGGTTCCGACCTGTTGACTGACCTAGCTGAAACATTTGCCAATCTCAGGAGGTATGATATCAAGCTCAATCCATCAAAGTGCACATTCGGAGTTCCTGGTGGAAAGTTTCTCGGTTTTCTCGTTTCCGAACAAGGAATCGACGCTAACCCAGAAAAAGTTGGCACTATACTCCGAATGAAACACCCTGTGCGGGTGCACGATGTCCAAAAGCTTACTGGATGCTTGGCCCCGTTAAGTCGATTCATCTCTCGACTCGGTGAAAAGGCATTGCCTCTTTACCGACTGATGAAGAAGGCAGACAAGTTCGAGTGGACTGCAGAAGCTGATGCAGCGTTTGCCGAGCTAAAAGCTCTGCTCTCCACCCAGCCGGTGCTTGCTGCTCCAATCAGCAAAGAGCCTCTGTTGCTTTATATTGCAGCCACAGGACAAGTCGTCAGTACAATGCTTACGGTCGAGCGGGAAGAAGAAGGGAAAGCCTTCAAAGTTCAGCGCCCAGTGTATTATCTTTCTGAAGTTTTGACTCCATCAGAGCAAAGATATCCTCATTATCAGAAGCTTGTGTAAGGAATCTACATGACCACGAAGAAGGTTGCTCATTATTTCTCTGATCATTCCATTACAGTCGTCAGCGACGCCCAACTTTTAGAGATTCTGCACAACAGAGATGCAACTGGTCGAGTGGCAAAATGGGCGATTGAACTCCTTCCCCTTGATATCAAGTTTGAGGCAAAGAAAGCCATTAAGTCCCAAGCAATAGCAGATTTCCTTGCTGAGTGGATTGAACAGCAGTAGCCGACTCAAGTTCACTCGGAGCATTGGACCATGTTCTTTGATGGCTCTAAGATGTTAAATGGTTCCGGTGCTGGGGTAGTTTTGGTTTTCCCCAGAGGAGATAAGCTCAGATATGTGCTCCAGATTCACTTTGATTCCTCCAACAATGAAGTAGAATACGATGCACTTTTATATGGGTTGCGCATGGCCATTTCACTCAGCGTCCGTCGCCTTATGGTTTATGGCGAGTCAGATTTGGTGGTCAATCAGGTGATGAAGGAGTGGGACGTTAGAAGCCCAGCCATGACTAGATACTGCAATGCAGTGAGGAAGCTTGAAAAGAAATTCGAAGGGTTAGAGCTCCATCATATACCCCGACTGAAAAATCAAGCGGCTGATGATTTGGCAAAAATAGGTTCCAAGAGAGAAGCCATTCCCAGTGATGTGTTCTTGGAGCATATCCATACTCCATCAGTCAAAGAAGATCCTTTTACCGAAGAAGCTCCGCAGCCCAAGAGTGTTACATATCCGACTGAGGTTGAAGTTCCAGCAGTGGTCGACCTGGTCATGGAGGCTTTGGTGATCACTCCCGATTGGATAGTACCATATATCGCGTATATCTTGAGAAAAGGGCTCCCAGAGGACGAGGAAGAGGCTCGACAGATAGTCCGCCGATCCAAGGCCTTTACCGTGATCAAGGGGCAGCTGTACAGAGAGAGCGCGACTGGAGTTGGTCAGAAGTGTATAATGCCAGAAGAAGGTCGGATAATCCTTGAGGACATCCACTCGGGGACCTGTGGCCATCATGCGTCCTCTCGGACCATCGTGGGCAAAGCATACCGAGCCGGATTTTACTGGCCAAGAGCGAATGAAATGGCAAATGAGATAGTCGACAAGTGTGAGGGATGTCAATTTTACTCCAACATGTCACACAAGCCTGCATCAGCTCTGAAGACCATACCACTCGTCTGGCCCTTCGCCGTATGGGGATTGGATATGGTTGGGCCCTTGAGAACAGGCCGAAGCGGTTTCACACATGTGCTGGTAGCAGTCGACAAGTTCATCAAGTGGATCGAAGCTAAACCCATCAAGAACCTTGACGCTGGTACTGCTGTCAGCTTCATCAGAGAATTGATATTTAGATATGGAGTCCCGCACATCATCATCACTGACAACGGGTCAAACTTTGATTCGGAGGAATTCAGGGCGTTCTGCACATCTCAGGGCACACGAGTCGACTATGCTTCAGTCGCCCATCCTCAGTCGAATGGACAAGCAGAGCGGGCCAATGGCTTGATTCTCAAAGGGTTGAAACCCCGACTGATGCGTGATCTCAAGCATGCGGCTGGAGCATGGGTCGACAAACTTCCCTCGGTGCTTTGGGGGTTAAGGACCACGCCTAACCGGTCGACTGGGAGAACTCCGTTCTTCTTGGTCTACGGAGCTGAAGTGGTCTTGCCGAGTGACCTGCTCCACAATGCTCCTCGGGTCAAGCTCTACACCGAAGCAGAAGCAGAACAAGCACGGCAGGATGCAGTCGACCTTTTAGAGGAAGAAAGGGAGATGGCTCTGATCCGATCGACCATTTACCAACAAGACTTGCATCGCTTCCACGCCAAAAACGTGAAGAGTCGAGCCTTCCACTAAGGAGATTTGGTTCTCTGAGTGGATCAACAGAAACCACGCAAGCTTGCTCCTTCTTGGGAAGGTCCCTTCATCATCACCAAGGTTCTCCATAACGGAGCGTACCGTCTTTACAACGTCGAGCACGACATCGACGAGCCCCGAGCTTGGAATGCGGAGCTACTCCGCCCCTTTTACACCTAAGTATTCACTCGGATGAGTTGTAGTAAAAGTACTTCTGTAGTTCATGTTTCACAAGATAATAGTGTCATAATTTCCCCAATGATTGTTGTCACTTTTTGTTCAATAAAATTCCCCATCAGTGGGAGGCTTAGCTGCGAATCTGCTTCGCCTAAGTTTGTAAAAAAAACCTCGCCGAGTGGAGAGCCGGCCTCCCACTCGGGGGCTTAGCTGCGAATCCGGTTCGCCTATGTTTCAATAAAATCCTACTGAGTGGTGAGCCAGCCTCCCACTCGGGGGCTTAGCTGCAGTCCAAGTACTCGCCTAAGTTTCAATAAAATCCTACCGAGTGGTGAGCCAGCCTCCCACTCGGGAGGCTTAGCTGCAGTCTAAGCACTCGCCTAAGTTTCAATAAAATCCTACCGAGTGGTGAGCCAGCCTCCCACTCGGGAGGCTTAGCTGCAGTCTAAGCACTCGCCTAAGTTCAAATACAACGTGCGCTCCGCAAGGAGGACGAGGTGTAGGTTGACTGCTACCCTCTTCCTCCGAGCTACGCCACAAGTACAACATGCGCTCCGCAAGGAGGACGAGGTGCAGGTCGACTGCTACCCTCTTCCTCCGAGCTACGCCACAAGTACAATGTGCGCTCCACAAGAAGGACGAGGTGCAGGTCGACTGCTACCCTCTTCCTCCGAGCTACGCCACAAGTATAATGTGCTCTCCATAAGAAAGACAAGGTCGATTAACGCCTTATCCTTCAGAGAAACACCGTAAAAATCCTACCGAGTGGAGAGCAGACCTCCCACTCGGGGGCTTAGCTGCAGCCCAGTGCTCGCCTAAGTTTTGAAAATCCTACCGAGTGGAGAGCAGACCTCCCACTCGGGGGCTTAGCTGCAGCCCAGTGCTCGCCTAAGTTTTGAAAATCCTACCGAGTGGAGAGCAGACCTCCCACTCGGGGGCTTAGCTGCAGCCCAGTGCTCGCCTAAGTTTTGAAAATCCTACCGAGTGGAGAGCAGACCTCCCACTCGGGGGCTTAGCTGCAGCCCAGTGCTCGCCTAAGTTTTGAAAATCCTACCGAGTGGAGAGCAGACCTCCCACTCGGGGGCTTAGCTGTAGCCCAGTGCTCGCCTAAGTTTTGAAAATCCTACCGAGTGGAGAGCAGATCTCCCACTCGGGGGCTTAGCTGCAGCCCAGTGCTCGCCTAAGTTTTGAAAATCCTACCGAGTGGAGAGCAGACCTCCCACTCGGGGGCTTAGCTGCAGCCCAGTGCCCGCCTAAGTGTATTGGGGAACAAGTCGATTGCAATAAGCACCTCGCTTTAGCCTGCAAAAGACACCTCAAATCAAATGCAAACATATTTAAACGTCGAATCCAAGTTCGGATAACACCTAACGGAACCGAAAGTGCTCAGGTGCTAAGCCTGTTAAGGTTTGTCGGTTACAAAAATCACTCGGCATACCGAGGCAAATTTAAGGTATCAAGCTCAGAAGTTTTTTACCCCTCCTATGGAGGGCTGGAAGGTGCAACAAACTCATCCAGGTCGATTCCATCTGCAATCCGAGTGGCAGCGGCGATGAAGGTCTCCATGAAAGACCGGAAATCGTGCTTCTTGGTATTAGCCACCTTAAGAGCCGCCAGGTTGTCCTCTCATGCATCCTTGCAGTGAACGCGGGCCAGAGATAGAGCAACATCCGCACCACACCTGGCAGAAGACTTCTTCCACTCCTACACTCGACTTGGGACCGCGTTCAGTCGAGTCATCAGAGACTCGAGATCATTATGGAGCATCTCTCTTGGCCAGAGTGTTGTGTCGATGCGAGAAGTTGCGACCTTCAGCCTTGCAAGATAGTCAACGACGGCAGAGACGCGAGATTCGAGTCGGAGCACATTCATGGCGACTTCATCTTTCACAGGAGAGTTGATGGGATCCAAGTTTATTTGCAGTCGACCAGTCTCCTCTTCAAAGTTCTAGCAAAATTCTGCAAGCGCAACCACCGAGTCAAGACAACAGTTGGATGGAAAAGATCACAGTTAAAATATCCGTTTGATACAAAAGATTACCTTCAAGCATGAGGAATAGCTTCTTGGCGAGTCCGCCCAGATAAGCCTCCAGATCGTTCTTATTTCCCACCAACTCACTGGCCTTGTCACTCAGAGCAATCTTATCACTTTTCAGTCGACTGGCCTCCTTGTTGGCAGCATCAAGAGCAGCTTTCAGATTGGTGTTTTCTTCTTCAAGCTTAGTGACTGAAGCCAGCTTCTCATCTGCGAGCTTGGTCTTCTCTAAAGCCGCTTTCTGCATCTCAGCCAAGTCAAGGTCCTTCTTCTTCAGGGCATCCCTCACCTTTTCTGCAAAGTTACAGTGAGATCAGACTCGGAAACGAATGAGAGGCAAAGGCAGTCGTCGAGGGTCTCACTAAACATACCTTTTGCTTCCTCCTTCGCCTTCGTCAAGTTCTCCTGGGCCAGTTTCAGATCAAGCTCGAGCTGAATGTGTTTGTTCTCCAACTCAGTATAACGAGCCGCAAGGTCGCAGGAGTTCTGCGAAGAACCAATCGACGGATGCCAAAGACAATTCACTTCCGAGTGACTAAGGAAAAATCATAGCGTTTCTAAGACTACGGCCGAATACAAACATTCGGCCATAGTCTCGGGGACTACACCCAGTGGGTGCACTCAGCGTGCCCCCTCTAGTTCTATCAGTTAAGAGTCGACCAGTCGACCAAAAAAAAGGGAGGTGTTCTTCAGACTGTAGTCGACTGCCAGCAGTCGACCACAGTCTCGGGGACTACACCCAGTGGGTGCACTCAGCGTGCCCCCACCGGTCTATGAATCCATTCGACCTAGTCGAATAAAGGAAAAACTTAAGACATAAAGACTATGGTCGACTGCCAGCAGTCCACCATAGCCTTGGGGACTACACCTAGTGGGTGCACTCAGCGTGCCCCCACTAACCCGGCATTTCAATCGACACACCCAGTGGGTGTAGGACAATCACTAGGAATTTCAGAAAGAAGAATTTTTAGATATCATATCCTAACAGAATAGGCGGTGACCGACTGACCTGAACATTACTCAGAAGAGCTGAACTGGTGTCATAGGCTGCCTGGCTGGCTTCTCGGATGGCCTTCACTTGCTCCATCATGACTCCCGCCTGGCGTATTGCTTCTTTCGCAGCACTGGCTTGGTCCTCCGGGACGTAGTGGGTCGAGAAAAGTGAAGGCTGTGCAGCACTCGACGACGAGGGGCGAGCACTCGCCAACGACACCGCAAAAGATACGGTAGGCCGAGTGACGTTCTCTCCCTTCGCGACCAGTGTCTCGGGTGCTGGCACGTCTTGAGTCACCTTGCCAGCAGACGTTTTCCTGTTCCTCCTCTGCCTCAGTGGTTCCTCATCGTCGTCGTCAGGAAGGTCAATAATGATGTTAGATGGAGCTGCAGAAAGAAATCAAAGTTAGAGAAAACGAGCCAATCGACTGAAGACGGAACTATAAAGGTCATACCAGGTTTAGAAGTGGCAGCGTCTTCCATCTCATGATCTTCAGCCCTGGCCGAAGTATCAGAAGTAGCAGCGCTGCAATTCCAGAAGTCGGTCGGTTGATTCATGAGTCGACCAAGAATAAGTTCATGTGGAGCAGGAAAACTCAAGTAGCACAATTACCTTGAGATAGTGGGGATCACCATCTTCATCTTTGGCAAGACCTTCGCCGGTTCGACGGCGCCACTCGAGATTGCGTCGGAGCTTTCTCAGTCGGCACCGGAGAAGTTGTCCGAGGGCGCTTGATCGACTGCGAGACAGTCGCGACCCCCTTACCACGCTCTGTTGCAGGATCATGGACAAGCTTCGAGCGTCTTTCCGAGCGAGGAGGTGCAACTTCCTCCTCCTCCTCCTCTTCCTCCTCACCAGAGTCATCACCCTCATCATCATCATCAGCATCCGAATCCCACTCCTCTGGGCTTTAGCCCCCACTTCCTTCCTCCTCCTCAGTCGGCGTTTGTGCTCCATTGGGCATCGAGTATAACTCAGTGGTGGCCTGACAGACAACAAAACAAAACAAAGATCAATCGACCAATTTGCAGCGAAGCAGAATGAATAAAGCAAGATTACAATTGAAGATAAGTGGGCATACTGTGTCTGGTGTGTAGGTATGGTCGAGTGGTGGGATCCTCCTAGCCCCTCGAGGGTTGTACTTATTCCCTGTGAGTGCAGTCATCCACCTCTCCAGCGTGGCGTCGTCGACTGCTTCTGGATGGACCCGAGTGGTATCTTCAGTTCCACAGTACAGCCCCATCGGGTGGCCTCGGTACTGAAGTGGTTGGATGCCCCGTCTAAGGAAGACCTCTAGAAGGTCCATACCCGTCACTCCGTCCCGAGCGAGCTGGACTACGCGCTCCATCAACATTTTTACTTGAGCTTTCTCTTCAGGAAGAACCTTCACAGAAGAGGGTTTGTTCACTAGGTCCATGCAGAACGGATGGAGGCCAGTTGACTGCCCCGGCGTCGACTCGTCTTGGCAGTAGAACCAGGTCGACTGCCACCCTCTGACCGACTCAGGAAGGGTCATGGCCGGTAAAGTACTCTTGCTCCTCATCTGAATCCCAAGACCCCCGCACATCTGGATAACCTTAGTCCTATCATCATCTGGACTCGCCTTTTTCACTGTCTGTGAGCGACAGGTGAATATGTGCTTAAAGAGACCCCAGTGTGGTCGACAACCCAGGAAGTTCTCGCACATGGACACGAAAGCAGCAAGATAGGCAATGGAATTGGGGGTGAAATGGTGGAGTTGCGCCCCAAAGAAGTTCAGAAACCCTCGGAAGAAAACACTCGACGGCAAAGAGAACCCACGGTCCACATGAGTAGCTAGGAGAACGCACTCACCCTCCTGCGGCTCCGGTTGCCACTCGGTCCCCGGGAGCCTCGCTGACCCATGGGAGATCAGACCCTCGTTGGCCAGGTCATTGAGATCTGGCTCGGTGATGGTCGAGCGGGTCCAATCCCCTTGGACCCAACCTTGCGGCAGGCGGGACCTTGACGAAGATCCGCCCCGACTGGACGCCCTTCCCTTCACTTTCCCCGTCGCCGTCGCCTTCTTCGCGCGCTCCAAGGCCGTCGTCTTCTCCTTCATCATTGTCGCCGGCGAAGCACGCGAGGAGTGGATGGGCGGAGTCGAGAGCGGGCACAGCGGGCAGAGATGAAAAGGGCAGCGGGGGGAATGAGGGAGCACTGTTCAAAAAACCCTCGCCCGGTGCCTTATATAAGGACGCTTCCGAGTGGCTGACAAGTAGGCCCGGGCGATCCTGTCACATCCCGAAACAGTCGCGCACAGGTGATACGTGGCGAAAAAGACGGTGCAGAAATCGAGGCGTCTACGCCTTATCCCATCCGAGCGCCGCGGTCCGCCCCGCTTCGCGCGCTTCCCAAAATTCGGATCCCACAAAATCCGCTAACAACAAATCAATCTGTCAGACGGTAGATTTCCTGCGATCCGTCGCTCGGGAGTTTACTAGGTTCAAAAGTTCACTCGACAAAAGAAAGGAATGCATCAAGGCGACTGAAAGAAAAGTTGCTGCCATCATTAAAAAGAAAATTATTATTGGTCCAAGATGAGACATGTTCAGAACACGAAAAACAGGTCGGAAAGATTGTCAACTCCTTCCTCACTCAAACCTCGATCCATTCGGGGGCTAATGATGAAGTCATGTACCTAGGGTAGGGTCACAGACCTGTCCTAAGTACCCTTCCCAAGGACATCCTCAGAAGAAGCTGCCTTCCAGTCGACTAAGAGAGACTTCACTCGACGAACTCGAAGGACTCGACCATGAAGACTCACTCGACCACCAAGAGATCAAGAGCCAATCTGCATCCAAACGGTCTGTAATTAAGTAGTCTTTATGGCATTGATGACACTTTATATAGGGCGTTTCCAGTAACGCCAAACCTTTATGTACTTTAGACCCTGCATAACTGAGGGCCGGAGGGGTCTGGCGGACACTATATAAGCCACCCCCCTCCTCGGTGTAAATGGTTCGCACCCCCTGTAACCTACACACAGATAATCCAGTCGACCGCCTCCGGGCTTCGAGACGTAGGGCTGTTACTTCCTCCGAGAAGGGCCTGAACTCGTAAATCCCTTGTCTGTACAACTGCTCCATAGCTAGGATCTTGCCTCTCCATACCTACCCCCCATTCTACTGTCAGACTTAGAACCAGGACAGGCACCGGGTCATAATTTTTGTTAACATCAAACTTGAAAATGTACCTCCCTTATATGCATATCACTTGTAGCCCCAAGTCTTAAGAAGGGAGCGTAGTAACCGCTTAAGACTTGCTTCAATATAAATGTTACAACCTTGAAGAAATCCAAGTTGTTCATCTAAGTCGCTAGTCAAAACTGAATATTCCACATATGTAGCCCCCAAGTGTCGGGTTGTCATGCTTGCAACAACCTGGGACTTGTAATTGCCTTAAGCTCATAAAAAACATCAACCAGCGTAGCCCCCAAGGGCCGGGTCATTAAGCAATAATGAGCAGGGACTTTGTAAATATGATCATGTATACTTGAGTAGCGACGGGTAGCCTCCAAGGGCCGGCTCAGTAAGATTATACTGAGCTAGGACTTTCATTGAAAATAACATCATATGATGTAACCCTCATCATGGGGCTCGAACCCACGTCCACAAGGTTAAGAGCTTTGTACTCTACCAACTGAGTAGTGGATCTTTCAATATAATGGATTAAAGCTTGTGTACCTTTAATTTTTGATAGGAGCAATTAGTAGCCCCCAAGGGTCGGCTCATTACCATGTGATGAGTCGGGTCTTCAATAAGGCAAGTAAAAAATGATCTTGCATTAGCCCCCAAGTGTCATGGTGCATGCTTGCAGCGACATGGGACTTCCATATTTGATATAATCATGATTTGAATAATGTAGCCCCCAAGTGTCGGGTCATAAGCCTGCAGCAACTCAGGGCTATTCCTTCCATTGCAGAATAAATCATATCCATTGATAAAGAAATAATAGCCATTGCGCTGAAGCAACTTTGAAAACCTCAATCATAATGTTGGTTATTGATAACCATAATAAAAATCCAGCCATGTTGGTAGATCATCCTACACTGGCGACTTATAGTCCAAAGTGAGGCCGGGTTAATAAACACCGGATAATTTCATATATGAGACATAAGCATCATAACCCTCATAGATATTTAACCATGTATTAACATGTCACAACAGAAGAAGCTCAAAAAATGTTCAAAAAACAAATCAAAGCGAGAAAACGAGGCTTTCGTAGGCCGCCAAACCTAAAGCTCCAAGACTTTCATGGGCCGCCAAGCCACTGAGTTAAGATTCTACACTTTGTGAAACCGGCCTCACATGAGCGCCGTTTTAACCTTGACAAGTTCAGGGTCTATGTAAGATTGACCGTCAAGAGTTTGGCTTGTCATTCGGGGATTACCCAGGTGGAGTGGCAGCTTCTACAAAGCAAGAGAACCCGGAAGGTTTTGGTGAATACACCTGGTGTTCCAAACCAGCTCACAAGGGTAGTAACGCTATGTTCTCTTTGGTGAATACACCTATGTTTGAACGGGAAGCCCCCAAGTGCTTTGTGGCGTTTAGCCGATCAAGATGGATATTCACAGCTATGCTCAATGAGCAGGAAGACCCCAAGTGACCATTAAAAGTGTGGCATTGAGCCAATCAAGAGGGATATTCATAGCTATGTCTTTGGTGAATACACCTATGTTTGAACAGGAAGCCCCCAAGTGACCTCTGAAATTGTGGCATTGCACCGATCAAGAGGGATATTCATAGCTATGTTCTCTTTGGTGAATACACCTATGTTTGAACAGGAAGCCCCCAAGTGACCTTTGAAATTGTGGCATTGCACTGTCAAGAGGGATATTCACAGCTATGTTCTCTTTGGTGAATACACCTATGTTTGAACAGGAAGCCCCCAAGTGACCTTTGAAATTGTGGCATTGCACCGATCAAGAGGGATATTCACAGCTATGTTCTCTTTGGTGAATACACCTATGTTTGAATAGGAAGCCCCCAAGTGACCTTTAAGATAAGCCAATAAGGCAGGATACCCATGTTTGAACCGCGCATCATGGCAGCAAATTCTCTTTGGCAACTTTTTAGTTTTTCCTGAGAACTCGAACTTGTGAGAGATGGATTCTTTTTGAACCGGAGTTTTAAACCGGATATCGAGAGGTTCAAAGCTTTATGGGAGAGAGATGTTTCTTGAGCCAGATTTTAAAACGGAATCTTCATTTGAGCCAGAAATTTTATGACGGCCTTTCAATTTTCATCAATATGGCAGCAGCCTCCGGGACCGGGTTATCTCCCCCTTCAATGACCCGGGGATTTTGAATTTGTTGAAACTGACAAAATTTGCAGAGTCATGTCAGTGTAGCCCCCGAGTCTTAAGACGACTCGAGGAGTTGGCTTGAAATTCTCCATATTTTGACCATAGCATAAGATGTGTATTATTGACATTGATAACGCGATGTGAATCCACAGAAGGTTGAGGTGACTACAGCGGGTTATAAATAAACCCGTATGAGCTGTGTCAGCAACTCGGCCAATGGTTCATCCCAACTGGCTGTTTTAAAGTTAACCAAACTGTAGTGGTGACGACTTGTGCGCCTACTCATTGAGCCATCCAGCAGACGGTGGCTGATAATATATGATAATTGGCCTTCAATTTGTTGAAAAAAAAACCGGGCTACCCGAGCAGTGACTTGCTTGCACTCAATAAATAGCTCATGCAGACGGTGCAGACGGCGGCTGATAATATAGACCAGACCACATGGCGGCGGTTTGCACACGTCCATTGGACAACTTGCATGAGCGGGTGTGACCCTGATGTGCTGATATAGATTGGTCCGCAACAGCGGAAACTTAGGCGCTTCTATTGAGCGGCATGGCAAGGACAATCATCCACGATATAACGGCATCTCAAAAATAATTGTTCTGCATATAAAAAAGATACAAACCAAAGTAATTGTTTCTTTGACAAAAACAATATTGTGCTAATAAAATATACTTAGACGGATATCACCTGATGTTTTTGGTCGGGTATTGATATGACTGACCGTACATGAACCAGTCAGCTAGGTGCAACAGTCAACGGCAAATTTTTTTGCAAGAGTTGCCAGCTTTAACACTGAACAAGTCATCAATAATGCAGCACCTCAACATGCCTTCCCTTTTATTTTTAACTTTTACTTTGTTGTCCCTCAAGCCGACCCCTCACTTGCCTTTCCTGAAGCACCTAAAGCAGGGCTGGTTTTAGAATAGCGGTCTGATAGCCGGCGGTTTGTCTTGTGGTGGTAGAAGAAGAGCCAAGCGAGCAGAGGTCTGGCTCAAGGCACGACGGGTTGACGAGGCAAGGCAGCAACGGTGACTCAAAACGGGCTGGTGCAGCAACTTGAAGTGGCAGCTCAAGGCCGCAGCGGTGCGGTGACTCACCACAGGGGTGATGGCAGTGGCGCGAGGTGGCGGGCAGCTTGACAGGTTGACTCAAGGAGGAAGTAGCTTCAGCCGGCGCAACGCCTTGAAGTAGCGGCTCAAAACTGCCGTGGCACGGGAGCTCGCGCTGATGGTTGAACCGGTGGTGGGTCATCGAAACATGAGGCCGTGGGGGCAGTTTCGATTGCAAAGGTGCTACCGGCGAGAGGAAGCAGCGGTGGCGGGCGATGTAGGCGGCTTAGAAGCAGAATAGCAACAAGCGGGCTACGACAGAGTGGCCGCAGGTTATGGCAGTTTTTTGGCGACTCCAAGGCGCGGTAGAAGAAACAACTGACTGAATTTTTCCTTCCTTCGGGCACCCGGCTGCAGCGGTTTGAAGAAATAGGCAGAGCATGCGGGCGGGTCATAGATTCAGAGCAGCGCGACCAGGCGTGATCGAGCTGGCGCGGGGAGGCCCGCGGCAAGGCGGCTCTCATCACGACGCGAGGCGACAGTGGTTGAAGAGGCCCTTTGCGAGGTGGAGTCTGGCGGGTCATAACAGCGGCGACTCAGTGCGTGTCGGCGGCGGCCGCTCGTGGTGAGGCGGACGACGGCTCACTCTGCCATGGCGGTTTAAGGTAAGGCGACAGGGGTGCGGACACAACCCAGAGCAGAGGCTAGCGCGGAGCTGGAGGACCGCGGCATCGACGGTGGTGGCTGCTAGCCAGTGATTTCGAGGCAGACCGCGGTAGATGGCGGCTTGAAGCGGAGTCCAGCGGTGACGACTCAACAGTACCCTGGGCAGCTCCTTTGTGGAAGATGCAAAGACGGCTCAGAGACGAATTGCAGGTAAGACTCCGGCGATTCAGCGGCTTGAACAGCTCGGATGGCCGGGCGGCTTGTGGCCACGGCGGCTCAGCAGTGGTGAGGGAAGCTCGCGGCGCGACCGACTTGACGCGACTCGGGGCAGCAGCAATTCCAGCAGGAGGCGGTGCGGCGAACCAGTGTGACTGACCACAGCAACAGAGGCATCAAGGCTGTGGCGGTGGCTTAATGCAAGGGCACAACGTTTCTTGGCGGCTACTCAAGATGGAGGCGGCGCGAGGGTGCTCTGGCGGTTCAACAATCAGTGCGAGGTGGAAATCGGGGCGGCTCGTGGCAGCGGCAAGCCGCCGGAACTACTTGAGGCACAACCCAGTGGGGAGGCTCAGGAGGCAGACGGTGGCTCAAAGCCGGTGACTCAAGCAATAGCTGTCTATCACGGAGCGCTGGACCAGCATGAGCTACAACGCAGTGGGAGGAACAACCGGCAGCCCGTGGTCGGCGGTTCAGCGATTTAACCCGGAGAGGCTCTAAGGCAGGAGATCGACCCGAGGGCGGCTTAGTAATGGAACAAGCCGGCTCGAGGCCGTGAACAAGCAGTAGTGGCTAGACAACATGGTAAGCCGGCAAGGGCCTTCGGACGGCTGCGACTCAGCGCAACAAAGCATAGGCGGAGCGGAACAGGTTCGGCCAGCGCGAAGTCAAAAACGGCTCAGAGATGTCGTGCACTCATGACCAAGTCCTCTTCCGAGTCATCTTTGGTTTGACTTTTCCCCTTCGTCCTTTTCCTTCCATCACTCCTGAATTATCCTCTTGAGATCTTTGGACACAATGAAACCATGCTTTTGTCTTGATCGGGACTTGACCTTGTGTGTGTTGGTGACTCGCCCCATTAGACTCGGCAATCCAATGTTTGAACGAGACGGCGACTCTAACCACACCAGCTTCAGGCAAGTTACAGACCAATATTTGACCCGCCGGCGAAACACAACAAAATGTCAGTGGCGCACACACGCAACTCCAATTTTTCTTGAACCTTAAACTTCACAGACCTGGAATTTGGACGGATGGACTTGAATTTGATGCACACCCTTCCAAACCAACTCATCTGTAAAATTGCAGACTTCTCGATCCCTGGGAGAGATTCCTCCAAGAACTCGACACCACCGTGCGCGGCCCCACGGTGGGCGCCAACTGTCGTTGAATTGTCATGGCAGATGTCCTAGTGTGAGGACTTAGTCGTGAGGCCAACACATCCATGTGGTAGCTTGAGAGGGGTTGATCGGAATCGAGAGACACAACACAAGACAAGGGTTTAGACAGCTTCGGGCCCCGGAAACATCATCCGGTAACAACCCTACATGATGTTTGTGGCTAGGTCTCATTATCATCACGAGGGAGCCTTAAAGATTATTTTTCCTCTTGTCCCCTCTCTTGGGTGCCCCTCCCCTCCTTATATAAGTTGAAGGGGCGGGTTACATGTAGAGTCAAACTTAGATTAGGACTTAACCTTTTCTAACGTCTCACCATGGGCTTCTTAACGTCTACCGGCTTACCAATATCTGCCGGCTTATAATCTGACTTACAATCTGGCTTACCATCTGGCCTACCATCTGCTGGCTTACCATCTGGCTTACAATCTGGCTTACCATCTGCTGGCTTACCATCTAGCTTACCTTCTGCCAGTTTACCATCTGCCGGCTTATAATCTGTCCGCCGACTTACAATCTGGCTTAACTGTTCGCCGGCTTACAATCTGGCTTAACTGTCCGCCGGCTTACAATCTGCCGGGTCACCAATGAAACACCAAGTCCCAGCCGGGTCATACCTCCGGCCGGGTCACACCGCGGGGTATATCCCCGACAATCTAGAAAGCAAAAATGTGTATGTTTGGATAGCCTTTCTAGCATTTGATCAATAAAAGGTAGAGGGTAATGATCTTTTCTTGTAGCTTTATTTAATTTGCGGAAATCAATTACCATTCTATAACCTATTACAATTCTTTGTGGGATCAATTCATCCTTATCATTTGGAACAACAGTAATACCCCCTTATTAGGGACACAATGGATAGGACTTACCCACTAACTATCAGCAACATGATAAATTATACCTGCCTCCAGAAGCTTTAGTAGTTCATTTCTTACCACTTCTTTCATCTTAGGATTTAACCGTCATTGATGATCAAAAACTGGTTTAGCATCTTTATCTAGTTTTATTTTGTGTTGGCATAGAGTGGGACTAATGCCCTTAAGATCATCAAAAGTATATCCAATAGCAGCATGGTGCTTCTTCAGAGTTTTCAATAATTTCTCTTCTTCATGCTCTGAAAGGTTAGCACTAATAGTAACAAGATATATCTTCTTTTCATCAAGATAAGCATATTTAAGAGTATCATGTAATTGTTTAAGCTCAAAAACGGGATAACCCATGGGTGGAGGAGGATCCCTAGGGTTTCAACAGGCAAGTTGTGTTTCAAAATAGGTCCCTGTTTAAAGAATACTTCATCTATCTCCCTTCTCTCATTCATAAACATATCATTTTCATGGTTTAGCAAATATTGTTCTAAAGGATCATTAGGAGGCACGTCAATAGAAGTAAGACCAATAATTTCATCTTTACTAGGCAATTCTTTATCATGGGGTTGTCTATGAAATTTAGCAGAATTAAAATCATGAGACATATCCCCTAAACCAACAGTAATAATATCCTTTTCGCAGTCTATCTTAGCATTAAAAATATTCAAGAAGGGTCTACCAAATATAATGGGACAATAGTCATCTTGTGGGGAACCAAGAACAAGAAAATCAGTAGGGTATTTAATTTTCCCACACAAGACTTCAACATCTCTAACAATCCCAATTGGTGAAATAGTGTCTCTATTGGCAAGCTTAATAGTAACACCAATATCTTCTATCTCAGCAGGTGCAATATCATGCATAATTTCTTTGTATAAGGAATGAGGTATTGAACTCACACTAGCACCCATATCACATAAGCCATGATAACAATGATCTCCTATTTTAATAGAAACAACATGCATGCCAGCAACAGGTCTATGTTTATTTTTAGTATCAGGTCTAGCAATTCTAGCAGCTTCATCATAGAAGTAAATAACATGCCCATCAATATTACCGACCAAGAGATCTTTGACCATAGCAATACTAGGTTCAATTTTAATCTGCTCAGGGGGTGTAGGTGTTCTAGCATTACTCTTACGAACCACAGTTGAAGCTTTAGCATGATCCTTTATTCTGAGAGAGAAAGGTGGTTTCTCAATATAAGCGATAGGAACAATAGGATCAACATTATAAGTAATAGTTTTTTCTTCAACTTTAATAGGTTCTACTACCTTTACTTCAATGGGAGGATGATATTTAAACCACTTATCCTTAGGGAGATCAACATGAGTAGCAAATGATTCACACAAAGAAGCCACTATCTCAGAGTCAAGTCCATATTTAGTGCTAAATTCACGAAAAGCATTGGTATCCATAAAAGACTTAACACAATCAAACTTAGGGGTTATACCTGACTCCTTACCTTCGTCGAGTTCCCAATCTTCAGAGTTGCATTCAATTCTTTCCAATAAATCCCATCTGAATTCAATAGTCTTCATCATAAAAGAACTAGTACAAGAAGTATCGAGCATGGAGCGATTATTAAGAGAAAGCCGAGCATAAATTTTTTGAATAATAATTTCTCTTGAAAGCTCATGATCGGGGCATGAATATAACATTGACTTAAGCCTCCCCCAAGCTTGGGCGATACTTTCACCTTCACAAGGCCAAAAATAATATATATAATTACGACCACGATGAACCAGATGCATAGGATAAAACTTCTGATGAAATTCCAATTTCAATCGGTTGTAGTTCCATGATCCAATATCATCACATAGCCTAAACCATGCCAATGCCTTTCCCTTCAAATATAAAGGGAAGGCCTTATTCTTGATAACATCCTCGAGCATACCTACAAGATTAAATAATCCAAAAACTTCATCCACATAGATTAGGTGCATATCGGGATGTAATGTTCCATCTCCTGTATAGGGATTAGCTAGCAATTTCTCTATCATACCCGAAGGAATTTCAAAGCAAATATTTTCAGTAGGTTCAGTAGGTTGAGGAGCAACTCTTTGCACTTTTGGTCGGGGTGAAGATACCCCAAACAAGCCCCTCAAAGGATTATTTTCCATAGTAACAAGTGACAGTAAATTTCAGCACAATATATAAATGTTTCCTTACCAAATTCCACCTATGAAAGGCGCTTCACTCCCCGACAACGGCGCCAGAAAAGAGTCTTGATGACCCACTAGTATAGGGGATCTATCATAGTCCTTTCGATAAGTAAGAGTGTCGAACCCAACGAGGAGCAGAAGGAAATGACAAGCGGTTTTCAGTAAGGTATTCTCTGCAAGCACTGAAATTATTGGTAACAGATAGTTTTGTGATAAGGTAATTCGTAACGGGTAACAAGTAACAATAGTAAACAAGGTGCAGCAAGTTAGCCCAATCCTTTTTGTAGCAAAGGACAAGCATGGACAAACTCTTATATAAAGCAAAGCACTCCTGAGGACACATCGGAATTACTGTCAAGCTAGTTTTCATCATGCTCATATGATTCACGTTCGTTACTTTGATAATTTGATATGTCAGTAGACCGGTGCTTGGGTACTACCCTTCCTTGGACAAGCATCCCAATTATGATTAACCCCTCTCGCAAGCATCCGCAACTACAAAAGAAGAATTAAGGTAAACCGAACCATAGCATGAAACATATGGATCCAAATCAGCCCCTTACGAAGCAACGCATAAACTAGGGTTTAAGCTTCTGTCACTCTAGCAACCCATCATCTACTTATTACTTCCCAATGCCTTCCCCTAGGCCAAAATCATGGTGAAGTGTCATGTAGTTGACGTTCACATAACATCACTAGAGGAGAGACAACATACATCTCATCAAAATATCGAACGAATATCAAATCCACATGACTACTTATAACAAGACTTCTCCCATGTCCTCAGGAACAAAGATAACTACTCACAAATCATATTCATGTTCATAACCAGAGGGGTATTAATATGTAAGGATATGAACATATGATCTTCCACCGAATAAACCAACTAGCATCAACTACAAGGAGTAATCAACACTACTAGCAACACACAGGTACCAATCTGAGGTTTTGAGACAAAGATCGGATACAAGAGATGAACTAGGGTTTGAGAGGAGATAGTGCTGGTGAAGATGTTGATGGAGATTGATCCCCTCTCAATGAGAGGATTGATGGTGATGACGATGGCGACGATTTCCCCCTCCCGGAGGGATGTTCCCCGGCAAAACAGCTCCGCCAAAGCCCTAGATTGGCCCTGCCCAGGTTCCGCCTCGAGACGGAGGCGCTTCGTCCCGAAAGCTTCCTTATGATTTTTTCCAGGGCAAAAGACACAATAGAGCAGAAGATGGGCATCGGGGGCCTACCAGGTGGCCCACGAGGCAGGGGGCGCGCCCTCCACCCTCGTGGCTGCTCGGTGGCCCCCCTCTGGTGCTTTCTTCGCCCATTATTTTTAATATATTCCAAAACTGACTTTCATGGAGTTTCAGGACCTTTGGAGTTGTGCAGAATAGGTCTCTAATATTTGCTCCTTTTCCAGCCCAGAATTCCAGCTGCCGGCATTCTCCCTCTTCGTGTAAACCTTATAAAATAAGAGAGAAAAGGCATAAGTATTGTGTCATAATGTGTAGTAACAACCCATAATTCAATAAATATTGATATAAAAGCATGCTGCAAAATGGACGTATCAACTGCTTACCACCAATGTCTTATTTTGATTCGGCAGTATTGTTGGATGAAGCGGCCCGGACCAACCTTACATGACCGCGTTCATGAGACCGGTTCCACCGACAGACATGCAACTAGTCTTTCATAAAGGTGGCTGGCGGGTGTGTGTTTCTCCAACTTTAGTTGAATTGAATTTGACTGCGGCCGGTCCTTGAGAAGGTTTAAACAACAATCTTGATAAATCACCGTTGTGGTTTTTGTGCCGTAGGTATGTACGGTTCATGCTAGAAGCCTGTAGCAGCCACGTAAAACTTGCAACAAACAAAGTAGAGGACGTCTATGTTGTTTTTGCAGGGCATGTTGTGATGTGATATGGTCAAGACATGGTGTGGTATAAAGATTGTTGTATGAGATGATCATGTTTTGTAAAAGTTATCGACAACTAGCAGGAGCCATATGGTTGTCGTTTTACTGTATGAAATACAAACGCTATGTAATTGCTTTACTTTATCACTAAGCGGTAGCGATAGTCGTAGAAGCAATGGTTGGCAAGACGACCACGATGCTACGATGGTGATCAAGGTGTCAAGCCGGTGATGATGGAGATCACGACGTTGCTTTGATGATGGAGATCAAAAGCACAAGATGATGATGGCCATATCATGTCACATTTTTTGATTGCATGTGATGTTTATCTTTATGCATCTTGTTTTGCTTAGTATGGCGGTAGCATTATAAGATGATCCCTTACTAAATTTCAAGGTATAAGTGTTCTCCCCGAGTATGCACCGTTGCGAAAGTTCTTCGTGCTGAGACACCACGTGATGATCAAGTGTGATAGGCTCTACGTTCAAATACAACGGGTGCAAGCCAGATTTGCACACGCAAAATACTCGGGGTTAAACTTGATGAGCCTAGCATATACAGATATGGCCTCGGAACACTGGAGACCGAAAGGTCGAACGTGAATCATATAGTGGATATGATCAACATAGAGATGTTCATCATTGATGACTACTCCATCTCACGTGATGATCAGATATGGTTTAGTTGATTTGGATCACGTATCATTTAGATGACTTGAGGGATGTCAATCTAAGTGGGAGTTCTTAAGTAATATGATTAATTGAACTTCAATTTATCATGAACCTAGTCCTGATAGTATTTGCAAATTATGTTGTAGATCAATAGCTCGCGTTGTAGCTTCCCTATGTTTTTTGATATGTTCCTAGAGAAAACTAGGTTGAAAGATGATAGTAGCAATGATGCAGACTGGGTCCATGATCTGAGGTTTATCCTCATTGTTGCATAGAAGAATTATGTCCTTGATGCACCGCTAGGTGGTAGACCTATTGCAGGAGCAGATGCTGACGTTATGAAAGTTTGGCTAGCTCAATATGATGACTACTTGATAGTTTAGTGCACCATGTTTTACGGCTTAGAACCGGGACTTCAAAAAGGTTTTTAACGCCATGGAGCATATAAGATGTTCCAAGAGCTGAAATTAGTATTTCAGACTCATGCCCGTGTCGAGAGGTATGAGACCTATGACAAGTCTTCGCCTAAAAGATGGAGGGGAATAGCTCAGCTAGTGAGCATGTGCTCAGAATGTCTGGGTACTACAATCGCTTGAATCAAGTGGGAGTTAATCTTCCAAATAAAATAGTGATTAACAGAATTCTCTAGTCACCATGACCAAGTTACTAGAACTTCGTGATGAACTATAATATGGAAGGGATGATGAAAGCGATTCCCGAGCCTTCATGATGCTGAAATCGACGAAGGTAGAAATCAAGAAAAAAGCATCAAGTGTTGATGATTAAACAAGACCACTAGTTTCAAGAAAAAGGGCAAAGGGAAAGAAAGGGAACTTCAAGAAGAATGGAAAGCAAGTTATCACTCCCGTCAAAAGGCCCAAAGCTGAACCTAAGCCTGAAACTGAGTGCTACTACTACAAAGGAAAAGGTCAATGGAAGTCGAACTACCCCAAATATTTGGCAGATAAGAAGGATGGCAAGGTGAACAAAGGTATATTTGATATACATGTTATTGATGTGTACCTTACTAGTGCTCATAGTAGCCCCTGGGTATTTGATACCTGTTCGGTTGCTAAGATTAGTAACTCAAAATAGGAGTTGCAGAATAAATAAAGACTAGTTGAGGGTGAAGTGACGATGTGTGTTGGAAGTGGTTCCAAGATTGATATGATCATCATCGCACACTCCCTATACTTTCAGGATTAGTGTTGAACCTAAATAAATGTTATTTGGAGTTTGCGTTGAGCATGAATATGATTAGATCATGTTTATTGCAATATGGTTATTCATTCAAGACAGAGAATAATTGTTATTCTGTTTACATAAATAAAACCTTCTATGGTCATACACCCAATGTTAATGGTTTATTGAATCTCGATCGTAGTGAGACACATATTCATAATATTGATGCCAAAAGATCCAAAGTTGATAATGATAGTGCAACTTATTTGTGGCACTGCCGTTTGGGTCATATCGGTATAAAGCGCATGAAGAAACTCCATGCAGATGAATTTTTGGAATCACTTGATTATGAATCATTTGATACTTGCAACCCGTGCCTTATGGGCAAGATGACTAAAACTCCGTTCTCCGGAACAACGGAACGAGCTAGTGACTTATTAGAAATAATACATATCGATGTATGTGGTCCAATGAGTGTTGATGCTCGTGGCGGGTATCGTTATTTTCTGATTTTCACAGATGATTTAAGCAGATATGGGTATATATACTTAATGAAACACAAGTCTGAAACATTTGAAAAGTTCAAAGATTTTCAGAGTGAAGTGGAGAATCATCGTAACAAGAAAATAAAGTTTCTACGATCTGATCGTGGAGGAGAATATTTGAGTTACAAGTTTGGCCTTCATTTAAAACAATGTGGAATAGTTTCACAGCTCATGCCACCTGGAACACCACAGCGTAATGGTGTGTCCGAACATCGTAACCGCACTTTATTGGATATGGTGCGATCTATGATGTATCTTACCAATTTACCACTATTGTTTTGGGGTTATGCATTAGAAACAGCTGCATTCACTTTACACAGGGCACTGTCAAAATCCATTGAGACGACACCATAGGAACTGTGTTTTGGCAACAAACCTAAGATGTCGCCTCTTAAAGTTTGGGGATGCGATACTTATGTCAAAAGGCTTCAGCCTAATAAGCTTGAACCCAAATCGGAGAAGTGCGTCTTCATAGGATACCCTAAGGAAACAATTGGGTACACCTTTTACCACAAATCCGAAGGCAAGATCTTTGTTTCCAAGAATGGAACCTTTCTAGAGTAGGAGTTTTCTCGAAAAAAGTGAGTGGGAGGAAAGTAGAACTTGATGAGGTAATTGTAC
Organism: Triticum aestivum; assembly: GCF_018294505.1. Classification (NCBI taxonomy): domain Eukaryota; kingdom Viridiplantae; phylum Streptophyta; class Magnoliopsida; order Poales; family Poaceae; genus Triticum; species Triticum aestivum. The sequence continues at coordinate 284,871,016 of NC_057807.1, forward strand.
CTTCTCTCAATTTGGAAAGTAGCGCATCTGAGAAATCTGTTCCCGTGATGCCTACACCAAATGGAGAGGAAGCTAATGATAAAGATCATGAAACTTTAGATCAAGTTGCTACAGAACCTCGTAGGTTAAACAGAGCATGGTCCGCACTAGAGTGGTACGGTAATCCTATTCTAGAGGTCATGTTACTTGACCATGACGAACCTATGAACTATGAAGAAGCTATGATGAGCCCAGATTCCGATAAATGGCTTGAGGCCATGAAACCTGAGATAGGATCCATGTATGAGAACAAATTGTGGACTTTGGTGGATTTGCCCGATGATCGGCGACCCATAGAGAATAAATGGATCTTCAAGAAGTAGACTGACGTTGATGGTAATGTAACTGCCTATAAAGCTCGACTTGTAGCAAAAGGTTTTCGACAAGTTCAAGGGGTTGACTACGACGAGACTTTCTCAACCGTAGCGATGCTTAAGTGTGTCTGAATCATGTTAGCAATTGCCACATTTTGTGAAATCAGGCAAATGGATATCAAATCTGCATTCCTTAAAAGGATATCTCTAAGGAGAGTTGTATATGATGCAAACAGAAGGTTTTGTCGATCCTAAAGGTGCTAACAAGGTATGCAAGCTCCAGCGATCCATCTATGGACTGGTGCAAGCATCTCGGAGTTGGAATATACACTTTGATGAGTTGATCAAAGCATATAGTTTTATACATACTTGCGTTGAAGCCTGTATTTACAAGAAAGTGAGTGGGCGCACTACAACCTTTCTGATAAGTATATGTGAATGACATATTGTTGATCGAAAATGATGTAGAATTTTCTAGAAAACATAAAGGAAAGTTTGAAATGAGTTTTTCAAAGAAAGACCTCGATGAATCTACTTACATATTGGGCATCAAGATCTATAGAGATAGATCAAGACGTTTGATAAGATTTTTCAATAAGTACATACCTTGACAAGATTTTGAAAGAGTTCAAAATGGATCAGTCAAAGAAGGAGTTCTTGCCTGTATTACAAGGTGTAAAGTTGAGTAAGACTCAAAGCCCGACCACGGCAGAAGATAGAAAGAGAAAGAAAGTCATTCCCTATGCCTCAGTCATAGGTTCTATAAAGTATGCCGTGCTATGTACCAGACCAGTTGTGTGCCTTGCTATGAGTTTGGCAAAGGGGTACGATAGTGATCCAGGAGTGGATCACTGGATAGCGGTAAAAGTTATCCTTAGTTACCTAAGAGAACTAAGGAAGTATTTCTCGGTTATGGAGGTGATAAAGAGTCCGTCATAAAGAGTTACGTCGACGCAAGCTTTACACCGATCTAGATGACTCTGAGTCTCAATCTGGATACATATTGAAAGTGGGAGCAATTAGCTAGAGTAGCAACATGCAGAGCATGATGTCTACTATGCAACTTTATTCTTGTAGATTCGTGTTGGGCCTCCAAGCGCAGAGTTTTGTAGGACAGTAGCAATTTTCCCTCAAGTGGATGACCTAAGGTTTATCAATCCGTGGGAGGCGTAGGATGAAGATAGTCTCTCTGAAGCAACCCTGCAATCAAATACAAGATATCTCTTGTGTCCCAAACACACCCAATACAATGGCAAGTTGTATAGGTGCACTAGTTTGGTGAAGAGATGGTGATAAAAGTGTAGTATGGATAGTAGATATGAGTTTTTATAGTGCAAACAATAAAAAACAGCAAGGTAGTAAAGTAAAATGGAGCACAAACGGTGTTGCAATAATGGAAAATGAGGCCTAGGGTGCATACTTTCACTAGTGTAATCTCTCAACAGTGCTAACGTAGTTGGACCATATAACCATCCCTCAATGTGCAACGAAGAATCACTCCAAAGCTCTTATCTAGCGGAGAACATAAGAAGAAATTGTTTGTAGGGTACGAAACCACCTCAAAGCTATTCTTTCCGATCAATCTATCCTAGAGTTCGTACTAAAATAACAGTAAGCTATTCTTTCCGATCGATCTAATCAAGAGTTCGTACTAAAATAACACCATATGACACATATCAACCAACTCCAATGTCACCTAGATACCCCAATGTCACCACGAGTACCTGTGAGTTAATTATACGATATGCATCAAACAATTTCAGATTCATAATACTCAATCCAACAGAAAGAATCTCAAAGAGTGCCCCAAGATTCCTACCAGAGAAACAAAGACAAGAACGTGCATCAACCCCTATGCATAGATTACCCCAATGTCACCTCGGGAATTCGCGAGTTGAGTGCCAAAACATATATCAAGTGGATCAATATGATACCCCATTGTCACCACGAGTATTCATTTGCAAGACACATATCAAGTGCTCTTAAATCCATAAAAGCATTCAATCCGATAAATCAAAATCTCAAAGGGAAAACTCAATTCATCATAAGATAGAGAGGGGAAAACACCATATGATCCGACTATATTAACAAAACCCGCGATACATCAAGATCGTGACATCTCAAGAACACGAGAGAGAGAGAGAGAGAGAGAGAGAGAGAGAGAGAGAGAGATTAAACACATAGCTACTAGTACAAACCCTTAGCCCGAAGGGTGGACTACTCCGTCCTCATCGTGGTGGCCGCCGGGATGATGAAGATGGCTAACGGTGATGATCTCCCCCTCTGACAGGGTGCCGGAAGGGGCTCCCGACTGGTTTTTCATGGCTACAGAGACTTGCAGTGGCGGAACTTCTAATCTAGGGTTATTTCTGATGGTTTCTCTATTTATAGGAATTTTTGGCGTCGGTCTCAAGTCCAGATGGGCCTCGAGGTGAGCACGATACACCGGGGCACAGGCAAGGGTCCAGGCGCGCCCCGGTGGGTTGAACCCTCCTAGTGGCTCTTCTGGCCCTCCCATGAAGCTTTGAGGGTCTCTTTTGTTCCAAAAAAAACATCAAAAAGTTTTAGCTCATTTGGAGAACTTTCATTTCTGCACAAAAAAACACCACAGTAGTTCTGCTGAAAATTGCGTCAGTCCGGGTTAGTTCCATGCAAATCATACCAAAACCATATAAAATTATTTTAAACATGGCATGAATACTTCATAAATTATAGATACGTTGGAGATGTATCAGCATCCCCAAGCTTAATTCCTACTCGTCCTCCAGTAGGTAAATGATAAAACAAATAATTTATGAAGTGTGAATGCTAGCAAAGTGCATAAGTTTGATCAATAGTAATTTCAATCACTTTTCTAGCATCATAACAACAACCTTTTCTCATAAAAACTCATCATGTTAAAGTAGCAACCAATTCACATGTTAAGGTTCAAACGATGAATTCTCTTGAAACTCAATAACCTACGTTCTTAGTCACCAAGCAATTGCAATTCAACTTATTCAACAGAGTCTAAGTAAGAGATCCACATACTCAACCATCATATAGTCTTCTATGATTGCTAACACTCACCGTGTAGACATGAGCAAAAACGTTTCAACCGGACACATGGAAAGATAGGGGCTTATCATTTCGCCTCCCAACGTATTCACCTCAAGGGTGATGTCAACAATAATAACTCATGCTACCCATATCCAACTGGATATATGTGCCTAGATCTTTCCTCACCACATGATGCTTGCCAAAAGAAAAAAAGAAAAAGGAATAGAGAGAAAAACTTGGACTCTTCGCATAAAAGTAAATATTGAAAAGTAAAAGATAGGCCCTTCGCAGAGGGAAGCAGAGGTTGCCATGCGCTTATTTGTTTGTATGCACAACCCCTTAGTGCAAAAGAACATCATGTTATATTGCCCCTTGTGATAGCAACATTTATTATGCAGTCTGTCGCTTTTATTCTTCGCCATCACAAGTTCGTACAACGCTCAATTTTCTCTTACACTAAATGATCTAACACTTTTAGAAGCAATTTTTATTGCCTTATTGCACCGATGACAACTTACTTGAAGGATCTTGCTCAAACCTTAGGTAGGTATGGTGGACTCTTGAAAATAATATCTGGGTTTAAGGGTTTTTGGATGCATAAGTAGTATCTCTACTTGGTGCGGAATTTTTGGCTAACAAAGATGGGGGGCACGCACCACATGTTGAAGGATTTATGACAATATAACTTCTATGTGAATATGAACAAACATAGATCATCATGTTGTCTTCCTTGTCCGACGTCAACAATTTTGGCATATAATATTTTTATGGGGGCTCACAATCACAAAAGATTTTGAAGATAGTGTATTTGCATGTGAAAGTTCTCTTCCTTATACTAATTATTCGTGAATTGCTTGTATGACCAATATTGTGATTGTCAAGCCTCAAAAGATTTCACTTTCTAAACCCAATGTGAAGCTACCACTAGGCATGATAATATTTCAACTTCATGACATTCAATTTATTCAACAATTTACTCATAGGATATAAGTGAAGCACAAGAGTAAATGACAAACTACTCCAAAAAGATATAAGTGAAGATCATGCGAATAGTCATGTAAATGGGTAGCTATTTGAGGAATCTCTTTTATTTAAAACTTTCAGATCTATGTATCTTATTAAAACAGCGAGAAAAACAAAACAAAATGACATTCCAAGAACAACACAACTCATGTGAAGAAGCAAAAACTTAGGCTTAACTGATACTAACCGATAATTGTTGAAGAAGAAAGGTGGCATGCCTACCGGGGCATCCCCAAGCTTAGATGTATGAGACTTCTTGGCATATTAACTTTGGATGCCTTGGGCGTCCCCAAGCTCGAGCTTTTGTGTCCTTAATTCCTCTTATATCATGGTTTCCCTAAATCTCAAAAACTTCATCCACACAAAACTCAACAAGAACTCGTGAGATAAGTTAGTATAAATCAATGCAAAACCTTATCATTCTCTACTGTATAAAATCACTAAAATTATTATTTAACATTTCCTACTAAATGCCTCTGCATATTTAATACTCCTATCCTCAAATAGAATCATTAAACAAGCAAACATATGCAAACAATGCAAACATAACATCAATATGCCAAAATAGTACAGTCTGTAAAGAATGCAATATTCATCATACTTCCATAACTAAACAAATTCTGAAAAAATTACCACATTTTATAAATTTTATCAGATATTATTTTGCAAAAGGTTTCAACATTTTATCACATTCTGACTTTTCTAGGAAATTTTTGCAACAGCGATAAACTTTCCGTTTTGAAACAGCAACATGTATACTTGCAAAATAAGCATGGCAAAGGCTATCATTGCCACTTTTATTGAAATAAAAGATGCAAAACATTATTCTAAATAACAGTAAGAAAATCCTAGCAAAATAAATTGATGCTCCAAGCAAAACACATATCATAAGACGAATGAAAACATAGCTCCAAGTAGGTTACCGATAATGTTGGAGACGAAAGAGGGGATGCCTTCCGGGGAATCCCCAAGCTTATTTGCTTGGATCTTCCTTGAATATTACTCGTTATTCTCCTCATATCGACATCTCATCCAAAACTTGAAAACTTCAATAACATAAAACTTAACGGAACTTCGTGAGATAGGTTAGTATGATATAGAGCAAACATTTCACTTTGGTACTGTCAAAGACGAGATTCATAATTGTTTCCGCACAATTACTACTGTAGAATATCATTTCCACAATTTATATTGAGCAATATAAGCCATAGAAACAAGGAAACAAGCAAACTATGCATTGAAAACAGAATCTGTCAAAAACAGAACAGTCTGTAGTAATCTGTACTCAAACCATACTTCTACTACTCCAAATATTATTAAAAAAATTAAGACCACATGAGATATTTGTATATTAATCTTCTGCAAAAAGAATCAACTCAAAAGCACTGTTCTGTTAAAAATGAGAGTTATTTTCGTGAGCGCAAAAGTTTCTGTTTTTCAGCAAGATCAAATCAAGTATCACCCAACATGATCCCAAAGGCTTTACTTGGCACTTTATTGAAACAAAAGCAATAAAACATGATTACAACAGTAGCATAATCATGTGAACATGCAAAAACAGTAGGTAAAAGTGTTGGGTTGTCTCCCAACAAGCGCTTTTCTTTAATGCCCTTTAAGCTAGGCATGATGATTTCAATGATGCTCACATAAAAGTAAAGAATTGAAACACAAAGAGAGCATCATGAAGCATATGACTAGAACATTTAATCCTAACCCACTTCCTATGCATAGGTATTTTGTGAGCAAACAACTTATGGGAGAAATAATCAACTAACATAGGAAGGCAAAACAAGTGCAACTTCAAAACTTTCAATAGATAGAGAGGAAACTTGATATTATTGCAATATGTAAATGCATATGTTCCTCTCTCATAATAATTTTCAGTAGCATCATGAAGAAATTCAACAATATAACCATCACATAAAGCATTTCTTTCATGACACAAAATCATAGAAAACTTATTACTCTCCACATAAGCAAATTTCTTCTCATCAATAGTAGTGGGAGCAAACTCAACAAAATAACTATCATGAGAGTGAAAATTAAAATCACGATGACAAGTTTCATGGTTATCAGTATACTTTATAGCATACATGTCATCACCATAATCATCATAGATAGGAACTTTGTTATCATAGTCAATTGGAACCTCATCCAAAATTGTGGATTCATCACTAAATAAAGTCATGACCTCTCCAAATCCACTTTCATCATTGTAATCATCATAAATAGGAGGCATGCAATCATTATAAAAAATTTGCACATCAAATCTTGGGGGACTAAAAATATCATCTTCATCAAGCATTGCATCCCAAACTTATGGCTTTGCATATCACTAGCATCATGGGTATTCAAACAATTCATACTAACAACATTGCACTCATGCTCATCATTTATGCCAAACATTCTATTGAATTCTTCTTCTATCAATTGGGCACAATTTTTATTGCCATCATTTTCACGAAAGACATTACAAAGACGAATAATATGATGCAACCTCAATTCCATTTTTTTGTAGTTTTCTTTTATGAACCAAACTAGTGATGAACAAGAAACTAAAATATTCGATTGCAAGATCTAAAGATATACCTTCATGCACTCACCTCCCCAGCAACGGCGCCAGAATAGAGCTTGATGTCTACTACGCAACTTTATTCTTGTAGACTCGTGTTGGGCCTCCAAGCGCAGAGTTTTGTAGGATAGTAGCAATTTTCTCTCAAGTGGATGACCTAAGGTTTATCAATCCGTGGGAGGCGTAGGATGAAGATAGTCTCTCTCAAGTAACCCTGCAATCAAATACAAGAAATCTCTTGGGTCCCCAACACACCCAATACAATGGCAAATTGTATATGTGCACTAGTTCGGCGAAGAGATGGTGATAAAAGTGTAGTATGGATAGTAGATATGAGTTTTTGTAGTGCGAACAATAAAAAACAGCAAGGTAGTAAAGAAAATGGAGCACAAATGGTGTTGCAATAATGGAAAATGAGGCCTAGGGTGCATACTTTCACTAGAGCAATCTCTCAACAATGCTAACATAGTTGGACCATATAATCATCCCTCAATGTGCAATGAAGAATCACTCCAAAGTTCTTATCTAGCGGAGAACATAAGAAGAAATTGTTTGTAGGGTACGAAACCACCTCAAAGCTATTCTTTCCGATCAATCTATCCTAGAGTTCATACTAAAATAATAGCAAGCTATTATTTCTGATCGATCTAATCAAGAGTTCATACTAAAATAACACCATATGATACATATCAACCAACTCTAATGTCACCTAGATACCCCAATGTCATCGCGAGTACCTGTGAGTTAATTATACGATATGCATCAAACAATTTCAGATTCATAATACTCAATCCAACACAAAGAACCTCAAAGAGTGCCCCAAGATTCCTACCGGAGAAAAAAGACAAGAACATGCATCAACCCCTATGCATAGATTACCCCAATGTCACCTCGGGAATCCGCAAGTTGAGTGCCAAGACATATATCAAGTGGACCGATATGATACCCCATTGTCACCACGAGTATTCATTTGCAAGACATATATCAAGTGCTCTTAAATCAATAAAAGTATTCAATCTGATAAAACGAAATCTCAAAGGGAAAACTCAATTCATCACAAGATAGAGAGGGGAAAACACCATATGATCCGACTATATTAACAAAGCTCGTGATACATCAAGATCGTGATATCTCAAGAACAAGAGAGAGAGAGAGAGAGGGAGAGAGAGAGAGAGAGATTAAACATATCGACTGGTATGAACCCTTAGCTCGAAGGGTGGACTACCCCCTCCTCATCGTGATGGCCGCCGGGATGATGAAGATGGCCACCGGTGATGATCTCCCCCTCCGGCAGGGTGCCGGAACAGGCTCCCGATTGGTTTTTCATGGCTACAAAGACTTGCAATAGTGGAACTTCTGATCTAGGGTTATTTCTGATGGTTTCTCTATTTATAGGAATTTTTGGCATCGGTCTCACGTCCAGATGGGCCTCGAGGTGAGCACGATACACCGGGGCACAAGCAAGGGCCTAGGTGCGCCCCGATGGGTTGTTCCCTCCTCGTGGCTCTTCTGGCCCTCCCACAAAGCTTCGGGGGTCTCTTTTGTTCGAAAAAATCGTCAAAAAGTTTCAACTCATTTGGAGAAGTTTCATTTCTGCACAAAAAACAACACCACGGTAGTTCTGCTGAAAACAACGTCAGTCCGGGTTAGTTCCATGCAAATCATACCAAAACCATATAAAATTATTGTAAACATGGCATGAATAGTTCATAAATTATAGATATGTTGGAGACGTATCAGATCACTGTAGACATAGAAATTTGCAAAATACATACAGATCTAAATGAGACAGACCCATTGACTAAACCTCTCTCACAAGCAAACCATGATCACACCTTAGTACTCTTTGGATGTTAGTCACATGGCGATGTGAACTAGATTATCGACTCTAGTAAACCTTTTGAGTATTGATCACATGGCGATGTGAACTATGGGTGTTAATCACATAAAGATGTGAACTATTGGTGTTAAATCACATGGCGATGTGAACTAGATTATTGACTCTAGTGCAAGTGGGAGACTGAAGGAAATATGCCCTAGAGGCAATAATAAAAGTTGTTATTCTATATTTCCTTATATCATGATAAATGTTTATTATTCATGCTAGAATTGTATTAATCGGAAACTTAATACATGTGTGAATACATAGACAAAACATCGTGTCCCTAGTATGCCTCTACTTGACTAGCTCGTTGATCAAAGATGGTTAAGTTTCCTAGCCATGGACATGTGTTGTCATTTGATGAACGGGGTCACATCATTAGGAGAATGATGTGATGGACAAGACCCATCTGTTAGCTTAGCATAATGATCGTTCAGTTTTATTGCTACTGCTTTCTTCATGTGAAATATATATTCCTCTGACTATGAGATTATGCAAGTCCCGGACACCGAAGGAATGCCTTGTGTGCTATCAAACATCACAATGTAACTGGGTAATTATAAAGATGCTCTAAAGGTATCTCCGAAGGTGTTTGTTGGGTTGGCATAGATCGAGATTAGGATTTGTCACTCTGAGTATCGGAGAGGTATCTCTGGGCCCTCTCGGTAGTGCACATCATATGAAGCCTTGCAAGCAATGTGACTAATGAGTTAGTTACAGGATGATGCACTACGGAACGAGTAAAGATACTTGTCGGTAACAAGATTGAACTAGGTATGGAGATACTGATGATCGAATCTCGGGCAAGTAACATACCGATGACAAAGGGAATAACATATGTTGACATTGCGGTTCGACCGATAAAGATCTTCGTAGAATATGTGGGAACCAATATGAGCATCCATGTTCCGCTATTGGTTATTAACCGGAGAGGTGTCTCGGTCATGTCTACATAGTTCTCGAACCCGTAGGTGTCGGCGTACTAAAGTAGGGGCACTCCTTTGTACCCCTTTACTTGTGCGCGGGCAGTCAGAGCCACAGGCCGAAGCCACACTTAGCAGGGTAAAAGGAAGGAGCCAAAGCCGCAAGATGATCAGCGCAACATCAAAGACCGAGACCACAGAGAGCAGATGGACGAAGCAGATTTCCCCGGCAAGACCCTTGCCGGGGCAGCCTCAGCAGCCCCGGTGAGCCCCTTGACGGGGCGGCTCGCCCACACTAGTGGAGTGAGCCACCCTCGAACCCACGGTCTCCAACACCATCAACAACGTTGGGCCAGGGCTCGGGAGGCATCTCCGTGGTGGCATGCAGATCTTTGTGAAGACAAAGAATATTCAAGATCAGATGAGGATTGGAAGGCAACAATCCTCGACAAGATTCTTGCCAAGGAAATCCACAAGACCCCTGGCAAGATCCTTGCCGGGGACGACAGTGCGCCACGGCAAGACCCTTGCCGGGCCTCCCGGCAAGACCCTTGCCAAGGGCGTCAGCGGGGCCACTGCCAGGCTCGCACCAAACAAGTCTCCACTGCCGTTCACATGCAGCTGCCAACCCAACTAGCTGGGTAGGCACCTGCATGGCAATATGCAGCTTCCAGGCCAACTCAGCACATGCCTGCGTGGCGGCATGCAGATCGTCGTGAAGGCTCCACCGCGCCACCTCAGTTGCTTGCCTGCCTACATGGTGCCGCATGCATCGCTGGCCAGGGCGCGTGTCGAAGCGAGGAGGAGCAGCGACGGACAGGACGGGCCTCGCTCCCGTCCCCGATAAAGCAAGAGGACACCTAAGCTACGCATTAAATGTGCCTTGTCCTGTAATACTAGCGATAAGCTCATAGCACTGTAGGCCTTTCCACCTCCTGTGTGCCACTGTGGCAGCCCCTTTCGACTATAAAAGGAGGCACATGGCGTACTGGAGAGGGATTCGGCTCTTTGGAACCACGCAGCCACCGTAGCTAGTTCAAGAGCTCAGAAACACTCAATACATCCACCAAAGTAGGACTAGGGTTTTACGCATTCCTCGCGGCCTGAATGTCAGGACCCCGACTCAATGCCACACCGATCTAGCATGTAACACCTCATATCACTTTGCGGCCTCACGCACGGTATTCCCACGGGTGTCGCCTTACCTTTGCCCAGGACCGTTTGCGCCTTTTGGCACACATATGTGATAGTGTTGCTAGCATCCATATGATAAGGAGCCCGGGATGACATGGCTAGTCGTAAACCCAAAGTGGCACAGACTTACAGGGACAGGCATCCATGACCCAGCATCGAACGTGTCGGTCATCAGCAAGTGGGTCCGGGCTGTAGCATTGGGCTAGCAGGACTCCGGTAAACCGGGCTGTAGCGGGCTAACAGGACTCCGGTACTCAACGCGTGACATTTCCCCGAAGGGACAGACACTGGAACGAAGAAGGACACATGCCGGCCAGCCTAAGTGTTCCGGAGCAGTAGCAAGCTACCAGGCTCAATGGAAACACTAGGAGACATTTCCCGGTAAGAGAGGCTACTAAAGATAAACAACTAGATAGTCAGATCCCACACATACCAAGCATTTCAATCATACACACAATATGCTTGATATGTGCAAATACAACAAGGCATCACAACATGACTCTACAACACAAGTATGTATTCATTAGGCTCCGAGGAGCGAGATATTACAAACAGGGGTCTCATGACCCAACATTCAGAGCATACAAATCAAAGCACAGGCGGAAGCTATCATGTCTGAGTACAGACATCTATAAATGAAAAAGGCTGAGAAGCCTGACTATCTACCAGATCCTGCCGAGGGCACAAGATCATAGCTGAGGTAACAAGCTAAACGTCGAAGTCCACGCGGAACTACTAGCGAGACCGAAGTCTCTCTGCAAAAACATAAAATAGGCAAACATGAGTACAAATGTACCCAGCAAGACTTACATCAGAACTAACTACATATGCATCATTATCAACAAAGGGACGGTGGGGTTTAACTGCAGCAAGCCAGCTTTGACTCGGTGGCTATCCTGAACTACGACTGCAAGTAACTCTTTTGAGGTGGCGCACACGAGTCTACATATTCACCATATCAATACACCACTATGGATCTGCTCCCGTCTCCCTACAAGAACGCCATCCATAGCACTCACGCTTATCTTGCGTATTTTAGGTATCCACTTTCACTTGTCTATGAACTGATATAAGCAACCCAGAAGTCCTTTACCGCGGACACGGCTATTCGAATAGATGATGTTAACCCTGCAGGGGTGTACTTCTTCATACATGTTTCCACCACTTAGCGTCTGCACACGACATGTGCTCGGCAGACTTCAAGCAAAAGCCGACGTGGGTGTAGACCACGACCTACCTAAACACTCAAGTCTCTAGTCCAGGTTTATCGCCTATTCGAGTTCCATCCGTGAGGAGATCCGGCCGGAGTGTCGCTCACAGCCCCAAACAATGTGAACAGGGTTCCGTGACACCAAACGGGCGCCCGGTATACCCGGCCACTTGCCTACCGCATCACAGCCCACCCCTACGGTCAGCGCTGTCCACGGCCTCCAGCATACTACAAACACCAGAAACTACTTGCAACTCCTGGACAAAGGACAAGGGTGAATAAGAAGTCGAGCGGGGTCATATTTCAGGGCCCAATGCATGGTAGTAGCTGAATCATGGATCACAAACACAGAGCTCAGTTCCTAAGGACGACTTCAATGAGACAACCCACCATGTACTCCTACATGGCCTCTCACCGATACCTTTTACCAAATCGTGTTCACACACTTAGCTCACACACAGTAGGACATGTTCACCACCTCTGATTCATTCCCGATGAATCAGACCCGACTCAACTCTAAGCAATAGTAGGCATGACAAACAAACATGAATGAGTAGGCACAACAGGGCTCAAACAACTCCTACTCATGCTAGTGGGTTTCATCTATTTACTGTGGCAATGACAGGTCATGCAGAGGATAAAGGGGTTCAGCTACCGCAGCAAGTAACAGTTGAATCGTTGTTGTCCTAATGCAATAAAAGAGAGCAGGAGCGAGCGAGTAGGATTGTACCGGAATGAACAAGGGGGTTTTGCTTGCCTGGCACTTCTGAAGATAGCATTGAGTCTTCATCAGTGTCAACGATCACAACGTCGGAACATCGTCTATCGAGAGGGGACAAACACCGACAAACAAAGAAGAAACACAATCAATGCAATGCACAATATGATGCATGATCATGACATGGCAATATGCTGTGGTTTGAGCTAATGCAACTAGCAACAGATGGATTTGGGTCATATTGAGCCAAAGGTTCAACCCCAAATTCAAATTATGAATTCAAATAGTGCCTTATCATGTTTTTCACTAAACAGCAAGGTTAAGTTGTTTAAACATGCATGAAACCAGTGCAGATGGATAGATTGGATTTTTCTGATCATTTTTCATATATAATTTATTTCATTTGGAGTTACGGTTGAATTTCTATGAATTTTAGAAGTTTTAGCTATTTTCTGAATTTTTTTGAATTATTTTAAATCTAGAAAACAATTACTGCGTCAGCAGTGCGTCACGCTGACCTCAGCAGGTCAACAGACGTTGACCAGGTCAAACCTGACCAGTGGGGTCCACTGGTCAGTGACTGGGGCTGGTTGGTGCCGCTGACGTGTGGGCCTAGTCAACGGCCACATCAGCTTGGTCAAAGCTGACGCATGGGGCTGCTGTTGTTAATTAAAACTAAACAAGAAATAAACTATGGTTAGTTAGGCTGCGGGGCCCAGCTGTCAGGGACTGTGGTGGGTAATTAGCAGTGCGATTAGGCACTAATTAAGCTGGCCACGTCGACGGTTAACCGCCGGTGACACACAGACGCGGCGGCGTCGCTCGTTCCAGCGACTCCGACGACGGGAGGAGGTGGGTATGGGCTCTACGGCTGCGGCGCGATGGGGCGCATCGGGTGGTAGCCGTGGGCGATGCCGGGGCGGTCAGAAACAGCAACGGCGGCGAGCGAGGCGGCGGCCGGAGCTCAGGTGGGTGCGGGGTTGGCGCTGCGGCTTGCAAACGAGCCGGCTGTCATGCTAGTTTTGCTCTACGGGATGTTGCGAGCGCAACGGGCGCACGCACGGGACCAAGAGGTCACCGGGGCTTCGCCGGCGACGAGCGCGGGCGGCGGCGGGTTCAGGCGTAGGTGGTTCGGTGGCTACGGCGGCCTACGGGGAAGAAGAGAGAGATGGACAGGGGCAGAGGCTCACGGCGAGTCGGACAAGGGGGTCGGCGAGCTCAGAGACGGTCCGGAGTAGTCGGGGCGGCAAGGGGGATCTCCGGCGGCCGACGGCGAAGAAGAAGATGATGGAGTCGCTTCGGGCGTCCCGCAGGCGCGTGCTTCGTCTTGAGGCTCCGTGGCGTCGAGGTGGAGCCTTTGGGCATGGTGGAAGGGTGAGAGGGTGGCCTTGCGCACGGTGGCAGCGAACGGCGGCGGCGGTCGCTCTCGGATGCGAGAGAGAGAGAGATCCAGGAAGGGGGTGAGAGCGCGGGAGAGTGAGAGACAGAGGCAGGGAGGTGCGTGGCGATGCGGGAGAGATCGAGGCGACGGGGACACAGGCACGCAGGGTGGAGGTGGCCGGGGTGCGTGCCGGCGCGCTGCGGCCACGCGCTCGTCCTCCTGGCCGGGAGGAAGACGACAGGAGAGGGGCCAGGTGGGCTGGGCCGCACAGGTGGGCTGCCAGCACAGGAGCTGGGCCGGTTGCTGCGCCAGGTAAGTTTTCTCTCTCTCTCTCTCTCTCTCTCTCTCTCTCTTCTAATTTAGTTTCTGTTTTCTATTTTGCAGTTTTGTTTTAATTTGGTTTCTTAACCAAATTATTTTTGCAGCTCTCTGGAAATTATTGTGGATGCATTTAGGTTTATCCTAGAGCTCCACAAAATATTCCAGGATTATTGGAGCAATAAAAATATTTATAGAATATATTTTCTCCAACTCAAATACAATTATGAATTAATTCAAAAACCATAAATGCATTGGAAAAATGTGCATGACCTCTGATTAAGGTTTTAACCTTTTTCCAGAAATAATGAACATTTTTGGAGGGCATTTTGGGTCCAATGAAAATATTTGAATTGAACCTAGTTAAAATTATTATCTGCTAGGGTTTGAACATCCCCATTTCAAAATTTCATTTGAATTTAGACATGATGCATGGATGCTTATGCAGAGTCAGGCAAGGGCTTAGCTAGGGCTGTGACAACTCACCCCCACTAAACAAAAATCTCGTCCCGAGATTCAAGCGTAGGGTAAGATGAAGGGGGAATGCAAACTAACACAATCTTCACGATCCAGGGTGCACTTCATAAGAACGTTGATTCGACCACCATCATTGTCTCAATGTCTTGCTCCAGGAACTCCTACCAACATGACAACGAGAGAAAAATAATCTCTAGAAGGATTGATCTTCTCGAAGATCGAGCAACTCCGGATCCACTCACGGAATGAGACATAGAAACATCTCTTGAGCTGAGAGGCAAAACACACATCAGGAAGGGCGGAAGAAACAATTTGACGAGGGTTTCAAAGTAGCGAGGAAAATAGTTGCCATGATCCCATGACGGGGCACCTTAGGAAAAGGTGACTAGTAGAAACATCCCCTTAGGTGGCAAAAAGAATTACCTTTGAGTCAGCGACCATTGAAACTCTTTATACCAGCCTAAGGCAATTCTCGAGCGATCGTTTGGAGGGGTTCGGTAGAATGGCATACCCGGATTAGAACGGATGATGTGGATTACCTTGTTGAAGACAACACAAGGGATGATTTTAGCAACTGGGGAGAAGCCCAACAGTAGAGAGTGAGTCCATTGTTTGAAAGGTTATAGCATAACTAAGGAAACTGAGAGCAATCCCAGTTAGTGCGAATGATAACACCTAGCGCTTGTGCGTGCTCTCAAGAACTTGAGCATTTCCATATTCATCAAGGTTTTACCAATTTCTGAAGCGAGGATCCTGGCAGCACATCATACTACCATGCTGAATACCGGTGGAAGATGCAGATGCAAAGGAAGATAACACCTTCTCAGATTTCACCTTAGTAATGACAAGGTCACAAGATCTGGATAATCGACCGAGAGACATTTAGCACTCCGCCTCTAATGTTCTCCTTGATGTGCTAGTGTATCCCATTCATTGAAATGGTTTGGTAACTAGAACATCAAGTAAAGGTCGTACTTCGGAAACACAAAAATCATAAGGCATAGCTAGGGAGTAAATCCTACGAAGTCCTTATGTGGAGGTGGCCAACTTCCTCAATCAAGATACTACAACAATAGGTCTTCTGGCTGGATGTGTTGGCCACGACACCCACTTTACCAGGTTATCGAGAGACCAATATTATAGTTCTTGGGAAATGTTCCAACCATCATATCTGCCTGAGATTGAGATCTGGCTGGTGTCAGGATATTCCAGACTCATCGAGTCTAGAAAGAAAAATGAAAGTTTGCAACACAAATTGACGAGATGACGTTGCGAGATTCTCGGGAAATGAACTACGATAGCAAGCTCCAAAACATGAGCTAGTTCTGCTACACACATGTGAACACGTTGTCCCAGACAAACATTATCACATGGTAGTCTTACAATAAAACACTACCGAGTTCAGGTGGGGAACCATCATTAATGACATCGAAGTCTCCACGCGTCGAAGTCCAAAGAGTTCACCTTGGACAGACTCCTTTATCTTTGAACAACTCAATCAGTGGCTTGGTGTGCTAGGATATACATATGGAATGAAGATGATCAGTCTAACAGACCACAAAATTCTTCGCACGTGCATGACTGACTTGGGATGATTCCAAAGGAGGTAAAACAAGCCTTCTCAAATTCATGGCGGCAACTTGCATCAAGTGCACATGAATTAGAGGGACTCACTTCTTTTGTCCAAACATATGCTTCACGAAGGAGTCATGAAGATAATGCTTACACAAGTTTCCAACACTAGCTTAATGTTCAGCAAAATCATGGAGGAGATAAGGATGTTGTCAATGGGCTCAACAACAATTCATCCAGGTTTCCATATTAGTGGAATTCCACAATTATGTGAACAAGGTGATAGCATTGGTCAGACCCGAAAGATATAATGGTGTATGCTCGAGGAACAACAACGAGTAAGACAACATTACAGATATCGTTGGTTCTGATTTGATTTGACGATAGCCCATACTCAAATCAAAGGTTTGGGTAAGATAATAGATCCAACAATTGATCACGAGGATCAACCAATAAAGATATCATCTTTCTTCAACACACACACAGAAAGATATCCCTTAACATGACTAAGCCAGGCAATCTTTTATCTTCCAACTCTCCAAGTTGTTGTTTGGATTAACCAACTAGCTCAGGGGTATCCAACATGGATTCTTGGAGAAAGGGTGGTTTACAGGAATAAACCAACTTGTTCATGAACTCAACATAGCGGTCAGGTGACGACCTGGTGATACTTCCGAGAAGATATTCAGAAAATCACGAACCACCGGTATGTTACTAAGCTTGAGAACAATCTTGCTTTTCGGGGCAAGACGACATCATCAACAGAGCAAGGTATTGACACAATCCTAACTCATTGATCAGAGGGTGCACCAGAAATAAGGACTAGGTAGCACGATCAATCTTAGAATGATGACTCAATAATCAGCACGCTAAAAATGAGGTTGTTGTCCATTTAACTACCAAGCAACGGAGTTACTAGCAGTATTGATTTCACACACCACAATTCACTTGTCGGTATTCCGGTTGCAACAACACGGAACCGAGGAGCGAATGATGATGGCAAGAAGTAT
Organism: Triticum aestivum; assembly: GCF_018294505.1. Classification (NCBI taxonomy): domain Eukaryota; kingdom Viridiplantae; phylum Streptophyta; class Magnoliopsida; order Poales; family Poaceae; genus Triticum; species Triticum aestivum. Next base: position 284,888,688 of record NC_057807.1, read on the forward strand.
CACTACGTCAAGAATCCATAAGGGAAGGTGCAATTCTCATGACGTTTCTTGACATAAAATGGGTAATACTTCAGGGTAGAACAGAACAAAAGCAAGATTAGCAATTTGATCTGTGGAGTACGACTGCTTTGACCCAATCCTGGAAATGGACAAGGCACTGGAGTTTGTTTCTCCTAGTCATTCCAGAATAGAATGGCTCGACGGACCACAAGAATAATAAGCATCGATAACACGAATGCACAATTACTCCTGACTATCAATTGATAGACGAAGGTCGGAATACGACTGAAGAGGGACAACTCAAGGGGACATATATCCTTTCGAGTTGTCGATGCATAGATTAATATGTCGAACCAAGTTCAACAGGTTTCTTCCGGATAACCCATGCAGAGAGGTAGGACTGGCAGAGTCACGATTTATGAATGGAGAACTCCTCAAGAGTACTCTGGTTGTGATCTTTTGGTTCAAAAGAACTCCTGCCAAGAATGGTTCATGGTATTTGGAAGAAGGAAATACCACAGACCTCGAGGACTAATTCAAAGGTTACTAATATCCTAAAGGAACTAGCAAACACTATCAACATGAAGTAAGTAGAGTGAATCTCGGGTTCAAAACCCAGGAATAGAATACCTACTCCTAAGTAGCATCACGAGATGCTTTCGAGAATGATGGACAGAATCTTCACACTGAGAACACTAAACATTGCTAGATTACTAGGTGACTCCCTAAAACACCTAGGGTCATAATAATAGCTCCAACATATATGTCAAGGCAATAAATTACCTCAACTCACCGATTAGTGTGGTTAATCTGGCCCAAAGGAACATCAAAACAGAAGGAAAGGATTTTGCAAATGCTTCAGACTATTTTAGAAACCTGGGATGACTCGGACAGCATAACGGCTGTAAATGCTCAAAAGTTTGGAGACATACTACAGAAATGGTGGCATAGCCACTCAGAAGCACAATATCAAGGTTTCGAGATCATCAGTTAACATACAGAAGTAGTAAAGGCTGAACTGAGATTTAAAACTAACAATTCTATAGGTCTATGGATTAGTAACACGTCATCCTGATAGATAGATGAGAAGGCCTAGTTCTTAATCCCCGTAGAAGAGAAGAGGATGACTCAGATCAGAAGGCCATGAGGTATAAGGAGTAAAAAGAGCCTTACGTTCCATCCCACAATCAATTCCCTTACATAACTAAAGCATTTCTAGACACAACTTCGACCAGTTTGGCTTGGTAATCCTACAGGCAGTCAGGCTCTGATACCAAAGCTGTTAGGACCCCGACTCAATGCCACATCGATCTAGCATGTAACACCTCATATCACTTTGCGGCCTCACGCACGGTATTCCCATGGGTGTCGCCTTACCTTTGCCCGGGACCGTTTGCGCCTTTTGGCACACGTATATGATAGTGTTGCTAGCATCCATATGATAAGGAGCCCGGGCTGACATGGCTAGTCGTGAACCCAAAGTGGCACAGACTTACAGGGACAAGCATCCATGACCCAGCATCGAACGTGTCGGTCATCAGCAAGTGGGTCCGGGCTGTAGCACTGGGCTAGCAGGACTCCGGTAAACCGGGCTGTAGCGGGCTAACAGGACTCTGGTACTCAACGCGTGACATTTCCCCGAAGGGACAGACACTGGAACGAAGAAGGACACATGCCGGCCAGCCTAAGTGTTCCGGAGCAGTAGCAAGCTACTAGGCTCAATGGAAACACTAGGAGACATTTCCCGGTAAGAGAGGCTACTAAAGATAAACAACTAGATAGTCAGATCCCACACATACCAAGCATTTCAATCATACACCCAATATGCTCGATATGTGCAAATACAACAAGGCATCACAACATGACTCTACGACACAAGTATGTATTCATTAGGCTCCGAGGAGCGAGATATTACAAACAGGGGTCTCATGACCCAACATTCAGAGCATACAAATCAAAGCACAAGCGGAAGCTATCATGTCTGAGTACAGACATCTATAAAGGAAAAAGGCTGAGAAGCCTGACTATCTGCCAGATCCTGCCGAGGGCACAAGATCGTAGCTGAGGTAACAAGCTAAACGTCGAAGTCCATGCGGAACTACTAGCGAGACCGAAGTCTCTCTGCAAAAACATAAAATAGGCAAACGTGAGTACAAATGTACCCAACAAGACTTACATCAGAACTAACTACATATGCATCATTATCAACAAAGGGACGGTGGGGTTTAACTGCAGCAAGCCAGCTTTGACTCGGTGGCTATCCTAAACTACGACTGCAAGTAACTCTTTTGAGGTGGCGCACACGAGTCCACATATTCACCATATCAATACACCACTATGGATCTGCTCCCGTCTCCCTGCGAGAACGCCATCCATAGCACTCACGCTTATCTTGCGTATTTTAGGTATCCACTTTCACTTGTCTATGAACTGATATAAGCAACCCAGAAGTCCTTTACCGCGGACACGGCTATTCTAATAGATGATGTTAACCCTGCAGGGGTGTACTTCTTCATACATGTTTCCACCACTTAGCGTCTGCACACGACATGTGCTCGGCAGACTTCAAGCGAAAGCCGACGTGGGTGTAGACCATGACCTACCTAAACACTCAAGTCTCTAGTCCAGGTTTATCGCCTATTCGGCTTCCATCCGTGAGGAGATCCGGCCGGGGTGTCGCTCACAGCCCCAAACGATGTGAACAGGGTTCCGTGACACCAAACGGGCGCCCGGTATACCCGACCACGTGCCTACCGCATCACAGCCCACCCCTACGATCAGCACTGTCCACGGCCTCCAGCATACTACAAACACCACAAACTACTTGCAACTCCTGGACAGAGGACAAGGGTGAATAAGAAGTCGAGCGGGGTCATATTTCAGGGCCCAATGCATGGTAGTAGCTGAATCATGGATCACAAACACAGAGCTAAGTTCCTAAGGATGGCTTCAATGAGACAACCCACCATGTACTCCTACATGGCCTCTCACCGATACCTTTTACCAAATCGTGTTCACACACTTAGCTCACACACAGTAGGACATGTTCACCACCTCTGATTCATTCCCGATGAATCAGACCTGACTCAACTCTAAGCAATAGCAGGCATGACAAACAAACATGAATGAGTAGGCACAACAGGGCTCAAACAACTCCTACTCATGCTAGTGGGTTTCATCTATTTACTGTGGCAATGACAGGTCATGCAGAGGATAAAGGGGTTCAGCTACCGCAGCAAGTAACAGTTGAATCGTTGTTGTCCTAATGCAATAAAAGAGAGCAGGAGCGAGAGAGTAGGATTGTATCGGAATGAACAAGGGGGTTTTGCTTGCCTGGCACTTCTGAAGATAGCATTGAGTCTTCATCAGTGTCAACGATCACAATGTCGGAACATCGTCTACCGAGAGGGGACAAACACCGACAAACAAAGAAGAAACACAATCAATGCAATGCACAATATGATGCATGATCATGACATGGCAATATGCTGTGGTTTGAGCTAATGCAACTAGCAACAGATGGATTTGGGTCATATTGAGCCAAAGGTTCAACCCCAAATTCAAATTATGAATTCAAATAGTGCCTTATCATGTTTTTCACTAAACAGCAAGGTTAAGTTGTTTAAACATGCATGAAACCAGTGCAGATGGATAGATTGGATTTCTCCGGTAAAAGGAAGTGGGGGTCCGAATTGGACTTGGAGTCCTAGTAGGACTCCTCCCCACTTGGGGGCGCACCTTGGCCGGCCTCCTATCTCTTCCTCGTTTATATATGGGGGCAGGGGGGCACCTCTAAGCACATCAATTGTTCTTAGCCGTGTGCGGTGCCCCCTCCACCGTTTACTCCTCCGGTCATATTCTCGTAGTGCTTAGGCGAAGCCCTGCGTGGATCACATCACCATCACTGTCATGCTGACGGAACTCATCTACTCCTTCGACCCTTTGCTGGATCAAGAGTTCGAGGGACGTCATCGAGCTGAACGTGTGTAGAACTCGGAGGTGTTGTCCATTTGGTGCTTGATTGGTTGAATCAAGGAGACGTTCAACTACATCAACCGTGTTAAGCTAATGCTTCCGCTTTCGGTCTACGAGGGTACATGGACAAACTCTCCCCTCTCGTTGCTATGCATCTCCTAGATAGATCTTGCGTGAGTGTAGGATTTTTTTTGAAATTGCATGCTACATTTCCCAACATAGTTTTGATCCAAAAACTTAGGGTTAGCTTTCCACCGAACTCATCTCAGACTGACCGATTTGAAAAATTCGGTCTCCGATTTGGCCCAGGCCATTGCACTTGTATTTTTCAGTCTGACCGAAACATACAAATCGGTGTGACCAAGTTTATTTCTCTGTGAAACCCCAACAATATCGAAGTCACCGAACTGTGCCTTGGTCTGACCGACTTCACATGTTTAGACTCTAAAAGTTGCTTCAGTGTCACCGAGTTTGACATATCGGTAGCTCCGAAATGATTTCTGTAGAAAACTGAAACTAAGCTTTTGACTCATTTGTTTTGCAAAATGTCTGCACTTTGTGATGTTCATTCACTCTATCTCAACACTATCTATTCACAGGGTCAGCTTTCAGAGTCAGCCATGCCAGACAACAGTGACAACCAGAACAGATCTAAGAAATTGGTACACCTGAGTGAGGGCACCAGCCCCTCTAACAGCAGTTTTGAGGAGGGTAGCAGAAGCACCCCAAGCAAACTTCCTAAGGTAACAACCAGGCAGAGGAAGAAGAAAACCTCAGACACACAGAATATGTAGACTTTGTGGTTGATGAGGAAGTCACATCAAAGAAGAAAGTTGTCAAGAAGGAGTTTGGCACTGCAGCTTCAACCAAGCCAGGTCTGAAGAAGAAGGCACCTACCAGAAGGATCCCCATGTCCAAAGCCAGAGCCCCAACACAAGAAGCAATTGATCTCACCCTTGAGCCAAAGGAAAAAGAGGTTGCTGAGGGAAAGAAGAGAAAGGAAAGGGTCAAGAAGACCATGGCCAGAGTGATCACAAAACCATCTATGATCAGGTCATCGGATGAAGAGGAGGAGGAAGATCTAGTTGCACCTTCTGCCAGGACCCAGAATCTGATGGGGGATGCCATCAAGTCAAGGGCTGCTCCATCCAAGCCCAAGACCGCCCCAAGGCTGCTAATGCTGCTACACAAGCTTCTAAGCCAACAACACCTAAGAGATTAACAAGGAATATTCCAGCTGCTGAGAAGAACAAGGCTCCAGTGCCTGAAGTGGAAGAAGAGGAAGCCCAAGTGCTCAGAAAGTTAAAACCCAAGATACCAGATCATGATGATACACATACAGTTGCAGAGAATATGAAGCTGAGGAAAGATGCAGGTCTCAGGCTATGGAGACAGACAGACCCATATGCCACCAGGAGAAGGACTGCTGTGGATTACGGGTTCCACACCAAGTAGCAATAGGACTTCTATGTGACAGTACTCTTGAACAAGAAGCCCATTGTCAGCGACATGAGATGGGTTGATTGGGAGTACATTGACAACAATGCAGATTATTTCCTAGGAGTTCATGACAACTTTAGATTGACAGGAGTTGATAAGTTTGTTGGTTAGAAACTCACCAAATGGAATGATGAGATGGTGATGCAGTTCTACTCCACTTCACATTTCTACCCAGATGGAAAAATTGTCTGGATGACTGAGGGTACAAGGTACCAATCTTCTGTTGCTGAGTGGGTCAAGCTAGTCAATGTCCCTAAAGAACAAGAAGATGAAACAGATGTATATGCCAAGCCTAGGAAAGGACACAACTCCATGGCACACATGTACAAGGAGATTCCTGATTCTGCCTGCGAGACTCACAAATATGGCTCAGTATATTATCTGCTGTCTGGGCTGCCACCATCAACACCATTCTGAGGTAGACATTGTTTCCCAAGTCTGGAGATGATAGAATGATCAAAGGGCATTCAATTAACTTGCTGCATATATTTGATGTGCCAGAGAACTTCAAGGTGATGACCTTGATTGTTGATACAATAAAGAGGACTGCTGCTGACCGGAATAGATCATGTGGCTATGCTCCACACATTCAGATGATCATCAACTCTAAGATGGGCAAAGGCATATATCTTTTGGACAAGGAGAACCTTCCCCTGTTGCCTGAGTTTGAGGAAAATGAGGTTGTCATGGAGGCATCACACCCTACATCAGTAGAGGCTCAGGAGAAGAGGGAAAAAGCAAAGGCAGAGAAGGCAGCACAATCTTCACAAGTTCCAGATGCTTCAGTTGTACACCTCAAGACCAAGCAGTATCAGATTAGCTATCTGCTTGAGGCCACTGCGAGAATTGAGAAAGGATTGGCAATCCAGACTCAAAATCAAGAGAGTCTTGAGAGGATCATCGAGACAAAGTTTTATGATCTAGACTTGAAGGTCACAGAGATCTAGACTACAGTTGAGAAACTTCATGAAGAAGCTGAAGAGAGAAGAGGGAGAGCTACCACTGATGCTTTTCATAGAGTGCCAAGGGCACAAAGGTCCGCAACTGTGCCAGCTAGTGACACTAGGGCTACTACTTCAGCACCTGCAGCTACAGCCCCAGTTGCCCCTCCAGTTGCAAGTCCACCAGCTCCACAGACCTCCTCAGATGCTTTTGTTGCAGGACTCCTCTCCACGCCACCTTCGCACACCAGAGCTCCCGGAGATCATTCTTAGAGAGCCACATAGCACTATGCATTTTCAAGCTTTTTGGTAACTTGTTGCCAAAGGGGGAGAAAGTGTATAGATCATAGGCTTCGAGAGAGAGAGAGCGACAGTGTTTTGCTTCATTTGCCTCTCTTGCTACTTGTTTTGCTTGCTTGTTTGGTTGCTACATTATTTGTGCTTGTGTGTGAGATACTCCTATGATCATGTGTTTGATCATATTATGCTTTAATGTGTGCTTGAATGATGATATTCTATCTCTTATGTATGATCATTCATATTTTGCCTTGGTGATGAGTGCATGCTATCTATATTCTATCATTTTGAGCGCTCCACCAAGATGTATGTGACATGGAAGAGTAACCCATGATCCTAATAAATTGTGCATTTGCATTCAAAAGCAAATTTTAAATAATGCACAAATTAAGGGGAGCTCTTGCTTATCACATACTTCTCAAAGCAAAGATGTACTTCATTTATATTACCATTTGTCGAAGCTTTGATCTATATTGTCATCAATTACCAAAAAGGGGGAGATTGAAAGTGCAACTAATCCCCAGGTGGTTTTGGTAATTCATAACAACATATAGCTCATTGAACTAATATCCATTCAAGAACTAAACCTAAAGTCAAACTCGGCCCCACCGATTTGATCTATCCGTGAAGGACCTTGAAGTATGTCTAGAGGGGGGGGGGTGATTAGACTACTTGACCAATAAAAACTTAACCTTTTCCCAATTTTAGAGTTTGGCAGATTTTAGCTACTTTAGAACAAGTCAAGCAATCATCACACTATTCAAGCAAGCATGCAAAGAGTATATAGGCAGCGGAAATTAAAGCATGCAACTTGCAAGAAAGTAAAGGGAAGGGTTTGGAGGATTCAAATGCAATTGGAGACACGGATGTTTTTGGCGTGGTTCCGATAGGTGGTGCTATCGTACATTCACGTTGATGGAGACTTCAACCCACGAAGGGTAATGGTTGCGCGAGTCCACGGAGGGCTCCACCCACGAAGGGTCCACGAAGAAGCAACCTTGTCTATCCCACCATGGCCGTCGCCCACGAAGGACTTGCCTCACTAGTGGTAGATCTTCATGAAGTAGGCGATCTCCTTGCCCTTACAAACTCCTTGGTTCAACTCCACAATCTTGTCGGAGGCTCCCAAGTGACACCTAGCCAATCTAGGAGACACCACTCTCCAAGAAGTAACAAATGGTGCGTTGATGATGAACTCCTTGCTCTTGTGCTTCAAATGATAGTCTCCCCAACACTCAACTCTCTCTCATAGGTTTTGGATCTGGTGGAAAGAAGATTTGAGTGGAAAGCAACTTGGGGAAGGCTAGAGATCAAGATTCATATGGTAGGAATGGAATATCTTGGCCTCAACACATGAGTAGGTGGTTCTCTCTCAGAACTGGTAAGTTGGAAGTGTAGGTTTGTTCTGATGGCTCTCTCCACGAATGAAGAGGAGGTGGAGGGGTATATATAGCCTCCACACAAAATCTAACCATTACACACAATTTACCAAACTCGGTGGGACCGAATCAACAGACTCGGTCGGACCGATTTAGTAAACCTAGTGACCGTTAGGATTTTCGGTGGGACTGACATGCATCTCGGTGAGACCGATTTGGTTAGGGTAGGGCATAACGTAATCTCGGTAAGACCGATTACACAAACTCGGTGAGACTGATTTGGTAATAAGCTTTCCAGAGAGTTGGTCAGGTAAACTCGGTGGGACCAATTTGCTCTTTTCGGTGAGACCGAAATGTTACAAAAAGGAAACAAAGAGTTTACATTGCAATCTCGGTGGGACCGATCGCTCACTTTGGTTAGACCGAAACGTTACGAAGGGAAACAGAGAGATTACAATCCCATCTCGGTGAGAGCGAGATCCCTATCAGTAAGACCGATTTGCTTAGGGTTTGTGGCAGTGGCTATGACTTTTGGAATCGGTGGCGCCGTGTAGGAAGAATCGGTGTGACCGATTTTGGCTTTGGGTTTAGGTCATTTGTGGAAGTGGGAAAGTAGTTGAGGGTTTTGGAGCATATCACTAAGCACATGAAGCAAGAGGCTCATTAAGCAACACCTCATCCCTCCTTGATAGTATTGGCTTTTCCTATAGACTCAATGTGATCTTGGATCACTAAAATATAAAATGAAGAGTCTTGAGCTTTTGAGCTTGAGCCAATCCTTTGTCCTTAGTATTTTGAGGGATCCACTTTCATCATCCATGCCATGCCATCCATTGAGCTTTCCTGAAATAATAGTCTTGGAATAGCATTAGCTCAATGAGCTATATGCTGTTATGAATTACCAAAACCACCTAGGGATAGTTGCACTTTCAATCTCCCCCTTTTTGGTAATTGATGACAACATATAGATCAAAGCTTCGACAAATGATAATAAGATTGAACAACATCGTCACTTTGAGAAGTATGTGATAAGCAAGAGCTCCCCCTAAATTTGTGCATAGTTTAAGATTTGCTTTGGACTGCAAATGCACTATGAATTAGGCTCATGGGTTACTCTTCCATGTCACATACATCTTGGTGGAGCGCTCAAAATAATAAACATTGAATACATGCACTCATCACCAAGCAAAGTGAATGATCACATAAGATAGATAGGATAGTATCATCAAACATGCATAAGTGTAGCTTATGATCAAACACATGATCATCAATGTCTCACAAGCATAGTATCTTAAGCAATAAAAAGCAACAAGTTTTAAACCACCAAATAAAGCAAGAGAGAACAAAAGCAACACACTCTCTCTCTCGAAGCATATGATATATACATTTTTCTCCCCCTTTGGCAACAAGTTCCCAAAAAGTTCATAGAAAATGCATAGTGCTAGATCGACTCTCAGGCTTGATATTCAGGTGGTGGTGTCTGGATAACTCCAAGAATGAAGGCTTCAGTTGAAGTAGAGGGTGCTGGAGTTGATGCTGGAGCTGGTTGCACTGAAGCTGAAGGGGCAGTAGCTGGTGCTGAAGATGTTGCTCTAGTGTGTGTCACAGGCACTGCAACTGACCTTTGGGCTCTAGGCACTCTGGCAAACACATTTGTGGTAGTCTTGCCCTGCCTCTCCTGCATATCATCCTGCAGCTGCTCCACAACTGACTGTATCTCAGTTACTTTGACATCAAGGTCATGGAATTTGAGTTCCATGATTCTCTCCAAGCTCTCCTAATTCTGAGTGAGGGTGGCCAGTCCCTTCTCAATCCTCAGTGTTGACGCTATCAAGTAACGAAGCTGCTCCTGCTTGTTCTTCAAGAAATATTCAGATGCCTCCTCTTGAGTTGGCATCCTGGCAGCCTTCTCCTTCTTTGCCTTCTCCTTCAGCAACATTTGGCACTGGGGCCTTGTTCTTCTCAGCAGCTGGAATACTCCTGGTATTCCTCTTTGGTACAACCTTGGCCTTGGAGGCAGCTTTGGGTGCTTCCTTGGGCTTAGATGTTGCAGCCCCTGATCTGATTGCATCACCCATAAGCTTAGGTGCCTTAGATGCTGGTGCAACAACCTCTTCCTCTTCTTCAGAATCTCTTCTCATAGAGGGCTTTCCAAGAACCTGGGCAATTGTGGTTCTTGCTCTCTTCTTCTTCTTGTCCTGAGCACCTTCATCCTCTGATTCAATTGTGAACTTCATAGTCTCACCAGTGGGGACTTTCTTGGGTTTGGAAGAAGTGACTTTCTTCTCAGGTGCCTCTTTGGGTTCAGTCTGTGCTGGCACTTGAGTGGACTTTCTGGCCTTGGGCATTGGTGTCCTCTTGGCAGGAACTTTCTTTTTTCAGACCTGGCTTTGTGCTATGTGCAGAGCCATATTCCTTCTTAAGCACTACTTTCTTGGAAGTAGCCTCATCTTCTTCAGCTTTATAGTCCTCATCCTCTGAGTCTGAAGTTCTTTTCCTCCTTTGCCTGGTAGCAGCCTTTGGCAAGTTGCTAGGAGTGCTTCTGCTCCCTTCATCAGTAGAGCTTGAGGGACTAGTGCCCGTGCTCATGTCAATCTGCTCTTCAGACCTGTTCTGGCTGTCACTCTGGTCTGACATGCTGCAAATGCTGACTGCTGACCCTGTGAAGAGTTATAGATGAGATAGAAAGGATGAGCATCACAAAATGCGGAGATTTTTGCGAAAGAATGATTCAAAAATTCAGTTTTAGTTTTCCACAGAAAGCATTTCGGATCAACCGATTTTCAAACTCAGTGATACCGAAGCAGTTTTGGAACCTAAACTGATGATCTCGGTTAGACCGAGTCACAGTTCGGTGGCACCGAGACTGCTAGGGCTTCACAGAATCCTAAAATTGGTCGCATCGATTAGTAATTCTTGGTCAGACCGAGAGTCACTAGTGCAATGGCATAAGCCAAATCGGTGAGACCGAGTTTTTCAACTCGGTGGGTCCGGGATGGTTTTGGCGGAAACCTAACCCTAAAAATTTGAATCTCATCTACTCTACGGACTACTTTGGCTGGATAGGAGTGTTTCAATCGTGGCAAGATTCAATAAGAATACAATGTGCTAGGAATCAGACGTGGATAGCACAAAGATCGAGTCCATACCCTAGCTCGACGGTGGACTTGCTACGGCGGCAACGGCGGGGGCGAAATCCGTTGACGGCGGCGGAGACCAGCGACAGGAGGCTGCTGGCGACGAGGAGACGATCCGGAGACCTTCGATGGCAGAGCGAGCTATTGCGCGAGCGAAGGAGTTTCGGAGAAATTTCCAAACTTTTGCCCGTGACTATATATAGCCCGACCCTGTCGGTGTGACCGAGTGGAACAACTCGGTGGCACCGAGATGCATAACTATGTACAGTTACATCAAATCGGTGTGACCGACAAGTTCAAATCGGTTGCACCGAGATTGAAAACTCAGATCAACTTAATGATCTCGGTAGGACCGAAATGGAGGAATCGGTCAGACCGAGAGTCACAAAGAGGTTTTGGAAGTTTAAGTCTATGACGAATCGGGGACTCCGAGTGCTCCTCACACAGAGTGGTTCGAATCTGACTTGATCAAATTTTGTGATGTAGCATGAACAGAGTTTGAGATGAGAAAAGCATAGATAGCTAAAGAAGGTTCTTAGGCATTCTTGTCCATCCACTTGGCAAAAAGAAAAGAAACCAAACAATCAAAACAACAAGTGGATGTCCTTGAATGAGTAAAATATGCACCAACATGCTCACACAATAAGATTGCAAATGAAATATGTGGCAAAGCATGCACAACCAATTCTAGCATCTATCAAACAACTGGTGATGACTAGGTCATCTATATATGAGTATATCGACTTAGGAGTCAAATGAGAACATTTGATCATAGGTCATACTCATCGTTTAAGCTCAAGTGGGGTTACCACTTTTACATAATGCATTGATATGTTCACACCATTAGAGTTGCTTTGACTCAATTCTTAGAGTTAAGCTCCCCCTAGATGTGAGATCCCCCCTTAGAGGGATGAACTAACCTTGGGTTTTGTCGATGATGACTTCATGTAGGTATTGAAGATGTGGATGCTCAATGTTGATGTAGATCATTTGGAGCAATCCTTTGGAGTGAGTTGCACTTTCAACTTACCTACATGGGTTAGTCCCACAAGGAACAAACAAGAATATCCATAGACATAGAGTGATGCACACACAAGATGATGTCCATGAAATCATTAGGTTACCTTGTCCCTTGCCTTACCAACATGAGGGTTTGTGACTCCTTGAACTAGTGCAAGATGTGGAAGTTGATTGCACTTGTTCTTGCCATAATGATATGAGTGAAGAATGTTGGCGGAGTCACCCTCAAGAACTCTCTAGTTCTTCTTCTTCGGGATCCACATCATCTTGATGGGAATCCTTGGAGTTGTAGTTGTACTTGATGAAGTAGAACTTGACGTAGTCTTGGGAACCCACTTGAACGAGGCTTTAGGTGCTTCTTCAAATGCATCAATCTCTTCTTGAAGCTTGTCCTTGCCTTTGTTCTTGTGGTCTTGTGGTGGAAGATCATCTTGAGCTTGTGTTCCCTTGAAGGAAGTAGGGTCATACTTTTCTTGTTGAGGGACAAACTTCGTCTTGGGGTATTGATCTTGTTCCCACTCAACTCCATTGGCATTGAACTTTCGTTCAAAACCAACACCTTGATTCTTCCAGTGCCTTCCTTGCTTGCGTACAATTTCCTCGAATTGCTTACTCCCGGCAAGGCTCTTGTAAACACCTTTCTCTATAATTCCCTTCATTAAGCTATTTTCTTGCTCAAGTGTAACTTGGCTAAGAGAATCATTAGTGGAATCAAGAGAACTACTAGAAGCAACAATATTGGATTTGACATTATTATTGTTACTACTAGAGGAAGTATCTTTCTTATACTTGTTACTAGACTTGATTTGAGGCATGTAAGTAGATAAGAGTAAACGCTTGGCAATGTAAGAAGAACTTTTCTTGCGTAGATCATCATTGATTGCTTTTAAGAACTCATGCTCTTGCTCAAGATTGAGCTTTTCAAAGCGTAACTTCTCATGAGCCCTTAAAAATTCTCGATGATCTTCGAAGATAGTTTCATGAGCCAACTTAAGAGTGTTTAGTTCTTTAGTTAGAAGCTCAATCTTCTCCTTATCATTGTCATTCGTTTTATATTGATTAGCATGATTAATTGACGTTTCATCATAGTATTCATCACTAGAGTTGCCAACAAGTAAATCATCATCCACAAGCAAGTCATCTTCATCACTATTGAAATCAACATACTCAGGATGTGTTACCTTTGGACCTTTAGCCATGAAGCATCTTCCAATTCCTTCATTTGGTGAATCAAATATGTCGTAGGAGTTGGTTGACACAAGTGCTAGACCGGCAACACCTTCATCTTGACTATATTCGGAGTCGGAGTGATAGCTTCTCTCGGAGTGATTGTCGGAGTCGGAGCCGGATACCCATTCACCAACATGAGCTTGATGTCTTCGTTTTGTGTAGCTCCTTGATGACTTGTACTTCCTTTCCGAATCCTTGCTTCTCCGTGAGGGTCTTTGTTCATAACGATCATCTGTACTCCTCCTCTCTCTTGGTGGTGATTCTTCTCTTTTGCTTCTTCTTCTTGGAGAATCTTCTCTTCTTTTGTAGGGTACCGTACACTCATTGGAATAGTGTCCGGGTCTCCCACAATTGTAGCAATTGCGCTCTCGACTAGAAGATCTTTTGTCATTGTAAGACCTTGACTTGGAGCTTCTTTCTTTGCTTCTACTCTTGTAGAATTTGTTGAAGTTCTTCACCATTAAGCTCAATTCTTCATTGAAGGTCTGTTTCTCACTTGATGATGTGGGGGCTTCACTTGAGGCTTTGTAAGCACCACTTGACTTGTTGTGAAGTTCCTCCTTATCCTTGAGTGACATCTCATGAGCAACAATTCTTCCAGTGACTTCCATTGGCTTGAGATCTTTGTAGTTTGGCATCATTTGGATCAATGTGCACACAGTATCATACTTTCCATCCAATGCTCTTAGGATCTTCTTGATGATGAATTTGTCGGTCATCTCTTCACTCCCTAAGCCGGCAATCTCATTTGTTGATTTTGTTGAATTCCTCGGGGCACAATCCGTTGAAGATGATATCACAAGCTTGAGCGTTGTATTGCAGATCTTCAATTCTTCCGCATTAGCTTCACGGTTCAGTTCTCTCCCATCAAAGAATTCACCTTGCAAGCCAATACAAATAATTGCCCAAACGGCGGGGTTATGTCCAAGAATATGCATTTTCATCTTATGCTTCCAACTAGCAAAATTAGTAACATCAAAGTAAGGACCTCTACGGTGATAATTTCCCTTGCTAGACGCCATACTCTCCTAGGTTGTGAAACCAAGGCTATGACCACCAAAAGCTATGGAAATCAAAGCAAATGGAGACCAAAGCTCTGATACCACTTGAAGGACCTTGAAGTATGTCTAGAGGGGGGGTGGTTAGACTACTTGACCAATAAAAACTTAACTTTTCCCAATTTTAGAGTTTGGTAGATTTTAGCTACTTTAGAACAAGTCAAGCAATCATCACACTATTCAAGCAAGCATGCAAAGAGTATATATAGGCAGTGGAAATTAAAGCATGCAACTTGCAAGAAAGTAAAGGGAAGGGTTTGGAGGATTCAAACGCAATTGGAGACACGGATGTTTTTGGCATGGTTCCGATAGGTCGTGCTATCGTACATCCACGTTGATGGGGACTTCAACCCACGAAGGGTAACGGTTGCGCGAGTCCACGGAGGGCTCCACCCACGAAGGGTCCACGAAGAAGCAACCTTGTCTATCCCACCATGGCCGTCGCCCACGAAGGACTTGCCTCACTAGCGGTAGATCTTCACGAAGTAGGCGATCTCCTTGCCCTTACAAACTCCTTGGTTCAACTCCACAATCTTGTCGGAGGCTCCCAAGTGACACCTAGCCAATCTAGGAGACACCACTCTCCAAGAAGTAACAAATGGTCCGTTGATGATGAACTCCTTGATCTTGTGCTTCAAATGATAGTCTCCCCAACACTCAACTCTCTCTCATAGGTTTTGGATCTCGTGGAAAGAAGATTTGAGTGGAAAGCAACTTGGGGAAGGTTAGAGATCAAGATTCATATGGTAGGAATGGAATATCTTGGCCTCAACACATGAGTAGGTGGTTCTCTCTTAGAAATGGTAAGTTGGAAGTGTAGGTTTGTTCTGATGGCTCTCTCCACGAATGAAGAGGAGATGGAGGGGTATATATAGCCTCCACACAAAATCTAACCGTTACACACAATTTACCAAACTCGGTGGGACCGAATCAACAGACTCGGTCGGACCGATTTAGTAAACCTAGTGACCGTTAGGATTTTCGGTGGGACTGACATGCATCTCGGTGAGACCGATTCGGTTAGGGTTAGGGCATAACGTAATCTTGGTAAGACCGATTACACAAACTCGGTGAGACCGATTTGGTAATAAGCTTTTCAGAGAGTTGGTCAGGTAAACTCGGTGGGACCGATTTGCTCTTTTCGGTGAGACCAAAATGTTACAAAAAGGAAACAGAGAGTTTACATTGCAATCTCGGTGGGACCGATCGCTCACTTCGATTAGACCGAAACGTTACGAAGGGAAACAGAGAGATTACAATCCCATCTTGGTGAGAGCGAGATCCCTATCGGTAAGACTGATTTGCTTAGGGTTTGTGGCAGTTGCTATGACTTTTGGAATCGGTGGCGCCGGATAGGAAGAATCGGTGTGACCGATTTTGACTTTGGGTTTAGGTCATCTGTGGAAGTGGGAAAGTAGTTGAGGGTTTTGGAGCATATCACTAAGCACATGAAGCAAGAGGCTCATTAAGCAACACCTCGTCCCTCCTTGATAGTATTGGCTTTTCCTATAGACTCAATGTGATCTTGGATCACTAAAATATAAAATGAAGAGTCTTGAGCTTTTGAGCTTGAGCCAATCCTTTGTCCTTAGTATTTTGAGGGATCCACTTTCATCATCCATGCCATGCCATCCATTGAGCTTTCCTCAAATAATAGTCTTGGAATAGCATTAGCTCAATGAGCTATATGTTGTTATGAATTACCAAAACCACCTAGGGATAGTTGCACTTTCAATCCGGCGCCACCGAGTTCACTTGACATAGCCATAGCTACAAACCCTAATCAGTTCAGTCTCACCGATAGGGATCTCGGTCTCACCGAGATGGGGTTGTAAACTCTCTGTTTCCCTTCATAACGTTTCGGTTTTACCGAGATGAGCGATCCGTCCCATCAAGTTCACAATGCAAACTCTTTGTTTCCTTTCCGTAACGTTTCGGTCTCACCGAAATGAGCGATCGGTCCCATCGAGTTTGCCTGACCAAGTCTCTGTTTGCTTATTACTGAAATCGGTCTCACCGAGTTCATGTGATCGGTCTCACCGAGATGAGGTTTTGCCGTAACCCTAGCGCATCGGTCCCACCGAGTTGATATTGTCGGTCCCACCAAAAACCCTAATGTTCACATTTTGAATCAGATCGGTCCCCCCGAGTTTCACTATTCGGTCTCACCGAGTTTGGGAAATTATGTGTAACGGTTAGATTTTGTGTGGAGGCTATATATACCCCTCCCCCTTCTCCATAAGAGAGAGATCGATCATAACGTATCTACACTTCCACTACTCATTTTTCTGATAGAGAACCACCTACTCATGTGTTGAGACAAAGACATTCCAATCCTACCACAAGAATCTTGATCTCTAGCCTTCCCTGAGTTGCTTTCCACTCAAATCATCTTTCCACCATATCCAAATCTGTGAGAGAGAGTTGAGTGTTGGGGAGACTATCATTTGAAGCACAAGAGCAAGGAGTTAATCATCAACACACCATCTATTACCTTTTGGAGAGTGGTGACTCCTAGATTGGTTAGGTGTCACTTGGGAGCCTCCGTCAAGATTGTAGAGTTGAACCAAGGAGTTTGTAAGGGCAAGGAGATTGCCTACTTCGTGAATATCTACCCAAGTGAGGCAAGTCCTTCGTGGGCGATGGCCATGGTGGGATAGACAAGGTTGCTTCTTCGTGGACCCTTCGTGGGTGGAGCCCTCGTGGACTCGCGCAACTGTTACCCTTCATGGGTTGAAGTCTCCATCAACGTGGTTGTACGATAGCACCACCTATCGGAACCACGCCAAAAATCTCCGCGTCCACATTGCGTTTTCTCCCTCCAAACTCCTCCGCGTCTCCATTTACATTCCACTGCTATACTCTTAGAATTGCATGTGTAGGTTGATCGCTTGACTTGTGTTAAGTTTCTAAAATCCGCCAAGACTTAAAATTGGGAAAAGGCTAGATTTTTATTTGGTCAAGTAGTCTAATCACCCCCATCTAGATATACTTTCGATCCTACAGTTTCTCACAATCTATTTTAGCACTATCGGTGTTCAAGAAAGGTCTACCAAAGATAATGGGACAAAAATCATCTTGTGGGGAACCAGGAACAAGAAAATTAGTAGGGTATTTTTTCCCCACACAAGACTTCAACATCTCTAACAATCCCAATTGGTGATATAATATCTCTATTAGCAATCTTAATAGTAACATCTATGTCTTCTATTTCAGCGGGTGCTATGTCATTCATAATTTCTTGATATAAGGAAAAATGAATAGCACTCACGCTAGCACCTATGTCACATAAACATGATAATAGTGATTTCCTATCTTAACTGAGACAACATGCATGCCAACAACATGTCTATATTTACCTTTTTCATCGGGTTTTGGCAATTCTAGAAGCTTCAGCACAGAAGTAAATAACATGCCCATTGATATTATCGACCAAGAGATCTTTAACTATAGCAACACTAGGTTCAACTTTGATTTGTTCAGCTGGTTTAGGTGTTCTAATATAAATTTTGTTGACCACAGTTGAAACATTAGCATGTTGATTCATCTTAACATGGAAAGGTGGGTTTTCAATATAAGCAGTGGGAACAACTAGATCAACATTATAAATGATAGTTTCTTCTTTAGCTTTTATCGGTTCTTTAATTTCTTCTTTAGCTTTTACCATATTTTTAATTTCCTATTTAACTGGTGTGTGATATTTGAACCACTTCTCTTTAGGATCAACATTAGTAGCAAAAGATTCACAAAAGGAAGCTACTATCTCAGAGTCAAGTCCATATTTAGAGATAAACTTTTGGAAAGCATCGGTATTCATAAAAGATTTAACACAATCAAACTTAGGCTCAATACCCGACTCTTTACCTTCATCGAGTTTCCAATCTTCAGAGTTGTGTTTAATTCTTTCTAAAAGATCCCACCAGAATTCAATAGTCTTCTTCATAAAAGAACCCGTACAAGAAGTATCGAGCATGGATTGATCATTACGAGAAAGCCGAGCATAAAAAATCTGAATAATTATTTCTCTTGAGAGCTCATGATTGGGGCATGAATATAACATTAACTTAAGCCTCCCCCAATCTAGAGCGATACTTTCTCCTTCACGAGGCCAAAAGTTATATATATAATTCCGATCACGATGAACTAGATGCATAGGATAAATTTTTGATGGAATTCCAATTTCAATCGATTCCAATTCCAAGATCCAATATCATCGCACAGCCTATACGATGTCAATGCCTTTCCATTCAAAGATAAAGGGAAAACCTTCTTCTTAGCTTCATCTCCGGGTAAACCTGCAAGCTTAAACAATCCACAAATTTCACCCACATATATCAAGTGCATATCAGGATGTTCGGTTCCATCTCCTGCATAAGGATTAGCTAGCAGTTGTTCTACCATAACTGAAGGAATTTCATATTCAATATTTTCAGTGGGTGCAGTAGGTTGAGGGGTAACTAATTGTGTTTCTGGTCGAGGTGAAGATACCCTGAACAAACCCCTCAAAGGATTGTTTTCCATAGTAACAAGTGACAGTAAATTTCAGCACGTAGTAATAATTTTTCCTTACCAATTTCCACTTACCAAGAGCGCTTCACTTCCCGGCAACGGTGCCAGAAAATAGCCTTGATGACCCACAAGTATATGGGATCAATTCTATCCCTTTTCAATAAGTAAGAGTGTGGAACCCAACAAGGAGCAGAAGGAAATGACAAGTGGTTTTCAGCAAGGTAATGTCTGAAACTGCTGAAATTGTAAGTAACAGAGTAGTTTGATAGCAAGATAATTTGTAACAAGCAAGTAACGATAGTACGTAGTACCAAAAGTGCAGCAAGGTAGCCCAATCATTTTGAGGCAAAGGACAGGCCAAAACGGTCTCTTATGATAAGCAAAGTGTTCTTGAGGGTACACGAGAATTTCATCTAGTCACTTTCATCATGTTGGTTCGATTCATGTTTGCTACTTTGATAATTTGGTATGTGGGTGGACCGGTGCTTAGGTGCTGTTCTTACTTGAACAAACCTCCTACTTATGATTAACCCCCTCGCAAGCATCCGCAACTACGAGAAAAGTATTAAGAATAAATTCTAACCATAGCATTAACTTTAGGATCCAATCGGTCCCTTACGGAATAACACATAAACTAGGGTTTAAGCTTCTGTCACTCTCGCAACCCATCATCTAATAAATACTCCATAATGCATTCCCTTTGGCCTAAATATGGTGAAGTGTCATGAAGTCGACGTTCACATGACACCACTAAGGGAATCACAACATACATATCATCAAAATATCAAACACATATCAAGTTCACATGATTACTTGCAACATGATTTCTCCCATGACCTCAAGAACAAAAGTAACTACTCACAAACGATAATCATGCTCAAGATCAAAGGGGTATTAAATAGCATAATGAATCTGAACATATAATCTTCCACCAAATAAATCATATAGTCATCAACTACAAGATGTAATCAACACTACTAGTGACACACAAGCACCAATATATAGTTCCGGTACAAAGATTGAACATAAGAGATGAACTAGGGTTTGAGAGGAGATGGTGCTGTTGAAGATGTTGATGGAGATAGTCAGATAGCCCTCCCCAAGATGGGAGAGTTGTTGGTGATGATGATGACGATGATTTCCCCCTCCGGGAGGGAAGTTCCCCCGACAGAATCACTCCGCCGGAGGGCAAAAATGCTCCTGCCCAGGTTCCGCCTCGAGACGGCGGCGCTTTGTCCCGAAAGTCCTCTCCTTATTTTTCTAGGTCAAAATGACACATGTACCATTAGAGGGGCACCGGAGGTGGGCCGAGGTGAGCATAACCCATCAGGGCGCGCTTGGGCTTCCTGGCGCGCCCAGCTGGGTTGTGCCCACCTGGTGCCCCCCTCTGGTACTTATTGGCTCCAAAAATCCTCATTTATTCCATTAAAAATCCTTGTAATTTTTCAGCTCATTTGGAGTTGTGTAGAATAGGTAGTCTGACGTAGCTTTTTCAGGTCCAGATTTCCAGCTGCCGGAATTCTCCCCCTTTGTGTGTACCTTGCATATTATGAGAGAAAAGACATTAGAATTACTCCAAAAAGCATTATTATGAAATAAAACAACATAAATAACAGTAGGTAAACATGATGCAAAATGGACGTATCACCGGGGAAGGGGAAAGGAGGGGCCTTTCCAACCCTCCGTCGAAGCGTGCTGGTTGTGGTTTGTCGCCGGATGCGGAGCCAAGGTTTGGGTCTTTGTCTGGTGGGATGAGGCGGTGGTGGCGGAGCGTGCCGGCCGGATCTGCGTTTTTTCGGCGGGCGGCGCGGATTGGGGCATCGGCCTGCCGTGGTTGCCGCTCCGGTCGTGGGCGGCTGTGGTGCTGTATGGTCCTTGCGGCGGCCATCCGGAGGTGCGGCGGCTAGATGGTAGATCGGCGGCTCTGCCCGCGGCGACGGCTGGCTCTACTCCGGCGTCTGTTCGTCTGCGGTCGGACCATGTCGATCTTAGCTTCATCTCCTCGTCGTTCGGTCTCTACTTCTGTCGAAGGGCTGGCCCTCTCCCAGCTGCGGTCCATCTTTCGTCTCGCGCCCGGTGCGGCGGGACCGGCCTCGTCTCGCGCACAATGTCATCGGACCGAGTTCATCTCGTGCATGGTGCAGCAGGACCGACCTCATCTCACACATGGTGCAGCAGGACTGAGTTCGTCCCGCACCCGGTGCGGCCGGACGAGTCGATGGAGGCCTGTTTTGGCCGACCTATTGGGTCTCGGCGCTGGGGATGTCCAGGGGTGGGAAAACCGGGATCTTTCCACTCATCTCTTTGGTTGGGGTAGCGGCGGATCTCAGGTGAGATGGTGTCTAGGTTTTGGGTGCCGGGGCGGCGATCCTGGGGGTTGGTGGTTGCGCGGTGCTCTTGGGCCGAGCCCGTGGCTTGGTGCTGCCCGGTGGCCATGGCCTTGTGGGCGGCGTGATAGCCGGGATGTGGCGATCGGTGGCGGTGAGTGTTGTCCGGGGTGAAAACCTGTTCTATCTTCGGACGGATCGGCGGCGACGAAGCTCGCTATCTTCTTGAAGGCGTCGTCGCGGCTCTCACTCCCCTTCGTGCAGCTCCAAGCGAAACTCTGATCCTCAGATCGGGCGGTGGCGGCGCTATAGTGTCGTATCCTTCCTGAAGGCGCCGTCTTGGAACTCATGGTTCGTCGTATGCGGCTTCGTCTCTTCACGATAGTGCTAGGGATGGTGTTGCTGCACTCAGCGCCTATGTATCCTATCTTGCATGTGTGCGTGTGTTGTGGTGGCGTGTGTTTGTACCGTGTGATGTTGATTTCTTGCTTTATATATATGGGTAAATCCCGTATTCCTTTTTTAGCTGGTGGATCGGATCCACATACAGATGCCCAAGGTTAATAGTAAATTAATTAATTCGCAAGAAAGGTTAATTAATTATTGTTGTATGGAGCGGCTCATGAGATGGGTCGCCATCCTGATGTAGATGGATGGCTGTGTTTGGCGACACGAAACGACCACGCAGGTCAGTCGTCCACTCACTCGCTCTCCTCTCATCAATCCCAACAGTGCACGTAACTCCGTCCAACTTGTGATGGGTCCTCATGTACTCCCAAGTTGTGGGCATATCTATATCTATATCTATATCTATATCTATATCTATATCTATACCTCTATACCTATTTTATTTTATTTTATTTTATTACTAATAAAGCAAGGTGATATTCTTGGTTTCGTCCCGCGATTAATTTTTTCCGTTAGTTTGGGTCACGTTCTAGCAGTCCGTCCGTCTTATTTTGCTCATGTAGGAGGTGGTACTAAACGTTGTCTGATCTCACTTTTGAGTCCGTTGCAGGGTATTTTGGGACTGAGCCTGTTTCGTACAGATACTAAAAGAGCCCACATGAGTCATGCAGGTCAGCTGGATTTGGGCCTTGCGAGGCCAAATTATCCTGGCCAACCAAGGCGGCCGATGCAAAAAAAATCTGGCTGGTGGACGACTTGAACACACAACCTAACCATTCGACAGGTGATGTGTCGACCAACTAAGCTCGATCGCAAGATATGATAATACAAAATGTTGATTAACCTATTAAATAGTCCCACCTTGCCCCCTCAAAAATAAAATAAAATAGTCCCACCTTGCTTGCTTAGATCTAATTTTACTAATTTATATATGTCTTGATCTTTTTTGGGTATCGAGGAGCCATACCAGGAATCATTAAGGAGGAAATAAGACGTCTCATAATAAGGAAGGAAAGATGGATTGAGAGAATAAGGAAAGGAAGATGGATTTCGGATGTGATTAGAAAAACAAAGAAGGAAAGAGGGAATTAAATAAGAAGGCAACCCTGAGTCCGTCGCGACTGAGGATGAGAGAAGACAGCTTTCCATATGTGAAAGATGAGGAGAAAAGGAAGCTTCCATTTGCGTGTGGAAGATGAGGAAGAAAAGAAAGAGATCGACCATGATTGAGGATTCAAGAGGATTCCATTGTGAAAGATGTGGGGTCCGGCTCTCCTGCTGGGTTCCCTGCATCCAGTATTGTGCAGGGCCAACCAATGGGCGACACATGTCCAGGCAGGCCCCACATCTCAAAAACGTATTTCTTTTTTCAATTACTCAAATTCCCTTATCTTCCCTTCCGATGTTCTCTTTAATCGCATCCATTAGAGAGCTCCGAGAGATGATTCCTCTGAGCGCAATCGGTTCACAGTGTCCATCACGTGGGGGCGTGGCCATGACCGGCAGCTAGGCGGCCGACTTCACCCTCGCCGGTGATTCTTGTGGACGTAAGCAAACTGGTTGCCCCAGCGCCGGCGACGCCTAGGTACGCCGTATGCGCCCGCGCATCCCCATGGCCGCCGCTGGTGTGGTGGTTTGCTTCCCTCCGAGATCCTCTCCCCGAACACCTCCGCCGGCAGTCGCTGACCTCGCCCCAGGTGTACGCGCACAAAGCCGGGCCAGGTAGCTAAAACATGGCGGCCGCATTCCACTTCCCGAACTTCGTCAATGACTTCGGAATCTGCCAAAATGCTAGATCATGGAGCTGGCGTTGCCTTGGGCCATGGGCTCGCGCTCGTCCACGTAAATCACCAGCATGCGGGCGCGGACGACATGGATGATATAGCAGCTGCTGCCTTGGTGCCGGCCATGGCACACGTACGTGGTGGACGCTATAAGCTTGTGCAGCTCAGAGCTCACAAGAATCCTCTAGCGAAGCTCTAATGGCTGCTCCGAGAGTAGGTTAGGAGAGAAAGATAAGGGGATTTGAGTAATTGAAAAAAGAAAATGTGTTTTTAAGATGTGGGGCCTACCTGGACATGTGTCGCCCATTGATTGGCCCTGCACAATACTGGATGCAGGGAACACAGCAGGAGAGCCGGACCCCATGTGGACGGGGGACGCGAGGAAACGGGAACGCGCGCGCACCAGATGAGATTAGACTTGATGATGTGTATCCGCCTGTGATGACGGCGACGTCCGCCCCTATTGTCTTGCTATTATTTCCTTGTTTATTCTTCATTCATCATGGCGGTGGGCGACCCGATCCATCGATTTGATTAGCTCAACTTGGATAGTAGTAGATGATTTCGTCTCTGCCTTTTCTTTTTCATCGAGTCTAACGCGACCTGTCACTCTTCTTCCGCTCGACCATCCATTCCGGCCGGCCGTCAAAATCTCCAATGAGATGGCCCAATTTTTATTGGACCGTAATATCTAAGGAACGTATCTTGGGAGTGTTTTTCTCGGCGAACGTCAAATTTACCATGTCAAACTAACTAAAATTGCCATAACTTTGTAGGATTTGTCATGATCGAGGGCAAAAGTTGTCATGTTACACAAAAGTAAAATGTAGACAAAATTGTCACGATTCACAGAAAAATTGCCGTTCGTTCGATCAGACGGCTTTGAGGGCGTTCATTGGGAGGCCCAAAAAAATCTAATGTTAGCCAGTTATCACCTAAATCAGCGGGGAAGATGACCCAAATACCCAAGCTTAGAACAAACCTCCAAAGCGCTTTATTCTCCACAACCAATTCTTTGTTTACCAACAATCATTTGTGCTCTGCACTGCAATGGGTGCATAAAATATCTTAGTAAGTTAATGATTGCGTACCAGATAGTGATGGAATAATCGTATTTATTACTCTATTTATTAGTTACCAAAGAGAACAAGATTTGGTTTATCATCCTTCTTTTCCCATCCTAGCCGTCATCGAAGATCTTCACACCGTTTCTTGGTCTCCTTCCTCACACCGTCTGGTGATCTCCACCTCGGACCCCCTCCTCTCTCCCGCCTGGCGACCTTGTCGGGGGCTGGCGAAGTGGGGACCAGTCTCTTTCATTGTTCTTAGTTTTAATAGGTCCTTATTCTCCTTGCTTTTCTTTCTTAGAAGCATTAGTGGGGTGGTGGTGGCGATGGCATATTGGAATGATATCTCTCCGGCTCTCCATGCCTCTACGGCGTCCAATTTGACGCCGACGAAGGTCATGCGAGGGTAGGTCATGCCAGACCTGTTGCCACTGCAAGGGTAGGGCTTGTCAGATCTATTGCCATTCTTCAGATCTTGGCACTGCAAGGGTAAGGCTTGTCAGATCTATTGTCATTCTTCAGATCTTGGCACTTTGTGTCAATCGAGGAAAATAGTTGACTAGCTCTAGGTACGGCAACTTCGACCTCTTCTTTTCAGTTGTTTTTGGGCATGTTATGATTTCTCTAACACTCTCAACTGGTGGTGAAGGATCGCAAGTCTGCGTTGCATCGAGTAATGTCCTGGCGGTTGTACCTTTAACGCTTACTTGATCTTGTTTCCAACGACAAGTGACTAATGCGGTCTTCAAAGCCTGGTATGACAAGTACATTTGCGGGTTTTCATTTCCCTTACTACCTATCAAGTGAATTTTTCGAGCTCATGCGGATGATGTACAATCAAAGAAAAAGACGGTTAGTATGGTTTTCAATGCAATATTTTTTTGGTCATTATGTGCTTAGTCATCTTTTCATTTTTATTAGATATTGTTTCCTGGATGATTACCTTATATTCCCTCCGTCCGGAATTACTTGTCGCTCAAATCGACATATTACTTGTCGCTCAAACGAATGTATACACTAAAATACATCTAGATACATTGATTTGAGCGACAAGTAATTTCGGATGAAGGAGGTAACCTTTCAGAGATATAAGTCGAAGCCTTTTTCATTGATAAGCTAGCAAAACACAAATATGGATTTACCTAGTAGAGATATAAGTCGAAGCCTTTTCCGTGCTCTCTAGCTTTCCTTTTTCAGTTCACAAAACCAAAATGAACAACAAGATCAACCTTGTTTCATGCCTAGCAATGAGCCCGAATGAGTAGTGGTGGCACATGCAGCTCCAGAGTGCAGAGTGGAGGACAAAATTATTGTTCTGACCCTTAAGGCAAACTAAATCCTGATTTGACCTCGTTCCAAAAAAAATTACGTTTCTGACCTTTTTCGGTGACGCCAAGGTCCCTGGCGTCTGGGTTACGAAGCAGACGCCACGGTCCCTGGCGTCTGGCCCCTGGCCCGCACTGCCCGCCTGCCCGTTGACCTGCTGACGTGGCAAAGGGGCCAGACGCCAGTGTCCCTGGCGTCTGGCCCCGGTAAGTGGATAACCGCGCGGGCCAGCCCACCCATCCCCATCTTTCTCCTGGCGGCGCACGACGAACAGAGGGCTCTGTTCTTCGCCCCTTCTCTCCCTCCCAC
Source organism: Triticum aestivum (assembly GCF_018294505.1). NCBI lineage: Eukaryota > Viridiplantae > Streptophyta > Magnoliopsida > Poales > Poaceae > Triticum > Triticum aestivum. The sequence goes on from NC_057807.1 coordinate 284,914,955, forward strand.
CACCACCCCCCTTGATCTACTCCATCAACCCCTCAAACTCACAGATCGGACCCCCCAAGCTTCTTTGAGGTATTCTCCTCCATTCCCTCCAATTTTTTTTTATTTTCCCCTCTTTGGTTGGATGCATTATTCAACACTAGGTGATGTTAGATGAGTAGATGGTTTCTTATTTTTAGAAAATTTTGTGTAGTTGATAGATGATTAGGTATGCAGTAAATGATGTGTAGTTGAACATGTAGGTAAAATCAATTCGGTTTTGTGTATATGTTGTCCATAGGATTTTTTTTTGAATTAAGAGGGGTGATGAATATATGATTTGTGTATGTAAAATAGACTTTGGCATACTATATTTGGTTTGATAGATGATGTTTGTATGTGTAGATAATCCTATTGTTGGCATACTATTGTTGGCAAAAAAAATTATGCAAAAGAGATGCTGAAATTTTCTTATTGTTTGTGACATGATTTGTTCAATAGAATGGCGGATGATGATAATGAAATATATTTGATGGTGAAATTTGGTACTCTAGATGATATGTGTGCATATGTAGAAGAAAGAAATGATGTGGTTATGTTTGAGAAGAATGGTGTTTTCATATGGAATAAACTTGGAGAAGGAAATTGTTTGATATTGTTCATGTATTCATAGATGTTTGTGAAATTTTTTTGTAGGATGGCGGATGGTGATGGACCTTGGTATGACGGATTAATCGATGAGTGGGATAAGGAGCATCGTGCTCGTGCCATTGAAAATGGACAGGTAAGAAGCAAGACTGGGTCAATTTTCGTTGTTTCTCATTTGTGTTCTGGTATTGATTATTAAAACATCACTTTATTTGCAGGTTGTAGTTGCTATGCGCATGAGGGGTCATTCCGCTGATGACTTTGATTACGACCCGCGGTATGAGCCTTACATTCGGAGATTGGGTCTTCTCCCATTCGTGTTGCAGTTTAAGCGACGCGCTCCGCCGGTGAACCACGCGGCGCTGACCGCACTTGTGGATCGTTGGAGGCCGGAGACTCACTCCTTCCACCTTCCATGTGGGGAGATGACGATGACCCTACAGGACATGGCTATGATAAGCGGCCTTCCTATCAATGGACAAGCTGTTACCGGTCGTGTCAGCGTGGGTAATTGGCGAGAACGGACTGCCGATTTAATTGGCGTTCAGCCCGAGGGCCCTCAGGAAGGCAAGGCCGATACAGCGAAAGTGAGGCATTCTTGGTTAAAACTGGTCAGAGGAAACACCAACCCGTGCCCTCAGGATGCCAATGACGTGGTTGTGCAGCAGTACGCGCGGGCCTATCTTTGGTATGTACTAACCAAGGTAGTCTTCTCAGATGCAACCGGGAACTCAGCCCTCTGGATGTTCTTGGAGCCACTTAATAACTGGGATACCCAGTATAGCTGGGGTTCGGCCGCACTAGCATACTTGTATCGTCAGGTAAGAGATATTTGCAACCAATTATTTTGCATTTGTCATGCGCCTCCATATCTAACATGTTTGTTTGATTGCAGCTTGACTTGGCGTGTCGGAGGAAGGGAGGTACATCCTCATTGTCTGGGTTTGTTTGGAGCCTATCCGTGTGGATGTGGGAGCGGATCCCGGTTGGACGGCCCGATTTGAAGAACCCCCTCATGGCAAACCCACGGGGTAATCATGACGGGTTGCATGATGATGATCCATATCGGCGCCCTACGCTTGCTTACTATTGGGAACAAGTGACAGTGTACACGGGAAGCTCGCATGTGCGATACAAGTGCTATATGAACGAGCTGGACACCTTGACTGCTGAGCAGGTTATGAGAAGTTCGATGAGATAAAATTTAGTCAAGAATGAAACTTATGTATGTAGCTAACAATGTATCTCTTTGTTTTGCAGGTACATTGGTTGCCTTATGTGGAAGATCGTGACTTTGATCTTAATGAGATGTGCACGCGTGATAGCCATCTTTGGCGGGCGAGGTGCCCAATGATATGCTTCTTCGCAGTCGAGTGGCACTTTGTAGACCGTGTGGCAAGACAATTTGGAAAAAGACAAGGTATTCCAATTGAGGAGAGCAAGGAGGAAATGCTATCTCTGCATCGGTAAGCAAGCATGCCTTGAGTATGTAGTAGAGCATTGAATAAGTCAGTGTTTGCTAATGCTTTGTCCCATGCATCATTTGTAGGTTCGATCGAAGGAACAATCAGGATATATCGGATTGGGCAAACAAACACCGTGCGTGGATAGAAATTTGGAATCAAAGAGACACGTTAGTGCAATCAGAGAATAGACCTCACAATCAGTCAGCATATCAGAAGTATCAAGTGTGGTATGCGGATCGTTACCGGTTAAAGCTGAAGCCAGGTTGGACTCACGAGGAGTGGTCGGAGTTGGTGTCTGAAGACCCGGAGACTGCAGAAGGTTATCATACCTTCAACACGGCTGTGAGAGACACCAGAGGGGCTCATGTTGACTATGCACCGATGCATGACGAAATGGTAGTCTGTTTGACCTATTCTAACATACTTGCATCATGATGTCTTTCTTTCAAATACATAAGTTTGGTGTGCTCATGAATTGCAGGGCAGAGAGTTGCTTCTGTGCGTCAACGATGCCAATGTTGCACTGAGTCATCCACCTGGTGGTGCATTATCTGAGAGGACTCTTAGGAGCACGATGGAGGTTAGTCGCAATATATTATAAAAGTTTTTTTCGCGGATTAGTTATTTGCATCTCATATCATAGCATATTTTGTGTTGTCGCAGAAGTTCAAGAAGCGGTTCCATAAGATGGCAGCTATGCTTTCTTGCCATGGTGCTCAGTCCAGTGACGTGTATGCACCAGGTAGCCGCGCCGCCAGAGCTAATAAACGGCGTTATGTCTAGAACGAAGAGGACATAGAGGAGGAGGTCAATGAAGAGGAGCCAGCACATCAAGAGGAGCCAACACATCATGATGAGCATGAGTATGATGCAACACATCAAGAGGATCATGAGTATGATGTTGATGCTCCACAACCATCACAGGTTACACAACCGACACAAGGCAATGCCCGCTCTAGAAAAGGCAAAGCAATAGCTAAGACACCAGGCCAGAAAGGTAGAAAGAAGATATGGAACACTGAATTCCATAGTCCGGAGTATCCTCATCAATTTATGCCTGCGGGAATGCAAAGATATAAGTCGAACATTGATGCAGAGGCGGAGGAGGCTAGCGAAGAGGAGGAGCATGAGGCTAGCGAAGAGGAGGAGCATACACTTGCAGATATCGTGAAGAGAGGAAGGAAGAAGTGAGCTTGTTGTAGTTTGTTTCAATGAGCTTGTTCTAGTTTGTTTCGACGAACCTGGTGTAGTCTCTTTCCATGAACTTGTTGTCGTTTCTTTCCATGAACTTGTTGCCGTTCGAATTAAGTTGTACCGGATTCGTGAAGTTGCTATGAATGTTTGACATGAATGATGTGATTTATGTTAATTGTTGTTTCCTGTGATTTAGTCATTTATATGAATGTTTATATGAATGTTTGACATGAATGATGAAATCTGTACTTAGTCATCTATATGCACAGGGAGCCAGACGCCAGGGTCCTTGGCGTCTGGCTGTAAGTCAGGGGACCAGACGCCAGGGTCCTTGGCGTCTGGCTGTAAGTCAGGCGACCAAACGCCAGGGTCCTTGGCGTCTGGCAGTCTACTAACACCAGAAACAGGGTAAAGCAGGGGAGCCAGACGCCAGGGTCCTTGGCGTCTGGTCCTGGTGCAGACAATACTTGCTTTTTCACTTGTAGTTTCGTCTTTTCACTTGTAGTTTCGAATAACATACATACATAAGCATTGCATAGTCTTTTCATAACACTATAGTTGACAAATGACAAACATAGTTCAAATTACAAACTTAGTTCATGACCACGATGGTCTACGATACAATGTCTCGAATGACATAGCAAATTACAAACATAGTTCAAATTACACAAATAGTCTCGAATGACATAAGTAGTTCATGACCACGATGGTTGAAACGACATGAACATCACATATAACTCGGTTTCCTGTAGCAATGCAAGTCAACAACCCTTTTCCATTTCCATTCTTCCAGCATTTCTTGAATCTTGTCATCATCAGTTATGTCAACCAATTTTCTTTCCCCGGGGCCATCTGACTTCCTCCTGCTGACGTAGTACACAAAATCCTCTTCCTTCAACCCTTGCTTCAACATGAATTTAGTCTTCAACCAATCGAAAGTGAGGTCCACTTGACTAACTTGCACAATACATGGAGACAAGCCATGCACATGAACAACAGGGCTAAGCACCCACTGAGTTTCGTTAGCCATCTACAGCACACAAATGGGGGTGGAGTTGATTTACCTATGATACATTAAACCACGAGGAAAACAAATTAGGGTTTTCACAAAAGTATGATAAATTAAACCAACCAAAAAATGGGGGTGGAGTTGATTTACCTTCTAGTCTCGAAATCCTGAAGATCCAACGGTGAAACCGGACCGATTTGTGAGAGATCTGAGGGGGGGGGGTCAGGGTGCTGGACGAGGGAGTGACGTTGGCAGGGCTAGAGGTGAGAGTGGGTGGATATGAGTGAAATGAGAGGGGTAGAGGTGGAGATGAATGGATGAGAGGGGTAGAGGTGGGCCCAAAATCTTATCCACTCGAATCTTATCCATTAGACAAGAATGCTTTCTGGACACCAGACGCCAGGGACCTTGGCGTCTGGGTGTCCATCAGACACACCAGACGGCCTGTCTGGTCACCTGCGCGAGCAAAGCATGCCAGACGCCAGGGTTCCTGGCGTCTGGGTGTGGGAGGCAGACGCCAGTGACCTTGGCGTCTGGGTGTCCATCAGACACACCAGACGGCCTGTCTGGTCACCTGCGTGAGCAAAGCACGCCAGACGCCAGGGTTCCTGGCGTCTGGATCTGGGAGGCAGACGCCAGGGACCTTGGCGTCTGGGTGTCCATCAGACACACCAGACGGCCTGTCTGGTCACCTGCGTGAGCAAAGCAAGCCAGACGCCAGGGACCCTGGCGTCTGGATCTGGGAGGCAGACGCCAGGGACCATGGCGTCTGGGTGTCCATCAGACACACCAGACGGCCTGTCTGGTCACCTGCGTGAGCAAAGCAAGCCAGACGCCAGGGACCCTGGCGTCTGGATCTGGGAGGCAGACGCCATGCACCCTGGCGTCTGGGTGTGGGCCTGGTGTTTTTGCACACAGCTTGTTAAAGTTTTTGCTTAGCAACAACTAGCAAACACTGTTAAATATGAACAAAGCATGCTACTCTCAACCAAAAATATGAACAAAGCATATCAACTAGTCTCGAATGACGAACATAGTTTGCACATAATCTCAAATAGTCTCGAATGACAGAAATAGTTCATGACCACACAAGGTCTCGAATAATAAGTTCATACATTAAACAAAGTCTCGACAGTTCATCATCGACGCCGGTGCCTTTCCATTTGTCTACTGAGTAGTCCGGGGCCACTTTCCCTTCATGTCACGTGCCTCGTCCTCCTCTCGTGCATCGCGAGCCCTTGCAAGTTTGCTTGCCCTCTCTTCTTGACGAGCCGCCTTCTCTTTGCGTGCCCTCTCTTGCTCACGCTTCTTGCGCTCACGAGCCTCCTTCTCACGACGCTCCCGCTCCAATCCCCGTGCATAGGACTCCTCGAATAGGCGCTGCCTCCGTAACCAATCTGCACGTTGGTCCTCTTGGATATCTTTTGGTACCTCGTGATCTATCCAAGTGAAGTACTTGCAAAGTGGAGGAGGGGACTACATATAAACCATGATTTTGTTAGACATATGAGTGACAACTTGTTGATGTTTTTTATATGTACACCTAACATACCGGTGGTATGTCATATGCGTTAGTTGGCCTTCGACGATCATGTGCATAGTTGGGACACACGAAAAACCTTCTACCTTCTGTCCATGACTTGTTGCGGTCAGTGGACACCTTCAGCTTGCAAACATCACCACACCAACATGGTGGTGTGGGCACATCCTTCTCCTTCTTCTTGTCCAAACTGGCCTCCAACCACGTCTTCGGCATGTCCTCTTGGTCCGCGCACGGTGGCCTCGTCCTGGAACCGGATGAAGCCATACCTACAAAAAGAACAATTGTTAGCACAAGACATTAAGAGAGCAAATGCATAAATGCTAGGAATTGTATGAACAAATAATATACCATTATTATTAGATCAACCATCTGGATTAAACAAATAACCGAAGGCCGATCCATTATCAACCATTCCTCTACGACCACCTCTAGCACTTGTGCTTCCTCTTCGACCACGACCACCTCTAGCACTTGTGGCTGCTCGACCACCACCTCTAGCACTTGTGCTAGCTCGACCACCACCTCTAGCACTTGTGCTCCCTCTATGAACACTAGCACCTCTAGCACTTGTGCTCCCTCTACGACCACCACTACCACCTCTGACGCTCGTTCTTCCTCGACCACCACCACCGTCACCTCTTCCACCTCTTTCACCATCGGTGCCGCCTCCACGACTTGTTTTTCTTTTTTTGGTTTTCTTTTTTTTGCATGTCCGCTCATTGTGTCCCCCTTCACCGCACACCCCACAGTTGATAATGTCAGGAGCCTCCATGAAATGACCGCTACCAAATTGTTTCATGCCAGTGTATCCAGCCAGGTCATCCATATCACCCCTGAACCTCTTAGTTCTCCTTCTACCCTTCGTCTCCACCTTCAGAAGAGGGTCTGGCCTAATATGAGGGCCATGGTACTCAGGCCATTGTGATTGGTCCAAGAAAGGGTGAAATCTTGGCGCCCATGTCAACCTAGTAGCTTCCACATGGAACTCTTGCATCCTCACGGTTTTTCCATCATTAACATGTATGTTTCTCGCCTTCGCCGCCGTTATCAAATGCGAGCATGGCCAATGATACTTACTATGCCTCTCGCACTGGCACCACCGAGTCTTCAGTTTCACCTCAAATGCAGCACCACCATATTGTCTACCATCTCGTGTTGTGCCACCTGGCTCATCAATTTGATAGATCATTTCAAGTCTATCGAATACGATAACTTGTTGTCGTGAAGACTTGCTTGCTTGTAACTGCAACCATTCATCAACCTTTTCCGGATAATCCTTTTTTTCACCTATCCATTTTGCAGTCTCTTCAGAATGCCTCTGAAAGTACTCATTAAGCTTGAAGAAGGTGTACTCCACTATTGCAGTCACCGGCAAAGCACGAGCACCCTTCAACACATTGTTGAAACATTCTACGAGATTGCTCGTCATGTCGCCATATCGCCAACCACCATCGTCATGAGCGCGTGCCCACTTGTGCTTCTCACTTAAATTCCTAGTTAAGAAGTCTTTTCCCCCTTCGTTCACCGCTGCAAAGAGTTTGTTGTACCGAGCATCGAAACCTTGGGTGGTGAAGGCCACACATACATGGGTAAGGTCTTTGCTGAGCTCCTTGCTCTTACATGCCCGGTAAAAGTTGGCCACGAAATGCCTCATGCACCATCTGTGGTGAAGCTTTGGAAATCCTGGAATAACAATGTCCATTGCCTTGAGTATGCCATGATGTCGGTCCGATATGATGCATACCTCCCTAGCCCCAATCATGTTGTGCCTAACATGACCCATGAACCACTCCCAGTTGTCTTGGTGCTCGGAAGGCACCAAAGCAAATGCACATGGCAACACGTTGTCGTTTGATGAGTGCGCCATTGCTACCATTAGTGTGCCCTTATATCTACCGGTCAAGAACGTGCCATCTATAGACAAGACCGGACGACAATGCTGAAACGCCTCCACACATTGTCCATAACTCCAGAAGGCATGGTGGAACACTCCCTCGTGATCCTCGACCACATGAAACATGCCCGGGTTCCTATGTGCAATGGCGGCCAACAACCTTGGGAGCTGGTTGTATGCTTCTTCATAACCACCGTACAACATCCTAATAGCATTTGCCTTTGCCTTCCATGCCTTCCCATACTTGACTTCATAACCAAATTGTTTTTTCATCGTCCGCATGAGAAACCTCACTTTCACAGTGGGATCAAAGGCTATGTCTTTCATCCATTTGTATCCAAGATACTCAGATGTGAGTTGACGGTGTGTCTTTCTAAGTCGTTTCGATGGCGGTTTGCATCTATGAGTGGTATCACAACTTGTTAACACCCATTCTTCGGTTTCTTTAAGCTTTCTTGCACGAACCTTCCATGTGCATTCCTTTTGCTCACACACCACGGTGTAACGCAATTTCATGTCGGAGTGCTCAACATAAATTGGCCTATGGTTTCGAATGGCATAGTCAGCCAACCAAAACTTCAGCATAGGCAAGCTCAGAAACTTCAATCCTTTCTTCAAATAAGCATTCTCGTCCTCATTCTCCACCCTTGGTTCTCCTGGATCCGGGCATGGTGTTGGCTCAATCGCCGTCATTCTCATTCCACCGTCAACAACAGCTTTATGGGCAAGGCCGAGATCTTTAAATAAGTGAGTTCTTTTTTGTAAGCCCGTCAGCTCAAAGTGGATTTGGTTCTCCTCCTTTGTGAATCCATCCTCGTCCAACTGTTCAACTGGACCCTCGTCATCCGAGTCATACGCATATTGACGCCTAAAAGGCAAGTCACGATCCATGTCCTTTTGCGCTATGTACACATCCAAGTCACCAACATCATTGCCATGAAACCCTTCCTCTTGCTCTTCGTCGTCATCATAAGCATCTTCATCCTCTTGAATTACTCTGTCACTAGCAATCACCTCAACTTCATTTGCTTGGCTAGTTGGTGGTTGGCTAGAAGCATTGGGGGCATACAACTCAACCTCATTTGCTTGGCTAGTTGGTGGTTGGCTAGAAGCATTGGGGGCATACAACTCAACCTCATTTGCTTTGATAGTTGGTACACGGGGACATGGTGGGGGATAAACATCGGGGGCATCAACCACAACCCTATGCTCAACAAGTGGCACCATTGTCCTCTCGCTCATGTCATCCATTGGGGAAGAGACATGCCGGTTCAAATCAAAGGTAAACCGAGGAGATTCAGTGGTGGCAAACAATTCAAGTGACTTGTCTTCCGATTGGGATACTTTTTCCTTGTATACATCCCAATGCAAATCCGAGGTGATAGGCATACTTTTCAAGCGAGATTTGGCTCCAACTCCAACATCATACCTTCCTATTAACTTAACATCAACATTGGTGTCCATCCACTTCAAGACTTGTCTCACTTTTGCAACAACATCCTCATAGCTAGGGCTTCTATCAAAAACCAATGGTTCCTCACCCGTGTCGGCATTGTTACTCAAGAATGCCTCCTTGTCAATGTAATGAACATTAACAAGTCTCTCCATCTAAAAATTACATGAATGCATTTAAGACCTCAATGAGAATTGGTGTTTATCCAAATACATCTTATTATATCCAAATCATATCAACACTAAATTATTGGCGATGTCCACAAAAGTATCACTAATCACTAATTAACACACTAAGCAAAGTTAACCCTAATCACTAACTAACCCTAACCCCCAATCTTTCTACTCAACAAACATATATTCCTACTACACACCATGCATAGCACTATATTATCAAAGTTAACCAAGCCATTCACACTAACATAAGGGGGAGAAAACATGAACTAGGGTTCCACCAACATGTATAAAATGCAACCAAAAGGACAAGACTTAACAAAAAATAATTGGATGATTTGGGAGAGATTAACAAGAGCAACAAAGTGATGGAAAGATCCACCTAAGGGATGTACCTTTTGGAGAGGATTTGAGGGGGGAGCTTGAGGGGTGAGAGAGAGTGGGGAGGCAGCAGCTCTTCTTCAAGCTCGGGCTGGATTGGGGAAAGTGTGTGGGGTGGGACCCACACACTCTCCCGGTGGGGTTATCCACTTACCGGGGCCAGACACCAGGGACACTGGCGTCTGGCCCCTTTGCCACGTCAGCAGGTCAACGGGCAGGCGGGCAGTGCGGGCCAGGGGCCAGACGCCAGGGACCCCGGCGTCTGCTTCGTAACCCAAACGCCAGGGACCTTAGCGTCACCGAAAAAGGTCAGAAAGAAAAAAAATTCGGAACGAGGTCAAATCGGGATTTAGTTTGCCTTAAGGGTCAGAACAGTAATCCCTCCCCAGAGTGGATACAAGTTTTTGCAAGGACTGGGCACGTAGCAATAGAGCCAAGAGCAGCTATTGCTAGCCACAGTCACGCACATGAACCGCTCATGTCGACACTCGTACCAATAATGCCGGACGGAGGACGAACATGTCCTCCTGCTACGTAAGCGATGGGCAGCATAGCATATTCATTCAAGGAGATCCGGATCACGCAACAAGATGCACCCCTGACATACATATACCAAATAAAATGTTCAACAATGCCACCAGAATAATAACCAAATGCAGAGTAAGATAGATGAAGAAAAACAATAATGAGTACAGTAGGATGCAAAACCAGCAAGGAACAGGAAGCAATAAACTAATCAATAATGCATTGAGATGGCAAGGCGGTCAGGATCAGATGAGTCATCGCAACAGCCCAAAGGAAAAGGAAAAGATGGAATAGAATACATGTGATAATACACCATGCAACATGCTACTGGTCTACCGCGGCGCCCCGCTACGCTCCTCACTCTCAGCTCAGCTCAGCTCTTGGCAGCCTATAAATAGACGCTCTTGTGCAACTCATACGGCACACCCATCCTCCTTCAGAAGCACAGAGAGAGATCTTCTAGCTACATACTGTTGCCGTCGATCCAGCGAAAATGTGCGGCATACTGGCGGTGCTGGGCTGCGCTGATGACACCCAAGGGAAGAGAGTGCGCGTGCTTGAGCTCTCGCGCAGGCTCAAGCACCGCGGCCCCGACTGGAGCGGCATGCACCAGGTTGGCGACTGCTACCTCTCCCACCAGCGCCTCGCCATCATCGACCCTGCCTCTGGCGACCAGCCGCTCTACAACGAGGACAAGTCCATCGTCGTCACAGTACGTTTACTTTCTGTGTATATCTCTGCCGCTATTGTAGCTTGGTCCTTTCTGTTAAAACAAGTACTCCTTGCAGGTGAATGGAGAGATCTACAACCATGAACAGCTCCGGGCGCAGCTCTCCTCCCACACGTTCAGGACAGGCAGCGACTGCGAGGTCATCGCACACCTGGTCAGTCACCTACATGACAGCATTCAAATGTCAACTCTCCTATTCCTCCTCATTAACAACAATTACTAGTCATGATACCATTAAGATATGGTGCGCCAAGTTGCAAGACACTAACATATCTATCACAAGTCAAAAAACCAACTCTGTGAGGGAAAGACACGAATAACACCAGAATGACATTTGTTGCATTTGTAGTCCTTTCATGAGGGACCACCGTAAACAGAGAAATGGTTCCACGTCACCAATAAATGAGAAAAAGAAGATAATTACCAAAACTGGAAATATGTGATTGACAAGTGGATGCATAACTTAATTTTACCATTGTATAGTACGAGGAGCATGGGGAGAACTACATCGACATGCTGGATGGTGTCTTCTCCTTCGTCTTGCTCGATACACGCGACAACAGCTTCATTGCTGCACGTGATGCCATTGGCGTCACACCCCTCTATATTGGCTGGGGAATTGATGGTAAGTCGATACCTACCCTCAGACAATCTTGTCACGGAGTAGTAATACTACCTAGTCAAGAAAAAGTAAAATATGTCTAACATTACCTGCTCATGTTCTGCAAATTGCCAGGGTCGGTGTGGATATCATCAGAGATGAAGGGCCTGAATGATGATTGTGAGCACTTTGAGATCTTTCCTCCTGGCCATCTCTACTCCAGCAAGCAGGGAGGCTTCAAGAGATGGTACAACCCACCTTGGTTCTCCGAGGTCATTCCTTCAGTGCCATATGACCCACTTGCTCTCAGGAAGGCTTTCGAAAAGGTCAGACAAGACCATTGCCTGGAACTCAAAAATAACAATTTTAAGATCCACCATGGTCTAACTGTGTAGTCTTCTTTCAGGCTGTCGTCAAGAGGCTTATGACGGACGTTCCATTCGGTGTTCTACTCTCTGGTGGCCTTGACTCATCATTGGTTGCAGCCGTTACAGTTCGCCACCTGGCAGGAACAAAGGCTGCAAAGCGCTGGGGGACTAAGCTTCACTCTTTTTGTGTCGGACTTGAGGTATGGAACTGAAAAAGATCAACAATGACTGTAACCTTTAGCAGATTTCCAACAAATTGCACCACAATATTATTACGCAGGGGTCACCTGATCTGAAGGCTGCAAAGGAGGTAGCCAATTACCTGGGCACCATGCACCATGAGTTCACCTTCACTGTTCAGGTAGCAAGCATGAGCAGCAGCATGCTTCATCTGTTGACCATACCAGACTAGTTGTTGTACTAACAGCACAAAGCATTGCAGGACGGCATTGATGCAATTGAGGATGTGATTTATCACACCGAAACATATGATGTGACGACAATCAGGGCAAGCACGCCAATGTTCCTGATGTCACGCAAGATCAAGTCACTTGGGGTCAAGATGGTCATCTCTGGTGAGGGCTCCGATGAGATTTTCGGAGGGTACCTCTACTTCCACAAGGCACCCAACAAAGAGGAGCTCCACCGTGAGACATGTCAAAAGGTGAATAAGAAAGAAATTTTCAGAAAAATGGCAGATTCAGACACCCTGACATAATGATTACTCTGTAGATCAAAGCTCTGCATCAGTACGATTGCTTGAGGGCCAACAAGGCAACATCTGCATGGGGCCTCGAAGCACGTGTGCCATTCTTGGACAAGGAGTTTATCAATGAGGCAATGAGCATTGATCCTGAGTGGAAGATGGTATGCTCAAGCTCAAACCTTACGAATCTAGAAACTTGAGAAAGAGCATACCATATTGTTGTAAAATGTCTTCCTAGTTTCTACTTTTAGACGATTACTATATCTGATGTTACAGATCCGGCCTGATCTTGGAAGAATTGAGAAATGGGTGCTGAGGAAAGCATTTGATGACGAGGAGCAACCATTCCTGCCGAAGGTAACAGTTTTTATTTCAAATTTCTGCTACATCAATATGTTAATAGAGCAGTGGAGTAACAGTTCCTATTGTGTGGCAATTGCAGCATATTCTGTACAGGCAGAAAGAGCAGTTCAGTGATGGTGTTGGCTACAGCTGGATTGATGGCCTAAAGGCTCACGCAGAATCGAATGTAAAAACATTGCTGCCTCTCATGTTCGACACATCACTGTTATGCATAAAATTATAGTAAAAATTCAGTTATTTGTAAAATGGTATAATTACACGAGATGTAAAATTATTGATGCAGGTGACAGATAAGATGATGTCAAATGCAAAGTTCATCTACCCACACAACACCCCAACTACAAAAGAGGCCTACTGTTACAGGATGATATTTGAGAGGTTCTTCCCCCAGGTGAGCAAATAAAACAGCAAGAACATGAAACAGAAAACTCACTTTTCCATAGGAATAACTATGTTGATGCAAGCATATCTGTTGCTCTTGTACCAGAACTCGGCGATCCTGACGGTGCCAGGTGGGCCAAGCGTTGCATGCAGCACGGCGAAGGCGATAGAGTGGGATGCCCAGTGGTCAGGGAACCTGGATCCCTCAGGGAGAGCAGCACTTGGAGTCCATCTCTCGGCCTATGAACAGGAGCATCTCCCAGCAACCATCATGGCAGGAACCAGCAAGAAGCCGAGGATGATCGAGGTTGCGGCGCCTGGTGTCGCAATTGAGAGTTGATGGTGTCCTGTCCTGCTTGCCGTTTCTGATAAGAAATAAGATGTACCTGGTCTTGCCATTAGAGTGGTGCAGACCTAAGGTTTGAGTGAAGATTGTGCATTAATGTTTCTATTGTTCTTATGACGATTTGTAATCCTTTTCTGGCAACTTCCATCAAAACATTATTACATGATGGTTATTATTTGACATAAACGGCTACATCTAACCAACTTGAAAGGATGACAAAGTTGCAATATTAGCTACAATAGTCCAAAGAGGTCATAGTTAGCATGATAAAACAAGATCTTTTTCTGAATACAAAGCGGTATGAGCTGAACAGACGAGTAGCCTACCTACATTTAGAACAAAACTACCACTAAAGAAAAGAAGATGTTGAATTGAACAGTGAGTAATAAATTCATTTGACCTCTTATATTAGATCACTTGTTTACAACCAACATATCTAATCTTTCTCCAACAAAACTTACTTTTAACACAACACGGCAATTAAGGCCATATTTGGAATGCTGAAAGGTTTCCCAGGTTCTGCGAGGAGAATTGACCTTCTCCAGGTGAATTTCATGCATTCCGAATGCGCCTTTATGTATGTCAATGATTATATGGAATAAAATGACATCTTCTTTCTCCAAAAGTAAACATCACTATTGCAAGATATCCCATCAAGATGGGAGGCTTGGACAAAATAAACTCGCACCAGAAGTAATTTTGCCCCCAGTCAATTCTTTATAACTTACAGGCAACAGTTTGCCGATAGTAGCAACTGAACTTGTACAATAAGTCAATAACTGAGCTAACGGTATAAACATCATCTACTCCATCCATTAAAATAGATCAAACCCATACCTAATGCCACATTAGCTAGCACCGGCATTTAGACGAAGTTGCAAAAGTTCATATTCGAACATGAAATTATTGCAGGTTCCAACTTAAGATACCATGAATGATGTGAATCATTATATCTAGTAGGGACCAATGAAGACATCAACAGATGAAGAGGATAACACAAACTTAATGAGTTTGCTAAATTTGTTAATCCCAAAGTAATGAAAATATGTTGCTATGCGATTCCTGGCTTCATGCCTTCATTTCTGTTTTAAAGCCACCTTCAAGGCTGGCTACAGGTACTTGAACTTGGTAACTGAAGAATAGGTGCACTTTGGCCTAGTGGTACTGGTTCGCAGCTTCTTGGTCTGCATTGTTCACATAAAAAAAATCTTTAGCATCTAAAGGCAACTCAATGGTTTGTGCTTACAACAAAAAAGCATCCTAACACCAGAGAAATGATCAGGTTACCTTTTTGGTGCTTCAATGGCAGCATCATCCGGTACCTTAATCAGAATTCCACTACTAGGATGGATGTTTCCCTGGGGTACACATGCATCAAGCAAAGCCTTAGAAAAAAATGCATCCTCAATCCATTGCATTTTATCAATGTAACAATAGTAGTACATCATAGAGCTACTAATACACTTCCATTCACTATCGTACCATCTTAACACGTAGATTAACCGCAAAGCTTATCTCGTGCTCAACAGATTTTGGTTTTCCGATGAGGCAGCCACAATACTAAATGGCAAATCTGATGACAGCTGCTAAGTACAACAAAAGTAACTAAACAAAAACTTGTTTCTTTTCCTAAAGAACCATGCAGCACATCTTTACTCAGGATGTAGGCGGAAGCGGACGTCCGCGAGCCCATTTCGTCCGCGCCGTCAAAATCACCAAAATGGCTTTGCGGACGAGCCGCAAAAACAAAGCGGGCCTAGTGGATACGTCCTGTGGAGCCTGCCAGGTCCGCCTAGTTCGCTAAACACGACACAAGCAGCCGCAGTAGCGAATTTAAGCATCAGGCACGCTGCCGTTCGCCACAGCCGCCGGCACCCAGCGTCAGCACACGAAAATGATATTATCGCTTTGGGCCTGTATGTCTAGACGAGCCTGTATGTTTACTTGAGTTAAGCTTCAGCTAATCGGCAACTCTAACAGCAGGAGCTAGATACAAGCTGTACTGTTCTTATCAGCTAGTCTGACTATGCGGACGTCCGCATGTGCCCCCCGGGCATAGCAGGCTGTCAAAACTGAAGGACGCAGGCCGCTGCTAATCAAGCGATTAGAGTTGCGGACGTCGCGGACACGTCCGCCTGCATCCTGACATCTTAGTGCCTTTTTATTGGGAGACCATTCATCTACAATGAGTCAGAGATTAAGCCATTCTTTTCTTCCTCGGTCACAACATACAAAAATCTAAGAAAAAAGGTAAACCATCTGATTCAACTTCAAGGAACAGTTATTCAAAATTAAGATTAAGCAAGTGAACAGATGTGCTTCTTTAAAGGAACATTCTCGCCGTGAAACCAACACATAATATATGCATCTCCTGCTTGGCATAACAGAAGAAACTACACTAGACTCTGTTTCACGTGATAACATAATCCAGCATAAGAGAAAACACTCAACAAAAGAAATGTTTCACAATCCAGGACCAGAAACACCAAATACGCGTGACATCCAACCCACCCCAACTAGTAACTACAGTCATAATCCATCAACCCATGTGGCTTCTACCTTTGCCCACCGAAATACACAGGGTGACTTCCCAAAAATGTCTAACGACACAAGCACTGCCCTTGAAGTAGGATAGTAACCACCAAACCACCGGACTTGTATGATTTATAAACACGAATATAGAGTTACCAAAGCACGTCAATATATCAAATTATCCCAGGAACTGCTGAATTCCGCATGTCTCTACATATGTGTGCAGGCTAAGATATATACAGCTAACCATGCACAGGCCGCGCATAGAGACACGCAAGCAAATGAGTGTGGAGCCTTAAACGGCGGCATTAGAACTTTAGAGCACCTAATAAGATCTAGTAACAACTGAATCTGCCATCTCTAACTATACAGGGCACAATTTCTGTCAAGTATCAGCATCAATATCCACATTACGATCCTATCATGCGCAAATTTTCTGAACATGAATAGAATCCATGATCTGAGCACGAATATAGTTTGGCAATCGTTAGAAACATCCTGCAATTTAGTGTGAATGCGGACTTACTGGATGGTAGACACCGACCCTCCGAACTGATAAATATATGATCTTGTCCAATGCAAGAACAAACAAATTAAACAGTACATAAAACATGAAGAGTACTCACCGGCAAGGCAGCGCCTTTCCCCTTCTTTTTATCTCTCAGTACCTTGGCAACAAGGCCGGCCCTCCTCTTGCCCTTGCTTAGATCCTCAGTTTCTGAGATCTCGGAGTGCTTCCTGTCGCTGATCTTCCAGTTGGCACCCCTGCGGACGAGTACCTTGGCGGCCTTCCACCCGTCGGTGCTGGTGTCGATGACGGTGACCTCCGTCCTGGAGCGCCTCTCCCCGTGCTCAGCACCGGCATCCCTATCGGCCCGGCGGCGCTTCCTGGCCTTGGCCTTGTCTTTGTCGTCCTTGTTGGCGGACTTGACGTTGGGGCGAGGGCGGGGTCGGTACTGCTTGCGGAAGGGCTTGAGGGGGCGATTGGATCGCGGGGCCGAGGGGACGGCGAAAATTTCGGAGATGACGCCGGAGAGAGGCTGCGGCGACGGCGGCGGCGACGGCGGCGGCGGCGAATGGTTGTTGTTGGTATCGCTAGGGTTTGGGGGGGCGGGGTTGCGGGGTGGCTTGGGGATAGACTTGGGATTAGGGGGCGGGTCTTGGGGGTTGGTGGCGGCGGCCTCGCGGTCGGACGGCGGCGGCGGAGGGGGGACAGGCGGAGGAGGAGAGGGAGGGGACAGCTGGGTTCGGCCATAGAGGAGGTCATCGATTTGGAGGTGGGAGGGGAAGGAGAGGCCGCCCTTGGTGTGGAGGCGGTGGAGCCATGACGGCGTTTTGTTGTTGCTGCTGCTCTCGGCCACGGAGAGCACCCAGTGGCAGCACGGCATTCTTCCCCCTTCTCCGATCAGCCGTGGCCGCCGCCGGGATATGGGGGAAGCAGGAAGAAGAAGGTTCTGAGATGTACGAGGACTAAGGAGCGGATGTCCGTTCCATACTAGACTGGCTTTCGCTTACGGAAGATATGGTTAGTGAGCCCATTGGTAAAAAAGAGTATATACAATATTTTTGAGGGGTTCAACACTTTTATTGCGCGATATAAACGTCCGTAGGAATACAAGTTGGGCCATAGGATTAGCAAGCCACAAATGATGACTCTAATCGAACAAAGCGACATGTTTGACAGGACTATGAGCTTCAAAACTTGAAGCTCGACTTTTGAACCCAACCGAACAACTATCAAAATAGCTAAACCTAAGAATAAACTCCTTATGATGGGCAAGTAAGAGCCCCCGGAACCATCTTTGATATTGTCCACGTTTTGCTTGCAATCACATGCAATAACCATTTTAGTCATTATCAAATTCTTCGTGAGTGTGAGTGCCTTCCTCCACGCAAGAGCCCCTAGTGATGTCGGGTACTTCATGCCAGGACAGACAATTGTCGATGATCCAAGATAAATTCCGTTGGCGCATCTGCATACTGCCGCCGATACATCTCCATCACCACCATGGGCTAGACTACCATCAACATAAATTTTAACATGGTCGACTGGGGGTGGCTTCCAACAGTTATAGATGGGGGAACGTGGGCAGCCCGGGGCATGACCGCAACTTCTAGGGGTTTCATGTTGTCAAGCTCAGAAATAAAACATTAAACAAACATGTACGTTGGCATAGTGCTCTGAAAATTTTCTTCTTGGATGGCCTTCCTTTCTGCTGTATAAGTCGCCACAAGGTTACCAATAGCGTTATTAAATTTGCATGTGATAATGATTCCAACATCCTGAAAAGCAAATGTTTTGCACTTGACTCTCTGATGTCAACAATCTGCTCCATAGATCTTCATCCATTAAAGCTCATACACACCTTGTTGTCATACACTCAACTACGGAGTGTTTGCAAGAATCAATGACACCGCAAAACCGACACTGCTCTTCTTGGCTCATCTTTAAGTGGTGACGCATATCTTCCGTATGGAGAGAGTGCCTTTCAAGGCACCGTAAGAAGGTTTTGATTTTCGTGGGAACCTGAACACTCCACTGGGTAGTCTAACACTTATCCTTGAATCTGAACCCTATACTCTATATGTTCGTGAACACATTCAAATGCAGACCTGGCCAGATGTTCGGCAGGCCCACCCAGCCGTGCCGGGCCGATCGTCGTGCCCATTTCCTAGCCTGGGCATGGCACAACAAGGAAACGTGGCTGCCCACCGATCCGCCTATTTTTTGGGTTGTTTTGGGCCTATTTTAGGCTGTTTTGGGGGCTAACATATATATAAATTCTGGAAAAAAATAAACGGGTCATGTCGTGCAATCGTGCCCAACCTCACGACCCAGGCACGTTCCTAGGCAGGCCGCATATCGACACAGTCTAATTATAAACATGTTGGGCCAGGCCCACCATGGGTCAGCATGTGGGCTATCGGGCTAGTGATGAGTGTTATTTTTACGCTCATCACACCTGAGATTGCACCAGTTTATTTCATAAAAAATGAGATATCCGCTCCGATATTGCTACTAGTGACTAATGAATGAAAAGGATTCCATTATCCTATCTTTTATTTTGTCTCCATATGAAATGGGGATAAACATGGACAAAATCAAGCACATACATGGAGACGAGTAAAAAGGAGATAACCTAAGACAAAGTGGGAGGCCCAGGAAGCCACCAGAGTGCAAGACGGCGTCTCATACGAGCGCACGCTCTCATATGAGCTGCCAGCGGAACCCCTGATCCAACCCATCATGAAGGGGACAGCACCAAACAGGGAACAAGACATCACTGAAACCTCAATCTTCGTCATCCACAGCAACCCTAGTCGGCGCCATTTCCCATCTCCATATCCATTGTCACCACCATCACCATAGCACTCATCCAAACTAGTCATACTTCATAATTGTGTATCGCATCCGGCAACTATTGTAAGACATATTATCATCAATGATTTATTCTTGTGATCTGATCACCATGTGTGAGTAGTTCGGTAAGGTCATGGGTTGAGGCATAGCCCTGCAACCCGATGTATTTGTTGGAGGGATCAATGGATGTAATTTGATGTCTTGTATGTGTGAAATAAAATTGCTTCGTAGTTGTCTCTTGTCTTGTTCGCAGTCTTTGTCCCTATAGGTACCCAGGATAACAAAGATTGAGTCGCGGAGAGGCTAAGGGCATAGAGACGGTGAAACGCTATTCTCAATACCAGCGACAGAAGGGTTTAGTACGGTACCATGGATCCTATCTCTGGGGATACAAGAGGTGTACTCATTAAACGCCCAATGTTTTTTGTCTGATTTATCTTAATTACCGAGGCAACCTCACGCGACGGATAGGGCCTTCAGTTGAACAACTAACTCTTGATGCAGGATGCGTGTCGGTCAAGACATAATTTGGACACATCCCCATTTCGAGGTTTTGCAAGCACATCCTGATGCAGACTTCCAGGACACAAACGACTATCATAATGATGACGTTCAGAAATATATGGTTGTAAGAATAAAACCTCAAACCCATGCATGTTTTTATTTATAAGGGTTTAGTTGTGCAACTTGATTCGATTCGGTCCAAAAATTGGAATTTAATTCTCTTGCAAAGCTTGTTAGAAACCTTTGTCTTGAAGGTGCACTTCCTCTTGTGGGTTCGTTAACTCAAGGTCACCTCCGGGGAAAAGGCGAGAATCCTTTCTGCTCCTTTACCGGACCATTGAAGGGACTCATTGAGGGAGTCCTAGACTAAGGGGTCCTCGGGCGTCCGGGCTATGTGATATGGGCCGGACTAATGGGCCGTGAAGATACGAAAAACTCTCCTTTGCGTGGATGGCAAGCTTGGCGTTCGGATCATGCATCTTCCTTTCTCTGTAAACCGACTCTGTACAACCCTAGATCCCTTTGGTGTCTATATAAACTGGAGGGTTTAGTCCGTAGGGCTAGAACACAATCATACAGGCTAGGCATCTAGGGTTTAGCCATTACGATCTCGAGGTAGATCGACTCTTGTAACCCTATACTCATCAAAGTCAATCAAGCAGGAAGTAGGGTATTACCTCCATTAAGAGGGCCGGAACCTGGGTAAACATCGTGTCCCTTGCCTCCTGTTACCTTCGATCCTTAGACGCACAGTTCGGGACCCCTTGCCCGAGATCTGACGGTTTTGACACCGACATTGGTGCTTTCATTGAGAATTCCACTGTGCCGTCACTAGAAGGCTCGATGGCTCCATCGATCATCTACAACAATATCGCCCTGAGAGAGACTTTTCTCCCTGGCCAAATTTTCATACTCGGCGGCTTCGCACTGCGCGCCAACTCGATTGGCCATCTGGAGCAGATCGACAGCTATGCCCCTGGTCATCAGATCAGTTTTCGAAATCTGAATTATATCACTGACATCCGAGGAGACTTGATCTCCCAAGGGTTCACAGCCCCAATCACCACTCCGGCCTTAGATTTGGAGCGCACCACCAGGTCCAAAGACGGGAGTTTAAAACCCGCCGGACTCTCTGCAGCTATAGAGCCTCACATCGGAGAACTGGAAGGGATCGCATCACCGGCAGGCCTGGAGTCACGCCAGGCCCCCTCTATCCTCATGGAGCCGGACTCTCCCCCGGACACTAACTCCGAACTCTCAAGATCCGCATCATATGAGCTTGGCCAGGGAACTTCTGTCCTGCCTTGCTCCACGGACTCTCGCTTCCCTATCCAAACCTCACTCTTGAACGAGGCCCTAGACCTAATGCGATATCTCGCCATTGCAGAGGAATCGCTGCCAAACTACGCCCAGCCCATACTAGGGGCTGAGAGCAGGGAACTTTACGTCCCACCCACCACCCACTTCATAGCCACTGTCGAAGACTTGACCGACATGCTCGACTACGCCTCCAAAGACATCGACGGTATGGACGACGATGCCGAAGAGGAGCAAAGCCAGAACATGTCATTCACCGGACGCTGGACGGCCACTTCCACATATGATGTGTACATGGTGGACACACCCAAAGAGGATGACATCGATGGTGGGAAGGGTCCCGTCGAGGACAAGCCTTCTGAGGAACCACCAAAGCGTCGATGTCAGTGACGCCGCTTGAAATCGCGTCACGAGAAAGACAGCAATACCGGCATCGGAGACAACAATACTCCGGAGAACGCCAAAGACCAAGAAGCCCCTATCGAGCCAACATCCGAACAGGATGATTGGGAGCACGAGCAAGCTAACCCCGACGATCTTGTCGGGAACAAGGGCTCGAAGGATAGTAACTACCTACCGATCTTCGAAGAGGATGAGAGCCTCGGCGACAAAGACTTCATCATACCAGAGGAACCCCTCGAACAAGAGCGCTTTAAGCGCCGGCTAATAGCCATGGCAAGAAGCCTGAAAAAGAAGCGGCAACAACTTCAAGCTGATCAGGATTTTTACTCACAGATGGACTAATGTCCTGGCAGCCGAGGAATACGGCCTCGAGCGCGCAACTAAGAGTTACCCAAAGTGCAGGATGCTATCCCAATTCGACAACAAGGTCCCGGAACCTACACCGACAGTGTGTAACGCCACGGATGGACCTGACCGACCACCTCGTGGCCGGGATAGAGCAGCAACTCAAGCCGAACACCAGACCGCACCACCTCGCCCTAGAGGCAGAGAGACAGCGGCCGCAGGATACACGTATGACCTGCGACAGGACCTGGACAATAGAGCTGGTCATACCAGATCAATCTATGGATCAAGGGGGCGTGCATCAGCGTGAGAAGACGGCCATCAAGCCTGGCACGACAAGCACAACCTCACTCGGTCCGAAAACCGCATACGGACTCCATCCGAACTACATCGTGACGTTGCCTGATACAGAGGCACCGCACACCCCCTATGCTTCACCGATGAGGTAATGGAGCACCAGTTCCCAGAAGGGTTTAAACCCATGAACATTGAATCATACGATGGCACAACAGATCCCATAGTATGGATTAAAGATTTTCTTCTCCACATCCACATGGCCCGCGATGATGACTTACATGCCATCAAGTACCTCCCACTAAAACTTAAGGGACCAGCACGACATTGGCTGAACAGCCCCCCAAAAAACTCTATTGGTAGCTGGGAAGACTTGGAGGACGCCTTCAGAGACAACTTCCAAGGTACCTATGTTCGGCCCCCAGACGCCGATGACCTTATTCACATAATCCAGCAACCCGACGAATCAGCCCGGAAGCTCTGGACCAGGTTCCTAATCAAAAGGAACCAGATTGTGGATTGTCTGGACGCCGAAACCCTCGCGACCTTCAAACACAGCATCCGAGATGAGTGGCTCGCCCGACATCTCGACCAAGAGAAGCCGAAGTCCATGGCAGCCTGCACCGCACTTATGACCCGCTTTTGCGCGGGCGAAGATAGCTGGCTAGCTTGTAGAAGCAATAGCACCGGCGACCAAGGCACCTCTAAAGCCAGGGACGGCAATGGCAAGCCACGGCGCAACAAGCACAAGCATCGAAACAATAACGAAGACACGGCAGTCAATGACAGATTCAGTGGCTCTAAATCTGGTCAACGGAAGAAACCATTCAAAGGAAACAAAGATGGTCCATCCTTTTGGACAGAATACTTGATCGGCCTTGCCAGATTCATGGCACCCCTGAAAAACCTGCCAACCACACCAACAGAAACTGTTGGGTCTTTAAACAGGCTCGCAAGCTCAACGCCAAACACTAGGGGAAAAGGCCGCCCAGCAAGGACGACGATGAAGAACCTCGCCCACTGAACATGGGAGGCAAAAGAACCCCCCCCCCCCGAGGTCAAAACAGTGAATATGATCTATGTCACCCACATCCCCAAGCAGGAGCGCAAGAACGCATTAAGGGACGTGTACGCCGTAGAGCCGGTCGCCCCAAAATTCAACCCATGGTCGGCTTGTCCGATCACCTTCGATCGAAAGGACCATCTGACCAGTCTCCGTCATGCAGGTTCGGCAGCTTTGGTCCTCGACCCAATCATCGCCGAATTCCACCTCACGTGAGTCCTCATGGACGGTGGCAGTAGTCTTAACCTGCTTTACCAGGACACTGTCCGGAAAATGGGTATTGATCTGTCAAGAATCAAGCCCACTAAAACTACCTTTAAAGGAGTAATACCTGGCGTAGAGGCCCGTTGCTCGGGCTAAATAACATTGGAAGTCGTCTTCGGCTCGCCAGACAACTTCCGCAACGAAGACTTGATCTTCGATATTGTCCTCTTCCACAGTGGCTATCACACACTGCTCGGACGGACCGCTTTCACTCGATTCAACGCGGTCCCGCACTATGCTTATTTAAAGCTCAAGATGCCCGGTCCACGTGGCATCATCACAGTCAATGGAAACATGGAACGCTCCCTCCGCACAGAGGAGCACACTGCGGCTCTCGCGGCCGAAGTACAGAGCGGCCCCCAAGCCGCACACCTCATCGGCCATCAAGCCACCAGACTTTGTTAAAAGAGTCCGATCAGTCCTGCAAGCTGATGGCTCGGTACTTCCAGAGCTAGACTAGCAGTTTCGCCTCCGTCGATCGTCGCACACACCCGCGGAATTCGTACCGCGCATGCATCATTACACACTCAAAATACCTTGGGCATCAACGGAGGCACAATACAGACAGGTCTATAGTATGGTTTGACCCTGTATGACCTTCCACCTTTCTTCGATTAGTTTTTCTCTCCTACCATAGGTGCATTCGAACCTATATATCCTACGGACTTACAAGGACTGTCTTCGAGCCCGGTTTCGTGAGGATAACCGAAGACCATTCCTTTTAAGGAACCCCTCTCTACAAGGCGAAGGCGGTGCAGACGTGTGGCAGGATATCCAAAGGACTCTTTAGTCCAAACCTTATTCAAAGGACCTGTATTGAGATTTTCTCCTTATTATTAGACCCCTGGCATGTAAAATGGCCTTGGTTCTTATGGTACCCTCTATAAGATCATGTTTTGACGTATCAATCAGATCCTAGTGGGGATAATTTTTTGGTATCAACTTTATTCATAAAACTGTACTCCATCTCCCCATCTGTCTCACTCACATACCTCGACACCCATTGCCAGGGGATCTATACAACCACATATGTGTCGCCAAACAAAATCCCGAACAGCTTTGTTCGGCGTCCTGAACTTGGCATTATATGCATCGGCTCCGAATCATGTCTTTGGTCAATAGTTGGGTTGCCCAGCTCCTATGTTGCTACCTTACGTTCCGTTTTTTCAGCTAGGGTAGTAAAGGGAGAACTACTGCGATTGTATTTCTGGTTCGTCCGATCAAACACCTTAGTAGACAAAGCCGAAAACTGACTGTCATGATGCGGCGAGAGCTGGTCAGCCACTCGGCGACTTACTAAATCTTTAACGATTTTTTCTGTATTAAATGAATGACTGTTTTTCGGTCATGTACATAACGCATCCGCATTCGGATAGCCGCATACGTACCAGGGGCTATTTTTTAGCCCCGTCGTCAAACTCCTATAGCTAAGTAAGAGTGGTAAAGCCATATAGTCTGATTGCCTGGTTCGCTACACTGAAACCTCCGTTACGGACCAAGACTTTGGGACAAGAGTGCTCATGTGCCATTCCGAACACCCCCTTGGCATCTACGTGGGGGCCGAAGCCAACGACTGGAAAACTCTCAGGAATATAAAAATGGCCGCACAGGAGGAAAGAACTTTCAGACAATGGCACAAATATATCACAAAGCATTAATATATACAATAAACACGACCGGGTTGTTCGGATACATTCATTCGAATATAACATACTTTGAGCATTGACCCTCTATCAAGCGAGCATCCTCTAGGACGACATCTAAATAGCGCTCTAGCATGCAGTGGTCCTTGTCTTCGGGATGACCCTCAATCACGACAACAACGGCCTTCATCTTCTCCCAGTGCATCTTGACACGGGCGAAGGCCATCCATGCACCTTCTATGCACACTGACCACTTGATTGCATCAATCCGGGGCACGACATCGATGAGTCGCTGCACTAGGCCAAAATAGCTGCTCGGAATGGGTTCGGCTCGCCACAGCCGAACTATGACCTCCTTCATGTCCGTTCCAGACATCTTATGCAGCTCGGCTCACTGCGCCATTTGGTCGTTCAACAGCACTGTGCGCTCCTGCATCGTGAACTGCGACCAGAAGAGCTTCTCCGTCGCATGCTTGAGCTCGGTAGAATTGCGTAGTGTCGGCGACGCTCTTCGGAAGATCCGCAGTCTGGAGAACTCCATAGTCGATTAAGCAAGGCATGCCTCTGATCGCCAAACTTAGACTGTAAAAGAAAGGGCTTACCAGACGCTATCTGTCTGGCCTGTCAGATCTCTTCACGAGCCGCTCAGGATTCGGACCTTGCCTCTTGGGCTTCCTGAAGGGCCTTGGCGAGTTCGGCCGCCTTCGTTTTATTCTCCTCCTCGAGGAGCTCGCACTTGCGAGTGGCATCCTTGAGCTCTTGCTCAACTTGGGACACCCGCTCCTCGAACTAGCGCCGGGTGGCCTGTTCGGCCTTCAAGTCAGCAGCCGTTTTCTCAGCGGCCGCATCACTCACCCTTGTCTGCTCCTTGGCGCAGGCAAGGTCACTCCTGAGGGTCTCGACCTCAGCAGCTCCATTTGCAATTATGCATATAGCAGCGCGTAAGCTTCAACTTCGCATTTGCAAACTAATTCAATTATATAGAGAGTACTTGAAACATACATTGCGCTCATCGAACCGCTTATTAATACAGATGTTGTCCTCGTCGACCAGCTGCAGTTTCCACTTCAGTTCAGAAACTTCGGCGGCCTGAGCTGTCGCCGCTAACAGTGAAGCCTGTATTTTGTCAAAAAGATAAGTATGTTATTTCCTGTGGATATCTCAGGGGCTACTATCTATATACAGGCAGGTTTTTTATGGAAAGCGGCTGAAGGCATTACATCGCATACCTCGAAGCCTGTTAGTAGGCTCGTGAAGGCTTCATTCGGTGAATCATCGAAATCCCCTCGAAATGGAGAGCGGCGCAAGTCTCACACTCTTTTTCTCACTCTCTATCCTCTGTCTTTCAGATTTTCCCCTCGCCCGCTCTTAGCGGACCGAACCTTCTCAACCACCGTACCCATCAAGGTACGGTGCTCCTCCAAGACGGACGCACTTTCCAGAGCATCCATCAGCATGTTCGGCGCCTCTGCATTAGAGGAGGTCGCCGTCGGAATAGCCATCTCCCCTTCATGCAGAGGGGGCTGCTGATTCGAGTCCGGAACCGTTTGTGTCTCCGGAACAGTATCCGGCCGGGGGTCGGATGATCCAGGACCCCCGTCGCCGGTCTCCATAAGGCTTGCGCCCCTCATGTTCTCGGCAGCCAAGGCGTTATCCTCCGGTGCCGTCTTGGTCCCCTCCCGCACTTCTCCGGAGCCCAAAGAAATCCTTTGGGATGACACCTCGGTGTCGTCCGCCCTAGGAGGCGGGGAAGCTTGTGGAGGCGTCTCGCTCTCCATCTTCTCCGGCGAAAGATCCCCTGATGACGATGATTCTTGAGGAATGTCGCGGGCCGGACTGACACACAAAATTTGATATTATTCTTATAATTTATAAAACGATTGGATGTACGTAAGGCGTCCTAAGGTACTTACGATTCGGCAAGAGGCTTGGCTCGAGGGCGGTGCTTGGGTATAGCTTCGGTGCCCGAATCCAAATCATCCAAGAGGGATATCTTTCCCCTCTTGGACGCCTCTCCTCCGGATCTACAGAGGCCGCCCTCCTTTTCCCTTTGAGAGGAGGGTTCTCTTCTTCCTCCTCCTCATCCTCGTCCTCGTCTTCGTCTCCCTCGTGAGAGGAAGGAGCGTCAGTTCCTTCGGACATAGCGCCCGAAGTATCTTCATGATGGAGGCCGCCTTTGGCCTCCTTTCTCTTCTCCTTCTTGTCCTTCTTCATCAGCGCCTGGTAGGGCGCCGGGACCAGCATCCTCATCAACAGAGGCTCGGCTGGGTTTTCAGGAAGCGGGGCCGGACACTTAATCCGCTCCGCTTTCTTTATCCAGTCCTATTCAGGAGATGGAATTTTCAATACACCTTCCTAAGATGGACGAGCTAAGTAATGTTCGAAAATATGATACTTACTGGGGATGACGGATTGTTGCAGTCGAGGCCGGTGTCGTCAGATGTCCTTGGCCACGTCTTTTGCTTCTTGAAGAGCAGCTTCCAGATCCCTTTGTGTGTCGTGCCAAAGAATCACTGCAGGGTCCGAGGCCCCTCCGGATTAAACTCCCACATTTTGAGAGGCCACCATTGGCAGGGAAGAACTCGACGGATAAGCATCACCTGGATCACATCAGCAAGGGTGATTTCCTTTTTTATCATGCTCTTGATACGCTTTTGCGGCATCGACACTTCGTCAGGATATCCCCAATCTAGACCCTTGTTGGGCCAGGATGCGAGCCGCAGTGGAGGCCCAGATCTGAAAGCAGGAGCGGCCACCCACTTGGAGCCGTGGGGTTCGGTGATGTAGAACCACTCCTGCTGCCATACTTTGACAGTGTCCACGAATGTCCCCTTGGGCAAGGTGATGCTAGGAAGCTTGCTCACCATGGCGCCGCCGCACTCTGCGTGTTGGCCCTCAACCACCTTCAGCTTCACATTGAAGACCTTGAGCCAGAGGCCGAAGTGTGGGGGGACACGGAGAAATGCCTCACACACGACGATAAACGCCGAGATATGGATGAAGAAATTCGGGGCCAGGTCATGGAAATCTAGCCCATAAAACATGAGGCCTCGGACAAAGGAATGAAGGGCAAACCCAAGTCCTTGGAGGAAGTGGGGGATGAACACCACCCTCTCGTCGGGCTCCGGGGTAGGGATAACCTGCCTCGAGGTAGGAAGCCTCTGTGTAATCTCCGCCGTCAAGTACCTCACCTCGCGTAGATCCTTGATGTTCTTCTCCGTTATGGAGGAGGCCATCCACTTGCCCTGGAAACCAGATTCAGCCATTACTGGAGAAGTTGGGGCGAAGGGGAAGTTTAGAACTTGGGCACTGGAGCTCGGGGATGGAAGGGTAGAGGAAGAAGAAGGCGTGAGGTGAATAGATGGGTCCTTGTCCTCTTATAGAGGTAGTGAATATCAAGCACCCCCTCATAGGCCTTAAACCTCGCCTATTCCCAAGGAGACATGCGAATGGCACGGTTGGATTACCCAAACCCGCATTGATGAGGATCCCATGATAAGGGGACATGATCTCTGCTTTGACAAGACATGTCGATGGTCGTGCCTCGAAACACGAAGCGGGGGCTGTAAAATGGTTCAGAATAATAACAAGGCCAGAACATAACATCTCGCTGAAAATTTTGCCCGTGGACGTGACTTATTTTAAGTATTGTTGCCTTTACAGCTTAGGGTTGTACGTGTTAAGCAAGGCCGGATACAGCTCTTATGTGCGGAAGACTGCTTTGGAGTATTCAGAGGAGGAACCCGCCTTGCAATGTCGAAGACAGTCTGTGCGCCGGATACGTCGTCACTGAAGCCCGGTTCAGGGGCAACTGAGGGAGTCCTGGACTAAGGGGTCCTCGGCGTCCGGGCTATGTGATATGGGCCGGACTAATGGGCCGTGAAGATACGAAATCAAAGACCTTCTCCCGTGTCCGGATGGGACTCTCCTTTGCGTGGATAGCAAGCTTGGCGTTCGGATCATGCATCTTCCTTTCTTTGTAAACCGACTTTGTAAAACCCTAGATCCCTCCGATGTCTATATAAACCAGAGGGTTTAGTCCGTAGGGACAGAACACAATCATACAGGCTAGACATCTAGGATTTAGCCATTCCAATCTCGAGGTAGATCGACTCTTGTAACCCCTATACTCATCAAAGTCAATCAAGCAGGAAGTAGGGTATTGCCTCCATTAAGAGGGCCCGAACCTGGGTAAACATCGTGTCCCCTGCCTCCTGTTACCTTTGATCCTTAGACGCACAGTTCGGGACCCCCTACCCGAGATCGGCCGGTTTTGACACCAACACTCATCAAACCTTTTTTGGCGTCGTTGCCGAGGAGGATTTGTGTGCTAGACTTTGTGTTAGAGTTTTGTCAAAGTCTTTGTTTCAGTTTTTTTGTTCTTGTTATAGTTTAAAGTTTTGTCCGTGGGAAACACCAAAAATATAGTATGGCTCATAATCTTGGAAGCTTTGTTGCCCCTAGCAATAGTTCCGTGTGTAAACCGATTGCATGACCTGATATTGCTGCTATTGAGTATTAGATAAAACCGAACTTAGTATATATGGTTCAATATGACCAATTTGGACGCCGGCATGCATTTGCATACCTTTTTGAATTGTGTGTAACATGATACGCATAAGGGATTATGACCCTGGAGCTTTGAAGTTGCATCTATTTCCTTCTCTTTGAGAGGAAAAGCTAAATAGGGTTATAGCTTTACCTAGAGGTAGTATAACTTCATGGACTGGGTGTTGTAGTATTTTTATAAGTTTTGTTCACCTGCAAAGATTATGCAAATGCATTCACAGATAACAAGTTTTAAGCAGGAAGAATGTGAGCCATCAACACTTGCGTGGGATTGCATGAAGGAGGCTATAAGGGATTGTCCTAATCATGGAATGGAAGATTGGTTAATTTTTCATATGTTTATAATGTCTTAACTCCTATGTTGAAAACTATGTTTGACATGAGGAACTATTATGGGAACACCCCGTCGCTGGAGCTAAAAAATTGCTAGATGATTGCTACGTCTTGAGCTTGCGTTGGTTTTTCTTGAAGAGGAAAGGGTGATGCAGCAATAGTAGCGTAAGTATTTCCCTCAGTTTTTGAGAACCAAGGTATCAATCCAGTAGGAGGCTCCTCAAAAGTCCCACGCACCTACACAAACAAACAAAGAACTCACAGCCAACGCAATAAAGGGGTTGTCAATCCCTTCACGACCACTTGCGAAAGTGAGATCTGATAGAGATAGTAAGATAAGATAAATATATTTTTGGTATTTTATAATATAGATGCAAAAAGTAAAGATGCAAATAAAAGTAGACTAAAAGCAAATATGATAAAAGATAGACCCGGGGGCCATAGGTTTCACTTGAGGCTTCTCTCAAGATAGCATAAGTATTACAGTGGGTGAACAAATTACTGTCAAGCAATTGATAGAAAAGCGAATAATTATGAGATTATCTAGGCATGATCATGTATATAGGCATCACGTCCGCAAGAAGTAGACCGACTCCTGCCTGCATCTACTACTATTACTCCACACATCGACCGACTCCTGCCTGCATCTAGAGTACTAAGTTCATAAAGAACAGAGTAACACATTAAGCAAGATGACATGATGTAGAGGGATAAACTCAAGAAATATGATATAAACCCCATCTTTTTATCCTCGATGGCAACAATACGATACGTGCCTTGCTGCCCCTGCTGTCACTGGGAAAGGACACCGCAAGATTGAACCCAAAGCTAAGCACTTCTCCCATGGCAAGAAAGATCAATCTAGTAGGCCAAACCAAACTGATAATTCGAAGAGACTTGCAAAGATAACTCGATCATACATAAAAGAATTCAGAGAAGATTCAAATATTATTCATAGATAAACTTGATCATAAACCCACAATTCATCGGATCTCGACAAACACACCGCAAAAAGAGTTTACATCGAATAGATCTCCACAAGAGAGGGGGAGAACATTGTATTGAGATCCAAAAAGAGAGAAGAAGCCATCTAGCTAATAACTATGGACCCGAAGGTCTGTGGTAAACTACTCACAACTCATCGGAGGGGCTATGGTGTTGATGTAGAAGCCCTCCATGGTCGATTCCCCCTCCGACGGAGCACCGTCGAAGGCTCCAAGATGGGATCTCGCAGATATAGAAGGTTACGGCGGTGGAAATTGTGTTTCGTTGGCTCCCTGGATGTTTTCGAGGTACATAGGCTTATATAGGAGGAAGAAGTACGTCGGTGGCTGCCCGAGGGGCCCACGAGATAGGGGGCGCGCCCTCCCCTCTCGTGGCCGCCTCGGCTGCTTCTTAATTTGCACTCCAAGTCCTCTCGATCACGTTCGTTCCAAAAATCACGCTCCTGAAGGTTTCATTCCGTTTGGACTCCGCTTGATATTCCTTTTCTTCGAAATACTGAAATAGGCAAAAAAAATAGCAATACGGGCTGGGCCTCCGGTTAGTAGGTTAGTCCCAAAAATGAAATAAATGTGTAAAATAAAGCCCATAAACATCCAAAAGGGGTAATATAATAGCATGGAACAATAAAAAATTATAGATACGTTGGAGACGTATCAAGCATCCCCAAGCTTAATTCCTGATCGTCCTCGAGTAGGTAAATGATAAAAATAGAATTTTTGTTGTGGGATGCTACCTAGCATAATTCTCAATGTAATTTTCTTTATTGTGGCATGAATGTCCAGATCCAAATGATTCAAAATAAAAGTTCATATTGATAAAAGAAATAGTAACACTTCAAGCATACTAATCAAAGTAATCATGTCTTCTCAAAATAACATGGCAAAAGAAAGTTCATCCCTACAAAATCATATAGTTAGGCTATGCTTCATTTTCGTCACACAAAGATGTTCCCAACTTCTATACCCCCGATGACAAGCCAAGCAATTGTTTCATACTTAAATAATCTCAAACTTTTTCAACCTTCACGCAATACATGAGCGTGAGCCATGGATATAGCACTATGGGTGGAATAGAATATGATGATGGGGATTGTGTGGAGAAGACAAAAAAGGAGAAAGTCTCACATTGACGAGGATAATCAACGGGCTATGGAGATGCCCATCAAATGATGTCAACATGAGGAGTAGGGATTGCCATGCAACGGATGCACTAGAGCTATAAATGAATGCTCAACAAAAGAAAACTAGTGGGTGTGCATCCAACTTGCTTGCTCGCGAAGACCTAGGGCATTTGAGGAAGCCCATCATAGGAATATACAAGCCAAGTTCTATAATGAAAAATTCCCACTAGTATGAAAAAGACAACCCATGAGACTCAATATATGAAAAACATGGTGCTACTTTGAAGCACAATATATGAGACTCACTACATGAAGAACAAGGTGCTACTTTGAAGCACAAGTTGGAAAAAGAGATAGTAACATTGCCCCTTTTATTTATTTTATTTATTTTCTTTTCTTTTTTTGGGCCTTTTTTTCTTTTGGCCTTTCTCTTTTTTTTCCTTTTTTTTCTTTTTTGGGCAATGCTCTAATAATGATGATCATCACACTTCTATTGATTACAACTCGAAACTAGAACAAGATATGACTCTATATGAATGCCTCCGGCGGTGTACCGGGATGGTGCAATGAATCAAGAGTGACATGTATGAAAAATAATGCATGGTGGCTTTGCCACAAATACGATGTCAACTACATGATCATGCAATGGCAATATGACAAAAGTAAAGTATGTCATGATGATGATGAACGGAACGGTGAAAGTTGCATGGCAATATATCTCAGAATGGCTATGGAAATGCCATAATAGGTAGGTATGGTGGCTATTTTGAGGAAGATATAAGGAGGTTTATGTGTGATAGAGCATATCGTATCACGGGGTTTGGATGCACCGGCGAAGTTTGCACCAACTCTCAAGGTGAGAAAGGGCAATGCACGGTACCGAAGAGGCTAGCAATTGTGGAAAGGTAAAAGTGCGTATAATCCATGGACTCAACATTAGTCAAAGGAACTCATATACTTATTGCAAAAATTTAGAAGTAATCAAAAATCAAGCACTACGCGCATGCTCCTAGGGGGATAGATTGGTAGGAAAAGACCATCGCTCGTCCCCGACCGCCACTCATAAGGATGCACAAGCCAGGTACACTTCATGTTTCAAATTTGTTACACAACTTTAACCATACGTGCATGCTACGGGACTTGCTAACTTCAACACAAGCATTCTTTAAATTCATAATCACCCAACTAGCATGACTTTAATATCACTACCTCCATATCTCAAAACAATTATCAAGTATCAAATTGATCATAGCATCCAATTCACTTCCTATGATAGTTTTTATTATACCCAACTTGGATGCCTACCATTCTAGGACCAGTTTTATAACCATAGCAAATACCATGCTGTTCTAAAAGACTCTCAAAATAATATAAGTGAAGCATGAGAGACTAACAATTTCTACAAAAATAAACCACCACCGTGCTCTAAAAGATATAAGTGAAGCACTAGAGCAAAAATTATCAAGCTCAAAAGATATTAGTGAAGCACATAGCATATTCTAATAAATTCAATCAAGTAGGCTTCTCCCAAAAGGTGTGTACAGAAAGGATGATTGTGGTAAACTAAAAAGCAAAGACTAGTATAATACACGACGCTCCAAGCAAAACACATATCATGTGGCGAATAAAAATATAGCTCCAAGTAAAGTTACCAATGAACGAAGACGAAAGAGGGGATGCCTTCCCGGGGCATCCCCAAGCTTAGGCTTTTGGCTATTCTTGAATATCTTGGGGTGCCTTGGGCATCCCCAATCTTAGGCTTTTGCCACTCCTTATTCCATAGTTCATCAAAGCTTTACCCAAAACTTGAAAACTTCACAACACAAAACTCAACAGGAAATCTTATAAGCTCCGTTAGTGAAAGAAAACAAAACCACCACATAAGGTACTGTAATGAACTCATTATTTATTTATTTTGGTGTTAAACCTACTGTATTCCAACTTCTCTATGGTTTATAAACTATTTTACTAGCCATAGATGCATCAAAATAAGCAATCAACACACGAAAAACAGAAACTGTCAAAAACAGAACAGTCTGTAGAAATCTGTAACTAACGCAAACTTCTGGAACATTAAAAATCCTACCAAAATAGGAAGTCCTGGAAAATTTGTCCATTGATCAGAAGCAGAAAGAATCAATGCAAAAGCACGTTTCTGTGATTTAACAAAACTAAATTCGTGCGTGCAAAGTTTCTGTTTTTCAGTAGAATCAAATCAACTATCATCATAGGTTATCCTATAGGTTCTACTTGGCACGAACACTAATTAAAAGATAAAAACACATCTAAACAGAAGGTATATGCAAGATTTATTACTAAATAGGAACAAAAACAAAAAACACAAATAAAATTGGGTTGCCTCCCAACTAGCGCTATCGTTTAACGCCCCTAGCTAGGCATAAAAGCGAAGATAGATCTAAGTAGTGCCATCTTTGGCACTCAATTCATAAGTAGCCCGCATGATAGATTCATAAGGTAATTTGACTTTCTTTCTTGGAAAGTGCTCCATGCCTTTCTTTAATGGAAATTGGAATCTAATATTCCCTTCCTTCATATCAATAATCACACCAATCGTTCTAAGGAAAGGTCTACCAAGAATAACAGGGCAAGAAAGATTGCAATCAATATCAAGAACGATAAAATCTACGGGCACCAAATTTCTATTTGCAATAATGAGAACATCGTTGATCCTTCCCATTGGCTTTTTAATGGTGGAATCTGCAAGGTGCAAATTTAAAGAGCAATCATAAAGATCATGGAAACCTAGAATATCACATAAAGTTTTCGGAATTGTGGAAACACTAGCACCCAAATCACACAAAGAAAAACACTCATGATCTTTAATTCTAATCTTTATAGTAGGTTCACATTCATCATTAAGCTTTCTAGGTATAGAAACTTCCAAATTAAGTTTTTCATCATAAGATTGCATCAAGGCATCAACAATATGTTTGGTAAAAGCTTTATTTTGACTATAAGCATGATGAGAATTAACAACGGATTGCAACAAGGAAATACAACCTTCTAAAGAACAATTATCATAATCAAATTCCTTGAAATCCGAGATAGTGGGTTCAATACTATTTAAAGTCATGACCTCTCCAATCCCACTTTTACCAAATTTAGCATCGAGATCTAAAAACTCTGAATTCTTGGGACGCCTTCTAACTAAAGTTGACTCATCTCCAGTCCCATTATTATCAAGATTCATATTGCAAAACAAAGATCTAATAGGAGACACATAAATAACTTTGAGATCTTCATTATTATTTTCATTAAAACTAGAAGAACACGCCTTCATAAAGCAATCTTTCTTAGCACGCAATCTAGCGGTTCTTTCCTTGCACTCATCAATGGAAATTTTCATGGCTTTGAGAGACTCATTGATATCATGCTTAGGAGGAGTAGATCTAAGTTTGAGAGAATCAACATCAGCGAAAGTCTATCAACATCCTAGCCAAATCATCAACTTTGAGCAATTTTTCTTCAAGCAAAGCATTAAAATTCTTTAGAGAAATCATAAATTCTTTCACACTATTCTCAAAATCAGAGGGCATCTTATTAAAATTACCATAAGAATTATTGTAGGAATTTCCATAATTATTAGAGGAATTACTAGGGAACGGTCTAGAATTAAAGTTTCCTCTATAAGCATTGTTTCCAAAACTATTCCTACCAATAAAATTCACATCCATAGATTCATTATTATTCTCAATCAAAGTAGACAAAGGCGTATCATTGGGATCAAGAGGAGTATTTTTAGTAGCAAACAACTTCATAAGTTCATCCATCTTTCCACTCAAAACATTGATTTCTTCTATAGCATGCACTTTTTTACTAGAAGATCTTTCGGTGTGCCATTGAGAATAATTAGCCATAATATTATCAAGAAGTTTTGTAGCATCTCCTAACGTGATTTCCATAAACGTGCCTCCCACGGCCGAACCTAAAAGATTTCCAGAAGCAAAGTTCAAACCGGCATAAATTTTTTGTATGATCATCCATAAATTCAAACCATGAGTAGGGCAATTGCAAATCATCAATTTCATTCTTTCCCAAGATTGGGCAACATACTCATGATCAAGTTGTCTAAAATTCATAATATTGTTCCTAAGAGTGATAATCTTAGCGGGAGAAAATACTTAGAGATAAAAGCATCTTTGCACTTGTTCCAAGAGTCAATACTATTTTTGGGCACAGACGAAAACCAAACTTTAGCACGATCTCTAAGTGAAAACGGAAATAACTTCAATTTAACAATATTGTTATCCTTATCTTTCTTCTTTTGCATATCACACAAATCAACAAAGTTGTTTAGATGAGTAGAGGCATCTTCACTAGGAAGACCAGCGAATTGATCTTTCATAACAAGATTCAACTATTGATTTCACAAGACTCAACATCATTAAGAGAAGCAATCGGAGTACTAAGGAAATCATTATTATTGGTATTCGAGAAATCACACAATTTGGTATTATCTTGCGCCAGGGCAACAAGTAATCCAACACACAAGCAAACAGAAAAAGGCAAGCGAAAGAGAGAGAGAGAGATTGGGAAAGAGAGGGCAAATAAAACGGCAAGGGTGAAGTGGGGGAGAGGAAAATGAGAGGCAAATGGCAAATAATGTAAATGTGAGGGAGATGATTTTGTGATGGGTACTTGGTATACCCTGACTTGAGCGAAGACCTCCCCGGCAACGGCGCCAGAAATCCTTCTTGCTACGTCTTGAGCTTGCGTTGGTATTCTTTGAAGAGGAAAGGGTGATGCAGCAATAGTAGCGTAAGTATTTCCCTCAGTTTTTGAGAACCAAGGTATCAATCCAGTAGGAGGCTCCTCAAAAGTCCCACGCACCTACACAAACAAACAAAGAACTCGCAACCAACGCAATAAAGGGGTTGTCAATCCCTTCACGACCACTTGCGAAAGTGAGATCTGATAGAGATAGTAAGATAAGATAAATATATTTTTGGTATTTTATAATATAGATGCAAAAAGTAAAGATGCAAATAAAAGTAGATTGAAAGCAAATATGATAAAAGATAGACCCGGGGGCCATAGGTTTCACTAGAGGCTTCTCTCAAGATAGCATAAGTATTACAGTGGGTGAACAAATTACTATCAAGCAATTGATAGAAAAGCGAATAATTATGAGATTATCTAGGCATGATCATGTATATAGGCATCACGTCCGCAAGAAGTAGACCGACTCTTGCCTGCATCTACTACTATTACTCCACACATCGACTGACTCCTGCCTGCATCTAGAGTATTAAGTTCATAAAGAACAGAGTAACGCATTAAGCAAGATGACATGATGTAGAGGGATAAACTTAAGCAATATGATATAAACCCCATCTTTTTATCCTCAATGGCAACAATACAATACGTGCCTTGCTGCCCCTGCTGTCACTGGGAAAGGACACCGCAAGATTGAACCCAAAGCTAAGCACTTCTCCCATGGCAAGAAAGATCAATCTAGTAGGCCAAACCAAACTGATAATTCGAAGAGACTTGCAAAGATAACTCAATCATACATAAAAGAATTTAGAGAAGATTCAAATATTATTCATAGATAAACTTGATCATAAACCCACAATTCATCGGATCTCGACAAACACACCGCAAAAAGAGTTTACATCGAATAGATCTCCACAAGAGATGGGGAGAACATTGTATTGAGATCCAAAAAGAGAGAAGAAGCCATCTAGCTAATAACTATGGACCCGAAGGTCTGTGGTAAACTACTCACAACTCATCAGAGGGGCTATGGTGTTGATGTAGAAGCCCTCCAGGGTGGATGCCCCCTCCAGCGGAGCTCCGGAACAGGCCCCAAGATGGGATCTCATGGATACAGAAGGTTGCGGCGGTGGAATTAGGTTTTTGGATCCTGTTCTGATCGTTTGGGGATACATAGGTATATATAGGAGGAAGAAGTACGTCGGTGGAGTAGCAGGGGCCCACGAGGTAGGGGGGCGCGCCTAGGGGGCGCCCTCCACCCTCGTGACCACCTCTGGCACTTCTTGGAGTAGGGTCCAAGTCTCCTGGATCATGTTCGGTGAGAAAATCACGTTCTCGAAGGTTTCATTCCGTTTGGACTCCGTTTGATATTCTGTTTCTTTGAAACACTGAAATAGGCAAAAACAGCAATTCTGGGCTGGGCCTTCAGTTAATAGTTTAGTCCCAAAAATAATATAAAAGTGGAAAATAAAGCCCAATATAGTCCAAATAGATAAAGTAGCATGGAGCAATAAAAAATTAAAGATACGTTGGAGACGTATCACTGGGCTCACACTCGAGATGGTCGGGGCTGATTTCATCCGCCGCCGCATCGCCCCCTTGCACAATAAGGGGAGGCCGGCCTAGGATTACAAGAATGCGGCTGATATCATGCGGCTTCGCCCTGGCCTGAATCATAACTTCACGGTGATGCAGCATGTGCATCTTTTCCAAAGGCTTTTTCAGCTCAGGGTCGATGAGACCGGCAAGGCCGAGAGGACCGACAAGGCCGCCAAGGCCGAAAATCCATTCAGGTTGCCGACAGGGGTGGCCCGTTGAGCAATAACTCCCGCCTGACCGCCATCATTGCCATGATGCCAATGTTCAATGCGCACGGCCTCGATACGACCTGAGCCGAGCCAAAAGCAGAACTGGTGCAGGAATTTTTCGACAATTTGTCGGGGAGGGGGACCATCCGTGAGGAGCCGTTGTTCATCCGCCCCGCCACTGACAAAGAGGTGGCGTACATCACCGCCAGGGCGGAGGAGGCGGAGCTTGCTGATGAGGCCGACAACCTCGGCACAGTGAATGACGAGGCCGAAGGAGACGAGGAGGAGAAGAGGTTCCTGGAGTGGACGGGGCCTGCCGGGGAGACCAACAGCACCGGTGCCGGGGTTCCCCATGCTGTGGAGGTGGCAGAAGAGCCGGACGAGGAGGCATCCGAGGCAGACGAGCCCTCGGCCCCGAAGAAGAAACGCGTCCTGTAGCGGACCGGCTCCACCGAGCCAGTCCAGTCCGGCAGGGCCATGCAATGACAAGAGGCCCAGGCGCAGCCCATGCGTCAGACGAGGCGCGCGGCCGCGGCGGCAGAGAAGGAAGCCGCGGTGGCAAAGAAGGCCATGACCGCGGTGGCAAGGAAAGCCACGGTTGTTGCTTCCTCCTCATTCAAGCGGTCTCGAACTCCATCTCCTCCTCCCCCGCTTGCGGACGCCGCCCCGATGGCCGACTTTGACCTCAGGTCTTTCAGCCCGAAGAGGAAAAGGAGGACAGAGGAGGAAGACGAGTAAGCACTTTGCACCCCATATATCCTTTAATATTTCATTTTGATTGTCTTGCCTTCACTTGATCTTGTCTTTCATAGCGATACGGAGACGCTGGCTCAGCAGGTGGTGAAGAGAGCCAAAGCCTCAACGAGTGACGAGCCCCCGGCAAGCACTCCACGTGCGTCGGGGATGATCTTCATCAGCCCGAAGTCTAGCCCTGAGCGCAGCCCCTACTCCAGCCCCCAACATAAGGCTGCTACTTATTTCCCCCTGGTGGATGTTGGAGGATGCATTTTTAGTGTTAACCTTGCCGGGTCCACAGGAGGAGAGCAGCAGCAAGAGGAGCCGTTGAGGACCACCCCCGACACGCCACCTCCATCAGCCACGCCACCCCGAGGGGCGTCCCCGGCAAGGGCATCCTCGACGAGCCCCTGCGAGTGGAGAAAGGGATGACGAGCACAGACGCCAATGGTCCTACCTCGGCAACAGGTGCTGTCGGGGAGGGAACCGCTCCTCCTCATCCCACCACAGGTAAGCCGTTCGCTCCTTGTCCCTTGCCGCCCTTGTCATGTGTTTTTCTTTCTTCTCTTTATCTTGGACTTTGTTCTTGGCCCCGCCTTACTCTTCTTTTTGGTCTTCTGGTCCTCCCCAGATGGACCAGGCGGACGCCGACATTGTGATTGGGGAGATCGCCAAGGACGCCGAGGCTGAGGCCGCCAACATTGCCGCTGAGGAGGCCGCCAAGGGATCTGCCGGGGAGGCCGACAAGGGATCCGCTGAAGAGGCCGCCAAGGGGCCTGTCGGGGAGGCCGGCATTGCTGCTGTTGAGGAGGCCACCATGGGGTGTGCCGGCGAAGCCGGCAAGGCTGCCACTGCGGAGGCCACCAAGGAGCCTGTCGGGGAGGAGGTGGTCGACGACCAGCCTCCTTCCCCCTCAGCCCCTACCCCGAGCAGGTACTTAAAGGTGGGCTATGATCTATTCGTCAGCCTCCCAAGGGCGGCGAGCACCGGAGCGCCATTCGAAGGGGAGGTGTTCGACGACAAGGTCCTCACTGCTGCCGGGCTCAGGTCGTCGACGAGCCGAGCACCAGCAGCAACGGCACCAAGGAAGACCAGCTCTTTCAAGCCACGAGTGCTAACTTCCAGAAGCTCCAGGCGCTCTACCGCGCTTGCCAGGACAAGGTGGACTCCAGGATGACTGCCATGGACAAGGCAGAAGCAGACTTCAAAGAGCGTGTTGCTCAAACGCAAGTCTGGTTTGCCGAGGCCCAGGAAGATCTAAAGGCCACCAAAATCCAGCTGGGCGAGCGCCAACGAGAGCTCCTTCTGAGGCAAGCTGACTTTGACAAGGCGCAAGAAGTGGTGAAGGTGAAGGCTGCCAAGGACGAGTCTGACCAAACGTAGCACCGCATCTTGCTCGACGCCCATGAGGACTTGGTTGCCCGCATAGTGGCGCTTGCCGCCACGCTTCACGCCAAGGACGAAGAGATTGAGAAGCTCGTTGCATAGCAGACCCAGGAGCTGAAGCAGGAGCACACAGAGGCACTCGACGCTCTGACCCTGGACCACACCGGCAAATTGAAGGAGGCCATCGACGGTGCTGAGCCCATAGAGGCCGCCTAGGCTGAGCTGGCCGGCAAGGTGGAGAAGCTGGAGGCGGACCTGGCGAAGCTTGGCAAGGAGCTCTCCACGCTCAAGGACGATAGAGAGAAAACCCTCTACGACCTGGCGGAGATGCAAATCACCATATCCGACAAGACCAAGCTGCTCTCCAAGGCCAACGATTCCATTGTTGATCTGAAGCTGAAGTTGGAGACTCAGGAGAAGATGCTTTCATAGTCCAGGGCTCCCGAGCTGACCCTGACCAAGGAGCTCGCGGACGAGAAGTTCTTGCTGTAGAGTGCTGCCACTTCCCACAATGAGCTCGTGGCCAGCATAAAACTTTGGACCAGTCACCTCGTGGATGTTGCTGAGAAGCTCACCGCACAGCTGTCTGCCATGGGCATGCCAAGCTTCAGGTTCTCCCATGAGGTGAACATGACCGACAACGCCAGGCTGACTCTGTTCTTTGAGCGTGTCCTCGACGCCCTGAAGCTGCTCTACTCCAACAGGGCGGCTTATCTGGCTGAGGAGTCCCGGAAGCATTGCCGAGGCGCCTTGACCAAGGTGGTGTACTGGAACCCCAGCGTCTACTTCGCCTAGGCGCTCGATAGCTTGCTGGAGGGCACCGACTTTCAGGTGCTCGAGGAGCGCATCGATCCCATCATCAGCTGCGTCGGCGGAGTCGTGAGGCTGGATGGCCAGTGCCGG
Organism: Triticum aestivum; assembly: GCF_018294505.1. Classification (NCBI taxonomy): domain Eukaryota; kingdom Viridiplantae; phylum Streptophyta; class Magnoliopsida; order Poales; family Poaceae; genus Triticum; species Triticum aestivum. The sequence continues at coordinate 284,957,033 of NC_057807.1, forward strand.
GATTAGCTGCTTCATTCCTTGTTGCCGCTGCGAGATCGCACCCAAGACAAATTTATCTTAAGTTAGAACTGTGGCAATCATTGATGTAATATAACTTTTGCTCTGCTTTGAAAATGCATGTTATCCCCCTATTTGATTTCTCCTTGTATGTACTACACCCTGCGTTTAGTTGGATAGGCTTGCCGACGCATTAACCCTTGCCGTGGGCGCTTCGAAGGACGGATCCTTAGCAGCCTCCTTGGGGGTGTTGCTACGGGGCAAGCCACCCTGCCGTTCTTGGTGTAGCCGCTTGAGCTGTTGAGCGGACTCGAAACAGAACAAGGACGCGACCAATAGTGGCTGGGTTCCCTTGCGTACAGGTTTTCCATACAAAAACCAAAACCATTCGAGGGGAATAACCCCACAAAAAAGGAAACTAGTCAAAGTTTTTGGCGTGACTTAGCTTTTCATTGCTGCGCGGATCGCCCTCATGGCTACGGACGACGCCGCTCGCCTGGCTTCTTGTTTCTGGGTGGCATGGACGATCTTGATCTCCTCCACCACTAGCGTTTGCTACATCGCCCGTCCGCGCTGGCACGGGCGGAGCGGCTTCGGATGGGCCGACCGCTTCAATCATCTTCTTCTTCGGAGCCATCGCGATTAAGAAACTGCTATGCTAACTAATAAACCAGATTCTCACAACTGATTCCCCCTACTTGGCATGCCAAAGATGTCAGGGAAACGAACAACTATGGGATCACAGGAATCCCTTCTATGTTCGACGGGGAGAATAGCTGCACGAAGAGCAGATCTAGTAGTCAACACAAGGGGATTTTACCCAGGTTCGGGCTACAAAGATGCGTAATACCCTAGTCTTGCTTGTCTGGATATATGTGTTCTTGAGCTTTTGAACTAGATACGGTGCGTGCATGGTCCAAAAGTCTAAATCCTCTCTCTGTACGCCTTGGGCCTTGAGGGAGTCCTGGACTAGGGGGTGTCCGGATAGCCAGACTATCAATATCCGCCGGACTCCAAGACTACGAAGATACAAGATTGAAGACTCCGGCTCGTGTCCGGAAGGTACTTTCCTTGGCGTGGAAGGCAAGCTTGGCAATACGGATATGTAGATCTCCTACCATTGTAACCGACTCTGTGTAACCCTAGCCTCCTCCGGTGTCTATATAAACCGGAGGGCTTTAGTCCGTAGGACGACATACATTACAACAATCATACCATAGGCTAGCTTCTAGGGTTTAGCCTCCTTGATCTCGTGGTAGATCTACTCTTGTACTACCCATATCATCAATATTAATCAAGCAGGACGTAGGGTTTTACCTCCATCGAGAGGGCCCGAACCTGGGTAAAAACATCGTGTCCCTCGTCTCCTGTTACCATCCGCCTAGACGCACAGTTCGGGACCCCCTACCCGAGATCCGCCGGTTTTGACACCGACATTGGTGCTTTCATTGAGAGTTCCTCTGTGTCGTCGCCGATAGGCTTGATGGCATCTTCAACCAGCAACGCTGTCCAGGGTGAGACTTTTCTCCCCAGACAGATCTTCGTATTCGGCGGCTTCGCCCTGCGGGCCAATTCACTTGGCCATCTGGAGCAGATCGAAAGCTACGCCCCTGGCCGTCAGGTCAGATTTGGAAGCTTAAACTTCATGGCCGATGTCCGCGGAGACTTGATCTTTGACGGACTCGAGCCACAGCCAAGCGTGCCGCACTGTAACGATGGGCATGATCTAGCTCTGCCGCCGAACAGTGCCTTGGTGGCCGCACACGGATCCGCTTCGGCCATTAGCCCGGAGCCGATCGCCCAGATCGAGGGCCGGTGGATAGACGCCGCCCCGGGGGCTTCAACATCCACAGCGATGGAACCGAACACCAATCTTGTCCCCCGCGAAACTCGTGATTCCGAGGCGCCGGACTCCTTGCCGGACTCCGAACCTCCCATGCCCCTACCAATCGATCCAGATTGGGCGCCGGTTATGGAATTCACCACCGCGGACATCTTCCAATGCTCGCCTTTCGGCGATATCTTGAATTCACTAAAGCAAGAGTCTTGGCCGGACTATGGCCAGGATGGTTGGGGTACGGACGACGGAGAAATTCAGAGCCCACCCACCACCCACCTTGTAGCCACTGTCGACGATCTAACCGACATGCTAGACTTTGACTTCGAAGACATTGACGAAATAGACGACAATGCTGGAGACGAACAAGAAACAGAGCCTATAAGGCACGGGAGGACTACCTCGTCACATGACATATATATGGTAGACACCCCAAAGGAGAGCGATAACGAGGACCAACGGGCCACGGCAGAAGATGACCCCGCCGATAAACGACCAAAACGACGGCGCAGGCGCCGCCCTAAGTCCCGCCTCGACGACAACAACGCTCCCAAGGAGCCCGCGATATGACAGGGCTCACAAGGGGACGACGAACATGCAAATAAGCAACCGTCCGAACACGACGAGTCAGATAATCAATCCAAGCCCGGCGAGAACAGTCCGGACGACCTTATGCCGGACACGTCGCCGGAGAGTAAGAGCCTTCGGAAAAGACTTGTCAGTACTGCAAGAAGCCTGAAGAAGGAAAAACGGAGGCTCAAAACAGCGGAAGACACACTCAGAATGAGATGGAGCAAAGTGCTCAAAACCGCAGATAAGTACGGCAATGGCCACCAATCAAAGAGCTACCCGAAGCGCAAGCTGCTACCAGAATTCGACGAGGAGGCCATAGAGCCCCCACCGTCCAAAAATAAAGGGGCTGCCTGGTTGGATAGACAGCCAGATGATAGGCCAAATTTTGACAGCGGCGCCACACATAAACCAACCAACGAACTTGGAAGGATAGATGGCCCAGCCAGATCCATCTACGGGCCAAAGGAGAAGGCCCCAGGAAGCAAGACAGCACGTCAAGTGTCCGATGATAGTAGCACACACAAATACAGGGGCGCCGCACACCCACTATGTTTCACCGATGAGGTGCTGGACCATGAATTCCCAGCAGGATTTAAACCCATCAACATAGAGGCCTACGATGGAACAACAGACCCTGGAGTCTGGATAGAAGATTATATATTACACATACATATGGCCAGAGGAGATGATCTCCACGCCACAAAATACCTACCCCTCAAGCTCAAAGGGCCAGCCCGTCATTGGCTTAAAAGCCTCCCAGAAAACACTGTTGGAAGTTGGGAAGAGCTCGAGGACGCGTTTAGAGCGAATTTTCAAGGGACTTCTGTCCACCCTCCAGATGCAGATGATCTAAGTCATATAACTCAACAGCCCGGAGAGTAGGTGCGGAAATTCTGGAACAGGTTCCTTACGAAAAAGAACCAAATAGTCGACTGTCTGGATGCCGAAGCCTTAGCAGCTTTCAAGCACAATGTCCGAGACGAATGGCTCACCAGGCACCTCGGTCAAGAGAAACCGAGGACAATGTCCGCACTAACAAGCCTCATGACCCGCTTCTGTGCGGGCGAGGATAGCTGGTGTTGGGTTTCGTAGTAATTTCAAAAATTTTCCTACGCACACGCAAGATCATGTGATGCATAGCAACGAGGGGAAGAGTATTGTCTACGTACCCTACGCAGACCGACTGCGGAAGCGATGACACGACGTAGAGGAAGTAGTCGTACGTCTTCACGATCCAACCGATCAAGCACCGAAACTACGGCACCTCCGAGTTCGAGCACACGTTCAGCTTGATGACGATCCCCGGACTCCGATCCAGCAAAGTGTCGGGGAAGAGTTCCGTCAGCACGACGGCGTGGTGACGATCTTGATGAACTACAGCAGCAGGGCTTCGCCTAAACTCCGCTACAGTATTATCGAGGAATATGGTGGCAGGGGGCACCGCACACGGCTAAGGAACAGATCACGTGGATCAACTTGTGTCAACTTGTGTGTTTAGAGGTGCCCCTGCCTCCGTATATAAAGGAGCCAAGGGGGGAGGGTGCGCCGGCCAAGAGGGAGAGGCGCAGGAGGAGTCCTACTCCTACCGAGAGTAGGACTCCCCCCCAAATCCTATTCCAACTAGGATTCCCAAGGGGGAAAGAGGGAGAAGGGTGGCCGGCCACCTCTCCTAGTCCTAATAGGACTAGGGGAAGGGGGGAGGCGCACAGCCCTGGTGGGCAGCCCTTTCACCTTTCCACTAAGGCCCATGAAGGCCCATATGGTTCCCGGGGGGGTTCCGGTAACCTCCCGGTAACCCGGTAAAATCCCGATTTCACCCGGAACACTTCCGATGTCCAAACATAGGCTTCCAATATATCAATCTTTACGTCTCGACCATTTTGAGACTCCTCGTCATGTCCGTGATCACATCCGGGACTCCGAACAACCTTCGGTACATCAAAATGCATAAACTCATAATATAACTGTCATCGTAACCTTAAGCGTGCGGACCCTACGGGTTCGAGAACAATGTAGACATGACCGAGACACGTCTCCGGTCAATAACCAATAGCGGGACCTGGATGCCCATATTGGCTCCTACATATTCTACGAAGATCTTTATCGGTCAGACCGCATAACAACATACGTTGTTCCCTTTGTCATCGGTATGTTCCTTGCCCGAGATTCGATCGTCGGTATCCAATACCTAGTTCAATCTCGTTACCGGCAAGTCTCTTTACTCGTTCCGTAATACATCATCTCACAACTAACATATTAGTTGTAATGCTTGCAAGGCTTTATGTGATGTGTATTACCGAGAGGGCCCAGAGATACCTCTCCGACAATCGGAGTGACAAATCCTAATCTCGAAATACGCCAACCCAACATCGACCATTGGAGACACCTGTAGTACTCCTTTATAATCACCCAGTTACGTTGTGACGTTTGGTAGTACCCAAAGTGTTCCTCCGGTAAACGGGAGTTGCATAATCTCATAGTCATAGGAACATGTATAAGTCATGAAGAAAGCAATAGCAACATACTAAACGATCGGGTGCTAAGCTAATGGAATGGGTCATGTCAATCAGATCATTCTACTAATGATGTGACCTCGTTAATCAAATAACAACTCATTGTTCATGGTTAGGAAACATAACCATCTTTGATTAACGAGCTAGTCAAGTAGAGGCATACTAGTGACACTCTGTTTGTCTATGTATTAACACATGTATTATGTTTCCGGTTAATACAATTCTAGCATGAATAATAAACATTTATCATGATTATAAGGAAATAAATAATAACTTTATTATTGCCTCTAGGGCATATTTCCTTCAGTCTCTCACTTGCACTAGAGTCAATAATCTAGATCACATCACCATGTGATTAACATCGATAGTTCACATCATCATGTGATTAACACCCATAGTTCACATCGCTATGTGACCAACACCCAAAGGGTTTACTAGATTCAGTAATCTAGTTCACATTGCTATGTAATTAACACCCAAGGAGTACTAAGGTGTGATCATGTTTTGCTTGTGAGAGAATCTTAGTCAACGGGTCTGCCACATTCAGAGCCGTATGTATTTTGCAAATATTCTATGTCTACAATGCTCTGTACGGAGCTACTCTAGCTAATTGCTCCCACTTTCAGTATGTATCTAGACCGAGACTTAGAGTCATCTAGATTAGTGTCAAAATTGCATCGGCGTAACCCTTTACGATGAACCTTTTTCCACTTCCATAATCGAGAAACATATCCTTATTTCACTAAGGATAATTTTGACCAATGTCCAGTGATCTACTCCTAGATCACTATTGTACTCTCTTGCCAAATTCAGAGTAAGGTATACAATAGGTCTGGTACATAGCATAGCATACTTTATAGAACCTATGACTGAGGCACAGGGAATGACTTTTCATTTTTTCTATTTTCTGCTGTGGTCGGGATTTGAGTCTTACTCAATTTCATACCTTTGCAACACAGGCAAGAATTCTTTCTTTGGCTGTTCCATTTTGAACTATTTCAAAATCTTGCCAAGGTATGTACTCATTGAAAATCTTATCAAGCGTCTTGATCTATCTCAATAGATCTTGATGCTTAATATGTAAGTAGCTTTTACTGAGGTCTTTTCCTTTTTAAAGAACTCCTTTAAAACACTCCTTTATGCTTTGCAGAAAAAATTCTACATCATTTATGATCAACAATATGTCACTCACATATACTAATCAAAAAGGCTGTAGTGCTCCCACTCACTTTATTGTAAATACAGGCTTCTCAAAAAGTCTGTATAAAACCATATGCTTTGATCAACTCATCAAAGCGTATATTCCAACTCCGAGATGCTTGCACCAGTCCACAGATGGATCGCTGGAGTTTGCATATTTAGTTAACGCCTTTAGGATCGACAAAACCTTCTAGTTGCATCATATACAACTCTTCTTTAATAAATCCATTAAGGAATGCAGTTTTGTTTATCCATTTGCCAGATTTCATAAAATGCGGCAATTGCTAACATGATTCGGACAGACTTAAGCATAGATACGAGTGAGAAAATCTCATCGTAGTCAACACCTTGAACTTGTCGAAAACCTTTTTGCGACAATTCTAGCTTTGTAGATAGTAACACTACTATCAGCGTCCGTCTTCCTCTTGAAGATCCATTTATTCTCAATTGCTTGCCGATCATCGGGCAAGTCAACCAAAGTCCATACTTTGTTCTCATACATGGATCCCATCTCGGATTTCATGGCTTCAAGCCACTTTGCGGAATCTGGGCTCACCATCGCTTCTTCATAGTTCGTAGGTTCATCATGGTCTAGTAACATGACTTCCAGAACATGATTACCGTACCACTCTGGTGCGGATCTTACTCTGGAAGACCTACGAGGTTTGGTAGTAACTTGATCTGAAATTTGATGATCATCATCATTAACTTCCTCACTTATTGGTATAGGAATCACTGGAACTGATTTCTGTGATGAACTACTTTCCAATAAGGGAGCAGGTACAGTTACCTCGTCAAGTTCTACTTTCCTCCCACTCACTTCTTTCGAGAGAAACTCCTTCTCTAGAAATGATCCATTCTTAGCAACGAATGTTTTGCCTTCGGATCTATGATAGAAGGTGTACCCAACAGTTTCCTTTGGGTATCCTATGAAGACACATTTCTCCGATTTGGGTTCGAGCTTATCAGGTTGAAGCTTTTTCACATAAGCATCGCAGCCCCAAACTTTAAGAAACAACAGGTTAGGTTTACTGCTAAACCATAGTTCATACAGTGTCGTCTCAACGGATTTAGATGGTGCCCTATTTTAAAACGTGAATGCAGCTGTCTCTAATGCATAACCCCAAAACGATAGTGGTAAAGAGATATCATAGATCGCACCATATCAAATAAAGTGCGGTTACGACGTTCGGACACACCATAACGATGTGGTGTTCCAGGTGGCGTGAGCTGTGAAACTATTCCACATTGTTTTAATTGAAGACCAAACTCGTAACTCAAATATTTGTCTCCGCGATCAGATCGCAGAAACTTTATTTTCTTGTTACGATGATTTTTCCACTTCACTCTGAAATTCTTTGAACCTTTCAACTATTTCAGACTTTATGTTTCATCAAGTAGATATACCCATATCTGCTCAAATCATCTTGTGAAGGTCAGAAAACAACGATGCTTGCCACGAGCAACAGCACTCATTGGATCGCATACATCGGTATGTATTATTTCCAACAAGTCAGTAACTCGTTCCATTGTTCCGAAGAACGGAGTTTTAGTCATCTTGCCCAAAAGGCACGGTTCGCAAGCATCAAATGATTCATAACCAAGTGATTCCGAAAATCCATCTTTATGGAGTTTCTTCATGCGCTTTACACCGATATGACCCAAACGGCAGTGCCACAAATAAGTTGCACTATCATTATTAACTTTGCATCTTTTGGCATCAATATTATGAATATGTGTATCACTACGATCGAGATCCAATGAACCATTTTCATTGGGTGTGTAACCATATAAGGTTTTATTCATGTAAATAGAACAACAGTTTATTCTCTTACTTAAATGAATAACCGTATTGCTATAAACATGATCAAATCATATTCATGCTCAACGCAAACACCAAATAACATTTATTTAGGTTCAACACTAATCCCGAAAGAATAGGGAGTGTGTGACGATGATCATATCAATCTTGAAACTACTTTCAACACACATCATCACTTCACCTTTAACTAGTTTCTGTTTATTCTGCAACTCCCGTTTCGAGTTACTAATCTTAGCAACTGAACTAGTATCAAATACTGAGGGTTTGCGATAAACACTAGTAAAGTACACATCAATAACATGTATATCAAATATACTTATGTTCACTTTGCCATCCTTCTTATCCGCCAATCACTTGGGGTAGATCCGCTTCCAGTGACCAGTCCCTTTGCAGTAGAAACACTTAGTCTCAGGCTTAGGATCAGACTTGGGCTTCTTCACTTGAGCAGCAACTTGCTTGCTGTTCTTCTTGAAGTTCCCCTTCTTCCTTCTGCCCCTTTTCTTGAAACTAGTGGTCTTGTCTACCATCAACACTTGATGTTTTTCTCGATTTCTACCTTCGTCAATTTTCAACATCGCGAAGAGCTCGGGAATCATTTTCATCATCCCTTGCATAATATAGTTCATCACGAAGTTCTACTAACTTGGTGATGGTGACTAGAGAATTCTGTCAATCACTATCTTATCTGGAAGATTAACTCCCACTTGATTCAAGCGATTGAAGTACCCAGACAATCTGAGCACATGCTCACTAGTTGAGCGATTCTCCTCCATCTTTTAGCTATAGAACTTGTTGGAGACTTCATATCTCTCAACTCGGGTATTTGCTTGAAATATTAACTTCAATTTCTGGAACATCTCATATGGTCCATGACGTTCAAAACGTCTTTGAAGTCCCGATTCTAAGCCGTTTAAGCATGGTGCACTAAACTATCAAGTAGTCATCATATTGAGCTAGCCAGACGTTCATAACTTCTGCATCTGCTCCTGCAATAGGTCCGTCACCTAGCGGTGCATCAAGGACATAATTCTTCTGTGCAGCAATGAGGATAAACCTCAGATCGCGGATCAAATCCGCATCATTGCTACTAACATTTTTCAACACAATTTTCTCTAGGAACATATCAAAATAAACATATGAAAGCAACAACGCAAGCTATTGATTTTACAACATAATTTGCAAAATACTATCAGGACTAAGTTCATGATAAATTTAAGTTCAATTAATCATATTACTTAAGAACTCCCACTTAGACAGACATCCCTCTAATCCTCTAAGTGATCACGTGATCCAAATCAACTAAACCATAACCGATCATCACGTGAGATGGAGTAGTTTTCAATGGTGAACATCGTTATGTTGATCATATCTACTATATGATTCACGCTCGACCTTTCGGTCTCCGTGTTCCGAGGCCATATCTGCATATGCTAGGCTCGTCAAGTTTAACCTGAGTATTCTGCGTGTGCAAAACTGGCTTGCACCCGTTGTAGATGGACGTAGAGCTTATCACACCCGATCATCACGTGGTGTCTGGGCACAACGAACTTTGGCAACGGTGCATACTCAGGGAGAACACTTCTTGATAATTTAGTGAGAGATCATCTTATAATGCTACCGTCAATCAAAGCAAGATAAGATGCATAAAAAGATAAACATCACATGCAATCAATATAAGTGATATGATATGGCCATCATCATCTTGTGCTTGTGATCTCCATCTCCAAAGCACCGTCATGATCACCATCGTCACCGGCGCGACACCTTGATCTCCATCGTAGCATCGTTGTCGTCTCGCCAATCTTATGCTTCCATGACTATCACTACCGTTTAGTAATAAAGTAAAGCATTACATCGCGATTGCATTGCATACAATAAAGCGACAACCATATGGCTCCTGCCAGTTGCCGATAACTCGGTTACAAAACATGATCATCTCATACAATAAAATTCAGCATCATGCTTTGACCATATCACATCACAACATGCCCTGCAAAAACAAGTTAGACGTCCTCTACTTTGTTGTTGCATGTTTTACGTGGCTGCTACGGGCTTAAGTAAGAACCAATCTCACCTACGCATCAAAACCACAACGATAGTTTGTCAAATAGACTCCGTTTTAACCTTCTCAAGGACCGGGCGTAGCCATACTTGGTTCAACTAAAGTTGGAGAGGCAGTCGCCCGCAAGCCATCTCTGTGCAAAGCACGTCGAGGGAACCGGTCTCGCGTAAGCGTACGCGTAAGGTTGGTCTGGGTCGTCTCGTCCAACAATACCGCCGAACCAAAATATGACATGCTGGTAGGCAGTATGACTTGTATCGTCCACAACTTACTTGTGTTCTACTCGTGCATATAACATCAACATAAATAACCTAGGCTCGGATGCCACTGTTGGGTTTCGTAGCAATTTCAAAAATTTTCCTACGCACACGCAAGATCATGTGATGCATAGCAACGAGGGGAAGAGTATTGTCTACGTACCCTACGCAGACCGACTGCGGAAGCGATGACACGACGTAGAGGAAGTAGTCGTACGTCTTCACGATCCAACCGATCAAGCACCGAAACTACGGCACCTCCGAGTTCGAGCACACGTTCAGCTCGATGACGATCCCCGGACTCCGATCCAGCAAAGTGTCGGGGAAGAGTTCCGTCAGCACGACGGCGTGGTGACGATCTTGATGAACTACAGCAGCAGGGCTTCGCCTAAACTCCGCTACAGTATTATCGAGGAATATGGTGGCAGGGGGCACCGCACACGGCTAAGGAACAGATCACGTGGATCAACTTGTGTCAACTTGTGTGTTTAGAGGTGCCCCTGCCTCCGTATATAAAGGAGCCAAGGGGGGAGGGTGCGCCGGCCAAGAGGGAGAGGCGCAGGAGGAGTCCTACTCCTACCGAGAGTAGGACTCCCCCCCAAATCCTATTCCAACTAGGATTCCCAAGGGGGAAAGAGGGAGAAGGGTGGCCGGCCACCTCTCCTAGTCCTAATAGGACTAGGGAAAGGGGGGAGGCGTGCAGCCCTGGTGGGCAGCCCTTTCACCTTTCCACTAAGGCCCATGAAGGCCCATATGGTTCCCGGGGGGGTTCCGGTAACCTCCCGGTAACCCGGTAAAATCCCGATTTCACCCGGAACACTTCCGATGTCCAAACATAGGCTTCCAATATATCAATCTTTATGTCTCGACCATTTTGAGACTCCTCGTCATGTCCGTGATCACATCCGGGACTCTGAACAACCTTCGGTACATCAAAATGCATAAACTCATAATATAACTGTCATCGTAACCTTAAGCGTGCGGACCCTACGGGTTCGAGAACAATGTAGACATGACCGAGACACGTCTCCGGTCAATAACCAATAGCAGGACCTGGATGCCCATATTGGCTCCTACATATTCTACGAAGATCTTTATCGGTCAGACCGCATAACAACATACGTTGTTCCCTTTGTCATCGGTATGGTACTTGCCCGAGATTCGATCGTCGGTATCCAATACCTAGTTCAATCTCGTTACCGGCAAGTCTCTTTACTCGTTCCATAATACATCATCTCACAACTAACATATTAGTTGTAATGCTTGCAAGGCTTTATGTGATGTGTATTACCGAGAGGGCCCAGAGATACCTCTCCGACAATCGGAGTGACAAATCCTAATCTCGAAATACGCCAACCCAACATCGACCATTGGAGACACCTGTAGTACTCCTTTATAATCACCCAGTTACGTTGTGATGTTTGGTAGTACCCAAAGTGTTCCTCCGGTAAACGGGAGTTGCATAATCTCATAGTCATAGGAACATGTATAAGTCATGAAGAAAGCAATAGCAACATACTAAACGGTCGGGTGCTAAGCTAATGGAATGGGTCATGTCAATCAGATCATTCTACTAATGATGTGACCTCGTTAATCAAATAACAACTCATTGTTCATGGTTAGGAAACATAACCATCTTTGATTAACGAGCTAGTCAAGTAGAGGCATACTAGTGACACTCTGTTTGTCTATGTATTCACACATGTATTATGTTTCCGGTTAATACAATTCTAGCATGAATAATAAACATTTATCATGATTATAAGGAAATAAATAATAACTTTATTATTGCCTCTAGGGCATATTTCCTTCAGCTGGTTAGCACGATGCAGCACCAGCGACCCAAGTACATCCGAGATAAGAGATGGAAACGGAAAATCACGGCGCAGAAAAGAGCAGCGCCGGAACAAAGAGAAAAGCCCAAAGAGCGCGGCAGTCAACGCCGGACTCAAAAGCTCGCGGCCCAACAATAAAACACAGCCTCTTAAGGATGACAGTGACGAATTGTCCAACTTAAACAAAATTTTGGGTCGGATATGCCAAATCCACAGTACCCCCGGAAGGCCTGCAAATCACACCCACAGGGATTGTTGGGTTTTTAAACAGTTCGGCCGACTAAATGCCGAACACAAGGGGCTCGACGCGTCAAGCGAAGAAGATAAACCCCACCAGTAGAGCACCGGAAAACAAAAGACTTCCCCACAAGGGGTCAAAGCAGTAAACTCACTTCATGTGATAATACGGAAAAATAGTGCAGCACTTTCTAAAAAGAGCTTCGCGCGGTCCAACCTAGCAGACCGTAGAAATTGGATATCAAAACCAATCACTTTCGACCACCTGGACTATTCCAGAAGCGTTCGAAATGCGGGACGGACTCCCCTGATATTGAATCCCATAATAGACGGATTACAATTTACTAACGTCCTAATGGACGGAGGCAGTGACTTAAACCTGCTATATTCAAACACAATCCGTAGGATGGGGATAGACCCTACCAAAATTCGACACAGCCGCGCTTCCTTCAAAGGAGTGACGCCAGGCCCTTACGCCAAGTGCACAGGCTCTATATTACTAGAAGTCGTGTTCGGATCGCCGAACAATTTTCGACGCGAAAAATTAATTTTTCATATCGTCCCATTTGAAAGTGAATATCAAGCATTCTTGGGACGAAAGGCTTTTGTCCGCTTCAACGCCATACCGCATTACGCGTCTCTTACACTCAAGATGCCCGGTCCGCGTGGCGTCATTTTAGTGCGAGGGTCACTTCAAGACCCCGGACTCGGATAGACGAATCCGGCTTCAGCAGGCTAGGGGCTCCCTAGCCGCATACCCCTTCACAGGGGGCTGCGCGCACAAACAACCGCGGGTTCATACAAACCCTGCTTTAATTATTTACATTTCTTATTTTGCACATATTCTTCGCACGAATTGTCTCTGCAACTAAACGTTCCTCTTTTTCTACAGATGAACAACGTGCATACCCGTCCAGGATAACGGCGCAACGGAGACACAGGCGCAGACGTGCAGTAGGGACCCGCTGTGAGGATTCTTTTCAGATTAAGACCATGCGTAAACCTTTTTTACTGTCTCTTGTTGTTATTCTCCCTTGGCTTCTTCCTATAGCCAACGCGGAGCCTGACGTTTTGGCATCGGCCGCGTCAGAAGACAATGCCCGTACCTGGACACTAGGGGCTTAGGGCATCTCTGCCCATTATTATAAAGACCGAACACCTTAGGGAGTGTTCGGCGTCTCGAGTTAGGCATTATATGCATCAGCTCCGAATCATGTCTTTGGTCAAATGTTGGGTTTGCCCGGCTCCTGTGTTTTGCTGCCTTACGTTCCGTATCACCGGCTAACGTGGCACCAGGAGAACTACTGCGATTGTGCCCTAGTTCGGCTGGGCGAGCACCTCAGTAGAGAAAGCCGAAAACTGACTGTCATGATACAACGAGAGACTGGTCAACCACTCGATCGACTACCGGAATGTTTAGAATTCCCCGCTTTGACGAAGGACCGTTTCCCGGTCAGGCACATACGCACCCCGAATACGGAGATGTGCGGTGCCACCAGGGGCTATATCGTAGCCCCACCCTCGAGCTCCACTGGCTAAGTGAAAGTGATAAAGCATTATAGTCCGGATTTCCTAGTTCGCTACGCTACCACCTCCTTAAACAGGACCGAGACATCGGATTAAGTGTGAAAACGCGCTATTTTTGCGAACACCCCCGCACCCTGTGCGTGGGGGCTGAAGCCGAAGACTGCAATCTTTCAAGTTATACAAATGTATACGTAAACAGCCGCACAGGAGAAGTTTTACTACTTGGACGCACAAGTATAAAAAGTAGTTATAACATAATCATCGTTTTACAAGCTAATACGTTCATTTGAACGTGATATTTTTCGAGCACTGCGACTCTATTACACGAGCGCCACACATAACTTCCCCGAAGTAGTGCTCGGCAGGGAGCCGGCTTTCATCCGAACCCTGGGAGGCAACAGCGGTGGCATCCATCTCCAGACAATGCGCCTTCACACGGGCAAGAGCCATCCGCGCGCCCTCGATGCAGGCCGACCGCTTCATGTCCTTTATATGCGGCACCGCTCCAAGGAATTGCCGCAGTAAGCCGAAGTAGCTCGTCGCCTTGGACCTCTCTGGCCAGACATGGGCCACGATGTCAGTCATGGCAAGACCGGACAATCTATTTAGCTCGGCCCATTCGGCCAACCGGTCTGTCAACGGAATTGAGCGATCCGGACTGTGGAATTGAGACCAATATAGCTCTTCCGTCTCGTGATCCTCCTGGCTCCGGAAGTGCTTAACGGCATCGGCCGCACTTGCAGCCAAGTCCATATACGGATCCTCCGGACTCCACAGCCGCTCAAATTGAGCATACTTTCCATCCATAAACCGGCGACGCAGCAGAAAAGGCTTGCCAACCACGATCTCTCCGGCCTGGCGCAGTTCCTCCTTCATAGCCCGCATTGCAGAGCGGGCATCCTTGGCTTCGGCGGTGGCCTTCTTCAGGTCTTCCCGCTCCGATAAGCGCTCCTTTTCAAGAGCCTCATTGCGGTCGGTAGCATCCTTTACTTTCATGGCCAATTCGGCCACCTCCGCCCTGCTTAGGCAGTGCGCAGCCTTTTCGGCTTGCAACTCTTCGGCTGCCCTCGAGGCAGCCGCGTCACTCCTTCGGGCTTGCTCCTTAGCTCGAGCAAGTTCGGCCCGAAGACTCTCCACAGCAGCAGCACCGTCTGTACAACAACATACAATTTATCAGAGGAGGGCTTTGACCCCCTTAAATAAAGCGACTGCGGAGAATTTATTTACCTTGCGACTCGTCAAGTCGCTGGTTGACAAGTGCGATATAAGCATCCGCCATGTCAAGTTGCCGACTTAATTCGGCAAACTCATTAGTCCGGCTGGCCCTCGGACTATCCGCCACCTACACAGGGACGGCGGTATTCATTACTTGAGATTTCGATCCTCGGCACAATGTCGTTTCCGACAACCTACCGAGTCCCAGGGGCTACTATCTATACAGGGCGCATTTTTATGTGCGAAACTGTTAAAAAGGGTGCGTCATTCTCGCATACCTCAAATCCCGCCAGCAAACTCATGGCGGCATTACGCAATCTGCTCTCAGCGGACGAAATCCTTCCAACCACCATACGCATCAACGCACGGTGATCTTCTGAAATGGATGCCCTCTCAAGCAGATTTTTTAGTTCTCCCGGCCGGATACTGTTGGGTGCCGAACTCTCTGGCCCCTCCGGACTTGGGGATACCCTTCGTGACGACACTTCAGGCTCGCCCGCCTTATCTGACGGCACTGCAGACGGAGGTGTATCGCTCTCCATCATCTCCGGAAGAAGGTCCCCCGAAGATGAACTCATCTGAGAAGGCTGCAGATCCGAATTGCAATATAAATATTTCGGTTACCCACAGAAGCATAAATGAAGGTATTTCCCTACTAATTAATTCCCTCTTTTCATACTCACGGCTCGTTGGAGGGCTAATATTTTGGCGATGATTGTGCGTCCGGATTCTTTCCGGACGCCGGACCCCCCCGGGGAAGATCTCTTCCCACGTTTAGGGGCTTTGGCCTCCGGGTCTTCGGAGGCGGTCCTCTTCGCCCCCTGAAGGGAGGGGCTCTTGGTTCCCCCCTCTTCAGTCGCCCCTTTGGGCGAGATATTAGCTCCTTTATTTTCCCCTTCGCCCCCTTCTGTGGGCGCAACCTCCAACATTCTGACCAGCACGGGCTCCAGTGCGGTCTCTGGGAGGGGGGCCGGACACCTTATCAGCCTTGATCGCGCCACCCATTCCTGTAAAGAATAAGGGGCCAGGAGGCGAACTCTAGAAAGGCATATAAACAGAGTGTCCGGACTCTGAGCTATTTACCTGAGTATCCGGGTGATCGCGGCTTAGGCCTGCGTCCTCGGCTGAATCCGGACACGCCACCTGCGGTCCGAAGAACAGCTTGTACATCTCCACGGGTGTCGCACCCATAAAGTGTTGGAGAATACGAGGTCCCTCCGGATTGAACTCCCATAGACGGAGAGGACGGCGTTTGCAGGGCAGAAGATGCCTGATTAGCATAACCTGCATCACCTTGATCAGGTCGATCTCCCTCGCTTGGAGGTCTCGAATCTGGCCCTGCAGTGAGGGCACGTCCTCGGACGGCCCCTAGTTGAGCCCTTGGTTGACCCATGACATCAGTTGGCGTGGAGGTCCCGGGCGAAATAAGGGCGGCGGCTTTTGCCTGCTGCCCCTTGGAGCGGTGATATAGAACCACTCCTGCAGCCACAGTCCAAGTTCCTCTTGGAAGGAACCCTCGGGCCACGGGGCATCGACCTTTTTGCTTATGGTCGCCCCGCCGCACTCCGGTTGACGCCCCCCGATCATCTTCGGCTCCACCTTGAAGGTCTTCAGCCATAGGCCTAAGTGGGGAATGACGCGGAGGAAGGCTTCACAGACGATAATGAATGCGGAGATATGGAGGATGGACTCCGGAGCCAAGTCATGAAAGTCCAGCCCATAGTAGAACAGGAGCCCTCTCACGAAGGGATCCGTCGGGAAGCCTAAACCCCGACGGAGGTGGTATACGAAAACGACGTATTCACCGGGCTCGGGGGCGGGCACAGCCTGCCCTTGGGCAGGCAACCTGTGCGAAACCTCGTAGGCCGGGTACTTGGCCTCGCGCAAATTCAATATGTCCTCCTCCGTCACGGCATCCACCGGCCCTGGAGGTCGGAGCCGGACATGATTGAGGATCCGAAGCGCTCGAATCTGAGGCTCTGGGTGTTGGAACTGGGAGCGGGGAAGAGATTCGATGTGAGATTGAAGAACAATGGCGAGCCTTGGTCCTCTTATAAAGGGGAAGAAATACCAAGGGCCGTCTCCGTGACCGTTTGGGATTCCCCTTCGATAGAGGAGGCGTGGCGACGGGAACGGTTGGGTTACCCACGCACGTATTGATGAGAATCCTGGAATAAGGGGAACACGATCTCTGCTTCGACAAGACGTGCCAAGGAAACCGCTTCGCTAAACGTGCTGAGGTGGTATAGTAAAAAACGATTCAAACAAAGGCTTGGTAGCGGTGTGATGTCACGCCGCGTAATACGTCAGCAGATTGAACTAAGTGTACATTTTATTCTCTCTACGGTGGAATGTGGAATTTATTTTGCAGAGTCGGACACTATCCTGGTGTTCATGATCTTCTCTGGATTATTCAGGGGAGGAACCCGCCTTGCAATGCCGAACATTATGTGCGCCGGACTTATCGTCATTGAAGACTGGTTCAGGGGCTACTGAGGGAGTCCTGGACTAGGGGGTGTTCGGACAGCCGGACTATCAATATCCGCCGGACTCCAAGACTACGAAGATAGAAGATTGAAGACTCCGGCTCATGTCCGGAAGGTACTTTCCTTGGCGTGGAAGGCAAGCTTGGCAATACGGATATGTAGATCTCCTACCATTGTAACCGACTCTGTGTAACCCTAGCCTCCTCCGGTGTCTATATAAACCGGAGGGCTTTAGTCCGTAGGACGACATACATTACAACAATCATACCATAGGCTAGCTTCTAGGGTTTAGCCTCCTTGATCTCGTGGTAGATCTACTCTTGTACTACCCATATCATCAATATTAATCAAGCAGGACGTAGGGTTTTACCTCCATCGAGAGGGCCCGAACATGGGTAAAAACATCGTGTCCCTCGTCTCCTGTTACCATCCGCCTAGACGCACAGTTCGGGACCCCCTACCCGAGATCCGCCGGTTTTGACACCGACAGGCCTCCTTTTATACGTAAAGGAGTTGCCATAGTGGCACACAGGAGGTTGAAAGCAAGCTACAGTGTATGAGCTTATCGCTCGACACCGTAGGACAAACGCATTTAATGCGTTGCCTACGTGCCCTCTTACTGTAACATCCCAAAATTCTAAATTTTGGAATGTTATATTAAATAGATAGTTTTGATTATTTGTTTGATTGTGGAGTGGTTGCTTGTGTGAATTTCAGTGAAATTTGAAACTCTTTGAAAGTTGAATGAGAGAGAATAAAATGACTTCCCCAAAACTTTCATTTTTCTTTCCGATCTCCATGAATTCAAATTCATTTCATCATAAGACCCTGGAGTGAAGAAAATATGACTTCTTCCATTTAATTAAATAAAAAAGGGTTTTGAAAAGATTTGAATTTCATTTGAAAATATTTTCAATTCAGAAACTTTAAGCAACTCAATGATTCATGAGAGAAGATAAAATGACTTCTTCAAAACATATGAAATATGAGTTGGAAGTTTTAAAGAAATAAAAATTAAAGTCCCTTTGAAATTATTTTCAATTTGGAGTTATTTGGGTTTTATTCAAATTATTTTTCTCCAAAAATAAATATATGGAAATTATGGTAAAATGATTCCCTACATTAGAAAATTGGAGAGAAATAAATTTGAAATCATTTTGGTATTTTTAAAATGATTTTATTGGGTTTTAAATTAAGCAATAGTACTATTTTCTTTATTTAAATTTTTGTGGATTTTATTTGACGCTAGAAAAATGTTCAAGTTGTAAAAAAAAATTCTGAAAATTTTAATATATAATATGCCTATGTTAAATTTTGTTTTATAGGGTTTTATTTTATTTTTGTGTGTTCGTATTTAAGAAAAACTTCTTTTGGACCAAACAGGGGCGAAGCCCAGCTGGCCCAAACTTGCTGCCGCCTTCCTCCCGTCGCCGAGCCGGACACCCCAAGTCCGAGCACGCCAGCACCACCGCCGTGGCCGACCCGGCCTCCCCATCACCTTGCTCCTCCCCCACGCCACCGTCGCCCCTCCCCTATAAAACCCGCGGCCCCGGGCCCTGGTTCTCCTCCTCCCAGGCCGCCGCATCTCACCGCCGCAGCCGTCGTCGTAAAAGGCCGCAGCCGCCGCCCGCGCCGTCGCCGACCACCACCATCGCCACCATCGCACCCGCCGCTACGCGCCGCCCCTCCCTGACCTCTTCGCCGGCCTCGACGACCGCCGGAGCTGCCACCCCGGTCGGATCCGAGCCACTACCACGGTCTTCCACGCCGCCGTCAACCTTGCCGCCGCGGTAACGCCCCCCCTCTCGGCCGTTAGATGCCCATCCGACGGCCCACGTTAGGTCGCTTTTATTTTTTTCGAAACGTTTATCTTTAATTACTGAACGTTCTTTAGTAAAGCGTCTGGAGAGAACATGTTCATATTATAGGGTTCAGTAGTGAACGATCGTTCGTTAGATTTTCCTTTTTTCTGTTTTAATTTCGGCCAGGGATCTAGATGCATTAGCTTATTTACAGATTAGCCCTTGATTTTCAAACCCTCACAACTTTTACACCGTTTGTCCAAATCCAATGAAATCAACGCCCACTTCTGCTTTTGGTCTCATCTGTCTAGATAACCAACTTAAACATGTTTTTGAAATTTTAAAAATTTAATTTCAAACAGATTTAAATTTGAACTTCTTTTGATCATAACTAGAGTTTTATAACTCCGATTTAGTTGATTCTTTTTGCAAATCGAAGCTCTTGACCTAAACTTTATGATAAGACCAAATCCACTCAAGTTTGGTACTGTTAGAAATTGTTTTCTGTTGCAAGAGTTAATTGCTTGTTTTCGAAGTTTTCGAGATCTTTTCTTCGATTCTTTTGCATGATTGCTTATGTGTGGTTACTATTGATTGCTTACGATGGATTGAACGAAGTGTGATGAGTAGAACTATGAGGACTTATGAGTGTGAAGGATCTTCATCAACAGTACAGGCAAGTTCACACTTTGATCATATCCCTTTATTACCCAGTTTTTATGCATTAGTTTCAACCCTCAAACATTGCATGAGTAGGTTTGATAACATGTGGGTACTGGGAAGCAGTTGATGAGGTAGGAACCTATTGTATTATGTTAAAACCCTTGGGTGTTACTACGTTATGCTTATACTACTATGCTATGCTCGTAGACGTGGTTTGGTTTGAGAGAATTCATGAAAGATGAGAGAGATATTGTTAACTAAGGGAAACTCAAGGTGGCTACTTTAATACACATCTGGATGGATTGGTTGGGGCACCCTGGAGCACCTAGTGGTTTGCCTGGGCACCTGGAGAACCCAGTGCTTACCCAAGGGGATCCCGGAGTACCCGTGTGATCACCTTATGGAATGCCACCTAGGCTCAAAGGGATCATATGATTATTGATACTAGAAACTTCCGTGTGCAGCCACAAGCCATTATGGGCTCTGGCATAGTTGAGTAAGTTGTGTGAGCTCTTGAAGAGGTGGACTAGCAGATGTAGGGGGATTGTAGGTGTACCGGTCTGCTCGGAGTAGAGAGTAAATGATTCTGAAAGACTATGTATCGGTCATCCCGTTCTCAAACGCCAGGCAGTGCAAGAACTTCAAGGGAGGCAATCGAGTCTTGTGGGGAAAAGTGCGCAAACCTATGTAGAGTGTACAAACTAATCATGATTGGCCGTGTCCCCGGTTATAGACATCTTGAGTATCTAGTACTTGAATTATTGATTTGATCTCATCACTCTATTTAATGAAATTGTTGGGTTATAATTATTACTTTGGGATTTGAGTTGGAGGAACCTTCTCATTTAATGACATACACTTGGTAGTTAAATAAAATTTATTCCTTTGTTGTAGAAAAAATTTAGTTTTATGCAAAATTAAACTTAGAGCCTCCACCAGCCAAATATGCATGTAGTGATAGCTATTATTCATCATTATCCTATGGTGTGAATTTGCTTGTACATTCAATGTACTGATCTACATTGCTGCAACGTCTTATGTTGCAGGAATCTTACGACGAGTAAGTGATACGTTAGGGTTACGATTGTCTACACTCGACTTTGTCGTTGGTGTTGTTGGGACTCCACAACCTTGATGTTACTTCCGCTATATGGATGGAGGTAATAGTATTTATGTTACTTTATACATGTGATTTTCCTCTGTTATAAATCCTCGAGTACTATGTGTGTCAGCATACCGATCTAGGGATGCCACTTAAGCACAGAGACTTCGATCCATTCGGGTCGGGCGCTACAAGTTGGTATCAGAGCACATGTTGACTGTAGGACATGACCCCTGGAAGCTGGCAAGCCCATAGGAAAGGTTTTCTCTAAAACTTTATTTTCAAAAGAGATCCCTTAACTCTCATATTTTCTAAAGCTTTACCAAATACTTTCCTCTCATCTCAAATAGTTAGACTATACCCCTTTCCCTTCTACCACACGAAGATTTGACTGATGAGACCACTCCAATAAGTACAAGATATCGGACAACTAAGACCACGTCAGAAGGAAGAGGATTTTACCATGCATCTGAATAATGGAAACTATGACGGTGAAGACTCTGAAGACTAGGAGAATTTGAAGGATTTGAAGAATTTCCACATTGGTATGACCTTGGAAAGTTACCTTTATGGAACTTGTCAGACTATTGAAGCTGTCAATACCCGAGATCAAGGTGTGTCGGAGAAAGAGCGGAACATGGAGCGTTAAAACTCAAAGTTTTTGTGAAGAAAACCCTAAGGTAGGAGATATCAACTATGGAATGATAGCTCATGTCAATGACAAGGGCTGAAACACGGCTATCCATGATGTTATCGCTCGCTTATGCTATTGTCACCGTGTTGAGTTAAGAATGAATTTCTTCGGAAGGATTGGATGGTAGAAGGCTAATGGAGTACCTATCAGCAAAGACGAAGATTTAACCTTAGCCGGTGTATCACCAGGATCTGGAGTATTACATCAAGGATTTTAAGATGGACCTGCAGGAAGCCATATTTGACAAGGAAGCATTTCGTGAAGAACTCGGGACCCGGAAGCTTAAAGTAGCCAAGCTGGAGGAGCAAAACCTTGAGATATCGGAGATTCGTCAGGAACTAAAGGACAATAGGACTATGGTTCATGCCAAGGATGTTAAAACCCAGAAGTTTGGAATGCAACTCCAGAATATTAAAAGACGTCATGAGAGACTACGCATCAACAGAGAGGATCTGGCAAAAGAACTCGAGAAGGACAAGCACGATCGGAAGAAGCCATCGGAGACATGAACAAGACTTGAAGAGTTTGGAAAACTCTGAAAAATTTATTGACATTTAGAAAACCAAACCCCTGTTATATACTTACGTTAGATGCGACGTTTGTGAGCTGTCTTTTGTTTGATGTTTTTCTAACAGCCACAAAATAAAATTTGTCTTTTCAAAACTTTTCTTTGTATTGTGTGTATCCCTCCCTATCTCTCTTATCTCACCCCCAAAGCCCCTGGACCCAATAGAGATGAATGGAGATGAGCTCATATTATCTAGACCGATGACTCAATTGGAGACGGACCAACGGATTTAGAACATGGAAGATAACATGAAGAATAACACTATAGTCGGAGGTCATATGGCCCAGCATGCTCTTCAGTGCTTTGAAAAAGGTGCTGCTACTTGGTGGAGGATGTACCAAACCATCAATGGATGGCAAAGAGTGACCACTTGGGAAGAATTTAAGTTGACTCTGCTAAAGTCTCGACTTGTGTCCCAGAAGATGAAGCCTTATGGAAATGATATGAAGAAATCTTGTGCCTGCAAGCTCTGTGGAGAAATAGGACACGACCATAAAGAACACAAGGATGAATGCCCTCATTGTGAAGAAAGTCACCCAGCTGAAGAATGCCCAACTAGGCAGATTACTTGTTTCTTGTGTGAAGGGACTACCCACTACCCTGCTCAGTGTCACATTTACCCCATGGTACAAAGAACCATCTAGCAGAAGAAGGAAGCAATGAAAGGAGCCCTCATGGAAATTTTAGAAGAACCTGTGATGAAGGAAGAGGTGGAGGACACACCTGAAGAAGACCCAATTAAACCCTGCAGGAAGTCTTGCTATTCATGCGGAGAAGAAGGACACATCTCCAGAACTGTCTGCAGGGGGATCTAGTAGCATTCCTGACAGTGGAAGTAGAGTATGACCCACAGGAAATAGAAGCCCTGATTGGCACAGAAAAGTCCAGAAAGAGAAATAGATTGGATTCTAGGAACAACCCAATTTCTACAAAGAAGGACCTGAGTCATATTACATGTTTCAGGTGCAAAGATTCAGGGCACTACTTTAGCGTTTGCCCAAAAAGGAAGCCGAGGACCCTAGGAGGCTATGTAATCATAAGGAAACCTCGAGACTTGTCAGAAGTAATATGTTTCCGCTGTAATGAAGTAGGGCACTTTGCTAGAGATTGTCCCAATGAGGATGTTCGTGTTAAATAGTGGATTATGTGAGGAATATAGTAGTAGTAGTGGGAACAATTATTTTATATTGAGGTGTTGAGTTGAGGCATGTAATGGAAATGCAAAAGATTGTAATAAATTCATGAAATCAATAAAGTTCATGTGTCATGATTTCATACGAGGAATTTTATGGGTTGTTACTCTATGAAGAAAGATTTTGACCATTTTCGAGGATATGAGAAATATGGTCTATGGATGAATTTGTGCATCTCAAGGGTTGTAGTACCCTGTGAGGACACTTGACCTCTGGAAAGGAGTATGATATTCCATGGAATGGACCTTGGACAAAATAAGTACGAGTTTTATCTCAATATGTGGGATACCCCAAGAGTATGGGAGATGAAGTACTATTGGATATAAAGGAAGTATAATGTTGGTCATATGGAGCAATTGTAACCCCATGATGAGTCTGAGTAATCACGTCTTAGTTTGGTACCAATAGAAGGAAGGGAGACAGTAAAATAGGATGGATTTAAGAATACTAGGAAGCTTGATGTTTGAATAATGATCAGTTGCCCCGATGATGAGTTCAAGGTTTACAAGTGATGAGATGGGCCATAACCCATAGGCCCCAGGACCTGCCAAGAAGCAAGCACACTCTTGCTGAAGGAAAAACCCTGGAAGAGGATATTCCTTTATCAACAGATGATCTCATAAGAGTTACGCAAAACCTGAGAATTGTGAAGTAACAATAGATGTTTGTTTGGCTTGCAGAACCAATGGAGTTATCCAAACTTGGTTCTTGACAAGAGAAATTCTGCAATGCTTGTGAGGATGACCGAGTGTTAGAATGCGAGATTCGCTAAACCATATACAAGGTAATGATTTGGGTGCGGGATGGATTGATCACCATACCGACTTACTCTTATTATTCGCCTTGCTACATGGGATGGAAAATCTGAGTGACTTACCATAGTAGAGCAACGAGGATCAAAACCTTGTTTGAACCTTAGAATGGTATGACAGTTTTCCCTAGTACAAGGCAGCTGTTGCCAATCGTAGGATATACGGTGAGGTTCATGCCAGACCCATTTCCTGCAGGAGAAACCATAAATTGTTGACCACCATGAGATATCGATAGTTGTTTAGTATTGGCGCCAGACCCGTCAACTAAGAAGACCCAGTCATGGAATAACCTTACCAAGATGAAATGGACACGGGAATTGAGGAAAAGGTTATGCCACCACCGGAAGAGCCCAGAGAAGGAATTATCCTGAAGGTCAAAGAAGATCGACACTGCCAACAATAAGGATGGAGTATATGAGTTTTGATGGAACCATAACCATGTTTCTAAGGATGGCAGCACCCAAGACCTTCGTGCCAATCACTGGATTTCTTGAGGAGACCCCCTAACTTAACCTATTTCTTTCTAGCCTCTCCGAATCTCGAGGGCGAGATTCATTTTAAGGGCGGTAGGTTTGTAACATTACAAAATTCTAAATTTTGGAATGTTATATTAAATAGATAGTTTTGATTGTTTGTTTAATTGTGGTGTGGTTGCTTGTGTGAATTTGAGTGAAATTTGAAACTTTTTGAAAGTTAAATGAGAGGGAATAAAATGACTTCCCCAAAACTTTCATTTTTTTCTCAGCTCCATGAATTCAAATTCATTTCATTACAAGACCCTGGAGATAATATGACTTCTTCCATTTAATTAAATAAAAAAGGGGTTTGAAAAGATTTGAATTTCATTTGGAAATATTTTCAATTCATAAACCTTAAGCAACTCAATGATTTTCAGGAGAGAAGATAAAATGACTTCTTCAAAACATATGAAATATGAGTTGGAAGTTTAAAAGAAATCAAATTTAAAGTCCCTTTGAAATTATTTTCAATTTGGAGTTATTTGGGTTTTATTCAAATTATTTTTCTCCAAAAATAAATATATGGAAATTAGGGTAAAATGATTCCCTACATTATAAAATTGGAGAGAAATAAATTTGAAATCATTTTGGTATTTTTTAAAATGATTTTATTGGGTTTTAAATAAAGCAGTAGTACTGTTTGCTTTATTTATTTATTTGTGGATTTTATTTGACGCTAGAAAAATGTTCAAGTTGTAGAAAATCTTTTTGTGAAAATTTTCATATATAATATGCCTATGTTAAATTTTGTTTTATAGGGTTTTATTTTATTTTTATGTGTCTGTATTTAAAAAAACTTGTTTTGGACCAAACTGGGCCGAAGCCCAGCTCGCCCAAACTTGCCGCTGCCTTCCTCCCATCGCCGAGCCGGATACCTCCCGAGTCCGAGCATGCCAGCGCCGCCGCCATGGAGGACACGGGCTCCCCATCGCCTTGCCCCTCCCCCATGCCACTATCGCCCCCTCCCCTATAAAACCCGCGGCCCCAGGCCCCGTTTCTCCTCCTCCCAGGCCGCAGCATCTCGCCGCCGCCGCCGTTGCCATCGAAGGCCGCAGCCTCCGCCCGCGCCGTCGCCACCATCGCACCCGCCGCTCCGCGCCGCCCCTCCCCAACCTCTTCGCCGGCCTCGACGACCGCCGGAGCTGCCACCCCGATCGGATCCAAGCCGCCACCGTCGTCTTCCGCACCGCCGTCAACCTCGCCGCCGCGGTAACGCCCCCCTCTCGGCCGTTAGATGCCCATCCGACGGCCCATGTTAGGTTGCTTTTATTTTTTTCGAAATGTTTATCTTTAATTAGCGAAGGTTCTTTAGTTAAGCATCTAGAGCGAACATGTTCATAGTATAGGGTTCAGTAGTGAACGTTCGTTTGTTAGATTTTCCTTTTTTCTGTTTTAATTTCGGCTAGGGACCTAGATGCAATTAGCTTATTTATAGATTAGGCCCCGATCTTCAAACCCTCACAACTTTTACACCGTTTGTCCAAATCGAACAAACCAACACCCACTTCTTTGTTTTGGTCTCATCTGTCCAGATAACCAACTTAAACATGTTTTTGAAAGTTTAAAATTTGATTTCAAACAGATTTGAATTTGAACTTCTTTTGATCATAACTAGAGTTTTATAACTCCGATTTAGTTGATTCTTTTTGCAAGTCGAAGCTCTTGACCTAAACTTTCCGATAAGGCAAAATCCACTCAATTTTGGTACTGTTAGAAATTGTTTTCTGTTGCAAGAGTTAGTTGCTTGTTTTTGAAGTTTTTGAGATCTTTTCTTCAATTCTTTTGCATGATTGCTTATGTGTGGTTACTATTGATTGCTTACGATAGATTGAACGGAGTGTGACGAGTAGAACTATCAGGAGTTATGAGTGCGAAGGATCTTCATCAATAGTACATGCAAGTTCACACTTTGATCATATCCCTTTATTACCCAGTTTTGATGCATTAGTTTCAACCCTCAAACATTGCATGAGTAGGTTTGATAACATGTGGGTACTCGGAAGTAGTTGATGAGGTAGGAACCTATTGTATTATATTCAAGCCCTTGGGTGTTACTACGTTATGCTTATACTACTATGCTATGCTCGTAGACGTTGTTTGGTTTGAGAGAATTCATGAAAGATGAGAGAGATATTGTTAACTAAGGGAAACTCAAGGTGGACACTGTAATACACATCTGGGTGAATTGGTTGGGGGCACCCTGGAGCACCCAGTGGTTTGCCCGGGCACCTGGAGAACCCAGTGACGATCCCGGAGTACCCGTGTGATCACCCTATGGAATGCCACCCAGGCTCAAAGGGATCATAAGATTATTCTTGCTTTCCGTGTGCAGCCACAAGCTATTATGGGCTCTGGCATAGTTGAGTAAGTTGTGTGAGCTCTTGAAGAGGTGGACTAGCTGTAGGACCTTGAAGTATGTCTAGAGGGGGGTGATTAGACTACTTGACCAATAAAAACTTAACCTTTTCCCAATTTTAGAGTTTGGCAGATTTTAGCTACTTTAGGACAAGTCAAGCAATCATCACACAATTCAAGCAAGCATGCAAAGAGTATATAGGCAGCGGAAATTAAAGGATGCAACTTGCAATAAAGTAAAGGGAAGGGTTTGGAGGATTCAAACGCAATTGGAGACACAGATGTTTTTGGCGTGGTTCTGATAGGTGGTGCTATCGTACATCCACGTTGATGGAGACTTCAACCCACGAAGGGTAACGGCTGCGCGAGTCCACAGAGGGCTCCACCCAAGAAGGGTCCACGAAGAAGCAACCTTGTCTATCCCACCATGGCCGTCGCCCACGAAGGACTTGCCTCACTAGCGGTAGATCTTTATGAAGTAGGCGATCTCCTTGCCCTTACAAACTCCTTGGTTCAACTCCACAATCTTGTTGGAGGCTCCCAAGTGACACCTAGCCAATCTAGGAGACACCACTCTCCAAGAAGTAACAAATGGTGCGTTGATGATGAACTCCTTGCTCTTGTGCTTCAAATGATAGTCTCCCCAACACTCAACTCTCTCTCAATGGGTTTGGATCTGATGGAAAGAAGATTTGAGTGGAAAGCAACTTGGGGAAGGCTAGAGATCAAGATTCATATGGTAGGAATGGAATATCTT
The DNA here is from genome assembly GCF_018294505.1 of Triticum aestivum. Lineage (NCBI taxonomy): Eukaryota > Viridiplantae > Streptophyta > Magnoliopsida > Poales > Poaceae > Triticum > Triticum aestivum. The sequence continues at coordinate 284,985,058 of NC_057807.1, forward strand.
GGCCTCAACACATGAGTAGGTGGTTCTCTCTCAGAAATGGTAAGTTGGAAGTGTAGGTTCATTCTGATGGCTCTCTCCACGAATGAAGAGGAGGTGGAGGGGTATATATAGCCTCCACACAAAATCTAACCGTTACACACAATTTACCAAACTCGGTGGGACCGAATTATTAAACTCGGTCGGACCAATTTAGTAAACCTAGTGACCGTTAGTGATTTTTGGTGGGACCGACATGCATCTCGGTGAGACCGATTCAGTTAGTGTTAGGGCATAACGTAATCTCGGTAAGACCGATTACACAAACTCGGTGAGATCGATTTGGTAATAAGCTTTCCAGAGAGTTGGTCAGGTAAACTCGGTGGGACCAATTTGCTCTTTTCGGTGAGACCGAAATGTTACAAAAAGGAAATAGAGAGTTTACATTGCAATCTCAGTGGGACCGATCGCTCACTTCGGTTAGACCGAAACATTACGAAGGGAAACAGAGAGATTGCAACCCCATCTCGGTGAGACCGAGATCCCTATCGGTAAGACTGATTTGCTTAGGGTTTGTGGCAGTGGCTATGACTTTTGGAATCAGTGGCGCCGGATAGGATGTTTCGGTGTGACCGATTTTGGCGTTGGGTTTTGGTCATATGTGGATGTGGGAAAGTAGTTGAGGGTTTTGGAGCATATCACTAAGCACATTGAAGCAAGAGGCTCATCAAGCAACACGTCATCCCTCCTTGATAGTATTGGCTTTTCCTATAGACTAAATGTGATCTTGGATCACTAAAATATAAAATGAAGAGTCTTGAGCTTTTGAGCTTGAGCCAATCCTTTGTCCTTAGTATTTTGAGGGATCCACTTTCATCATCCATGCCATGCCATGCATTGAGCTTTCCTGAAATAATAGTCTTGGAATAGTATTAGCTCAATGAGCTATATGTTGTTATTAATTACCAAAACCACCTAGGGATAGTTGCACTTTCAATCTCCCCCTTTTTGGTAATTGATGACAACATATAGATCAAAGCTTCGACAAATGATAATAAGATTGAATAACATCATCGCTTTGAGAAATATGTGATAAGCAAGAGCTCCCCCTAAATTTGTGCATAGTTTAAGATTTGCTTTGTACTGCAAATGCACAATGAATTAGGCTCATGGGTTACTCTTCCATGTCACATACATCTTGGTGGAGCGCTCAAAATAATAAACAATGAATACATGCACTCATCACCAAGCATAGTGAGTGATCACATAGGATAGATAGGATAATATCAAGCATGGATAAGTGTAGCTTATGATCAAACACATGATCATCAATGTCTCACAAGCATAGTATCTCAACCAAAAGCAAACAAAGTTTGAAAAACCACCAAATAAAGCAAGAGAGAATAAAAGCAACACTCTCTCTCGAAGCCTATGATCTATACTCTCCCCCTTTGGCAACAAGGTACCAAAAAGTTCATAGAAAATGCATAGTGCTAGATCGTCTCTCAGGCTTGATCTTCTGGTGGTGTTGTTGAGATGGCTCCTTGGACGAAGGCTTCAGTTGAAGTAGAGGGTGTTGTAGGAGTTGGTGCTGGAGCTGGTTGCACTGGAACTGTTGGGGCAGTAGCTGGTGCTGAAGTTGTAGCTCTAGTGTCTGTCACTGGCACTGCAACTGACCTCTGGGCTCTGGGCACTCTGGCAAACACATTGGTGGTTGTCTTTCCCTCCCTCTCCTGCATGTCATCCTGCAGCTGCTCTACAACTGACTGAATCTCAGTTACCTTGACATCTAGATCATAGAACTTTTGTTCCATGATTCTCTCCAGGCTCTCCTGGTTTTGAGTTAGGGTGGCCAACCCCTTCTCAATCCTCAAAGTTGATGCTATCAAGTAACCAAGCTGCTCTTGTTTGGTCTTCAAGAAATACTCAGATGCCTCCTCTTGAGTTGGCATCTTGGCAGCCTTCTCCTTCTTTGCCTTCTCCTTCTTCTCCTGAGCTTGGATAGATTGTGGATCATCTTCATTCATGACAACCTCATTGTCCTCAAGTCTGGATAAATTGGAAAATGTTCCTTATCCAACTGGTATTTCCCTATGCCCATCTTGGAGTTGATCAATTCTTGAATTTGAGGTGCATATCCATAGCTCCTCTTCTGATCTGCTGCAGTCCTCTTGATTGTCTCAATGATCAGGCTCATGACTTTGAACTTCTGGGGCACATCAAACACATGCAGCATGTTGATGGCATGCCCTCTAATCATGTTGTGGTCACCTGACTTGGGCAACAAAGTGTGCCTCAGGATCCAATTGATGGTTGCCAATCCTGACAGCAGAAAATGAACTGATCCAAATTTGTGAGTCTCTACAGCCTTGTCAGGAATTTCCTTGTACATGTGAGCCATTGAATTGTGACCCAGCTTCTTCTTGGCATATATGTCCAAGTCATCTTCTTCTTCCTTGGGGGCATTGATCAAAGTTGCCCATTCTTCAACAGTGGATTGGTACCTAGTACCCTCAGACATCCACACAATTCTACCATCTGGATAAAAGTGTGCTGTGGAGTAGAACTGCATGATAAGCTCATCACTCCAGTTGGTGAACTTCTGTCCAACAAAATCTGCTACTCCACAAGCAATAAAGCTCTCCTCCCTCCAGGGTAGTGCTGCTCATTCTCCCTGACGAGTTTCCAGTCAACCCACCTCATATCACAGACAATGGGCTTCTTGTCCAACAGAATGGTCTCATAAAAGTCCTGCTGTTCCTTTGTGTGGAACCTGTAGTCAATAGCAGTTCTTCTTCTTGAAGCATATGGGTCTTCCATCCTCCACAACCTCAGCCCTGAATCCTTCCTGATTCTCATGTCCTCAGCCACAGGATGGGCATCATTATGGTCTGGTATCTTGGGCTTGAGCTTTTTGAGGACTTGTCCTTCTTCATCTTCATCTTCTGCAACATTTGGCACTGGGGCCTTGTTCTTTTCAGCAGCTGGAATACTCCTAGTATTCCTCTTTGGAGCTTGCTTGGCCTTGGAGGCAGCTTTGGGTGCATCTTTGGGCTTGGATGTTGCAGCCCCTGCCCTGATTGCATCTCCCATAAGCTTAGCTGCCTTAGGAGCTGGTGCAACATCCTCTTCCTCTTCATCAGAATCCCTTCTCATTGAGGGCTTTCCAAGGACCTTGGCAGTTGTGGTTCTAGCTCTCTTCTTTTTCTTGTCCTGATCACCATCATCCTCTGATTCAATTGTGAACTTCATGGTTGCACCAGTGGGGACTTTCTGAGGTTTTGATGGTGCCTCTTTCCTTGCAGGTGCCTGTTTGGGTTGAGCTTGAGCTGGCACTTGAGTGGACTTCCTGGCCTTTGGCATTGGAGTTCTCTTGGCAGGAACTTTCTTCTTTAGGCCTGGCTTTTTGCTTTGTGCAGAGCCATACTCTTTCTTGAGCACCACCTTTTTGGAAGTGGCCTCATCCTCCTCAGCTTTGTATCCTCATATTTTGAGTGTGAGATTCTCTTCCTCCTTTGCCTAGTTGCAGCCTTAGGCAAGTTGCTAGGAGTGCTTCTGCTCCCATCATATGAAGTTGAGGGACTAGTGCCCTTACTCAAGTCCATGTGCTCTTCAGACCTGTTCTGGCTGTCACTCTGATCAGACATACTGCAAAAGCTGACTGCTGACCCTATGAAGACTTATAGATGAGATAGAATAGATGAGCATCACAAAATGCAGAGATTTTTGCAAAAGAATGATTCAAAAGTTCAGTTTTAATTTTCCACAGAAAGCATTTCGGATCAACCGATTTTCAAACTCGGTGATACCGAAGCAGTTTTGGAACCTAAACTGATGATCTCGGTTGGACCGAGTTTCAGTTTGGTGGCACCGAGACTGCTAGGGTTTCACAGAATCTTCAAATCAGTCGCACTGATTAGTAATTCTCGGTCAGACCGAGAGTCACTAGTCCAATGGCATACGCCAAATTGGTGAGACCGAGTTTTTCAACTCGATGGGTCCAAGATGGTTTCGGCGGAACCCTAGCCCTAAAAATTTGAATCGCATCTAAACTACGGACTGTTTTGGTTGGATAGAAGAATCTCAATCGTGGCAAGAATCAATATGTAAACAATGTGCTAGGAATCAGACGTAGATAGCACAAAGATCAAGTCCATACCCCAACTTGGCGGTGGACTTGCTACGGCGGCAATGGCGGGGACGATTTTCGTTGACGGCGACGAAGACCAGCGACAGGAGGCTGCTGGCGGCGAGGAGATGATCCGGAGACCACGATGGCAGAGCGAGCTATTGCGCGGGCGAAGGGTTTCAGAGAAATTTCCGAACTTTTGCACGTGGCTATATATAGCCCGACCCTGTCGGTGTGACCGAGTGGAACAACTCGGTGGCACCGAGATGCATAACTGTGTTCAGTTATAACAAATCGGTGAGACCGAAAAGTTCAAATCGGTTGCACCGAGATTGAAAACTCAGATCAACTTGGTGATCTCGATAGGACCGCAATGGAAGAATCGGTCAGACCAAGAATCACAAAGAGGTTTTCGAAGTTGAAGTCTATGATGAATCGGGGAATCCGAGTGCTCCTCACATAGAGTGGTTCGAATCTGACTTGATCAAATTTTGTGATGTAGCATGAATAGAGTTTGAGATGAGAAAAGCATAGATAGCTAAAGAAGGTTCTTAGGCATTCTTGTCCATCCACTTGGCACAAAGAAAATAATCCAAACAATCAAAACAACAAGTGGATGTCCTTGAATGAGTAAAATATGCACCAACATGCTCACACAATAAGATAGCAAATGAAATATGTGGCAAAGCATGCACAACCAATTTTAGCAGCTATCAAACAATTGGCGATGACTAGGTCATCTATATATGAGTATATTGACTTAGGAGTCAAATGAGAACATTTGATCATAGGTCATACTCATCGTTTAAGCTCAAGTGGGGTTACCACTTTTACATAATGCATTAATGTGTTCACACCATTAGAGTTGCTTTGACTCAATTCTTAGAGTTAAGCTCCCCTAGATGTGAGATCCCCCCTTAGAGGGATGAACTAACCTTGGGTTTTGTCGATGATGACTTTATGTAGGTTATGAAGATATAGATGCTCAATGTTGATGTAGATCATTTGGAGCAATCCTTTGGAGTGAGTTGCACTTTCAACTTACCTACATGGGTTAGTCCCACAAGGAACAAACAAGAATATCCATAGACATAGAGTGATGCACACACACACAAGATGATGTCCATGAAATCATTAGGTTACCTTGTCCCTTGTCTTACCAACATGAGGGTTTGTGACTCCTTGAACTAGTGCAAGATGTGGAAGTTGATTGCACTTCTTCTTGCCAAAATGATAAGAGTGAAAAATGTTGGCGGAGTCACCGTCAAGAACTCTCTAGTTCTTCTTCTTCGGGATCCACATCATCTTGATGGGAATCCTTGGAGTTGTAGTTGTACTTGATGAAGTAGAACTTGACATAGTCTTGGGGACCCACTTGAATGAGGCTTTGGGTGCTTCTTCAAATGCATCAATCTCTTCTTGAAGCTTGTCCTTGCCTTTGTTCTTGTGGTCTTGTGGTGGAAGATCATCTTGAGCTTGTGTTCCCTTGAAGGAAGTAGGATCATACTTCTCTTGTTGAGGAACAAACTTCGTCTTGGGGTATTGATCTTCTTCCCACTCAACTCCATTGGCATTGAACTTTCGTTCAAAACCAACACCTTGATTCTTCCGGTGCCTTTCTTGCTTGTGTACAATTTCCTCGAATTGCTTACTCCCGGCAAGGCTCTTGTAAACACCTTTCTCTATAATTCCCTTCAATAAGCTATTTTCTTGCTCTAGTGTAACTTGGCTAAGAGAATCATTAGTGGAATCAAGAGAACTACTAGAAGCAACAATATTGGATTTAACATTATTATTGCTACTACTAGAGGAAGTGTCTTTCTTGTGCTTGTTATTAGACTTGACTTGAGGCATGTAAGTAGATAAGAGTAAACGCTTGGCAATGTAAGAAGAACTTTTCTTGCGAAGATCATCATTGATTGCTTTTAAGAACTCATGCTCTTGCTCAAGATTGAGCTTTTCAAAGCGTAACTTCTCATGAGCCCTTAAAAGTTCTCGATGATCTTCGTAGATAGTTTGATGAGCTAACTTAAGAGAGTTTAATTCTTTAGTTAGAAGCTCAATATTCTCCTTATCATTGTCATTCGTTTTAGCATGATTAGCATGATTAATTGACGTTTCATCATAGTATTCATCACTAGAGTTGTCAACAAGTAAATCATCATCCACAAGCAAGTCATCTTCATCACTATTGAAATCAACATACTCGGGATGTGTTACCTTTGGACCTTTGGCCATGAAGCATCTTCCAACACCTTCATTTGGTGAATCAAATATGTCGTAGGAGTTGGTTGACACAAGTGCTAGACCGGCAACACCTTCATCTTGAGTATATTCGGAGTCGGAGTGATAGATTATCTCGGAGTGATTGTCGGAGTCGGAGTCGGATACCCATTCACCAACATGAGCTTGATGTCTTCGTTTTGTGTAGCTCCTTGATGACTTGTCCTTCCTTTCCGAATCCTTGCTTCTCCGTGAGGGTCTTCGTTCATAATGATCATCTCTCCTCCTCCTCTCTCTTGGTGGTGATTCTTCTCTTTTGCTCCTTCTTCTTGGAGAATCTTCTCTTCTTTTGTAGGGTGTCGTACACTCATTGGAGTAGTGTCCGGGTCTCCCACAATTGTAGCAATCGCGCTCTCGACTAGAAGATCTCTTGTCATTGTAAGACCTGGATTTGGAGCTTCTTTCTTTGCTTCTACTCTTGTAGAATTTGTTGAAGTTCTTCACCATTAACCTCAATTCTTCATTGAAGGTTGGTTTCTCACTTGATGATGTGGGGGCTTCACTTGAGGCTTTGTAGGCACCACTTGACTTGTTGTGAAGTTCCTCCTTATCCTTGAGTGACATCTCATGAGCAACAATCCTTCCAATGACTTCCGTTGGCTTGAGATCTTTGTAGTTTGGCATCATTTGAATCAATGTGCACACGGTATCATACTTTCCATCCAATGCTCTTAAGACCTTCTTGATGATGAATTTGTCGGTCATCTCTTCACTCCCTAAGCCGGCAATCTCATTTGTGATAAGAGCAAGCCTAGAGTACATTTCAGCGACACGTTCACCATCCTTCATTTTGAACTTGTCAAGCTGACTTTGGAGCACATCCAACTTGGATTCCTTGACGGACTCGGTACCTTCATGCATATCAATCAAAGTATCCCAAATTTCCTTTCCATTCTCAAGACGGCTAATTTTGTTGAATTCTTCGGGGCACAATCCGTTGAAGATGATATCACAAGCTTGAGCGTTGTATTACAACATATTCAATTCTTCCGCATTAGCTTCACGGTTCGGTTCTCTCCCATCGAAAAATTCACCTTGCAAGCCAATACAAATAATTGCCAAACGGCGGGGTTATGTCCAAGGATATGCATTTTCATCTTATGCTTCCAACTAGCAAAATTAGTACCATCAAAGTAAGGACCTCTACGGTGATAATTTCCCTCGCTAGACGCCATACTCTCCTAGGTTGTAAAACCAAGGCTATGACCACCAAAAGCTATGGAAATCAAAGCAAATGGAGACCAAAGCTCTGATACCACTTGTAGGACCTTGAAGTATGTCTAGAGGGGGGTGATTAGACTACTTGACCAATAAAAACTTAACCTTTTCCCAATTTTAGAGTTTGGCAGATTTTAGATACTTTAGGACAAGTCAAGCAATCATCACACAATTCAAGCAAGCATGCAAAGAGTGTATAGGCAGTGGAAATTAAAGCATGCAACTTGCAAGAAAGTAAAGGGAAGGGTTTGGAGGATTCAAACACAATTGGAGACACGGATGTTTTTGGCGTGGTTCCGATAGGTGGTGCTATCGTACATCCACGTTGATGGAGACTTCAACCCACGAAGGGTAATGGCTGCGCGAGTCCATGGAGGGCTCCACCCAAGAAGGGTCCATGAAGAAGCAACCTTGTCTATCCCACCATGGCCGTCGCCCACGAAGGACTTGCCTCACTAGCGGTAGATCTTCACGAAGTAGGCGATCTCCTTGCCCTTACAAACTCCTTGGTTCAACTCCACAATCTTGTCGGAGGCTCCCAAGTGACACCTAGCCAATCTAGGAGACACCACTCTCGAAGAAGTAACAAATGGTGCATTGATGATGAACTCCTTGCTCTTGTGCTTCAAATGATAGTCTCCCCAACACTCAACTCTCTCTCAATGGGTTTGGATCTGATGGAAAGAATATTTGAGTGGAAAGAAACTTGGGGAAGGCTAGAGATCAAGATTCATATGGTAGGAATGGAATATCTTGGCCTCAACACATGAGTAGGTGGTTCTCTCTCAGAAATGGTAAGTTGGAAGTGTAGGTTCGTTCTGATGGCTCTCTCCACGAATGAAGAGGAGGTGGAGGGGTATATATAGCCTCCACACAAAATCTAACCGTTACACACAATTTACCAAACTCGGTGGGACCGGATTGTTAAACTCGGTCGGACCAATTTAGTAAACCTAGTGACTGTTAGTGATTTCCGGTGGGACCGACATGCATCTCGGTGAGACCGATTCAGTTAGTGTTAGGGCATAACGTAATCTCGGTAAGACCGATTACACAAACTCGATGAGACCGATTTGGTAATAAGCTTTCCAGAGAGTTGGTCAGGTAAACTCGGTGGGACCGATTTGCTCTTTTCGGTGAGACCAAAATGTTGTAAAAAGGAAACAGAGAGTTTACATTGCAATCTCGGTGGGACCGATCGCTCACTTCGGTTAGACCGAAACGTTACGAAGGGAAACAAAGAGATTGCAACCCCATCTCGGTGAGGCCGAGATCCCTATCGGTAAGACCGATTTGCTTAGGGTTTGTGGCAGTGGCTATGACTTTTGGAATCGGTGGCGCCAGATAGGAAGTTTCGGTGTGACCGATTTTGGCATTGGGTTTTGGTCATATGTGGATGTGGGAAAGTAGTTGAGGGTTTTGGAGCATATCACTAAGCACATTGAAGCAAGAGGCTCATCAAGCAACACCTCATCCCTCCTTGATAGTATTGGCTTTTCCTATAGACTCAATGTGATCTTGGATCACTAAAATATAAAATGAAGAGTCTTGAGCTTTTGAGCTTGAGCCAATCCTTTGTCCTTAGTATTTTGAGGGGTCCACTTTCATCATCCATGCCATGCCATTCATTGAGCTTTCCTGAAATAATAGTCTTGGAATAGTATTAGCTCAATGAGCTATATGTTGTTATTAATTATCAAAACCACCTAGGGATAGTTGCACTTTTACTAGCATATGTAGGGGGATTGTAGGTGTACCGGTCTGCCTGGAGTAGACAGTAAATGCTTCTGAAAGACTGTGTCTCGGTCATCCCGTTCTCAAACACCAGGCAGTGCGATGACTTCAAGGGAGGCGATCGAGTCTTGTGGGGAAAAGTGCGCAAACCTCTGTAGAGTGTACAAACTAATCATGATTAGCCGTGTCTCCGGTTATGGACATCTTGAGTATCTGGTACTTGAATTATTGATTTGATCTCATCACTCTATTTAATGAAATTTTTGGGTTATAATTATTACTTTGGGATTTGAGTTGGAGGAACCTTCTCATTTAATGATATACACTTGGTAGTTAAACAAAATTTATTCCTTTGTTGTAGGAAAAAATTAGTTTTATGCAAGATTAAACTTAGAGCCTCCACCAGCCAAATATGCATGTAGTGATAGCTATTATTCATCATTATCCTATGGTGTGAATTTACCAGTACATTCAATGTACTGACCTACATGGCTGCAACGTCTTATGTTGCAGGAATCTTACGACGAGTAACTGATACGTTAGGGTTACGAACTCAACTTTATCGTTGGTGTTGTTGGGACTCCACAACCTTTATGTTACTTCCGCTATATGGATTGAGGTAATACTATTTACGTTACTTTATACATGTGATTTACCTCTGTTATAAATCCTCGAGTACTGTGTGTGTCAGCATACCGATCCAGGGATGACACTTAAGCACAGAGACTTCGATCCATTCTGCTCGGGTCGCTACACTTACTTTATTGGGGATGGCAACAGAAGCCATCTTGTCCGTCGCTGCCCCTCCTCACTTCGACACGCGTCTAGGCCAACGAGGCATGCAGTGCCGTGTTGGCTAACTAGCTGCTGTGTTGGCGTGATGGTAGAGCCTGCACAAAGATCTGCATGCCACCACGCTGGCGCCTGCTTAGTTGGCACACTGGACGTCGCACTGGAGTGGTGATGAGGTGGCAAATCCTTGCCGGGCGTGGGCCTGGCCGTGGCCCAGCAATCGTCCCTGGCAAGGCTTGCCGGGGGACTCGCAGTTGTCCCCAGCAAGGATCTTGCCGGGGGTCTTTGTCTTCTGGTCCCACATGGACCCGTAGGTCATCAATCTCTATGAAGATCTGCATGCTACCATGCATGCGTTCCCAAATCTTGGTCTTAACATTGTCGATGGTATCAGAACTCTCAGCCTCAAGGCAAGGGTGATGGGCTTGCTGGTGCTGCGCAGGCTGCCCTGGCAAGGATGTTACCGGGGGAGGTCCAGCTCGCCTTCTGCTCCTTGTTCCTTGACTTGAGTATCTGCCTTGGTAGTCTTCACGTTTTATCTTCTGCTGCCCTGCTGGGCCTGGCCACAGGCATGGCTACAACTGCCCGTGCACAAGTAAGGGGTACAAAAAGCCCGTACTTTTGTACACCGACAAACAATGAACTACCACGCATCATCGGAGAGGCACCGATGAGGATGATAAACCCCTCCGTGACGGTGTCTAGATTGGATCTGTGGTTTCTGGAACTTGCGGCGGCTGGAATTGATTTTCGTCGATCTCCTAGGGTTTCTGGAATATTAGGGTATTTATAGAGTAAAGAGGCAGTGCGGGAGGCCACCAAGGTGGGCACAACCCACATGGGCGCGCATGGGCCCCCAGGTGCGCCCTGGTGGGTTGTGCTCCACTTGGAGCACCCCTCAGGTACTTTATTGGCCCATCATGTGTCTCCTGGTCCAGAAAAATCACCAAAAAGTTTCATTGCGTTTGGACTCCATTTGGTATTGATTTCCTGCGAAGTACAAAACAAGCAAAAAACAACAACTAGCACTGGGCACTATGTCAATAGGTTAGTCCCAAAAAATGATATATAGTTGCTATAAAATAATTGTAAAACATACTAGAGTGATAATATAACAGCATGGAACAATCAAAAATTATGGATACATTGGAGACGTATCAGCATCCCCAAGCTTAATTCCTGCTTGTCCTCGAGTAGGTAAATGATAAAAATAGAATTTTTGATGTGGAATGCTGCCTAATATGTCATCACATATTCTTTTCTTTGTAGCATGGCCGTTTGGACTTTTATATGATTCAAAGGAATAGTCTAGTCTTGACATGAATATTTCAATACTCAAGCATATCAACAAGCAACCATGTCTTTCAAAATATCAACACTAAAGCAAGTTATCCCTAGCCCATAATGCTCAATCATTGATCCATCCATAAGTCTGGCAGGGAGGTACCAAAATAATCTAGGAGTGGATCACTGGACAGTGGTCAAGAACATCCTGAAGTACCTAAAAAGGACCAAGGATATGTTTCTCGTTTATGGAGGTGACAAAGAGCTCATCGTAAATTGTTACGGTGATGCAAGTTTTGACACTGATCGGATGACTCTAAGTCACAAACCGGATACATATTTATTTTCAATGGTGGAGCTGTTAGTTGGTGTAGTTCCAAGCAAAGCGTCATGACGGGATCTACGTGTGAAGTGGAGTACATAGCTACTTCAGAAACAGCAAATGAAGGAGTTTGGATGAAGGAGTTCATATCCGATCTAGGTGTAATACCTAGTTCATCGGGTCCAATGAATTTTTTTTGTGACAATACTGGAGCAGTTGCCTTAGCGAAGGAATCCAGATATCACAAAAGAACCAAACACATCAAGAGACGATTCAGCTCCATCCATGATCAAGTCAAGGAGGGAGACATAGAGATTTGCAAAATACATATGAATCTGAATATAGCAGACCCGTTGACTAAGCCTCTTCCACGAGCAAAACATGATCAGCACCAAGACTCCATGGGTGTTAGAATCATTACAATGTAATCTAGATTATTAACTCTAGTGCAAGTGGGAGACTTAAGGAAATATGCCCAAGAGGCAATAATAAAGTTGTTATTTTATATTTCCTTATTCATGATAAATGTTTATTATTCATGCCAGAACTATATTGATCGGAAACCTAAATACATGTGTGAATACATAGACAAACAATGTGTCCCTAGTGAGCCTCTACTTGACTAGCTCGTGGATCAAAGATGGTTAAGGTTTCCTAACCATGGACATGAGTTGTCATTTGATAACAGGATCACATCATTAGGAGAATGATGCGATGGACAAGACCCATCCGTTAGCTTAGCATATTGATCGTTCAGTTTTATTGCTATTGCTTTCTTCATGTCAAATACATATTCCTTCGACTATGAGATTATGCAACTGCCAGGTACTAGAGGAATGCCTTGTGTGTTATAAAATGTCACAATGTAACTGGGTGATTATAAAGATGCTCTATAGGTATCTCCGAAGGTGTTTGTTGGGTTGGCATAGATCGAGATTAGGATTTGTCACTCCGAGTATCGGAGAGGCATCTCTGGGCCCTCTCGGTAATACGCATCATAAGAATCCTTGCAAGCAAAGTGACTAAGGAGTTAGTTGTAGGATGATGTATTATGGAACGAGTAAAGCAACTTGCCGGTAAAGAGATTGAACTAGGTATGAAGATACCCACGATTGAATCTCGGGCAAGTAACATACCGATGACAAAGGGAATAACGTATGTTGTCATAACTGTTTGACCGATAAAGATCTTCATAGAATATGTGGAGCCAATATGAGCATCCAGGTTCCGCTATTCGTTATTGACCAGAGAGGTGTCTCGGTCATGTCTACATAGTTCTCGAACCCATAGGATCCGCACGCTTAACGCTCGATGACGATATTGTATTATATGAGTTATGTGATTTGGTGAACGAATGTTGTTCAGAGTACCGGATGAGATCACGGACATGATGAGGAGTCTCGAAATGGTCGAGAGGTAAAGATTGATATAAAGGATGATAGTATTCAGGCACCGGAAGTGTTCCGGTATCGACTACATATCGGGTCGCCGGAAGGGGTTCCCGGCACCCCCGGCAAAAGATATGGGCCTTTTGGGCCAAGAGGGGAAACGGACCAGCCACCCGGGGCTGGTGCGCTCCCCATATGGGCCAAACCAGGAGGAAATGGAAAGAGGGGAAGGGAGAAGGAAAGGGGGGATTCGGCCTCCCCCTTCCTTCCCTCCTCCCTGCTCTTCCCTTCCTCTCCGGTAAATATGGAAAGGGGGGGCCAAATTGGGGAGGGACCCCAAGTAGGATTCGGCCTACTTGGGGCACCCTTGGCTGCTGATACGTCTCCAACGTATCTATAATTTATGAAGTATTCATGCTGTTATTTTATCATTCTTGGGTGTTTTACAATCATTTTATAGCAACTTTATATCATTTTTGGGACTAACCTATTGACCCAGTGCCCAGTGCCAGTTGCTGTTTTTTGCTTGTTTTTTTACATCGCGGGAAATCAATATCAAAAGGAGTCCAAACACCGCGTAACTTTTTGGAGATTTTTCTAGACCAGAAGGAACCCAATGGGCCTGAGCTGCACCTAGGGGGTGCCCCGAGGGGGGCACAACCCACCAGGGCGCGCCAAGGCCCCCTGGCGCGCCCAGGTGGGTTCTGCCCACCTCAGTGGCCTCCCGCACCCCCTCTTTGCACTATAACTTCCCAAATATTCCGAAACCCTTCGGGGTATCCCTAGATCAGAAGTTCCGCAGCCGCAAGGCCTATGTATCCATGAGATCCAATGTAGACCCTGTTCTGGCACCCTACCGGAGGGAGGAATCATCTCTGGTGGCCATCTTCATCATCCCGGCGGCCACCATGATCAGGAGGGAGTAGTCCACCCTCGAGCCTGAGGGTTTGTACCAGTAGCTATGTGTTTGATCTCTCTCTCGTGATCTATATCATGGGCTTTGTTAATATAGTCGGATCAAATGATGTTTCTCCCCTCTATACTCTTGTTATGATGAATTGAATCTTTACCCTTCAAAGTTTTGTCTTGTTGGATTGAATATTCAGAGATGAGAACACATGATATATGTCTTGCAATATGAATACTTGAGGTGACAATGAGGTACCTTATTGATTTACTTGATATGTGTTATGGCATTCAACTCGCGGATTCCCGCGGTGATATTGGGGTAATCTATGCATAGGGGTTGATGCACGTTTTTCTCCGACGGAAACTTTGGGGTCTCTTTATAGTTCTTTGTGTGGATTGTGTATTATGAATATGAATTTGCTTTGGTGTTATTCTAGTATGAACTCTAGGATAGATTGAACGGAAAAAATAGCTTCATGTTATTTTAGTACGAACTCTTGAATAGATCGAACGGAAAGAATAGCTTTGAGTTGGTTTTGTGCCCTACAAACAATTTCTATCTTTTGTTCTCCGCTAATAGGAACTCGAGAGTGATTCTTTATTGCACTTTGAGGGATAATCATATGATCCAACTATGTTAGCATTGTTGAGAGGTTGCACTAGTGAAAGTACGGACCCTAGGCCTCATTTTTAAGCATTGCAACACCGTTTTTGTGCCCGTTTACTATTTTCTACCTTGCTGTTTTTATTTATTCAGATTATAAAAATATATTTCTACCATCCATATTGCACTTTTATCACCATCTCTTCGCCAAACTAGTGCACCTATACAATTTGCCATTGTATTGGGTGTGTTGGGGACACAAGAGATTTCTTGTATTTGGTTGCAGGGTCCTTTGAGAGAGACCATCTTCATCCTACACCTCTCACGGATTGATAAACCTTAGGTCATCCACTTGAGGGAAAATTGCTACCGTCCTACAAAACTCTGCGCTTGGAGGCCCAACACGTGTCTACTAGAATAAAGTTGCGTAGTAGACATCAGCTGCCTCCCACCAATATATATGTGGGGGGGGGCGCCCCCCTAGCGCACCCAAGACAATTGTTAGCCGTGTGAGGCGCCCCCCTCCACCGTGTACTCCCATGGTCATATCTTCTTTAGTGCTTAGGTGAAGTCCTGCACGGATCACTTCACCATCACCGTCACCACGCCGTCGCGCTGACAGAACTCATCCACTACCTCGACGTCTTGCTAGATCAAGAAGGCGAGGGATGTTACCAAGCTGAACGTGTGCGGGACTTGGAGGTGCCGTACGTTCAGTACTTGATCAGTGGATCGCGAAGAAAGTTTGACTACATCAATCGCGTTGTGAAACGCTTCCGCTTACGGTCTATGAGGGTACGTAGACACACTCCCCCCCCCCTCGTTGCTATGCATCTCCTAGATAGATCTTGCGTGATGAAAGTGCTAGTATCGACTAGAGGGGGGCGAATAGGCGATTTTTATAAAAGTCTTCAAAACTTAGAAGTTTCGAAGACAAACAACAGAAATGACCTAATTAATATGCAGCAGAAGATGAACTACCCTAAGCAAGCCATAGTCAAGTATGCAATGATGTGAAAGTACAGGACTAATAGCAGCTAGGTAGTAAGGATCAGGATGGAAGATAGTATGAAGCCAATCAACAGTAGTAGTCAAGCAATGAAGTCAAACAGATACACAGATAGGCAATGACTTCATGAAGACAAACTTAAGTAAGGTTGGGAAGGGATAGAACCAGTCGCTTGTTGAAGCCACATGATTTGTTAGACCAGTTCCAGTTGCTGTGACAACTGTACGTCTGGTTAGGGAGGCTGAGATTTAACTCAGAAGACCATGTCTTCACCTTATTCCCCTTGACCTAAGGACACCCAGTCCTCGCCCAATCACTCTGGTAAGTCTTCAAGGGAGACTTCCAAACCTTCACAGACTTCGTTCATCGACAATCCACAATGACTCTTGGATGCTCAGAATGCGACGCCTAACCGGCTGGAGGATTCACAATCCTCAAGTGTAATAAGTCTTCAGGTCACACAGACAGAAAGACTTCAGTGATGCCTAACACTCTTTGGCTCTGGGTGTTTGGGCTTTGTCCCCGCAAGGATTTCTCTCTCTCTCAAATGCTTCGAGGTGGGTTGCTCTCAAACGACAAAAGCCGTGCACAAACTCTGAGCAGCCACCAATTTATGGTGTAGGGGGTGGGCTATTTATAGCCACTAGGCAACCCAACCTGATTTGTCCAAAATGACCCTGGGCTGACTTGAGCTACAAGCAAAGCTGACTCATCCAGCTGACTCATCCCTATTTGTCCAACGTGTTCCAATGGTCAGATTTCAAACACACGCGGCAGCTTTACTTGAGCTACAAGCAAAGCTGACTCATCCAACTCTGGATAAGATTTGCTCTCATTGTCTTCGCTCGAAGACATAGGATTTGAGTTGAGCATCACTTCAGTCACTCTGACTTAGTTCACTTGGACCCCACTTAACAGTACGGTGGTTCCTATGACTCAACAAAGAAGAAAAGGAAACAACGAAACCACACAGTCTTCGCGCACCATAGTCTTCACTTAATGTCTTCTCATGTCATAGTCTTCAATATGAATATCTTCTCATACCACCATTGTCTTCAATGTCTTCATACATTTTTAGGGGTCATCTCCGGTAGGTAAACCGAAACAATGAGGGACACTACCTGCGTTATCCTGCAATTCTCACAAACGCATTAGTCCCTCAACCAACTTTGTCGCCAATACTCCAAAACCAACTAGGGGTGGCACTGTGATGTGCATATAAGTAATTTGCTTTTGGAATGCAAATGCACATGGCAGGTTGTACTTGTGGAGATCCACTTCAACTTATGAAGATAATTCATCATGCATGAAATGATATAGCAGGTAGAATGACATGCATAATGAAAAATGGACGTCTGCAGAATGATCTAAGTGCGGAAGTTATCATCACACATGCGGAATTTATCATCACATCACAGTGAAGCAAATAAGTAGCAGACGGCCATCAAGTTTAGGTGTTACAACTCAAAGAACCAAATGTTTCAAAAGCAAGAGTTGTAAGCACGAAGCAAAATATAATGCAACCGCCCATATGAACCCGCTTGAAGACTATCAACTCATACGCTTCTCCCCCTTTTGTCAGTAAGGACCAAGAAGGTTTGAAGACATAGAGCATCTACTCGTCCTCATGAGTAGGTGAAGCAGCAGGGTTGTCGTCGTTGGTTGGCAGTGCAGATGAACTTGGTGCAGTGTCGATGTGCTCAGTAGTAGGAGGTGGTGAAGTAGCATCATCTTCATCATCGATCACTCTGGCATTTACCGTTGCCGCGAAGGAAGAATATTCAGAGTCTTCAAGAGATGGAGTGCGACATAGGACAGCAGTCCGTGGAGGAGTGGAGTCAAACTGGAATCTTTCATTGAAGCCATCGTCTTGAAGATCTGCTTCAGCACTAAGCAGGGTCAAACTCTTCCATGAGCGCCGGCAAGTTTCATGAGCAACAAAGGCATTCTTGGTGGCAAGGTTGCGAATGCGATTGACATCCACCAAGAGGCTTTGCATCTGTCTCTTGAGCCAAAAATGATGCTTATCCTGTTTCTGATGAAGGGCCACAAGAAGTTCTCGGTCATTGAGAACGCGAGAACGCTTCCGAGGCCTTTGTGCAATGGTGCTTTCAGTGGCTTCAGTAGGTGCTCGATGAGGCAGACAAGTATTTCCAGCCAATGGATAGATTCGTGTCGCTGCTTGAACACCTTCAATGGGTTGAGTGAAGCTTTGGTGCTCGGCATTCTGAAGACAAAGAGGCCTCTTGGCAGGGTCAGAGTATATAGCTTCAACTAACATATCAACCTCTGGCAAAAAGATCATATGATTGCGAGTAGAGGGCTGATAGTTGACAGATGAGTGTCTCTTGATGAGGCGCATGACCCATGTAGCATAAAACTTCAGACCAAATAGGTCAGAGCCAGAAGCAGCAAGTTGCCTGATGAAGAATTCTTGAGTGTTGAAGCTGATGCCATTGAGAATATAGAAGACCAAAGTCTTCATAGCTCCTTCAAGCTTGGCCGCTGATGAATGTCCTTTGACAGGCCATAGAGTTTGCCTGATGATATGATATATGGTGCGAGGCAGATACTCTCTTCAACAAAGAACTCTGTTGGATATTCAGCATCAGATGGAAAGTGCTTCATCATGCTCAACATCTGGCTCATATTGGGTTCTGGCTTATGGAAGATACTCTCCACTGCATTGCGGTGTAGCTGGCAGTCAGGTTCATATAGTTCTCCAGGAGTGGTTAGCCCTGTGAGCTCGATGATATCCATAGCTTTAGCTTCATGATGAACATTTCCAGTCATCCACTCGAGAACCCATGTCTTGATGTCTCTGTAGTAGCCGCGAATGTGTAGAGTAGCATAGAATTGAAGCAATAGCTCTTCATTCCAATGTTCTTTGTCTGTCACAAAGTGGAGCAGACCAGCATCACGAAAGCAATCAAGTGCTTCTTCTAAGCACGGCAGTCCAGCAATGGCTTCAGTATCAAGGCGCATATGAGGGAAAATGCGCCCTTGATCATATAGAACGCAGGAGTAATAACTTCTCTGCTGATAGCTCCAGAACCGATCTGATGATATTCTTGGCTTGGAGTAGGGGTTCTTGGCGCTGTCAAAGAAGGTATTGTGGCTTTTGAAGCCATTTGCATTGAAGGACCCTGGTGAGTTTGCAGTACCTAGAAACCTTGGCAGCCTAGGCTTTGGCTTCTGGACCTGAGGCCTATGCTCAACATGATAGTCAAATTGAGGTCCAGAGGCAGTAGGCGGAGGTACCAGAATGGGCCATCGGACAGTGGTTAGCTGACCATGACTGTATGCTTGCTCAATTGTATGAGGCCTTGGTGGCAGAACAGGAGCAGGGGCAACAACTGAGGCGTCAGGCTGCACAACAGGTGCTTCGGGAGCAGTTGTCGCATTAGCTTCAGGTGCAGCAACCTCATTGGTTTCAGGTTCAGTGGCCACATTTGCTTCCGGCACACTGGTTGGTGCAGGCTCCACATTAGCGTCAGCCATGACTACGTCATTGGCTTCATTGGCGTTGGCAGTGGTAGCTTCAACATTTTCAACCTCCTCTTGACGAACAGGAGGGTCGGGCACAGGCACGTTCACATCAGGAACTGCTTCTTCAATTACTGGGGGAGTAGGGACACGTACTTCTTCTTGATTTTCCTCGGCTGATGCAGCCAGAATGTCTTCAGCAGCTTGTGCTTCAGACTCGGAGACATTCACAGTTGGAGTAGGTTCAGAAAAGACTTGTCGAGGAACAGGTGAACGTTGCACTTCTCCTTCTGGAACGCTCGACAGAGGGACTTTAGGCTTTTGTCCTTTGCGAAGCCTGCGAAATGCTGGCAACGCCTTAGGAGATGGAGATGGCTGGGCCTCAAAGTATTCATCCTCTTCTTGCACGGGGGGTGTAGCTTGTTGTTGTTGTTGTTGGGGAGTACTGGGGGAGTCTTGTAGCTGTGGGTGATCAGCCCACGATGCATCCTGAGCAATTGGCGTCAGAGGACGACCAATGCTGATGAGTTTGCTGTTCGTATGAACAGGCGATGATACCACGTCATGTTCGATCTGAGGAAGAACTTCATCATCTGCTACATTGTCATCATGACCAATGTCTTCAGCAGCGGTGGGTTCAGCTGCTGGAATATTTTCAGCTTCATGAGCCTCTGTGGGAGCAGGCTCATGGACTATCATCCTTCGTTCTTGATGTTCTGACGCTGGGCGAACCACTGAAATGGGTTCAACAACTAAGGGCTCTGTGGAAGCAGCCCTAGTCTTCTTGGTCTTGCGCTTCTTCTTGCAGGGAGCGGCATCAGAGGCTTTAGTATTCTTTCTCTTTCTGGCTTCATCCTCGGTAGCCCTCGTCTTCTTTTGTTCTAAAGTGGTTGTGGTGACCTTTGGCTTTGAGCCATTCATGCTGCTTGGGAAGATAATGCAAGGGGCTTCTTGGCTTGAAGGTTCAGGCTGGTCAGCAGGAAGCTTCTTCTTTTTCTTTGCAGCCATCCTGGGGTCAATGCCAAGACAGCCAAGTGACTTGCGCTTCTCAGCCTCATTGTAGGCGAGCACACACTTATCAGCCAAACTCTTCATGCGCTCTCAAGAGCCCTGAGCTTCTTCACGCTTCTTTAGAAAAGCTTCTTTAAGCTCAAGTAGCATGACTTTGAAGTTTCTGACATCTTGAACACTTAGCTTGGCCACATGCTTCTTGAATTGAGCCTTCTCATAATCAATCTTGTTCTTGAGCTCAACGATGCGCTGAGCGAGAGCTAGCTCAGAAGCAATGGCGCCATTGAAGGCGACACTGAGGCCAATGGGAAGCTGCAAATCTTCAAAGCTAAGATTGGGGGCATCGAACCACTCATCAATCAAGTTGTGGCTGATTGCCACATCAAAGAGAGGCAAGTTGTTGAAGATTTCTGCTTCTTCCTTGCTCTTTATCAGCTTCTCAAGAGCATAATCAGCAAGATCTTCATCACTTGACAGATCAATGGGTTCTTCGCGCAGAATGGCGGCAGGAGTCAGGGCTTGATCAGTTGGTCTGACAAGTTGCTTTTTCTTCTCCGTTCTCTTAGAGACACGGGATTGATCTTCAGACTGCACACTGGCTTCAGGAGGTGCAGTGGCCAGTGGCTTCGCACGAGAAGCCTTTAGAGGTGCAGCTGATCTCGAAGCCTTTGGCTTCTTTTGCTTCTGCGACTTTGGAGGAGGAGCTGGGGCTTCATCAGAGTCAGCATCATTGTCAGAATGATCTACTCTGGCACCTTGGACCACGATGTAGGTGATGAGGCCGTCAAGGTTGGAGAAGGGGCCGATAACATTGGGATCAGCATCACGGGAGCCGTCAGCACGGGGAGCAGAGGGACCTGGGTTGAAGTCCAATCCCAATGACTTCTTGTTCTTCTTGGCCAAAGCCACAACAAACTGGAAGTTGCGCTTGAAGAGAGAGTCGTCACGACACCAGAGTAGTGAAGTGGGATCGGCGTTCTCAGGCTGTGGTCCACGGACCATGCAAGGATAGAAGCCTTGAGCAATGGCTTCGGCTCTGTTCTTGGGTTGAAGGCCTCGATAGAGGATATCACCCCAAGGTCTCTTGATGGCATTCTTCTCTGCATATTCCTTCGTCACAAACTTTTAGTTGAACCATTCCTCAGCCCAATAGCGTCGAATCCATTGGATTCGTGTCTTTCTCTGATGATAATTCTCTTCGGGATCTGTCTTGTAGAGTTCTGCTAGGTCATCAGGCAGATCTTTGGATGTTCCTTCTCTGCGCTGTCTGCCACCCTTCCTTGCTGATTTTTCTGCAGCCATAAACTTCAAACTGAATGGCCTTAATACGTTCAAAGGCTTCAGAGACTTACGCTTGCTGGTCAAGCAGGAACTAGCTTCAGGAGAATTGATATGATGCTGTAACTATTCTGCAAACGAATGCAGACTATGAGAACCAAGGGATTCTCCCATGGACATGCACCTGTGACAGCATTAGAGATGCGAGGGAAGGGGAAGAGGTCATATGCATTCTCAGAAGATTTTGAAGATAAATCAGTTTGAAGACATTGACCTCATGATGCGAAGACATTCACTTATATAGGTGAGTTGGTTCCAGATTTGTACCAATCCGTGAATAAGTACAAGTGAGGAATCAAACTAGATAGGAAATCTAAGTGAATTGACTAGGCAGTATGAGATGCAGACAGAAGAAACCACTTTCGGTAAATAGGATGAATCTTGAAGATCAAAAAGGTGGTAAAAATAGAGTTATAATTACCGCACGAAGAACTGTTAGATGGGATGAATAGGAGATCGAGCAGTTCAGCCCACCGTGCCCTAACTTGGTGACGGAGGACACCTACAGCGATGACGGAGAGGACGATGTCCGCGGCCGGCGTGAGGACGACGTCGGAGATGTCGCGGCAGCTAAGTGCTTCGTCGCCGGCGTCGTCGAGAGCTAGCGGTGGCGCTAGGGTTTTGACGGAGGTGGAGAGGTGGAAGAAGGATTTCTTTACCGCAGGGGACAAGTATTTATAAGTAGGTGAGCGACACAGCGCAATTACGCTGGTGCCCCTGGCGGTTCACATCTGAGGGGCACGTGGCAAGCATGCAACATACTCAGAGTTGTCCCACGTTCCCACGCCCGCCAGGCATGTTGGAGAGTTGTTCCGGCTTCTCCGGATTTCAACAATAAAGATAAGTCATCTAAAACAGATTTAATGTTTGTCTCTTTGCCTTCTGCTGACTAGGACGCACAGAAGACATTCGACAGTTTCAATAGAATGCATATGATTTGGACAGATAGAGTTTGAGATAGGAAGCATAGAGAGGTTAGGGTCCGATCACATTCACTTAGTTCAAAAGATCCAATCTTGAAGACATAGCTATAAGTGAATGCTGTAGAGGACAGAACACTAGTATATATATATATATATATATATATATATATATATATATATATATCAGAAAGCAATCAAATCATCATAGTGTAGAAAATCATGAAGATAAATTGAAGCTGAAGACAAACCAAATGCGAAGTCATTGCAATATAACGCCATGAGTGAAACACTTCAAACAGAGAAATTTGGTGGTGGCGTTACCCACCGTATAGGAAGTATTAGATCCAGACACAGTGCACAATTATCGTGGTGCTCCGAAGTCAAATTCCATGTTAATGTATTCACACTCAGAGTGTAAATCTTCATTGATTGAAGACATACATTACTTTGTGTGTTGCACATCTAAGTCATCAACATGCATAAGTGTTAGGATGTGTGCCTGATCACATGACATTAGAGGATTCCAAGATATTTAGCTCACACCGTAACTTGCAAAACCTTTTCTCATCCAAGGGCTTTGTGAAGATATCTGCCAGTTGCTCTTCAGTGTTGACGTGAATGATATCGATATCTTTCTTCATAACATGATCTCTGAGAAAGTGATGACGAATTTCAATGTGCTTTGTCTTCGAGTGCTGGACTAGATTGTTGGCTATCTTGATGACACTTTCGTTGTCGCAGAAGAGAGGTACTTGTTTCAGGTTGATGCCATAATCCTTGAGAGTTTGCTTCATCCATAGAAGCTGAGCACAACAGGATCCAGCAGCAATGTATTCAGATTCAGCAGTTGAGAGTGATACACAGTTCTCCTTCTTTGAAGACCAACAGACAAGTGATCGGCCAAGAAAATGACATGTGCCTGATGTAGACTTGCGATCCACCTTGTCACCAACATAATCAGCATCCAAGAATCCAACCAAATCAAATTTTGAGCCCTTGGGATACCATAATCCGAGTGTTGGGGTGTAAGCCAAATATCGAAGAATTCGCTTCACAGCTAAGTGATGCGATTCCTTTGGTGCCGCTTGGAATCAAGCACACATGCAAACACTAAGCATAATATCTGGCCTAGATGCACATAGATAAAGCAAAGAACCAATCATGGAGCGGTATACCTTTTGATCGAACTCTTTACCATTGTCGTCGGGACCAAGATGGTGTTTGGCTGGCATTGGCGTCGTGTAGCCTTTGCAGTCTTCCATTCCAAACTTCTTCAGACAATCTTTGAGGTATTTTTCTTGAGATATGAAGATGCCATTTCTTTGCTGACGAATTTGAAGACCAAGGAAGAACTTCAGCTCACCCATCATGGACATTTGATATTGCTCTTGCATCATGTACCCAAACTCATCACTATATGAAAGTGCGTTATATCGACTAGAGGGGGGGGGTGAATAGGCGATTTTTATGAATTCTTCACTGAGGAATTTGCTGGTGAGGAAATTCCTTAGCGAAGAACTACTTGCAGCGGAATATGTACTCAGAGGTAAACATAACAGGATACACACATAGTCAGCATGATGAAATGAAGACTAAGAACAGAGTACGGAAAGCGTAAACACAGGATAACAAGATGAAGACAAACAGACTGAAGAAATTGAACTGAGGAATTTGTGAAAGTCTTCAGTCAAAGTCTTCAAGCACAGATATGAACAACATGCAACACAAAATGAGGAAATGAATGAGTTGAGGAAATAGAACCAGTCAGTTGGTGAAGACAATGATTTGGTAAACCAGTTCCAACTGCTGTCTTAGTTGTACGTCTGGTTGGAGCGGCTGAGTATTTAAACTCGAGGACACACAGTCCCGGACACTCAGTCTCTGAGCCGCAACTCAGGACACCCAGTCCTCACCGTATTCTCCTTGAACTAAGACCACGCAGGCCTCGTCCAATCACTCGTGGTAAGTCTTCAGGTGACTTCCAAACCTTCATAGACTTGGTCACTCGGCGATCCACAATTCCTCTTGGATGCTCTAGACCTTGACGCCTAACCGTCTGGAAGAAGCACAGTCTTCAAAGGTAACAAGCGTCGGATCCACGCAGGATCAATTTCTTCAGTGATGCTCAATCACTTTGGGTTTGTGGGGGTTTGGTTTTGGGATTTTCCTCACTTGATGATTTTCGCTCAAAGTCCTCGGAGGATGGGTTGCTCTCAGATGACAAGTGTCAAGTTCTCTCGGAGCAGCCAACCAACTAGTGGTTGTAGGGGGCGGCTATTTATAGCCTAGGGAGCAGCCCGACATGATAAGACATAAATGCCCTTCAATGATATGACCGTTAGGTGGATAAGATATTTTGGTCCGCCGGCGCGCAGCACAGCAACGGTCGGAAATTTGACTCTCAAATTCCTCAGGGCTATCATGTTCCTCACTATGTAGGCAATTCGCACTGGCGAATTCCTAACTCCTCAGTCAGAGCAAAGTCATCAGTGACCAGAAGAACTGCGTCTCTGTCACTGAAGAACTTGACTGAACTGTATGAGATTTCCAATGGCTTCACTCGAACAGATTGGTAGGTGTAGGATTTTGAGTTGAGCATCACATGGAAATTTTTCCTTAGTATTTCCTCGACCCCCTTTAACAGTACGGTGTTTCCTATGACTCAAGAAGGAGAAAATGAAACTACGAAAACAAAAGTCTTCACGCTTCATATTCCTCGAATGAATATCAAGTCTTCATGGTCACACCAATTTCTTCACTTTCAAAGTCTTCAGAAAGTCTTCAGAATATCAAAGTCTTCAGTCGAAGAACTTCATTTTTAGGGGTCGACTTTCTCTGTAAATATCAAACTCCTCATAGACTTATAGACCTGTGTACACTCACAAACGCATCCGTTACTTAACCTATAAGTCTTCAATACACCAAAATCACTAAGGGGCACTAGATGCACTTACAATCTCCCCCTTTTTGGTGATTGATGACAACATAGGTTAAGTTTTCAACGGGGATAAACATATGAAGTGTAAATATTGATATTGAGGAATTTGATTGCAAGATATAGAAGAACTCCCCCTGAATATGTGCATAATGAGGAATTTGCTTTTGAGGCAATGCACATTTGAAGAATTGAATCATGGAGATCTCCCCCTATATCTTGTAATTCATACACGCATTTGATATATAATATGAAGAATTTGAAATGCATGATGAAATATGGTGCCTGATGAGATTCAGCATGCGTGCAATGATATTAACGAGGAATAAGCATGCAGAATAACACATCAAAAGTATCAGAGCACAGTGCAAAGTCAGCACAATGCACCGTTCAAAAGTGTCAGGGCACCATCGGATTTAAGATTACAACTCGATCCAATAAAAGTTTCAGAAGAACGAGAGTTGTAACTTATTAAAAACGCCCATAATATAAACCCACTTGAAGACTAACTCAGATTTCTCCCCCTTTGTCATCAAATGACCAAAAGGATCGAAACTGAGAACTAACGCCCCTGAAGATATTCAAGTTGATGGAGGAGCGCCAGCGTTGTCGGGGTTGGATGTTGAAGTAGGGCCTGCCGCAGTGTCGTCCAAATCTTCATATTCATCAGTTTCACGCGATGAAGAATAAGAGCTGGCCACCAGATCAGGAACTTTGACTCTCTTGAATTTCTTTGGAGGTGGTGCAGACCAGTCAAAAGCTTCCTGAAGACCCATAGTCTTCAATTCTTCCGCGGAATATACATGATTAAGAACAGCCCAGGTGCGGTTGAGGGTTTCATGAAGGTAGTACTGATTTTTCTTCACTGCATTATGTGTTGAGGTCATGTTGTGAAGAATTGCAGCAAATTGACGCTTCACCCATTTCTGATTGCGATCAACCTTCTGATGAAGACTGAGGAGTAACTCACGATCAGTCATCACCCTGGGTGCAGTTGCTTGAGGCTGTTGCTTGGTTGAGGTATTTGCGGCAGTGTCATGCGTTGCAGAATCGTCATTGGTGGAGTAAGATGCAGCCTTGCGAAATTGACCATTCAATGGACGAGTGCCTTCATCAATTACAGCTGCTGCCTTGCCCTTGTCATCAGATGATGAAACTGGTCGCTTGAGGACTTCAATGGGCGGCAAGTAGCTGCCATGGTTCAGAGTGTCAGCCTTGTAGTTCAGTGAAGATCTTGCCCTTATGAATCTCATGATCCAAGGCGCATATGGCTTCAGCTCAAAAGGTGACATTGCAACATTGGCCAGAGTCCTCATGAAGAAATCATGGAAGTTGACAGGAACGCCATGAATGATATTGAAAAGCATGTTCTTCATGATGCCAACGACATCTTCTTCATTTGAGTCGTGGCCTTTGATGGGACTCATTGTCTTCGTCAAGATTCTATAGACAGTCCGAGGCACATACAGCAGTTCCTTGACGAGGAATTTGGTTCGAGGGGCTTGTCCTGGCTTCAGCGGCTTCATGAGCACTTGCATAAAGTGATCAGATAATTCACGGTCATTGTAGATGCAGCGTGCAGTTTCATGGGGAGGATCCAGAGGAAGGACACGAAGCAATTCAGTTGCTGGTGCCTTGTAGTGAGTATTCTCTGTCATCCAATCCAGTACCCATGAATTGATGTCTTCAGCATCTCCGGTGATGTGCAGGGTGGCATAGAACTGGAGAATGAGTTCTTCATTCCAGTCGCAGATATCAGTGCAGAAATTTAGTAGCCCTGCATCGTGAAGAACACGGAGTACTGGCTCGAAGCACGGCAGTGATTCCATATCCACATGAGGAATATGCTCATGGTCGAAGATCTTCTCCTTGTCAAATAGCACTGAGGAATAGAAGTTTGCTTGTGTTGGAGTCCAGAAGCGTCTTTTCCTCATTCGAGCAGAATCATATGGATTATACGCAGTGAAGAACACATGCTCAGAAAAGAAGTCTTCAGCCTTGAATTTTTGCTTGCTTGAGAACGGATTCTTTGGCTTGGGCAGAGGAATATCTGTGATTTGCAGCACAACCTCAGGAATCGCGATCTCAGGTTCTTCAGGCTGAGGAATTTCTGGTTCCTCTCCTTGTGCAGTTTGAGGATCAGCAGTGGGTTCTTCAACGCTAGTGGCTGGAATTTCTTCGTTGACAGACGATGTGGGATGAGTTTCTTCAGAGCCCATTTGAACAGTTGTAGCCGGGGACAGAGGAACTTGTTGAAGCGAAGTGAAGAGAGGAGTATTGGGATGCTGACTTTCCCAAAAGTCATCGTTCATCACTGGTGTAGTGCACCCAATATCCACGTCTTCGTCTTCTTTTTCAATTTCCTCAGCACCTGCCTCTTCAGCTGTGAACTGAGGCACGGGTGAGGAAACAACTGGGGTTGAAGGGAAAGCTTCCACTTCAATTTCTTCATCAAGCTGTTCTAAAGTAGCAACAGATTGATTTTCTTCATCGGATCCGCTTGGGATCATGTAATCTTCTCCATAAGGAACAATTTCCTTGGACGACATGGAGGAGATGGGAATGGCATCAATAGGATTTTCAATCGAGCTGGTCATTGGCTTCATTTTCTTCGCAGTCGAAGAATTTGACGCAGCTGATGCCTTCCTTTTCTTCACTGCAGCTCGTTCTGCAGCCTTTGTCTTCTTCACTTCATAAGCAGAAGGAAGAATTGGAGTTGGTGTTGGCGCAGGAGGAGCTGAGGATTGTGGTACAGTTTCTTCAGGCGCAACTGGTGCAGTTGCCCTGTTTCCTTCAGTTTCTTCAGGCGCACCACTAGTGGATGCCCTGGGAATTTCTTCAGCGGCTGGAATGGAGTCATCAGCCCTGGAACTTGTGTTTTCATCAGCATGCTGAAAGTCATCAGCAGTGCTGGCATGTTCTTTAGCAGGCTGAGCAGAGTCTTCAGCCTGAGGATTTTCTTGTTGCGATGGGGCTGCAACAGTTGTCATTCGCTTCGTCAAATTGACGAATCTCACCTTGGCTCCTTGCCAGTCAGCATTGTAAGCATCAAAATCCTTGCTGAGTGCTTGTATTTCAGATTGAGCTTTGAGAAGTTCTTCAGGAGTCAAGTTGACTAAGTTCTTCCTCAGAAGCTTCTCCTTTCTGGCTTGTGCTCTCTTCAATTCACGAGCCTTTTCAAATTTCCATTTCTCTTCAGCGATGAAATGGTTAAGCATATGACTTTGACCAGGAGTCAGTGGCAGATCCGGTATAGGAGTGTTTGGATCCTGATGCCATAGGTCAATGAAGTCAAGGATCTTCTTCGGATCCAAAAGCAGAGGCACATTTGTTCTTTTGGCTCTAGCGGCCTTGGTCAGTCCGTCTCTGATGATTTCTGCAAGTTCTTCATCAGAGGCTTCATCATCAGAGGGAACGTTGAATGCAACCTGTTTCTTCTTTGGACTTGGCCGAGGACCGCGTCTAGATGTTGCTTTTGTCTTCAGCAGCGTGGGGCCTGTTGAGGACATTGGTGCAGCTGAGGAACTTGCTGAGACACCAGAAGCAATTGAGAATCCCTGAGTCCTTTGACATGTAGCCAGATGCACAGGAGTTGAGGACTTGGAGGGAGCTGCTGAGGATTTTGAATGAGCAGCAGCAGTCTGAGGAATTTGCCGTGAGGGCGCGACTGAGGAACTGGGCCGTGAGGGCGCTGATGGTGAAGCACTTGGCTTGCAAGCAGGCTTCTTTGGCATTGATTTCCTCGGCTTGACCGAGGGCTCAGCGGCAGCAGCAGCAGCAGCAGTATCCTCATTAAATTTCCTCACTGCCTCCTTGGCCTGTCTTGCCAATTTGGCTTGGCGCCTGGACCATTCTTCAGGAAAGTCTTCACCACGCTTGATGCTGGTGGGATCAGCGACCTGGCCAGGTGCCAGAGGAGCTCTTGGGCATGGAGGGTTTAAGGCGAATTTCCTCATGTACTTGGGAGTAACATAGTGGTATTCCCTCCATTCTCGTGCCCATCTTCTTTCTATCCTTTGTATGCGCACCTTGCGCTGATTTTTGGTCTCCTTGCCAAACTTGGATTCATCAGGTGTGCAGTAGTCTTTGTATATTTCCTCAGGAATCTCAAAGGCAGTCATGACCTCCGGTTTCTTTCCTCCCTTCTGCGGTCTCTTGCCTTCTGCCATTTTCTTCAGATGAGGAATTTGAACAATAGAGCACTCTGAAGAAGTATGCAGTTTTTCTTCGAGGAACGCTGCAAATGAGTTAAGTTGATGAGAACCTAGTGATTCAATAGCGGACATGAGTACCTGTGAACAGAGTGTAGGTGCGAGGAATTTGGAGAGGTCATATGCGTTCTCAGATGATTTTTCAAAAGAACAAGTTTTGAGGAATTTGACCAGTTGAGCCTTGAGGAATTTCACTAAGCGTTTTGTCTCAGGTTCCAGAGTTGTACAGATTGAAAATCCGCACAATTGAGGAATCTTGAAGTAATGAATGCTTAGAGAGATAGATCAAGAGCGTACAGTGTGTGAGGTGTTCATATGTGAAGAATTTGAAGAACAAAAACACCTTTGAAGATTTTCAGAAAGATTTGAGAATCAACGCAAGTAATAAAAGTGACTTTTAATTACCCGAACTGAAGAACACGACGAACAGGAATGAACTGTAGTGAAGTTCGTCACGTTAGATCTCCCACGCCCTAACTTGGCAGAGGGAGATGGCTACGGCGGCGGCGGAGTGAAGATTTCCGCGGCCGGCGCGAGTACGACGGCGATGAGGTCGAGGCAGTGAAGCTTTTCCTCACCGACGGCGATGGAGTAGCGGCGGCGCTAGGGTTTGAGGAGAGCTCGAGCGAGAGACAGCGACCGAGCGGAGTAAATGAAGTAAGGAAGGGAGAGGGGTATTTATAGCCACGGTGAAAAACTGTTCGCCCGAAGATTTTGGACGAACATGCCCCTGCCCTTTCTTCTTCACGCGACATGTGTCATCCACGTACTGTGCAGATGAGATCGTGTAAGATCATGGGTGATTAAACTAATACATCATGGGATGCCGAACGGTTTGAGCGGTAAAACCGAAAACTTGGATAAGATTTGCTTAAAAGTTTCGTTCGCAATTTCTTCAGCTGTCAAGGATACAGTGAAGACTTTGAACGAGTTTCAATCAGAACGCACATGAAGAATTTGTGAATAGATTGGATTGAGTATAGCATAGAGGGGGAAGGGTCCGATCACATTCACTTAGCAGAAATCGCAACTTGAAGAAATAGCAATAAGTGAATGCTGTAGAGGACATAAACTCATATATATATATATATATATAGCCAATGAGGAAAAACGACGGAAACATTGAAGATTTTGCAAAGTTGAAGAATTTGAAAAACTGAGGAATTTCAAAAATGAAGAAAAACTCAAATTGAAGATTTTCAACTTTTGTGGTGGCGTAGCCCACCGTATAAGAATGATGATTTCAGACACCGCGTACAATTGTCGTAGGGTTCTGAGAATCAAATTCTTCATTAATTTCTTCACACCTAGAATGTTATTCTTCATTGATTGAGGAAAAACGTTTCTTCATGTGTTGCACATCTAAGTCATCAATTATGCATAAGGGTTAGGATGTGTGTCCTTTTCAAAGAACATTCGAAGATTCTAAGATATTTAGCTCACACCGCAACTTGCTAAATCTCTTCTCATCCAAGGGCTTGGTGAAGATATCAGGTAGCTGTTCTTCAGTCTTCACATGCTCGATGGAGATATCGCCCTTCAACACATGATCACGAAGAAAATGATGACGAATCTGGATGTGCTTAGTCTTTGAGTGCTGAACTGGGTTGTGAGCAATCTTGATGGCACTCTCATTGTCGCAGAGGAGAGGCACATTCTTCACGTTGGCGCCATAGTCCTTGAGGGTTTGCTTCATCCAAAGCAGTTGAGCACAGCATGAGCCAGCAGCAATGTATTCAGCTTCAGCAGTAGACAGAGATACACAGTTCTGTTTCTTCGAGGACCAACAGACCAAAGATCGTCCCAGGAAATGACAAGTGCCAGATGTTGACTTGCGGTCCACACGGTCACCAGCATAGTCAGAGTCAGAATATCCAATGAGATCAAAAGCAGAGCCCTTGGGGTACCAAAATCTTAGTGTTGGTGTGTGAGCTAGATATCGAAGAATATGCTTCACAGCCTTATGGTGTGATTCCTTCGGTGCAGCTTGAAATCGGGCACACATGCAAACACTAAGCATTATATCTGGCCTAGATGCACATAAGTACAATAAAGAACCAATCATGGAGCGGTATACCTTGTGATCGAAGTCAATACCATTTTCATCAGTGCATAGATGGCCATTTGTGGGCATAGGAATTTTGACGCCTTTGCAATCTTGCATGCCGAATTTCCTCAGTACATCTTTGAGGTATTTCTCCTGAGATATGAATATGCCATTGCGCTGCTGACGAATTTGAAGACCTAAGAAGAATTTCAACTCTCCCATCATAGACATTTGATATTCTTCACTCATCATATAGGCAAATTCATCACTATATCGTTGGTTAGTACAGCCAAAGATAATATCATCAACATATATTTGGCACACAAACAGTTCACCATCATATGATTTAGTAAATAGAGTAGGGTCAAGTGAATCGGGTGTGAAGCCATTCTTCACGAAGAATTCCTTCAATGTGTCATACCACGCCCGAGGGGCTTGCTTGAGGCCATAGAGGGCCTTATTTAGTCTGAAGACTTTGTCAGGATTCTTGGGATCTTCAAAACCTGGTGGTTGAGCAACATATACTTCTTCCTCAAGCTTACCATTGAGGAATGCACTTTTCACATCCATTTGATATAAGATGATGTCATGATGGTTAGCATAGGCAAGTAAAATGCGAATAGCCTCAAGTCTAGCAACAGGTGCAAAAGTTTCATCGAAATCAATTCCTTCAACCTGTGTGTAGCCTTGAGCTACTAGTCGTGCCTTATTCCTCACCACAAGGCCATTTTCATCTTGCTTGTTGCGGTAGATCCACTTTGTGCCAATGATATTATGCTTGCGAGGATCTGGGCGATTGACCAATTCCCAGACATTGTTCAGCTCGAACTGATGTAATTCTTCTTGCATAGCCTGAATCCACTCCGGCTCCAGAAATGCTTCATCTACCTTAGTGGGCTCTGAGATAGAGACAAAAGCATAGTGCCCACAAAAGTTAGATAAGTGTGAGGCTTTTGAGCGGGTGAGAGGACCTGGTGCGCTGATGTCATCGATGATCTTCTCCACTTGCACTTCTTTTGCAACGCGTGGATGAGTTGGCTGTCGCTGAGGATTTTGATCAGCATTTTCTTCAGCACCATTTTCCTCATCATGTTCTTCAGGTACATCAGCTCGACGTTCTTCACGAACAGGAATGAATTCTTCAGCAGATTCTTCAGTAGGAATGACATCCTCAGTTGCCTTGAGCTTGATAGCATCCTAAGGTGCTGGTTCATCTAACACAGAAGGTAGGTGCTCTCTTTGCGAGCCATTAGTTTCATCGAACCGTACATCTACAGTGTCAACAATCTTGTGAAGAACAATGTTGAAGACTCTGTAGGTGCGAGTCCTTTCTGTAACCAAGCATAAAACCTTCATGTGCTTTCGGTGCAAATTTAGAGTTGTGGTGAGGATCTCTAATCCAACATTTAGCACCGAAGTCTTTGAAATAACTCACATTGGGTTTCTTGTCAGTGAGGAGTTCATAGGCAGTCTTCTTGAAGAATTTGTGAAGATATACTCTGTTGATGATGTGGCAGGCAGTATCAATTGCATCAATCCAAAAACGCTGAGGTGTTTTGTATTCATCAAGCATAGTGCGAGCCATCTCAACAAGAGTTCTGTTCTTGCGCTCCACGACGCCATTCTGCTGAGGAGTATAGGGAGCAGATAATTCATGAGTAATACCAAGTTCATCAAGATAGGCATCAAGACCAGAATTCTTGAACTCAGTTCCATTGTCACTTCTGATATGCTTGATCTTCACACCAAAGTTGGTTGAAGCCCTCGAGGAAAATCATTTGAAGACTTCCTGCACTTCATGTTTGTAAGTAACAATGTGTACCCATGTATATCGAGAATAATCATCAACAATGACAAAACCATATAGAGATGCATCATTAGTGACTGCTGAATAATGATTAGGTCCGAAGAGGTCCATGTGAAGCAATTCGAATGGACGGGTAGTGGTCATGATAGTCTTCACTGGATGCTTGGCCTTGGTCATTTTTCCGGCTTCACATGCTCCGCATAAGTGATCCTTGAGGAATTTGACATTTTCAATGCCAATGACATGCTTCTTCTTCGCAAGCGTGTTCAAATTCCTCATGCCTGCATGACCAAGTCGTCGATGCCATAGCCAGCCTTCTGAAGCTTTTGCAAGTAGACACACGGCTGGTTGTGGTCCTGTAGAGAAATCAACAATATACAGATCTCCTCTCCTAAAGCCTTCGAAGACTTTGGAATTGTCAGCTTCCATAATCACAACACAGCGATATTTGCCGAAGACAACAACCATATCAAGATCACAAAGCATTAAGACTGACATGAGATTGTATCCTAAGGACTCAACAACCATGACTTTGTCCATGTGCTTATCCTTAGAGATAGCAACCTTACCAAGACCCAATACCTGACTTTTGCCTTTGTCAGCAAATATGATATGCTTCAGAGGTGACGGTGATAAAGGAGCATCCATCAATAGATTCTTGTCACCAGTCATGTGATTTGTACATCCACTATCGAGGACCCATTCAGTGGTTTTGGGTTGATCATCCTGCAGATGAATTAGTGTAACTTACAATCTCATATGCTTCATCAGTGAAGAATATGATATCAAGTTCATCAGATGAATTTCATCAAGCAGTAAACAGATATAGCAGTATGAGGACGTGTGAAATGAAAGTTCATTCCAACATGATTCGCCTGCGTCCTTTCAGGCATTTTGTCAGGTCCCCAGCAAATTCTTCAGACGTTAGAGCACGTCTGGAGACCTGACTCTGCAGAAAAGATTAGTTCTTTTTCTTCACCACCCACATCTGGAGGGGTGGCAAAGAGTTCATCATCCTGCGAGCACCATGTGAGAAAGGTGGCAAAGATGCCAAACCATTTCGCTTAGCATAGGAGGGGTTAGGGTAAGCATATGAATAAGCAGAGTAATTCTTCGAGGACTTATGAACATAATGGTTTGAAGAATAATGCACATATTCATAGCCCTTAGCTTTACCCTGCGAGACAGATTTGTTAGCACGATGATAATCATATGAGGACTTTGATCCAGTTGAGGAATTCGATCCTCGTGAAGAGTTTGGTCCATATGAGGATTTGGATCCATATGAAGAATTTGATCTGGGGTTCCTGTTCTTCATAGGTGGTGTCATGAGGACATTCACCTGAAGACTTTCAACATAGCTTTTGGGAACCCAGATTTTCTTCATAGGGGAACCGTTCCTGCAGTTAGTGCCAACATATCTAGCAAATACTTCACCATTCTGATTTTTGAACAGTTTATAGTTGGAGTCAAATGACTCATCAGAAGAATGAGGAGATTCACACGTAAAGCCAGATAAGTTAGATGGATCAACTGGAGGTCCCTTTGCAGCAACCCATGAGGTTTTGGGATACTGCTCAGGCTTCCAATATGTTCCATCGGCATTGAGTTTCCTCTCAAAGGCAATACCCTCTTTCCTAGGGTTTCTGTTGAGGATCTGCTTTTTGAGCACATCACAGAGTGTTTGATGCCCTTTGAGGCTTTTGTACATGCCTGTCATGTACAATTCCTTCAGCCCTGCATTGTGAGTGATACTAGCAAAGTCTTCAGATGAGGAATTAGTAATAGCAGAGGTAGATGAAGAATTTGTAACATTTGAAGCATTTGAACATTCAGGTGAAGAATTAGCAGATTCACGTTCAATGCACTTTAAGCATGGAGGAACAAATTCTTCCTGAGAAGCGCTGATTTGTTGAGCTAGTAATGAATCGCGCTCCTTCTGAAGATCTTCATAACACACTCTTAGCTTTTCAAGATCTTCCTTTCTTTGAAGAGCTTCAAGAGAAAGCTTCTCATGATCTTGCTTCTCTTGAAGAAATTCATATGAAAGTTTCTCATGATCAGACAAGAGAGAGTTATGATGACCTTGAAGATTATCATACCTAGACTGAAGTCTCTGAAGATTTTCAGTCAAGGCTTTAGTGCGATCCATTTCTTCACCCAACATATCATCACTTTTATCTAGCATGTTTTGAACCTTTTCAAGAGCCCTTTGTTGTTTCACAGCAATTTTAGCAAGTTTAGAGTAGCTAGGCTTAAGATCCTCATCAGATTCATTTTCACTAGAATCAGAGGAGTTGTATTTGAGTACCTTAGCTCCTTTTGCCATGAAGCAATAGGTGGGAGCGTAGCCATCATTATCTTCATCAGGCTTGTTGGAGGAGTCAGTTTCTTCAGTGTTGAAGATGGACTTGCTGACGAAAGCAGTAGCAACGGCCAGACTCGCCACACCAGACTCAGATTCTTCAGACTCCCCCTCTTCATCATTTTCCTCAGATTCAGCTTCAGAGTCCATTTCCTTGCCAATGAATGCCCGAGCTTTCTTGGAGTTGCCCTTCTTGTGAGATGAAGACTTTGAGGGTTTTGATGATGAAGATTTTGACGATTTCTTCTTCTTCTTCATATCATCAGAACTGTAATGCTTGTATTTCTTCTTCTTCATTTCCTTTTCCCACTGAGGACAATCTTGAATATAGTGACCTGGCTTCTTGCATTTGTGGCAAAGTCTTCTCTTGTAGTCACTGGATGAAGAATCATTTCCTCTTGAGGGTTTTCCAAAGTGACCACGTCTTGTGAACTTCTGGAATTTCTTCACAAGCAGAGCTAGATCCTGGCTCAGTTCTTCAGGATCACCAAGGCTACTACCAGAATCCTCACATTCAGAGTCAGACACAACCTTAGCCTTCAGGGCACATGGTTTGCCATAGTTTGAGCCATAGAGATCTCTCTTTTCAGCAAGTTGGAACTCGTGAGTGTTAAGCCTTTCGAGGATATCAGCAGGATCAAGCGACTTGTAGTCAGCACGTTCTTGTATCATCAGTCCCAGAGTATCAAATGAGGAATCAAGCGATCTTAGCAGTTTCTTCACAACTTCATGGTCAGTGATGTCAGTGGCACCGAGGGCTTGAAGCTCATTTGAGATGTCAGTGAGGCGATCAAAGGTTTGTTGGACATTTTCGTTGTCGAGTCTTTTGAAGCGGTTGAAGAGATTCCGAAGAACATCGACTCGAGAGTCACGCTGAGTTGAGACTCCTTCGTTTACTTTGGACAACCTATCCCAGATAAGCTTAGCAGTTTCCAAAGCACTCACTCTTCCATACTGTCCTTTGCTCAGATGGTCACAGATGATATTCTTCGCTTGATAATCGAGTTGTTTGAATCTCTTCACATCGGTAGCGGTCAGTGTTTCAGTGACAGAGGGGACACCATTTTCCACAACATACCAGAGATCATTGTCAATTGCCTCAAGATGCATTCGCATCTTGTTCTTCCAGTAGGGGTAGTCCGTTCCATCAAAGGTAGGACACCTAGCCGAGACCTTGATCATACCTGCGGTCGACATAACTAGAACTCCAGGTGGTTAAACCAAAATCACACAGAACAAGGGAATACCTTGCTCTGATACCAATTGAAAGTGCGTTATATCGACTAGAGGGGGGGTGAATAGGCGATTTTTATGAATTCTTCACTAAGGAATTTGCTGGTGAGGAAATTCCTTAGCGAAGAACTACTTGCAGCGGAATATGTACTCAGAGGTAAACATAACAGGATACACACATAGTCAGCATGATGAAATGAAGACTAAGAACAGAGTACGGAAAGCGTAAACACAGGATAACAAGATGAAGACAAACAGACTGAAGAAATTGAACTGAGGAATTTGTGAAAGTCTTCAGTCAAAGTCTTCAAGCACAGATATGAACAACATGCAACACAAAATGAGGAAATGAATGAGTTGAGGAAATAGAACCAGTCAGTTTGTGAAGACAATGATTTGGTAAACCAGTTCCAACTGCTGTCTCAGTTGTACGTCTGGTTGGAGCGGCTGAGTATTTAAACTCGAGGACACACAGTCCCGGACACTCAGTCTCTGAGCCGCAACTCAGGACACCCAGTCCTCACCGTATTCTCCTTGAACTAAGACCATGCAGGCCTCGTCCAATCACTCGTGGTAAGTCTTCAGGTGACTTCCAAACCTTCATAGACTTGGTCACTCGGCGATCCACAATTCCTCTTGGATGCTCTAGACCTTGACGCCTAACCGTCTGGAAGAAGCACAGTCTTCAAAGGTAACAAGCGTCGGATCCACGCAGGATCAATTTCTTCAGTGATGCTCAATCACTTTGGGTTTGTGGGGGTTTGGTTTTGGGATTTTCCTCACTTGATGATTTTCGCTCAAAGTCCTCGGAGGATGGGTTGCTCTCAGATGACAAGTGTCAAGTTCTCTCGGAGCAGCCAACCAACTAGTGGTTGTAGGGGGCGGCTATTTATAGCCTAGGGAGCAGCCCGACATGATAAGACATAAATGCCCTTCAATGATATGACCGTTAGGTGGATAAGATATTTTGGTCCGCCGGCGCGCAGCACAGCAACGGTCGGAAATTTGACTCTCAAATTCCTCAGGGCTATCATGTTCCTCACTATGTAGGCAATTCGCACTGGCGAATTCCTAACTCCTCAGTCAGAGCAAAGTCATCAGTGACCAGAAGAACTGCGTCTCTGTCACTGAAGAACTTGACTGAACTGTAAATATCAAACTCCTCATAGACTTATAGACCTGTGTACACTCACAAACGCATCAGTTACTTAACCTATAAGTCTTCAATACACCAAAATCACTAAGGGGCACTAGATGCACTTACACTATACTTCTGGTTGGTGCAGCCGAAGATTATGTCATCCACATATATTTGGCACACAAACTGTTCGCCATCATATGTCTTCGTGAAGAGTGTGGGATCGAGGGATCCGGGTTTGAAGCCTTTGCTCTTCAGGAAGTCTTTGATTGTATCATACCATGCACGAGGAGCTTGTTTGAGGCCATACAGTGCTTTGTTTAGCTTATACACCATATCAGGATGTTTTGGATCTTCAAAGCCAGGTGGTTGTGCGACATATACTTCTTCTACAATCTTGCCATTGAGAAATGCACTTTTTACATCCATTTTATATAGCAAGATGTTGTGATGATTAGCGTAGGCTAGCAGTATGCGAATAGCTTCAAGCCTAGCAACAGGAGCAAATGTTCCATCGAAGTCAATTCCTTCAACTTGAGTATATCCTTGAGCCACAAGACGTGCTTTGTTTCTGACGACTTGACCATGCTCATCTTGCTTGTTTTGATATATCCACTTTGTTCCAATAATGTTATGCTTGCAAGGGTCAGGTCGCTTGACAAGTTCCCAAACATTATTCAGCTTGAACTGTTGAAGTTCTTCTTGCATGGCTTGAATCCATTCAGGTTCCATAAAAGCTTCAGCAACTTTCTTGGGTTCTGATATTGACACAAATGAAAAGTGCCCACAGAAGTTTGCTAGCTGTGTTGCTCTTGATCGAGTGAGTAGACCAGGCACATTGATGTTGTCAATTATCTTCTCTATTTGAACTTCATTTGCAACACGAGGATGAACCGGACGAAGATTTTGCTCTTGCTGATCATTGTCATCATTGGGAGGATTGTCTTCGGTCTGAGCATTGTCTTCAGGTTGATTTGGTGCAGAGATGATAAGTTCCTCTTCAGGCTGTGCTTCAGAGGGCATGATTTCACCAGTTCCCATCAGCTTGATAGACTCGCTTGGAGGAGCTTCATCTAGTGTACTTGGCAGAATCTCTCTCTGTGAACCATTGGTTTCATCAAATTTCACATCCACAGTTTCAACGACTTTGTAGAGATAAAGGTTGAAGACTCTTT
Organism: Triticum aestivum; assembly: GCF_018294505.1. NCBI lineage: Eukaryota > Viridiplantae > Streptophyta > Magnoliopsida > Poales > Poaceae > Triticum > Triticum aestivum. Next base: position 285,024,375 of record NC_057807.1, read on the forward strand.
AGGAGGGTGAATCCTTTCCATAGCCAGGCATGAAGCCTTTGTGAGTCTTAGGTGCAAATTTTGACTTGTGATGGGGATCCTTGATCCAGCATCTAGCTCCAAATACTCTGAAGTAACTGACGTTTGGTTTCTTGCCAATAAGGAGCTCATATGATGTTTTGTTCAGAAGCTTATGGATGTACACACGGTTGATGATGTGACATGCTGTATCAATAGCTTCAGGCCAGAACTTTCTTTGTGTCTTGTACTCATCTAGCATTGTTCGAGCCATCTCAATGAGGGTTCTGTTTTTGCGCTCAACGATGCCATTTTGCTGAGGTGTGTATGGAGCAGAGAACTCATAAGTGATTCCCATTGTATCCAGATACAGATCAAGTCTAGTATTCTTGAATTCAGTGCCATTGTCACCTCTGATGTGCTTGATCTTCACGCCATAATTGTTCATTGCTCGATTTGCGAAGCGCCTGAAGACATATTGCACTTCAGTCTTGTAAAGAATTATATGAACCCATGTGTATCTTGAGTAGTCATCAATAATGACGAAGCCATAGAGACAGGCAGTTGTTGTGAGGGTGGAGTAGTGAGTAGGTCCAAATAAGTCCATGTGTAACAGCTCGAAGGGTTGAGATGTTGTCATGATTGTCTTTGAGGGGTGCTTTGCCCTTGTCATCTTTCCAGCTTCACAGGCACCACACAGATGATCCTTCTTGAACTTGACATCCTCGATACCAATGACATGCTTCTTCTTGACGAGTGAGTGTAAGTTCCTCATACCAGCATGTCCTAGCCTTCGATGCCAGAGCCAGCATTCTGAAGCTTTTGTGAGAAGACATACGGCAAGCTATGGACCTGCTGAGAAATCTACCATGTATAGATCACCTTTTCGATACCCTTCAAAGACTAAAGATTTGTCAGATTCCATTAGTACAAGGCAACGATATTTTCCAAATATCACAATCATGTTCAAGTCACAAAGCATTGAGACAGACATTAAGTTGAAACCAAGGGATTCAACAAGCATCACTTTATCCATGTGTTGATCCTTTGAGATTGCAACTCTACCTAGACCCAATACCTTGCTTTTACCAGTGTCAGCAAATGTAATGTGACTCTTGTCGGATGGACGTAAGGTTGAGTCCATGAGAAGACTTCGATCACCAGTCATATGATTTGTGCATCCATTATCCATAATCCATTCTGAAGCTTTTGGTGATGTACCCTACAGTGAAGTTAGGAGGATAGGCTTCACAAGAGTGTTGTGAAGCATAAGCATTTGACACATACAAGGACAGTCACAGCTTATATCAAAGTTAGGACATAGTATGACTGATAAGAGATTCAGATGTGAAGCATATAGAATGACATTTTATCGTGCGTCCTAAACGGGTTTTAGGTCCCCAGCAATAGTATCGGACGCCATTGATTGCTGGCTGGAGACCGTATTCTGCAAAAGAGAGTTAGTTCTTCTTTGCCACCCACATCTTCAGTGGTGGCTTAGAAGCAATGAGTCTAAGTGCAGCATCTGAGAATTTTGGCTTTGAAGCCCTAGCAAATAGCCTTGCAGGAGATGAATGATACTCATATGAATAAGCAGAAAAGTTCTTAGTCCTATGAACATAGCGGTTCGAAGATACACGCTCATATTCATAAGTCTGAGCATGATTTCCCTGCAAAACATTGGCTTTAGGGTGACTCATGTGAGTCATGTATCTGTATGAAGCCTTTGGGCCACATGCAGCTATAGGTCTGGGGTTTGTCTTCTTCCTTGGTGGTGTCATGACGACATTCACAGGAAGATTCTCAATGTACTGCTTAGGTACCCAGATCTTCTTCATAGGTGGTCCATTCCTACAGTTAGTACCAATGTACCTGGCAAACACTTCACCATTGTGATTTTTGAACAGCTTATAGTTTGCATCAAAGGATTCATTAAGGATAATAGGATTAGCATAGGTAAAGCCAGATAAGGTGAATGGATCTACTGAAGGTTCCTTTGCAGCAACCCATGTGGTTTTGGGGTACTGCTCAGACTTCCAGTACGAGCCATCAACATTCATTTTCCTTTCGAACCCAACACCCTCCTTCCTAGGGTTTCGGTTCAGAATCTGCTTTTTGAGGACATCGCAGAGAGTCTGATGTCCCTTCAAACTTTTGTACACCCCTGTTTCAAGCAATGTCTTCAACATAGCATTTTCATCAGCAACAGCGGTGGTATCCTCCGCAGAGGGGTTAGTAACCACATCAGTAGGTGAGCACAATGAAACAGTAGCAGCAGTGGAACATTCAACAACAGATGTAGCATTATCATGCTCAATGCATTTTAGACATGGTGGTTCAAATCCATCCTGAGCGGAGCTGATCTGTTGAGCGCGAAGTGACTCATTCACCTTTTGAAGATCTTCATGAGCCGCTCTCAATTTCTCAAGCTCTTGTTTCCCTTGAAGATAATCATAGGAGAGCCTTTCATAAGTAGTTGAGAGCGATTCATGACGACCTTCAAGTTCTTGGTACTTAGCATGAAGATTTTTTATGTCATCAACTAAGGACTGTGAACGTGTCATTTCAGCGTCCAATAGGTCATCGCTTTTGTCTAACAGTTTTTGAGTATGTTCCATGGCCTTTTGTTGTTCAGTTGCAATTTTAGCAAGTGTTTTGTAGCTGGGTTTGGATTCACAATCAGAGTCATCTTCACTTGAAGTTTGAAAGTAAGCATCACGTGATTTTACCTTGGCACCATGTGCCATGAAGCAGTAGGTGGGAGTAGGATCGTCTTCGTCATTAGCTTCAGTGTTGGTGTGGAAGTCATTGTCTTCAGTGTTGAAGATGGACTTGGCGACATAGGCTGTGGCTAGAGCCAGACTTGCAACGCCAGTGTCAGACTCCTCTCCAGACTCCACCTCCGCCTCCTCAGAAGCAGACTCCTCCTCTGAATCCATTTCCTTGCCAACAAAAGCACGAGCCTTGCCAGATGAGCTCTTCTTGTATGATGAAGACTTGGAAGAAGACTTAGAAGACTTTGAGGATTTCTTCTTCTTCTTGTCATCAGAATCATATTCCTTGCTTTTCTTCTTCTTCTTCTCATTGTCCCACTGTGGACACTCAGATATGTAGTGACCAGGTTTCTTGCACTTGTGGTAGGTTCTCTTTTTGTGGTCATGGGTGGAAGCTTCATCATTCCTTGAGCTGGATCGTGAAGACTTTCTGAAGCCTTTCTTCTTAGTGAACTTCTGGAACTTCTTCACAAGCATAGCAAGTTCCTTTCCAATGTCTTCAGGATCTTCAGAACTGCAGTCAGATTCTTCTTCAGATGAGGAAACAACTTTTGCCTTCAAGGCGCGAGTTCGGCCATAGTTTGGGCCATAGATATCTCTTTTCTCAGATAGCTGGAACTCATGTGTGTTGAGCCTCTCAAGTATATCAAACGGATCGAGTGACTTGAAGTCAGGACGTTCTTGTATCATGAGGGCAAGGGTATCAAAGGAGTTGTCAAGTGATCTCAGCAATGTCTTGACGATTTCATGCTTGGTAATCTTAGTTGCGCCAAGAGCTTGAAGTTCATTTGTGATGTCAGTGAGGCGATCAAACGTGAGCTGGACATTTTCATTGTCATTTCTCTTGAAGCGGTTGAAGAGGTTGCGAAGAACACTGATTCTTTGATCTCTCTGGGTTGAGATGCCTTCGTTGACCTTGGATAGCCAGTCCCAGACTAGCTTCGACGTTTCCAGAGCACTCACATGGCCATACTGTCCTTTGGTCAGATGACCACAGATGATGTTCTTTGCAGTAGAGTCTAGTTGAATGAACTTCTTGACATCAGTGGGGGTGACACCTTCACCAGTTTTGGGAACGCCATTCTTGACGACATACCAGAGGTCGACATCAATGGCTTCAAGATGCATACGCATCTTATTCTTCCAGTAGGGATATTCAGTTCCGTCGAATACGGGGCAAGCAGCGGAGACCTTGATTATCCCTGCGGTCGACATATAGCTGAAACTCCAGGTGGTTAAACCAAATCACACAGAACAAGGGAGTACCTTGCTCTGATACCAATTGAAAGTGCTAGTATCGACTAGAGGGGGGGTGAATAGGCGATTTTTATAAAAGTCTTCAAAACTTAGAAGTTTCGAAGACAAACAACAGAAATGACCTAATTAATATGCAGAGGAAGATGAACTACCCTAAGCAAGCCATAGTCAAGTATGCAATGATGTGAAAGTACAGGACTAATAGCAGCTAGGTAGTAAGGATCAGGATGGAAGATAGTATGAAGCCAATCAACAGTAGTAGTCAAGCAATGAAGTCAAACAGATACACAGATAGGCAATGACTTCACGAAGACAAACTTAAGTAAGGTTGGGAAGGGATAGAACCAGTCGCTTGTTGAAGACACAGGATTCGTTAGACCAGTTCCAGTTGCTGTGACAATTGTACGTCTGATTAGGGAGGCTGAGATTTAACTCAGAAGACCGTGTCTTCACCTTATTCCCCTTGATCTAAGGACACCCAGTCCTCGCCCAATCACTCTGGTAAGTCTTCCAGGGAGACTTCCAAACCTTCACAGACTTCGTTCACCGGCAATCCACAATGACTCTTGGATGCTCAGAACGCGACGCCTAACCGGCTGGAGGATTCACAGTCCTCAAGTGTAATAAGTCTTCAGGTCACACAGACAGAAAGACTTCAGTGATGCCTAACACTCTTTGGCTCTGGGTGTTTGGGCTTTGTCCTCACAAGGATTTCTCTCTCTCTCAAATGCTTCGAGGTGGGTTGCTCTCAAACGACAAAAGCCGTGCACAAACTCTGAGCAGCCACCAATTTATGGTGTAGGGGGTGGGCTATTTATAGCCACTAGGCAACCCGACCTGATTTGTACAAATTGACCCTGGGTCACTAAGGAACTGACACGTGTTCCAACGGTCAGATTTCAAACACACGCGGCAGCTTTACTTGAGCTACAAGCAAAGCTGACTCATCCAACTCTGGATAAGATTTGCTCTCATTGTCTTCGCTCGAAGACATAGGATTTGAGTTGAGCATCACTTCAGTCACTCCGACTTAGTTCACTTGGACCCTACTTAACAGTACGGTGGTTCCTATGACTCAACAAAGAAGAAAAGGAAACAACGAAACCACACAGTCTTCGCGCACCACAGTCTTCACTTAATGTCTTCTCATGTCATAGTCTTCAATATGAATATCTTCTCATACCACCATTGTCTTCAATGTCTTCATACATTTTTAGGGGTCATCTCCGGTAGGTAAACCGAAACAATGAGGGACACTACCTGCGTTATCCTGCAATTCTCACAAACGCATTAGTCCCTCAACCAACTTTGTCGTCAATACTCCAAAACCAACTAGGGGTGGCACTAGATGCACTTACATGTGAGCGTAGGAAATTTGCCGAAATTGCATGCTACGTTCCCCAACAGTGGCATCCGAGCCAGGTCTATACGTAGATGATATGCACGAGTAGAACACAAAGAGTTGTGGGTGGTGATCGTCATACTGCTTACCACCAATGTCTTATTTTAATTCGGCGGTATTGTTGGATGAAGTGGCCCAGACCAACCTTACATGACCACGTTCATGAGACCGGTTCCACTGACAGACATGCAACTAGTTTTGCATAAAGGTGGCTGGCGGGTGTCTGTTTCTCCTACTTTAGTTGAATCGAATTTAACTGCAGCCGGTCCTTGTGAAGGTTAAAACAACAAACTTGATAAATCACCGTTGTGGTTTTTGTGCCGTAGGTAAGAACGATTCTTGCTAGAAGCCCGTAGCAGCCACGTAAAACTTGCAACAACAAAGTAGAGGACGTCTAACTTGTTTTTGCAGGGCATGTTGTGATGTGATATGTTAAAGACATGATGTGATATACATTATTGTATGAGATGATCATATTTTGTAGAAGTTATCGACAATCGGCAGGAGCCTTATGGTTGTCTCTTTATTGTATGAAATGCAAACACCATGTAATTGCTTTACTTTATCACTATGCGGTAGCAATAGTTGTAGAAGCAATAGTTGGCGAAACGACCACGACACAACGATGGAGATCAAGGTGTCGAGCCAGTGACGATGGAGATCATGACGATGCTTTGGAGATGGAGATCAAAAGCACAAGGTGATGATGGCCATATCAAGTCACATATTTTGATTGCATGTGATGTTTATCTTTTATGCATCTTATTTGCTTAGTACGATGGTAGCATTATAAGATGATCCCTTAACTAAATTTCAAGGTATAAGTGTTCTCCCTGAGTATGCACCATTGCGACAGTTCGTCGTGCTGAGACACCACTTGATTATCGGGTGTGATAGGCTCTACGTTCACATACAACAGGTGTAAGATAGTTTTGCACATCCGAAATACTCGGTTTAAACTTGACGAGCGTAGCATGTACAGACATGGCCTCGGAACACTAGAGACCGAAAGGTCGAACATGAATCATATAGTAGATATGATCAACAATTCAACATACATATGTTCACCATTGATGACTATCCCATCTCATGTGATGATCAGACATGTGTTAGGTTATTTGGATCACGTATCATTTAGATGACTTGACGGATGTCTATCTAAGTGGGAGTTCTTAAGTAATTTGATTAATTGAACTTAATTTATCATGAACTTAGTCCTAATAGTATTTGCATATCTATGTTGTAGATCAATGGCCCGTGCTACCATTCCCCTGAATTTTAATGTGTTCCTAGAGAAAGCTAAGTTGAAAGATGATGGTAGCAACTATATGGGCTGGGTCCGCAACTTGAGGGTTATCCTCATTGCTGCATAGAAGAGTTATGTCCTTGATGCACTGCTAGGTGTGCCACCCCCTCCAGCAACTGCAGACATTATAAACTCATGTAGTCGCGTGTTGATGACTACTCGATAGTTCAGTGTGCCATGCTTTACGGCTTAGAATCGGGACTTCAAAGAAGTTTTGAACGTCATGGAGCATATGAGATGTTCCAAGAGTTGAAGTTAATATTTCAAGAAAATGCCTGAGTTGGGAGATATGAGCCTCCAACAAGTTCTATTGCTGCAAGATGTAGGAGAACAGTTCTGTCAGTGAACACATACTCAGAATGTCTGGATATCATAATCATTTGACTCAGCAGGGAGTTAATCTTCCAGATGATAGTCTTATTGACAGAGTTCTCCAATCACTGCCACCAAGCTATAAAGGCTTTGTGATGAACTATAATATGCAAGGGATGGAGAAAACAATTCCTTAGCTCTTCACAATGCTCAAAGCTGCGGAGGTAGAAATCAAGAAGGAGCATCAAGTGTTGATGGTTAACAAGACCACTAGTTTCAAGAAAAAGGGCAAGGGAAAGAAATGGAACTTCAAGAATAATGGCAAGCAAGTTGCCACTCCTGAGAAGAAGCCCGAAGCTAGACCCAACCCTGAAACTGAGTGCTTCTACTACAAAGGGACTGGTCACTTGAAGCAGAACTGCCTCAATTATTTGGCGGATAAGAAGGATGGCAAAGTGAACAAAGGCATATTTGATATACATGTTATTGAGGTGTACCTTACTAATGCTCGTAGTAGCGCCTGAGTATTTGATACTGATTCGGTTGCTCGTATTTGTAACTCGAAACAAGAACTACGAATTAAACGAAGAATGGCTAAGGATGAGGTGTCGATGTGCGTCGGGAATGGTTCCAAGGTCGATGTGATCGCCGTCGGCACGCTACCTCTATATCTACCTTCAGGATTAGTTGTAGACCTGAATAATTATTATTTGGTGCGAGTGTTGAGCATGAACATTATATTTGGATCTTGTTTAGTGCGAGACAGTTATTCATTTAAATCAGAGAATAATGGTTGTTCTATTTATATGAGTAATATCTTTTATGGTCATGCACCCTTTAAGAGTGGTCTCTTTCTATTGAATCTCGATTGTGGTGATACACATATTCATAATATTTATGCCAAAAGATGCAAAGTTGATAATGATAGTGCAACATATTTGTGGCAGTGCCGTTTAGGTCATATCGGTGTAAAGCGCATGAAGAAACTCAATGCAGATGGACTTTTGGAATCACTTGATTATGAATCATTTGATACTTGCGAACCATGCCTCATGGGCAAGATGACTAAAACTCCGTTCTCCGAAACAATGGAGCAAGCCAATGACTTATTGGAAATAATACATACCGATGTATGCGGTCCGATGAGTGTTGAGGCACGCGGCGGGCATCGTTATTTTATAACCTTCATAGATGATTTGAGCAAATATGGGTATATCTACTTAATGAAACACAAGTCTGAAACATTTGAAAAGTTCAAAGAATTTCAGAGAGAAGTGGAGAATCATCGTAACAAGAAAATAAAGTTTCCACGATCTGATCGCGGAGGCGAATATTTGAGTTACGAGTTTGGCCTTCATTTAAAACAATGTGGAATAGTTTCACAACTCACGCCACCTGGAACACCATAGCGTAATGGTGTGTCTGAACGTTGTAACCGCACTTTATTAGATATGGTGCGACCTATGATGTCTCTTACCGATTTACCACTATCATTTTGGGTTTATGCATTAGAGATAGCTGCATTCACGTTAAATAGGGCACCGTCTAAATCCGTTGAGACGACACCGTATGAACTATGGTTTGGCAAGAAACCTAAGCTATCGTTTCTTAAAGTTCGGGGTTGCGACACTTATGTCAAAAGGCTTCAGCCTGATAAGCTCGAACCCAAATCGGAGAAGTGCGTCTTCATAGGATACCCTAAGGAACCAATTGGGTACACCTTCTACCACAAATCCGAAGGAAAGATCTTTGTTGCCAAGAATGGAACCTTTCTAGAGAAGGAGTTTCTCTTAAAGAAGTGAGTGGGACGAAAGTAGAACTTGATGAGGTAATTGTACCTTCTCTCAATTTGGAAAGTAGCTCATCAGAGAAATCCGTTCCCGTGATGCCTAAACCAACTAGAGAGGAAGCTAATGTTGATGATCATGAAACTTCAGATCAATTTACTACCGAACCTCGTAGGTCAACCAGAACATGATCCACACCAGAGTAGGTCATGTTACTAAACCAACGAACTATGAAGAAGCTATGATGAGCCCAGATTACGATAAATGGCTTGAGGCCATGAAATCTGAGATAGGATGCATGTATGAGAACAAAGTGTGGACTTTGGTGGACATGCCCGATGATCGGCGAGCCATAGAGCATAAATGGATCTTCAAGAAGAAGAGTGACGCTGATGGCAGTGTTACTATATACAAAGCTTGACTTGTCGCAAAAGGTTTTCGACAAGTTCAACGAGTTGACTACGATGAGACTTTGTCACCCGTAGCGATGCTTAAGTCTGTCCGAATCTTGTTAGCAATTGCCTCATCTTATGATTATGAAATCTGGCAAATGGACATCAAAACTGCATTCCTTAATGTATTTCTTAAAGAAGAGTTGTATATGATGCAAGCAGAAGGTTTTGTCGATCCTAAAGGTGCTAACAAAGTTTGAAGCTCCAGCGATCCATCTATGGACTGGTGCAAGCATCTCGAAGTTGGAATATACACTTTGATGAGGTGATCAAAGCATATGGTTTTATACAGACTTTCGGAGAAGCCTCTATTTACAAGAAAGTGAGTGGGAGCACTGTAGCATTTCTAATATAATATGTGGATGACATATTGTTGATTGGAAATGATGTAGAACTCCTGGATAGCATAAAAGGATACTTGAATAAAAGTTTTCAATGAAAGACCTCGGTGAAACTGCTTATGTATTGGGCATCAAGATCTATAGAGATAGATCAAGACGCTTAATAGGACTTTCCCAAAGCACATACCTTGACAAAGTTGTGAAGAAGTTCAAAATGGATCAGTCAAAGAAAGGGTCCTTGCCTGTGTTGCAAGGTGTGAGATTGAGTCAGACTCAATGCCCGACCACTTCAGAAGATAGAGAAAAAAATGAAAGTCATTCCCTATGGCTCAGCCATAAGTTCTATCATGTATACTATACTATATACCAGACCTTATGTGTGCCTTGCCATAAGTCTGCCAGGGAGGTACCAAAGTAATCCAGGAGTGGATCACCGGACAACGGTCAAGAACATCCTGAAGTACCTGAAAAGGACAAAGGATATGTTTCTCGTTTATGGAGGTGACAAAGAGCTCGTCGTAAATGGTTATGTCGATGCTAGTTTTGACACAAATCCGGATGACTCTAAGTCACAAACCAGATACATATTTATTTTGAATGGTGGAGCTGTCAGTTGGTGTAGTTCCAAGCAAATCATCATGACGGTATCTACGTGTGAAGCGTTGTACATAGCTACTTCGGAAGCAGCAAATGAAGGAGTCCGGATGAAGGAGTTCACATCTGATCTAGGTGTAATACCTAGTGCATCGGGTCCAATGACAATATTTTGTGACAATACTGGAGCAATTGCCTTAGGAAGGAATCCAGATTTCACAAAAGAAGCAAACACATCAAGAGACGCTTCAACTGCATCCGTGATCAAGTCAAGGAGGGATACATAGAGATTTGCAAAATACATACGGATCCGAATATAGCAGGCCTGTTGACTAAGCCTCTTCCACGAGCAAAACATGATCAACACCAAGACTCCATGGGTGTTAGAATCATTACAATGTAATCTAGATTATTGACTCTAGTGCAAGTGCGAGACTGAAGGAAATATGCCCTAGAGGCAATAATAAAGTTGTTATTTTATACTCCCTCCATTCCAGAATATAAGGTGTATTGGTTTCCGTGCAAGTCAACCATTTGAAAGTTTGACCAAGATTATAGAACAAAATAGAAGCATCTGCAATACCTAATAGATAAAATATGAAACTACCTTTCATGATCGATCAAATGATATAAATTTTATATTGTGAATATTGATATATTTTTCTAAAAACTTGGTCAAACATGCACTCGTTTGACTTTTGAAAAAATAAATACACCTTATATAAAGGAACAGAGGGAGTATTTCCTTATTCATGATAAATGTTTATTATTCATGCCAGAATTGTATTGATCGGAAACCTAAATACATGTGTGAATATATAGACAAACATTGTGTCCCTAGTGAGCCTCTACTTGACTAGCTCGTTGAGCAAAGATGGTTAAGGTTTCCTAATCATGGACATGAGTTGTCATTTGATAACAGGATCACATCATTAGGAGAATGATGTGACGGACAAGACCCATCCGTTAGCTTAGCATATCGATCATTTAGTTTTATTGCTATTGCTTTCTTCATGTCAAATACATATTCCTTCGAGTATGAGATTATGCAACTACCGGATACCTGAGGAATGCCTTGTGTGCTATCAAATATCACAACGTAACTGGGTGATTATAAAGATGCTCTACAGGTATCTCCGAATGTGTTTGTTGGGTTGGCATAGATCGAGATTAGGATTTGTCACTTCGAGTATCAGAGAGGTCTCTCTGGGCCCTCTCGGTAATACACATCATAAGAAGCCTTGCAAGCAAAGTGACTAATGAGTTAGTTGCAGGATGATGTATTACGGAACAAGTAAAGAGACTTGCCGGTAACGAGATTGAACTAGGTATGAAGATACCGATGATTGAATCTCGGGCAAGTAACATACCGATGACAAAGGGAATAGCGTATGTTGTCATAAAAGTTTGACCGATAAAGATCTTCGTAGAATATGTGGGAGCCAATATGAGCATCCAGGTTCCGCTATTCATTATTGACCGGAGTGGTGTCTCGGTCATGTCGACATAGCTCTCGAACCTGTGGGGTCTGCACGCTTAACGTTCGATGACGATATTGTATTATATGATTTATGTGATTTGGTGACCGAATGTTGTTCGGAGTACCGGATGAGATCGCAAAGATGACGAGGAGTCTCAAAATGGTTGAGAGGTAAAGATTGATATATAGGATGATAGTATTCGGACACCAGAACTATTTCAAAGGGTACCTGCTACATATCGGGTCACCGGAAGGGGTTCCGGGCACCCCCGGCAAAAGATATGGGCCTTTTGGGCCAAGAGGGGAAACACGCCAGCCACCAGGGGCTGGTGCGCTCCCCATATGGGTCGAACCAGGAGGAGATGGAAAGAGGGGAAGGGAGAAGGAAAGGGGGGATTCGGGCTGCCCCTTCCTTCCCTCCTCCCTCATGTTTCCTTCCTGTACGGTAAATATGGAAAGGGGGGCGAATTGGGGAGGGACTGAAAGTGAAACTATCCCTAGGTGGTTTTGGTAATTCCTAACAACATATAGCTCATTGAGCTAACATTATTGCAAGTTAAATATTTCAGGAAAAGCTCAATGAATGGCATGGCATGGATGAGAAAAGTGGACCCCTCAAAATACTAAGGTTAAAAGGATTGGCTCAAGCTCAAAGCTCAAGACTCTACATTTTATATTTTAGTGGTCCAAGATCACATTGAGTCTATAGTAAAAGCCAATACTATCAAGGAGGGATGAGGTGTTGCTTAATGAGGTTCTTGCTTCATAGTGCTTAGTGATATGCTCCAAAACCCTCAACTACTTTCCCACATCCACATATGACCTAAGCCAAAAGTCAAACTCGGCCCCACCGATTCTTTCTATCCGGCGCCACCGAGTTCAGATGTCATATCCACTGCCACAAACCCTAGGCAAATCGGTCTCACCGATAGGGATCTTGGTCTCACCGAGATGGGATTGTAATCTCTATGTTTCCCTTCGTAACGTTTCGGTACCACCAAGATGAGCGATCGGTCCCACCGAGCTTGCAATGTAAACTCCCTGTCTCCTTTTTGTAACATTTCAGTCCCATCGAAATGAGCGAACCGGTCCCGCCGAGTTTACCTGACCAACTCTCTGGTTAGCTTATTACCAAAATCGGTCCCACCGAGTTTGTGTAATCGGTCTCACCGAGATTGCGTTATGCCCTAACCCTAACCATATCGGTCCTACCGAGTTGCATGTCGGTCCCACCAAAAATCCTAACGGTCACTAGATTCGTTGAATCGGTCTGACCGAGTTTATCAATTCGGTCCCATCGAGTTTGGCAAGTTGTGTCTAACGGTTAGATTTTGTGTGGATGCTATATATACCCCTCCACCTCCTCTTCGTACGTGGAGAGAGCCATCAGAACGAACCTACACTTCCAACTTGCATTTTCTGAGAGAGAACCACCTACACTTGTGTTGAGGCCAAGATATTCCATTCCTACCATATGAATCTTTATCTCTAGCCTTCCCCAAGTTGCTTTCCACTCAAATCTTCTTTCCACCAAATCCAAATCCTGTGAGTGTTGGGGAGACTATCATTTGAAGCACAAGAGCAAGGAGTTCATCATTAACACACCATTTGTTACTTCTTGGAGAGTGGTGTCTCCTAGATTGGCTAGGTGTCACTTGGGAGCCTCCGACAAGATTGTGGAGTTGAACCAAGGAGTTTGTAAGGGCAAGGAGATCGCCTACTTCGTGAAGATCTACTGCTAGTGAGGCAAGTCCTTCGTGGGCGACGGCCATGGTGGGATAGACAAGGTTGCTTCTTCGTGGACCCTTCATGGGTGGAGCCCTCCGTGGACTCGCGCAACCATTACCCTTCGTGGGTTGAAGTCTCCATCAACATGGATGTACGATAGCACCACCTATCGGAACCACGACAAAAACATCCGTGTCTCCAATTGCGTTTCAATTCTCCAAACCCTTCCCTCTACATTCTTGCAAGTTGCAGGCTTTACTTTCCCCTACTCATATACTCTTTGCATTCTTGCTTGAATTGTGTTAAGATTGCTTGACTTGTGCTAAGATAGCTAAAATCTGCCAAAGACTAAAATTGGGAAAAGGATAAGCTTTTATTTGGTCAAGTAGTCTAATCACCCCCTCTCTAGACATACTTTTGATCCTACAAGTGGTATCAGATCTTTGGTCTCCATTTGCTTTGATTTCCATAGCTTTTGGTGGTCATAGCCTTGGTTTCACAACCTAGGAGAGTATGGCGTCTAGCGAGGGAAATTATCACCATAGAGCTCCTTACTTTGATGGCACTAATTTTGCTAGTTGGAAGCATAAGATGAAAATGCATATTCTTGGACATAACCCCGCCATTTGGGCTATTGTGTGTATTGGCTTGCAAGGTGAATTCTTTGATGGGAGAGAACCGAACCGTGAAGCTAGCGCGGAAGAGTTGAAGATGCTGCAATACAACGCTCAAGGTTGTGATATCCTCTTCAACGGATTGTGCCCCGAAGAATTCAACAAAATCAGTCGTCTTGAGAATGGAAAGGAAATTTGGGATACTTTGATTGATATGCATGAAGGTACCGACTCCGTCAAGGAATCCAAGTTGGATGTACTTCAAAGTCAACTTGACAAGTTCAAAATGAAGGATGGTGAAGGTGTCGCTAAAATGTACTCTAGGCTTGCTCTTATCACAAATGAGATTGCCGGCTTAGGAAGTGAAGAAATGATCGACAAATTCATCATCAAGAAGATCCTAAGAGCTTTGGATGGAAAATATGATACCATGTGCACATTGATCCAAATGATGCCCAATTACAAAGATCTCTAGCCAACGGATGTCATTGGAAGAATTGTTTCTCATGAGATGTCACTCAAGGATAAGGAGGAACATCAAAACAAGTCAAGTGGTGCTTACAAAGCCTCTTGTGAAGCCCCACATCATCAAGTAGAAACAAACCTTCAATGAAGAATTGAGCTTAACGGTGAAGAACTTCAACAAGTTCTACAAGAGTAGAAGCAAAGAGAAAAGCTCCAAGTCAAGGTCCTACAATGACAAAAGATCTTCTAGTCGAGAGCGTAATTGCTACAATTGTGGAAGACCCGGACACTATTCCAATGAGTGTACGACACCCTACAAAAGAAGAGAAGAATCACCTAAGAGGAGAAGTAGAAGAGAAGAATCACCACCAAGAGAGAGGAGTAGTAGAGATGATCGTTATGAATGAAGAACATCCCAGAGAAGCAAGGATTCAGAAAGGAAGGACAGGTCATCAAGGAGCTACACAAAACGAAGACATCAAGCTCATGTTGGTGAATGGGTATCCGGCTCCGACTCCGACAATCACTCTGAGAGAAGCTATCACTCCGACTACGAATATACTCAAGATGAAGGTGTTGCCGGTCTAGCACTTGTGTCAACCAACTCCTACGACACATTTGATTCACCAAATGAAGGACTTGGAAGATGCTTCATGGCTAAAGGCCCAAAGGTAACGCACCCCGAGTATGTTGATTTCAATAGTGATGAAGATGACTTGTTAGATGATGATGATTTACTTGTTGACAACTCTCGTGATGAAGAAACGTCAATTAATCATGCTAATCAAGATAAAACGAATGACAATGATAAGGAGAAGATTGAGCTTCTAACTAAAGAACTAAACACTCTTAAGTTAGCTCATGAAACTATCTTAGAAGATCATCGAGAACGTTTAAGGACTCATGAGAAGTTACGCTTCGAAAAGCTCAACCTTGAGCAAGAGCATGAGTTCTTAAAGGCAATCAATGATGATCTTCGTAAGAAAAGTTCTTCTTACATTGCCAAGCATTTACTCTTATCTACTTACATGCCTCCAGTCAAGTCTAGTAACAAGAACAAGAAGGATTCTTTCTCTAGTAGTAACAATAATCATGCTAAATCCAAGGTTGTTGCTTCTAGTAGTACTGTTGATTCCACTAATGATTCTCTTAGCCAAGTTACACTTGAGCAAGAAAATAGCTTATTGAAGGTAATTATAGAGAAAGGTGTTTACAAGAGCCTTGCCGGGAGTAAGCAATTTGAGGAAATTGTACGCAAGCAAGGAAGGCATCGGAAGAACCAAGGTGTTGGTTTTGAACGAAAGTTCAATGCCAATGGAGTTGAGTGGGAAGAAGATCAATACCCCAAGACGAAGTTTGTTCCTCAATAAGAGAAGTATGATCCTACTTCCTTCAAGGGGACACAAGCCCAAGATGATCTTCCACCACAAGACCACAAGCAAAAAGGCAAGGAAAAGCTTCAAGAGGAGATTAATGCATTTGAAGAAGCTCCTAAGGCCTTGGTCAAGTGGGTTCCCAAGACTACGTCAAGCTCTACTTCATCTAGTACAACTACAACTCCAAGGATTCCCATCAAGATGATGTGGGTCCCGAAGAAGAAGAACTAGAGAGTTCTTGAGGCTGACTCCGCCAACATATTTCACTCATATCAGTTTGGCAATAACAAGTGCAATCAACTTCCACATCTTGCACTAGTTCAAGGAGTCACAAACCCTCTTGTTGGTAAGACAAGGGGCAAGGTAACCTAATGCTCTCATAGACATCATCTTGTGTGTGCATCACTCTATTTCTATGGATATCCTTGTTTGTTCCTTGTGGGACTAACACATGTAGGTATTGAAAGTGCAACTCACTCCAAAGGTGTAACGCCCCGAGACCGACGCTCCAGAAGACTTCCAGCTACTTCGAGTTTCGCCGTGTGATTTGTTTTGTTTGTTGCATCATTTGCATTGCATCATGCCATCATGTCATTTAATTTTTAAAAACTCACCTAAATAAATTGCATAGATCGTTGATCTATTTAAATCGAGGGATATTCACATGGTGATTTCTCTTTAAAACATATCCTCTCGATATTTAGAGAGCTATAGTAAATATTTCATTATTTGGAATTGATCATAACACACTTACAAAATATCCCATGCCGTTGTTATCTCAATTCTTGTTCTCCAACCTTGCCCGTAATTATTTCATCATTTTCCGGAGCTCCACCAAAAATCCGAACATTTTTGGACACTTCTAAATCCTAGTCCTTGTTCAAACCATTTGAATTAAATTCAAATGACTTTGAATTTAATTCTTGCAATCTTGCCCACTCCATTTTTCTTGAGTCAAGCTCATTTTTATGAGTCCGGAAAAATTACCCCCACGCCCAAATTCTTGTCCACTCTTTTCTTTTCTCTCCCTTTTTCTTTCTTTGCTTTTCTGTTTTTGGAAGAGATTTGAAGAAGGAAGGGGAAGACCAGCCGCAACCCACTACCTATCCAGCTAGACCAAGCCGGCCCAGCCAGCCCATCTAACCACTGTTAACCCTAGCCCGACCGATCCCGGCCCCCACGCATCTCTCTCCCTCTCATTCCCTCTGCCCGCCGCCACCTTCGTCTCGATCCCCATCGCACACACACACGCTCACAGCCAGCGCCGCTGGAGTTCCATCCCCGCGCCCGATCTGCTACAAGCCGCGCCGCCGGCCAAGTCCCTCGACCCACCGACCAGAGCCTCCTCCTCTGCATCCCATTGACCCGCGCCCGTCCGCCTCGGAGCTGGCCTCCATCGCCTCCTCCCTCACCTGCCGCGTCCTCCTCGTCGCCTCCGCACCTCCAGCCGGCCACCGGAGCCCGCTCGCACCTGCCGGGCTACACCTCGTGCGCCCTCGTCCTCGTTCCCGCGCCGCTCGTCGCCAAGGCCAAGTGCAGGACGCCTCCGTCCTTCGTCCCCTACGACCTCGCGTCGTCTCGCTGCACGAGCCGTCCTCTCCGGCCAATTCCGAGGCCCTAGCCCGACGCCCACGCCTCTGCTGCTTCGTCGCCCTCCAACGCCTCCCGCGAACCCGCCTGTCTCCTTGACCTCCAGGCCACCCCGTCGCGCCCTTCTCTTTGCTGAGGCAGCCACCGGCGCCCCAAGCGCCTGCCCCTGACATGGCCTCTGCCTCTTTTGGCCAACCCGTTGCTGCCGTGCACAACCTCTGCCGTGCCCTGTGTGCGTGTTCTCCGCTGCTCCTGAAGATCGAAACCCGAGGCTTTTGGTGTTGTTCTGGATTTCGCCAAGACCGTACCCGTCAAGTACCCTTCGGATTCGTCAAGACTCTCATGTACAACTACACCCGATGATGCGACAAGTACCCTGACAACATGTACATCTACACCGCCAAGACCGGACCGACAAGTACCCCGACATCGCGTGTACCACTACTGTCGACATGAACATCTACGAAAACATGTACAACTACCGTTTCCACGTGAACAACTACTTCCTCTACGACCGCTACGAGAACGTCTACTTCCTCTACATCGTACCGAACTCGTTCTGCCCGAGAACGCACGCTTCGAAGGTATAACCCGAGACGACCGCGATGAGATGCCCTTGCATGTATGAGATGTACGATATGTTTGCTCCGTGCCCGTTTGATCCTTGCACGTTCCTTCCTCGTTTGCCATGCCGCCGTCCCGTGGGAACCCGGAATCCGGGATCACCCCACCATCTTGCATGACTTGTTCACGCCCACTTCTTTTGCACCGGTATCTCCGTGAGCTACCGGAAACGATATGTTGCCGTGGAACCATTTTTGTTTCGCCGCCGTGGCACCCTTTTCGTTCCGCCATGGCGACCAAATGCTCCTTATCATGCTCATGTCAACATTTTCATAAAAATTGCATAAAACTTGCATATGTCATCCGCATCATGATAATAACAATTAAAATGTTTAAAATTGTTGTTTACTTTAACTGCTAAATGACATATGGGGATTTTCCGGAATTGTTGTTTGTTGTTCCGGCCTCATTTAAACTTGCCTAAATTGTTAGTTTAATTATGCTTCACCTCCTGCCATGCTTAACAATATTTAATATTGTTGGGTACATAACCGAAAGAGAACTAAATAATTGATGTGGTGTTTCGTCAACATGCAACTCGTTGCATATTGAGCTCCACTTAACTTGTAGTATTGTTTGTTGCACTTTGCCATGCCATGCCTCATTAAACCGGACATGCATCATACTTGATTGTGCTTCATGCCATGTTTATGTGATGGTTGTTTACTATGTTGTTTGTTTCTTTCCGGGTTGCATCTCTCGTTAGCTTCGGTTTCATTCCGGAGTTGTGAGGATTCGTTCGACTACGTCCGTTTGTCTTCTTCATGGAATCGTTCTTCTTCCTTGCGGGATTTCAGGCAAGATGACCATACCCTCGAAATCACTTCTATCTTTGCTTGCTAGATGCTCGCTCTTTTGCTATGCCTATGCTACGATGCCTACCACTTGCTATATCATGCCTCCCATGTTGCCATGTCAAGCCTCTAACCATCCTTTCCTAGCAAACCGTTGTTTGGCTATGTTACCGCTTTGCTCAGCCCCTCTTATAGCGTTGTTAGTTGCAGGTGAAGATGAAGTTTGTTCCTTGTTGGAACATGGAGATGTTGTTCCTTGTTGGAACATGTTAACTTTTTGGGATATCACAATATCTCTTATTTAATTAATGCACCTATGTACTTGGTAAAGGGTGGAAGGCTCGGCCTTATGCCTGGTGTTTTATTCCACTCTTTCCGCCCTAGTTTCCGTCATACCGGTGTTATGTTCCCGGATTTTGCGTTCCTTACGCGGTCGGGTGATTTATGGGACCCCCTTGACAGTTCGCTTTGAATAAAACTCCTCCAGCAAGGCCCAACCTTGGTTTTACCATTTGCCTACCTAAGCCTTTTTCCCTTGGGTTCTGCAGACTCAAGGGTCATCTTTATTTTACCCCCCCGGGCCAGTGCTCCTCCGGGTGCTGGTCCAAACCGAGCGATGTCCGGCGCCCCCTAGGCAACCAGGGTCTATGCCAACCCGACGTCTGGCTCATCCGGTGTGCCCTGAGAACGAGATATGTCCAGCTCCTATCGGGATTTGTCGGCACATCCGGGCGGCTTTGCTGGTCTTGTTTTACCATTGTCGAAATGTCTTGTAAACCGGGATTCCGAGACTGATCGGGTCTTCCTGGGAGAAGGTCTATTACTTCGTTGACCGCGAGAGCTTGTCATGGGCTAAGTTGGGACACCCCTGCAAGGTATAAACTTTCGAGAGCCGTGCCCGCGGTTATGTGGCAGATGGGAATTTGTTAATGTCCGGTTGTAGATAACTTGACACCAGATCCGAATTAAAATGCATCAACCGCGTGTGTAACCGTGATGGTCTCTTCTCGGCGGAGTCCGGGAAGTGAACACGGTGTTGGAGTTATGTTTGACGTAAGTAGTTTCAGGATCACTTCTTTATCGCTACTAGCTTCACGACCGTGCCTTGCTTCTCTTCTCGCTCTGCGATTGTAGCCACCATATATGCCAGTCGCTTGCTGCAGCTCCACCTCATTACTCCATCCTTCCTATAAGCTTAAATAGTCTTGATCTCGCGGGTGTGAGATTGTTGAGTCCTCGTGACTCACATATACTTCCAAAACCAGTTTGCAGGTGCCTATGTTACCGAGCAGGTGACGCAACCAAGCTCAAGGAGGAGCTCGATGAAGATCTTGCCCTTTGTGTTGTTTCGTTCTAGTTGATCAGTAGTGGAGCCCAGTTGGGGTCGATCGGGGACCTTTGTCGCATTTGGGGTTCTTCTTTTATTTTGGTTCCGTAGTCAGACCTTGATTGTATCTGGATGATGTAATGCTTTATTCATGTAATTGTGTGAAGTGGCGATTGTAAGCCAACTATGTATCTCTTCCCTTATGTATTACATGGGTTGTGTGAAGATTACCTCACTTGCGACATTGCTTTCAATGCGGTTATGCCTCTAAGTCGTGCTTCGACACGTGGGAGATATAGCCGCATCGAGGGCGTTACAAAAGGATTGCTCCAAATGGTCTACATCAAGATTGAGCATCCACATCTTCAACACCTACATGAAGTCATCATCGACAAAACCCAAGGTTAGTTCATCCCTCTAAGGGGGAATCTCACATCTAGGGGGAGCTTTACTCTAAGAATTGAGTCAAAGCAACTCTAATGGTGTGAACACATCAATGCATTATGTAAAAGTGGTAACCCCACTTGAGCTTAAACGATGAGTATGACCTATGATCAAATGTTCTTATTTGACTCCTAAGTCAATATACTCATATATAGATGACCTAGTCATCACCAATTGCTTGATAGATGCTAGAATTGGTTGTGCATGCTTTGCCACATATTTCATTTGCCATTTTATTGTGTGAGCATGTTGGTTGCATATTTTACTCATTCGAGGACATCCACTTGTTGTTTTGATTGATTGGTTTCTTTTTCTTTTGCTAAGTGGATGGACAAGAATGCCTAAGAAACTTCTCTAGCTATCTATGCTTTTCTTGTGTCAAACACTATTCATGCCACATCACAAAATTTGATCAAGTCAGATTCGAACCACTCTGTGTGAGGAGTACTCGGAGTCCCCGATTCGTCATAGACTTAAACTTCCAAAACTTCTTTGTGCGTTTCGGTCTGACTGATTCCTATTTCGGTCATACCGAGATCACTAAGTCGATCTAGGTTTTCAATCTCGGTGCAACCGATTTGAACTTTTTGGTCACACCGAGTTGTTGTAACTGCTAGCAGTTATGCATCTCGGTGCCACCGAGTTGTTCCACTCGGTCACACCTACAGGGTCGGGCTATATATACCCACGGGCAGAGCATAGGAAATTTTCTCCGAACTCTTTCGCCCGAGCTCAGCCCGCTCTGCCTCCAGGGTCTCCAGATCGTCCTCCTCGTCGCCAGCTACCTCCTGCCGCTAGTCTCCGCCGCCGTCAACGGGAATCATCCCCGCCGTTGCCGTCATAGCAAGTTCATCGCCGAACTAGGGTATGAACTCGATCACTGTGCTATCCCTATCTGAATCCTAGCACATTGTCTTCGTCATGAATCTTGCCACGATTGAAACTATCTTATCTAGTCAAAACACTCCGTAGATTAGAGACGAATTGAAAATTTAGGGTTAGGTTTCCGCCGAAACCATCTCGGACCAACCGAGTTGTAGAACTAGGCACCACCGATTCGGCTAAGGCCATCGCACATGTAATTCTTGGTCTGACCGAGAATTGCAAATCGGTGTGACCGAGTTCAGGACTTTGTGAAACCCTAGCAGTCTCGGTGCCACCGAACTGTGACTCAATCTGACCGAGTTCACTAGTTTAGGTTCTAAAAGCTGCTTCAGTATCACCGAGTTTACAAATCGGTAGATCCGAAATGCTTTCTGTGGAAAACTAAAACTAAGTTTTTGACTCATTCTTTTGCAAAAACCTCTGTATTTTGTGATGCTCATGAAGGAAATATGCCCTAGAGGCAATAATAAAGTTATTATTTATTTCCTTATATCATGATAAATATTTATTATTCATGCTAGATTGTATTAACCGGAAACATGATACATGTGTGAATACATAGACAAACTGAGTGTCACTAGTATGCCTCTACTTGACTAGCTCGTTAATCAAAGATGGTTATGTTTCCTAGCCATGGACAAAGAGTTGTCATTTGATTAACGGGATCACATCATTAGGAGAATGATGTGATTGACTTGACCCATTTCGTTAGCTTAGCACTTGATCGTTTAGTATGTTGCTATTGCTTTCTTCATGACTTATACATGTTCCTATGACTATGGGATTATGCAACTCCCGTTTACCGGAGGAACACTTTGTGTGCTACCAAACGTTACAACGTAACTGGGTGATTATAAAGGTGCTCTACAGGTGTCTCCGAAGGTACATGTTGGGTTGGCTTATTTCGAGATTAGGATTTGTCACTCCGATTGTCGGAGAGGTATCTCTGGGCCCTCTCGATAATACACATCACTTAAGCCTTGCAAGCATTGCAACTAATGAGTTAGTTGCGGGATGATGTATTACGGAACGAGTAAAGAGACTTGCCGGTAACGATATTGAACTAGGTATTGAGATACCGACGATCGAATCTCGGGCAAGTAACATACCGATGACAAAGGGAACAACGTATGTTGTTATGCGGTTTGACCGATAAAGATCTTCATAGAATATGGGGGAGCCACTATGAGCATCCAGGTTCCGCTATTGGTTATTGACCGGAGACGTGTCTTGGTCATGTCTACGTTGTTCTCGAACCCGTAGGGTCCGCACGCTTAAGGTTTCGATGACAGTTATATTATGAGTTTATGAGTTTTGATGAACCGAAGGAGTTCGGAGTCCCGGATGAGATCGGGGACATGACGGAGAGTCTCAAAATGGTCAAGACATAAAGATCGATATATTGGACGACTATATTTGGACTTCGGAAAGGTTCCGAGTGATTCGGGTATTTTTCGGAGTACCGGAGAGTTATGGGAATTCGCCGGGGAGTATATGGGCCTTATTGGGCCATGCGTGAATAGAGGAGAGAGGCCGAAAGGAAGGAGGCGCGCAGCCCCCCTCTGGTCCGAATTGGACAAGGGGTGCAGCCCCCTTTTCCTTCCTCCTCTCCCCCTCTTTCCCCCCTTATCGTACTCCAACAAGGAAGGAGGGAGTCCTACTCCCGGTGGGAGTAGGACTCACCTTGGCGCGCCCCTCCTAGGCCGGCCGCCCCTCCCCCCTTGCTCCTTTATATACGGGGGCAGGGGGCACCTCTAGGCACAACAACAATTGATCCCTTGGATCTCTTAGCCGTGTGCGGTGCCCCCCTCCACCATAGTCCACCTCGATAATATCGTAGCGGTGCTTAGGCGAAGCTCTGCGATGGTAGAACATCAAGATCGTCACCACGCCGTCGTGCTGATGGAACTCTCCCTCGACACTCGGCTGGATTGGAGTTCGAGGGACGTCATCGAGCTGAACGTGTGCTAGAACTCGGAGGTGCCGTAGTTTCGGTGCTTGATCGGTCGGGCCGTGAAAACGTACGACTACACCAACCGTGTTGTTCTAACGCTTCCGCTTTCGGTCTACGACGGTACATGGACACACTCTCCCCTCTCGTTGCTATGCATCACCATGATCTTGCGTGTGCGTAGGAATTTTTTTGAAATTACTACGTTCCCCAATAGTGGCATCCGAGCCTGGTTTTATGCGCAGATGTTATATGCACGAGTAGAACACAAGTGAGTTGTGGGCGATACAAGTCATACTGCTTACCAGCATGTTATACTTTGGTTCGGCGGTATTCTTGGATGAAGCGGCCCGGACCGACATTACGCGTACGCTTACGCGAGACTGGTTTTACCGCCGTGCTTTGCACACAGGTGACTAGCGGGTGTCTGTTTCTCCAACTTTAGTTGAACCGAGTGTGGCTACGCCCGGTCCTTGCGAAGGTTAAAACAACACTAACTTGACGAACTATTGTTGTGGTTTTGATGCGTAGGTAAGAACGGTTCTTGCTCAGCCCGTAGCAGCCACGTAAAATTTGCAACAACAAAGTAGAGGACGTCTAACTTGTTTTTGCAGGGCATGTTGTGCTGTGATATGGTCAAGACGTGATGCTATATTTTATTGTATGAGATGATCATGTTTTGTAACCGAAGTTATCCGCAACTGGCAGGAGCCATATGGTTGTCGCTTTATTGTATGCAATGCAATCACCCTGTAATGCTTTACTTTATCACTAAGCGGTAGCGATAGTCGTAGAAGCATAAGATTGGCGAGACGACAACGATGCTACGATGGAGATCAAGGTGTCACGCCGGTGACGATGGTGATCACGACGGTGCTTCGAAGATTGAGATCACAAGCACAAGATGATGATGGCCATATCATATCACTTATAATGATTGCATGTGATGTTTATCCTTTATGCATCTTATCTTGCTTTGATTGACGGTAGCATTTTAAGATGATCTCTCACTAATTATCAAGAAGTGTTCTCCCTGAGTATGCACCATTGCAAAAGTTCTTCGTGCTGAGACACCACGTGATGATCGGGTGGGATATGCTCTACGTTCAAATACAATGGGTGCAAAATATTTGCACACGCGGAATACTCAAGTTAAACTTGATGAGCCTAGCATATACAGATATGGCCCCGGAACACGGAGACCGAAAGGTCGAGCGTGAATCATATAGTAGATATGATCAACATAGTGATGTTCACAATTGAAAACTACTCCATCTCACGTGATGATCGGACATGGTTTAGTTGATTTGGATCACATGATCACTTAGATGACTAGAGAGATGTCTGTCTAAGTGGGAGTTCTTAAGTAATATGATTAATTGAACTTAAATTTATCATGAACTTAGTCCTGGTAGTATTTTACAAATTATAGACCAATAGCTCGCGTTGTTGCTTCCCTATGTTTTTTGCTTCCCTATGTTTTTATATGTGTTCCTAGAGAAAACTAAGTTGAAAAATGTTAGTAGCAATGATGTGGACTTGGTCCGTGATCTGGGGTTTATCCTCATTGTTGCACAGAAGAATTATGTCCTTCATGCACCTCTAGGTGACAGACCTATTGCAGGAGCAGATGCAGACGTTATGAACGTTTGGCTAGCTCAATATGATGACTACTTGATAGTTTTGTGCACCATGCTTTATGGCTTAGAACCGGGACTACAAAAACGTTTTTGAAACATCATGGAACATATAAGATGTTTCAAGAGATGAAATTGGTATTTCAGACTCATGCCCGTGTCAAGAGGTATGAGACCTCTGACAAATACTTTGCCTAAAAGATGGAGGAGAATTGCTCAACTAGTGAGCAAGTACTTAGATTGTCTGAGTACTACAATCGCTTGAATCAAGTGGGAGTTAATCTTCCAGATAAGATAGTGATTGGCAGAGTTCTCTAAGTCACCAACACCAAGTTACTAGAACTTCGTGATGAACTATAATGCAAGGGATGACGAAAATGATTCCCGAGCTCTTCGTGATGCTGAAATCGACGAAGGTAGAAATCAAGAAAAGAGCATCAAGTGTTAATGATTGACAAGATCACTAGTTTCAAGAAAAGGGCGAAGGAAAAGAAAGGGAACTTCAAGAAGAATGGCAAGCAAGTTGCCACTCCCGTGAAGAAGCCCAAAGTTGGACCAAAGCCTGAAACTAAGTGCTTCTACTGCAAAGGAAACGGTCACTGGAAGCGGAAATGCCCTGAATCTTTGGTGGATAAGAAGGATGGCAAAGTGAACAAGGGTATATTTGATATACAAGTTATTGATGTGTACCTTACTAGTGTTTATAGTAGCCCCTGAGTATTTGATACTTGTTCGGTTGCTAAGATTAGTAACTCGAAACAGGAGTTACAGAATAAACAGAGACTAGTTGAGGGTGAAGTAACGATGTGTGTTGGAAGTGGTTCCAAGATTGATATGATCATCATCGTACACTCCCTATATTTTCGAGATTAGTGTTGAACCTAAATAAATGTTATTTGGCGTTTGCGTTGAGCATGAATATGATTTGATCATGTTTATTGCAATATGGTTATTCATTTAAAAGTCATAGAATAATTGTTGTTCTATTTACATGAATAAAACCTTCAATGGTCATACACCAATGAAAATAGTTTATTGGATCTCGATTGTAGTGATACACATATGCATAATATTGATGCCAAAAGATGCAAAGTTAATAATGATAGTGCAACTTATTTGTGGCACTGCCGTTTGGGTCATATCGATGTAAAGTGCATGAAGAAACTCCATAAAGATGGATTTTTGGAATCACTTGGTTATGAATCATTTGATGCTTGCGAACCATGCCTTTTGGGCAAGATGACTAAAACTCCATTCTTCGGAACAATGGAACGAGCTACTGACTTGTTGGAAATAATACATACTGATGTATGCAGACCAATGAGTATGAATGCTCGTGGCAAGTATCGTTATTTTCTAACCTTCACAGATGATTTGAGCAGATATGCGTATATCTACTTGATGAAACATAAGTCTGAAATAGTTGAAAAGTTCAAAGAATTTCAGAGTGAAGTGGAGAATCATCGTAACAAGAAAATAAAGTTTCTACGATCTTATCGTGGAGGAGAATATCTGAGTTATGAGTTTGGCCTTCATATAAAACAATGAGGAATGGTTTCACAACTCACGCCACCTGGAACACCACAACGTTATGGTGTGCCCGAACGTCGTAACCGCACTTTATTGGATATGGTGCGATCTATGATGTATCTTACCGATTTACCACTATCGATTTGGGGTTATGCATTAGAGACAGTTGCATTCACTTTAAATAGGGCACCATCGAAATCCGTTGAGACGACGCCTTATGAACTGTGGTTTGGCAAGAAACCAAAGTTGTCATTTCTTAAAGTTTGGGGCTGCGATGCTTATGTGAAAAAGTTTCAACCTGATAAGCTCGAACCCAAATCGGAGAAGTGCATCGTAATAGAATACCCAAAGGTAACTATTGGGTACACCTTCTATCACAGATCCGAAGGCAAGTTATTCGTTGCTAAGATGGATCCTTTCTAGAGAAGGAGTTTCTCTCGAAAGAAGTGAGTGGGAGGAAAGTAGAGCTTGATAAGGTTATTGTACCTTCTCCCGAATTGGAAAGTAGTTCATCACAGAAATCAGTTCTAGTGATTGCTACACCAATTAGTGAGGAAGCTAATGATGATGATCATGAAGCTTCAGATCAAGTTACTACCAAACTTTGTAGAAATCCAGATTAAGATCCGCACCAGAGTGGTACGGTAATCCTATTCTGGAAGTCATGTTACTAGACCATGATGAACCTAGGATCTATGAGGAAGCGATGATGAGCCCAGATTCCGTGAAATGGCTCGAGGCCATGAAATCTGAGATGGGATCCATGTATGAGAACAAAGTGTGGACTTTGGTGGAGTTGCCCGATGATCGGCAAGCCATATTGTATAAATGGATCTTCAAGAGGAAGACAGACGCTGATAGTAGTGTTACTATCTACAAAGCTCGACTTGTCGCGAAAGGTTTTTCGACAAGTTCAAGGTGTTGAATACGATGAGATTTTCTCACTCATAACGATGCTTAAGTCTGTCCGAATCATGTTAGCAATTGCCACATTTTATGAAATCTGGCAAATGGATGTAAAAACTGCATTCCTGAATGGATTTCTGGAAGAAGAGTTGTATATGATGCAACCAGAAGGTTTTGTCGATCCGAAAGGTGCTAACAAAATGTGCAAGCTCCAGCGATCCATCAATGGACTGGTGCAAGCATCTCGGAGTAGGAATATACGCTTTGATGAGTTGATCAAAGCATATGGTTTTATGCAGACTTTTGGAAAGGCCTGTATTTACAAGAAGGTGAGTGGGAGGACTACAACCTTTCTGATAAATATATGTGAATGACATATTATTGATCAGAAATGATGTAGAATTTTCTGAAAAGCATAAAGGAGTGTTTGAAAGGAGTTTTTCAAAGAAAGACCTCAGTAAAGCTACTTACACATTGAGCATTAAGATCTATAGAGATAGATCAAGATGTTTGATAAGATTTTTCAATGAGTACATACCTTGACAAGATTTTGAAGTAGTTCAAAATGGAACAGTAAAAAAAAGAGTTCTTGCCTGTGTTGCAAAGGTATGAAATTGAGTAAGACTCAAATCCCGACCACGGCAGAAAATAGAAAGAGAATGAAAGTCATTCCCTATGCATCAGTCATAGGTTCTATAAAGTATGCTATGCTGACCTATTGTATACCTTGCTTTGAGTTTGGCAAAGGGATACAATTTTGATCTAAGAGTAGATCACTGGACAGCGGTCAAGAATATCCTTAGTGAGGACTAAGGAGATGTTTCTCGATTATGGAGGTGATAAAAGAGTTCGTCATAAAGAGTTACATCGATGCAAGCTTTTACACCGATCCAGATGAATCAAGTATCAATCTGGATACATATTGAAAGTGGGAGCAATTAGCTAGAGTAGCTCCATGCAGAGCATTGTAGACATAGAATATTTGCAAAATACATACGACTCTGAATATGACAGACCCATTGACTAAACTTCTCTCATGAGCAAAACATGATCATACCTTAGTACTCTTTGGGTGTTAATCACATAGTGATGTGAACTAGATTATTGACTCTAGTAAACCCTTTGGGTGTTGGTCACATGACGATGTGAACTATGGGTATTAATCACATACAGACGTGAATATTGGTGTTAAATCACATGGTGATGTGAACTAGATTATTGACTCTAGTGCAAGTGGGAGACTGAAGGAAATATGCCCTAGAGGCAATAATAAAGTTATTATTTATTTCCTTATATCATGATAAATGTTTATTATTCATGCTAGAATTGTATTAACTGGAAACATGATACATGTGTGAATACATAGACAAACTGAGTGTCACTAGTATGCCTCTACTTAACTAGCTCGTTAATCAAAGATGGTTATGTTTCCTAGCCATGGACAAAGAGTTGTCATTTGATTAACGGGATCACATCATTAGGAGAATGATGTGATTGATTTGACCCATTCTGTTAGCTTAGCACTTGATCGTTTAGTATGTTGCTATTGCTTTCTTCATGACTTATACATGTTCCTATGACTATGAGATTATGCAACTCCCGTTTACCGGAGGAACACTTTGTGTGCTACCAAACGTCACAACGTAACTGGGTGATTATAAAGGTGCTCTACAGGTGTCTCCGAAGGTACATGTTGGGTTGGCTTATTTCGAGATTAGGATTTGTCACTCCGATTGTCGGAGAGGTATCTTTGGGCCCTCTCGGTAATACACATCACTTAAGCCTTGCAAGCATTGCAACTAATGAGTTAGTTGCGGGATGATGTATCACGGAACGAGTAAAGAGACTTGCCGGTAATGAGATTGAACTAGGTATTGAGATACCGACGATCGAATCTCGGACAAGTAACATACCAATGACAAAGGAAACAACGTATGTTGTTATGCGGTTTGACCGATAAAGATCTTCGTAGAATATGTGGGAGCCACTATGAGCATCCAGGTTCCGCTATTGGTTATTGACCGGAGACGTGTCTTGGTCATGTCTACATTGTTCTCGAACCCGTAGGGTCCGCACGCTTAAGGTTTCGATGACAGTTATATTATGAGTTTATGAGTTTTGATGTACCGAAGGAGTTCGGAGTCCCGGATGAGATCGGGGACATGACGGGGAGTCTCAAAATGGTCGAGACGTAAAGATCGATATATTGGACGACTATATTCGGACTTCGGAAAGGTTTCGAGTGATTCGAGTATTTTTTGGAGTACCGGAGAGTTACGGGAATTCGCCGGGGAGTATATGAGCCTTATTGGGCCATACGGGAATAGAGGAGAGAGGCCGAAAGGAAGGAGGCGCGCAGCCCCCTCTGGTCCGAATTGGACAAGGGGTGCAGCCCCCCTTTCCTTCCTCCTCTCCCCCTCTTTCCCCCCTTCTCCTACTCCAACAAGGAAGGAGGGAGTCCTACTCCCGGTGGGAGTAGGACTCCCCTTGGCGCGCCCATCCTAGGCCGGCCGCCCCTTCCCCCTTGCTCCTTTATATACAGGGGCATGGGGGCACCTCTAGGCACAACAACAATTGATCCCTTGGATCTCTTAGCCGTGTGCGGTGCCCCCCTCCACCATAGTCCACCTCGATAATATCGTAGCGGTGCTTAGGCGAAGCCCTGTGACGGTAGAACATTAAGATCGTCACCACGCTGTCGTGATGACCGAAATCTCCCTCGACACTCGGTTGGATCGGAGTTTGAGGGACGTCATCGAGCTGAACGTGTGCTAGAACTCGGAGGTGCCGTAGTTTCGGTGCTTGATCGGCCGGGCCGTGAAGACGTACGACTACACCAACCATGTTGTTCTAACGCTTCCGCTTTCTGTCTACGAGGATACGTGGACACACTCTCCCCTCTCGTTGCTATGCATCGCCATGATCTTGCGTGTGCGTAGGATTTTTTTGAAATTACTACGTTCCCCAACAGCTCATCCACTCTATCTCATCTATATCTATTCACAGGGTCTGCTGTCAATGTTTGCAATATATCTGATCAATGCACCTAAGGAGAAAGAGGATGACTTGGATGTCTATGCCAAGAAGAAGATGCATCACAACACTATGGCACATATGTACAAGGAGACCCCAGATGCTGCTGTTGAAACACACAAGTTTGGATCAGTACATTACCTTCTGTCAGGACTGCCAACCATCAACTGGATCCTCAGGCACACTCTCTTGCCCAAGTCAGGTGATCACAACATGATCAGAGGCCATGCAATAAATGGTACACTTATTTGATGTGCCACAAAAGTTCAAGGTCATGAGTCTTATAGTTGAAACTATCAAGAGGACAGCTGCTGACCAAAAGAGAAGTTGTGGGTATGCCCCATAGATCCAGGAGCTGATTAACTCCAAGATGGGCACTGGCACATACTTGTTGGACATGGATCACATGCCTATCTATCTAGATTTTGAGGACAACCAAGTGGTTATGGATGAAGATGAACCATCTTCTGTCCAAGCACAAGCAAAGAAGGATAAGGCAAGGACTGAGAAGGCTGCCAAGATGCCAACAATGGAAGAGGCATCTCAGTACTTCTTGAAGAGCAAACAGGATCAACTTGGCTACTTGATTGCATCCACTCTGAGGATTGAGAAGGGGCTGGCCACCCTGACTCAAAACCAGGAGAGCCTGGAGAGGATCATGGAGCAGAAGTTCTATGACTTGGATGTGAAGGTAACTGAGATCCAGTCTGTTGTTGAGCAACTCCAGGATGATATGCAGGAGAGGAAGGGCAAGAAAAACACTAAGGCATTTGCCAGAGTGCCTAGAGCTCAGAGGTCAGCTGCATTGCCAGTGACAGACACCAGAGCCACTTCATCTGCACTAGCTACAGCCCCAGTGCAACCAGCTCCAGCACCTACTCCACCAGCTCCATCCACATCTACTGAAGTCTTCGTCCAAGGAGCCATCTCTACACCACCACCTGAAGATCAAGCCTGAGAGACGATTTAGTGCTATGCATTTTTCTATGAAATTTTTGGTAACTTGTTGCCAAAGGGGGAGAAAAATGTATAGATCATAGGCTTCGAGAGAGAGCGTTGCTTTTTGTTCTCTCTTGCTTTGGTGGTTGAACTTTATTTGTTTGATTGAGATACCTTCTGTCTGTGTGATACTTGGATGATCATGTGTTTGATCATATGCTACATTAATGCTTGTTGGATGACATTATCCTTTTATCTCTATATGATCATTCACTTTGCTTGGTGATGAGTGCATGTATTCTATTGTTATCATTTTGAGCGCTCCACCAAGATGTATGTGACATGGAAGAGTAACCCATGAGCCTAACTCTTTGTGCATTTGCAGTCCAAAGCAAATCTTAAACTATGCACAAATTTAGGGGGAGCTCTTTCTTATCACTTACTTCTCAAAGCGACAATGTTTTTCGCTCTTATTATCATTTGTCAAAGCTTTGATCTATATGTTGTCATCAATTACCAAAAAGGGGGAGATTGAAAGTGCAACTATCCCTAGGTGGTTTTGGTAATTCCTAACAACATATAGCTCATTGAGCTAACATTATTCCAAGTTAAATATTTCAGAAAAAGCTCAA
Source organism: Triticum aestivum (assembly GCF_018294505.1). NCBI lineage: Eukaryota > Viridiplantae > Streptophyta > Magnoliopsida > Poales > Poaceae > Triticum > Triticum aestivum. The sequence continues at coordinate 285,056,552 of NC_057807.1, forward strand.
TGAATGGCATGACATGGATGAGAAAAGTGGACCCCTCAAAATACTAAGGATAAAAGGATTGGCTCAAGCTTAAAGCTCAAGACTCTACATTTTATATTTTAGTGATCCAAGATCACATTGAGTCTATAGGAAAAGCCAATACTATCAAGGAGGGATGAGGTGTTGCTTAATGAGGTTCTTGCTCCATAGTGCTTAGTGATATGCTCCAAAACCCTCAACTACTTTCCCACATCCCCATATGATCTAAGCCAAAAGTCAAACTCGGCCCCACCGATTCTTTCTATCCGGCGCCACCGAGTTCAGATGTCATAGCCACTGCCACAAACCCTAGGCAAATCGGTCTCACCGATAGGGATCTCCGTCTCACCGAGATGGGATTGTAATCTCTATGTTTCCCTTTGTAACGTTTCGGTACCACCGAGATGAGCGATCGGTCCCACCGAGCTTGCAATGTAAACTCCCTGTTTCCTTTTCGTAACATTTCGGTCCCATCGAAATGAGCGAACCGGTCCCACCGAGTTTACGTGACCAACTCTCTGGTTAGCTTATTACCAAAATCGGTCCCACCGAGTTTGTGTAATCGGTCTCACCGAGATTGCGTTATGCCCTAACCCTAACCATATCGGTCCTACCGAGTTGCATGTCGATCCCACCGAAAATCCTAACGGTCACTAGATTTGTTGAATCGGTCTGACCGAGTTTATCAATTTGGTCCCACCGAGTTTGGCAAGTTGTGTGTAACGGTTAGATTTTGTGTGGATGCTATATATACCCCTCCACCTCCTCTTCATTCATGGAGAGAGCCATCAGAACGAACCTACACTTCCAACTTGCATTTTCTGAGAGAGAACCACCTACACTTGTGTTGAGGCCAAGATATTCCATTCCTACCATATGAATCTTGATCTCTAGCCTTCCCCAAGTTTCTTTCCACTCAAATATTCTTTCCACCAAATCCAAATCCTGTGAGAGAGAGTTGAGTGTTGGGGAGACTATCATTTGAAGCACAAGAGCAAGGAGTTCATCATCAACACACCATTTGTTACTTCTTGGAGAGTGGTGTCTCCTAGATTGGCTAGTGTCACCTGGGAGCCTCCGACAAGATTGTGGAGTTGAACCAAGGAGTTTGTAAGGGCAAGGAGATCGCCTACTTTGTGGAGATCTACCGCTAGTGAGGCAAGTCCTTCATGGGCGACGACCATGGTGGGATAGACAAGGTTGCTTCTTCATGGACCCTTCGTGGGTGGAGCCCTCCGTGGACTCGCGCAACCGTTACCCTTCGTGGGTTGAAGTCTCCATCAACGTGGATGTACAATAGCACCACCTATCGGAACCACGACGAAAACATCTGTGTCTCCAATTGCGTCTGAATTCTCCAAACCCTTCCCTTTACATTCTTACAAGTTGCATGCTTTACTTTCCGCTACTTATATACTCTTTGCATGCTTGCTTGAATTGTGTTAAGATTGCTTGACTTGTGCTAAGATAGCTAAAATCTGCCAAAGACTAAAATTGGGAAAAGGATAAGCTTTTATTTGGTCAAGTAGTCTAATCACCCCCCCTCTAGACATACTTTCGATCCTACAGGGACCCCAAGTAGGATTCGGCCTACTTGGGGCGCCCCTGGCTGCCTCCCCTCTCCCTCCCACCTATATATATGTGGGGGGAGGTGCGCCCCCTAGCACACTGTGACGCTCCCGATTCAATCATACACTAATCATGCATGCAAACGTGTACGATCAAGATTAGGAACTCACAGGAAGATATCAGAACACAACTCTAAAAGTAAAATAAGTCATACAAGCATCATATTACAAGCCAGGGGCCTCGAAGGCTCGAATATAAGTGCTCGAACATAAACGATTTAGCGGAAGCAACAATATCTGAGTACAGACATAAGTTAAACAAGTTGCCATAAGATGGCTAACACAAACTGTGATACAGATCGAAAGAGGCGCATGCCTCCTGCCTGGGATCCTCCTAAACTACTCTTGGTCATCGGCGGCCTACACGTAGTAGTAGGCACACTCGGCATCTAAGGGGTTGTCGTCAATGGTGGCGTCTGGCTCCTGGGCTGCAACATCTGGTTGCGACGTCTGAGAAGAATGGAAATGGAGAAAATAGGGAGCAAGCAACCGTGAGTACTCATCCAAAGTACTCGCAAGCAAGGATCTACACTACATATGCATGGGTATCTATGTCAAGGGGAAATATTGATGGACTGAACTACAGAATGTCAGAATAAGAGGGGGATAGCTAGTCCTATCGAAGACTACGCTTCTGGAAGCCTCCATCTTGCAGGATCTAGAAGAGAGAAGATGGTAAGTTCACCAAGTATCATTGCATAGCAAAATCCTACCCGGCGATCCTCCCCTCGTCGCCCTGTGGGAAAGCAATCACTGGGTTGTCTCTGGAACTTGCCTGGTGTGTTTTACTAAGTATCCGGTTCTAGTTGTCATAAGGTCGAGGTACAAATCTATGTCGTCCTTTTACCGAGGGACACGACTATTCAAATAGATAAACTTCCCTGCAGGGGTGCACCACATTACCCGACACGCTCGATCCCTCTGGCCGGGCACACTTTCCTGGGTCATGTCCGGCCTCGGGATATCAACATGTCATAGCCCTACCTAGGCCTAACAGAGAGGTCAGCACACCGGTCTAAATCCTATGCGCGCAGGGGTCTGGGCCCATCGCCCATCGCACACTTGCACGTTGCATATGCGGCGGGTGAGCAGACATAGCAACCTCCATTACAAAGGAAGTTGCATTACGCGGTCCAACCCGGCGTGCACCGCTCAATCGCTGACATCTAGGAGGCTTCGGCTGATACCATGACGCTGGTTGCCCATATCTTGTCCCACGTGGCGGTTAGTGCATATAGGCCAGTGGCCAAACTCAGATCAAATACCAAGATCTCGTTAAGCGTGTTATTTTGAAGTAACCGCGGATGCCAACCAGGGCCAGGCCCACCTGTGTCCTAGGTGGTCACAACCTGCCCTGTCGCTCAGCCACAAAGTAACACTCGGGGGCCGTCGGGGACCCAGGTCGACCACTACCTGGATGGAACCACATGTCTTCTCAGCCCCCATATCCAAATCACTTGTGGGTACTCTACGAGCTGACCCGAATTTAGTCACCATCTGAATAGTATGTATGTATGTATGTATGTATGTATGTATGTATGTATGTATGTATGTATGTATGTATGTATGTATGTATGTACCCGTGATCACCTCCCAAGTGATCATGGCCCGATAGTATAGCATGGCAGACGGACAAGAATGTAGGGCCACTGATGATAAACTAGCATCCTATACTAAGGATTTAGTATTGCAGGTAAGGTATCAATAACTGTAGCAACAATGACAGGCTATGCGGCAGAATAGGATTAACTGAAAGGAGTCACATGCTACACTACTCTAATGCAAGTAGTAGAGAGAAGGAATAGGCGATATCGGATGATCAAGGGGGGGCTCGCCTGGTTGCTCTGGCAAGAAGGAGGGGTCGTCAACACCGTAGTCGATCAGGGCGGCCGCGGCAGCGTCAGTCTCGTAGTCTACCGGAGAGAAGAGGGGGAAGAAACAATGAATACATTGCAAATAGATGCATGATGATGCATGACAAAGCAAAAAGCGGTGCTAGGTGTGCCCTAATGCGGTAGTAGGTGATATCAGCAAAGGAGGAAACATTTGGGAAATTATTCCTGGTGTTTTGTGTTTTCGGGTAGATGAAACGGAGGTGGATTGTTGCATGTTCGCTATGCTAGGGACCTGCAGCGGACGAACGGACTGCGTATTCGGATTCGTCTCGTCCTTCTGAGCAACTTCCATGTCCAAAGTATTTTCATACGAGCTACGAATTATTTTATATTAATTTCCAAAGTTTTAAATAATATTCTGAAAATTGCTGAAATTTTGCAGTCTGAGAATTCGACAGTTTTAAACATCACTTAGCTGTTTTCCAGACGCTATAGCCATTGTTTTGTTCATGCAATGGATTAGTGTCTTATATCAACATTGAGCATTTTATGTGAACTACATGTTAGTATCACTTTCATCCATATTAGAGTTCATTTGCTTGATCATCAACATCTCTAAAGTAGTTATGAAAATAAGGTTGTTTTTCGGTTTTTCTGTTAACAGAACATTGAACTTTGTGATTTCATAGGACTTAATATATGCATCTAACGAATTTGGTCTAATGGAAACATTTGAGCCTTGTCAAGTGTACTACCTTCCCATATTTTTCTGAGTCTTGTTAACAATTGTTTAAACGCAGTTTAGAGGTTGTCTAGAGGGCTAGTCATTGTAGATTTAGCAAAGCTAGCTAGACGCTACAGTACTAGCAGTAGTATACACGGGGTAGCAACTGTAGCTAGAAGTAGACAAGCAGCAGTAGAGCAGCTACGGGCGATGCAGCCCCGGCCATGGCACGGTCAACAGCGCGCGTGGCCAGGGACAGGCATGAGCAGCTGCAGCGCCGGGTGATAGACGGTGCAGGGGCCAGCGGCTGCGAGGCCACGCGTGGGCGCGCGCGAGGTGGCCGGGACCCAGACAATTGTTAGTCGTGTGCGGTGTCCCCATCCACCATTTACTCCCATGGTCATATCTTCGTAGTGCTTAGGCGAAGCCCTGCGCGAATCATTTCACCATCACAGTCACCACGTCGTCGCGCTGACAGAACTCATCTACTACCTCGACTTCTTGCTGGATCAAGAAGGCGAGGGACGTCACCGAGATGAACGTGTGCAGAACTCGGAGGTGTTGTACGTTTGGTACTCGATCGGTGGATCGCGAAGAAAGTTCGACTACATCAACCGCGTTGTGAAACGCTTCCGCTTATGGTCTAGGAGGGTATTTAGACACACTCCCCCCTCGTTGTTATGAATCTCCTAGATATATCTTCCGTGAGTGTAGGAATTTTTTGGAAATTTGATGCTACGTTCCCCAACACCTGCAAGTTCCCTCCTCTATCTGCTCTAGGGTACTAAAGGCTAGATATTTCACCAATGGTTCCATTCTTAGTGCAACTTGTCCGAGTGGGGCCTCATACATGAAGTATCTTGTGTGGACGAGATTTGCTACTTCATGGATTAGTTTGGAGAGTGGGTGATGGCTCAAACAATCGAATCCATCATAATAATTGGATACCGCGCAAAGGATTCCTTCGATCACTGGGTCAGGTATATGTGCAAGGTATGACGCGCATGCGCGATTTGCTTAATGAGGAGGGTGATGCATGGGATAAAGCTAAACTGGTGACCATGTTTACCCAGATGATATCCAGGATATTATGCAAATTTGTGTAGGTGGACATGGCTCTGTAGATTTCCTTGCTTGGAACTTTACAAAAAGTGGTGAATTTACTGGCAAGTCTGCCTATCATCTATGCATGGAGAAGAAAAGGGCAAGAGCAGGACAGCTGGGCTCTTCATCGTCCACTACGACTCATCAGGGTTGGCTCTCTCTAGGGGATCCAAAGCTCCTGGCAAAGCACCGATCCATGCATGGAGATTTATCAAGAATGGCCTCGCGGTGGGCTCTGAACTTCTACGACGACACATCAAGGGGGACGTTTTTTGTCGTGCATGTGGGAGAGAAGAAATGCTATATCATTGCTTTTGGGCCGACCACCATTCAACAATGTTTTGGAAGGAGTTGGGCTCGGTATTGGGTGCAATGGTGGCGTTCCCACTTATATCTATGAGCACCCAGAGTTCACTCGCGTAGTGGATGCTGCAGTGGCTGTTAGAGGCGACGGAGGATGAAAAGACCATGATGATCCAGGGCATCTATGTATTGTGGCTAGCTCGGAATGAAACATGCGATGGAAAGAAGATTGAGGAGCCAGGGCAGATTGCCAAAGCTATGGCTGCGCGCATGGAGGAATGGCAGAGAGTAATGGGTGGCCACGTTTCAGTTGTCACAAGCCAAATGCAGGAACTTCGGAAACCCCTAGAGCATGGTTGGTTGAAGGCCAATGTCGATGGAGCTATGGTTCAGTCAGGGATGGGAGGTGGACGGGCGTGATCTTTCGGGATGAACATGGCGCTTTTAGAGGTGCAACATCAGTCTTTTTCCTGGATATCTCTAGGGCGGAGGTGGCAGAGCTGCTCACGTGTAGATGAGCAATTCAGGTTGCTATTCAGAAGGGAGTGTAGAAGCTGCACCTTGAAATGGATTGTCAGACAGTCGCTGGGATGCTGAATGATATGAAGCGGAATTTATCAGCTTTGGGAAAAGTTGTAGACGAAGTAAAAGCCATGATCAGAACACTCGGCGAGTGCAAGATCACCTAGCCGAGGAGATCAACGAATAGTGCTGCCCATGGGCTGGCTAGATTAGGAATAAGTAATAGAGCTTCGATGCTTTGGGACTTAGTCCCCCCCCCCTGATTGTATTTTAAGTATTGTTTCAGACGAAACTCCTACCTTAGCTTAATAAAGTGAGAAGTGAACTTTAAAAAAAAAGATGCTGACCAGTTTTTCATCTGTGTGCTTTTTCGCGAGTACGCAAAAGGCTTGCATATCATTGCATCTGTATGTTTCGCAATACTAAACTTTCTCAATTGAAAGATTTGCGTGTTATCGAAGTGCCTCTATTTAGTGATTTGATTGGAAATTTGTTTGCCGGTACCTCTACTTTCTGTAGTTTTTATATTTTACTTCTGTTTTAAATTTAACTGAAGGAAGTGCCTTTGAAGTAAAGTTTGCTGAGATGCAAGACTCTGAGGCTCGCAAAGGAGTTTTGTTCCATCAAATATAGAAACATAAGAACACGTAGTTCCGGCGTAAGTAAAGTACAGGCTCATTTTTGCTTAGTTGCATGTGCTTACTTGCCTATCACCTCACACTTTATTATTTGCTCTGTTACGTATAATATAATAGTTTGTGTTAACAAGCCTTGACGATGAATATGTTTCTGATTTTTCTACCGACCAAATCATCATTTTTTAGATTATAATGGAGCGAGCGCAGCAACACGTGCCTTTCCCTTCTAGTAGTAAGTCAAATTCAAATTAAGAATACACGCCTTTCCCTTGTAGTAGTAAGTCAAATTCAAATTAAGAAGAATTATTTAGTTGTTGTCTCATTTAGCACTCATTTGGTTTGGAGGATTCCTACGAGATTTCCACCCACGAGATTTCTTCTTTCATGTTCAGCATTCGTTCTAAAGGTATAGAGGTACTAGAATCATTAGGATTGTGTCCATATTGACTTAATTGTTTAGGACTTGTAGCATATGGCGAGACCTTACAGAAAATTTGCAAGGATTGGAAGGGGTAGCACATCTAACCCTTTGCTTTTTCATATTCCCTTGATCTGAGAATCATGTAAAGCGAATGATCCCTTGCAAAGGATGGCCGGTTATTTCTTGGCAAACCAGGCACTACAGTGAGACGTGAAGAAACCTGATCCCATTCCGACCTCGATATATATATGTGTAATCGTCTTGTGTCGTATGTATTGAAATTGTTCGGGAGACATGGTCAAAGCCCTGAGCAAGAGCAAGAAAACTAAGAAAAGTGTTAGTGCATTGGACTCGAAATCCAAATTGTGCTAGCTGACAAAGAAAAAACATAATACAATAGATCAATATTGGTTCTAACTAGTTCACTACTAGGGATAACCCTAGTAGTAGCACTTGTTTTATAGCTAGTAGTAGCGGTTGTACAAGCGCTACCAGTAAGGCGCTACAGCTAACTGGTAGTTGTAGCACTAGTTTTCCAGCGGTACTACTATACCTAGTTAGCAGTAGCGTTTGGTAATGAAAAGCGCTGCTGATAATAGTAAGTAGCAGTAGCGATTCTTCTGACAAGCGCTACTGCTAAATTTTCCTGTATTTTTGGAAATGCAGCTTATTGTTGCGGTATTTGTATAGGTTTTATATACAATACTTTCATCATATGACTTTATGACCATGATTAGTTATTATATAACAGTGGGTGAAATGAACGTGGATTAGATTGAAGTGGAGGCAACATGTGGTGCATCTTGAAAGTATGACTAATCCAAACTTGATCTAGTTTGGATCAGTAGTACTTTCGATGTGCACCACATGTTGCCTCCACTTAAATCTAATTCATATATAGTTGACTAGAGGGAGGTGGGTGAATAGGCAACTAACAAATTTTAAACTTTTCTTTACCAAATTAAACTTTGCAACAAGATAGGTTGTCTAGATATGCAACTATGTGAGCAACCTATATGATGCAATAACAACTAGCACAAAAGCAAGCAAGGGATGCAACACAAATAAGCTAGCACAAGTAAAGGCACGAGATAACCAAGAGTGGAGCCGGTGGAGACGAAGATGTGTTACCGAAGTTCCTTCCTTTTAAAGGGAAGTACGTATCCATTAGAGCGGTGTGGAGGCACAATGCTCCCGAAGAAGCCACTAGGGCCACCGTATTCTCCTCACGCCCTCACACAATGCGAGATGCCATGATTCCACTATTGGTGCCCTTGAAGGCGGCGATCGAACCTTTGCAAACAAGGTTGAGGCAATCTCCACAACTTAATCGGAGGCTCCCAACAACACCACAAAGCTTCACCACAATGGACTATGGCTCCGAGGTGACCTCAACCATCTAGGGTGCTCAAACACCCAAGAGTAACAAGATCCGCTAGGGATTAGTGGGGAGAATCAAATTTCTCTTGGTGGAAGTGTAGATCGGGGCCTTCTCAACCAATCCCGAGCAAATCAACAAGCTTGATTGTCTAGGGAGAGAGATCGGGCGAAAATGGAGCTTGGAGCAACAATGGAGCTTTTGGGGGAAGAGATAGGTCAACATTGGGGAAGAACACCTCTTTATATAGTGGGGGTAACAATCCAACCGTTACCCCCTCCCCCCCCCCAAGCAGCCACACACAGAGCGGTACTACCGCTTGGGCAGGGCGGTACTACCGCTGAGCCAGCGGTACTGTCGCGTTCATGAGGGTAGCGGGGACCTGGGCCCAGAGCGGTACTACCGCGGGAGTATGGGCGGTACTACCGCTTAGAGCGGTACTACTGCCACTACTGCTGCTACTAGTACCGCAAAACCCGACACAAAAAACAGGGGTCTCGAGTCGAGGTGGTAGTAGCCCGGAACCACACCGGTACTATGACTGAAGACAGCAAGCGGTAGTACTGCTTGGGGAGCGGTACTACCGCTTGACGTGTTTCGGTGGTACTACCATTGAGGACCGCCGTACTACCGCTGGGGCATAGGGATGGCAGTTTTGCCCATGGGTATGGGTACCCGCGGGTACCCTACCCAAAAACAATGGGTATGGGCAAGACTTGGAGAGAATTTGTACCCACAGGTAATGGGTACCCATACCCAGAAAATATATGGGTAGGGCATGGGTAAGAATTTGTGCCCATGGGTAACCAAATGGATACCCAGAAAAAATTAACAAATGAAAATAACTCCTATAACATGTGGGGTTAACATCCAACTCATATGGTCCAACCCTAAATCTTGTATTCCTTAAACAAGTTATAGCTCGTAGCCGCATAATCACCTGCTTGCCACTCCTCCTACGTCCTATGTGGCTCCACAAAAATATGAATATCGACTCTTCGCTACCAGACTCTTGTCGAACTCCCGATCCAGCGATCCCCAATTCCCACCATCGCCTTCCACTGCGTCAGTCTTCCACCAACCGCTGCTCATACTCCCATGATGCCTCCAAGAGGCCACCCACCGGAGGAGGCCACATCCATGCTCTACTACTCTACCATGATCAATTGAATTTTGAACTCACGTCTCTACCTCTTAAGAATTTGAATGCTATATATTATACCCAATGGATACCTAAGGCACACTCTATTGCCCAAGTCAGGTGACCATAACATGATTAGAGGGCATGCTATCAACTTGCTGCACTTGTTTGATGTGCCACAAAAATTCAAGGTCATGAGCCTCATTGTTGAGACCATTAAGAGGACAGCAGCAGACCAAAAGAGAAGTTGTGGGTATGCCCCACAGATTCAGGAGTTGATTAACTCAAAGATGGGCACAAACACATACTTGCTGGACAAAGAACATTTTGCTATCTATCCAGACTTTGAGGACAATCAAGTTGTGATGAATGAGAATGAACCATCATCAGTGCAAGCTCAAGAGAAGAAGGAGAAAGCAAAGAAAGAGAAGGCTGCCAAGATGCCAACTCAAGAGGAGGCATCTGAGTACTTTTTGAAGAACAAGCAGGAGCAGCTTGGTTACTTGATAGCATCAACACTGAGGATTGAGAAGGGGTTGGCCACCCTAACTCAAAACCAGGAGAGCCTGGAAAGAATCATGGAACAAAATTCTATGATCTAGATGTCAAAGTAACTGAGATTCAATCAGTTGTGGAGCAGCTACAGGATGGCATGCAGGAGAGGAAGGGCAAGACAACCACGGATGCATTTGCCAGAGTGCCTAGAGCTCAGAAGTCAGCTGCAGTGCATGTGACAGACACCAGAGCCACATCATCTGCACCAGCTACAGCTCCTACAGCTCCAGTGCAACCAGCTCCAGCACCAACTCCTCCAGCTCCATCCACATCAACTGAAGCCTTCGTCCAAGGAGCAATCTCTACACCACCACCTGAAGATCAAGCCTGAGAGTCGATCTAGCACTATGCATTTTCTATGAACTTTTTGGTAACTTGTTGCCAAAGGGGGAGAAAAATGTAGATCATAGGCTTCGAGAGAGAGAGTGTGTGTGTTGCTTTTTGTTCTCTCTTCCTTTGGTGGTTAAACTTTGTTTGCTTTTGATTGCTTGAGATACTATGCTATTACCTGTGAGACATTGATGATCATGTGTTTGATCATAAGCTACACTTATGCTTGTTAGATGATATTTTCTTACCTATCCGTATATGATCATTCACTTTGCTTGGTGATGAGTGCATGTATTCAATCTTTATCATTTTGAGCGCTCCACCAAGATGTATGTGACATGGAAGAGTAATCCATGAGCCTAATTCCTTGTGCATTTGCAGTCCAAAGCAAATCTCAAACTATGCACAAATTTAGGGGGAGCTCTTGCTTATCACAAACTTCTCAAAGCGACGATGTTTTTCAATATTATTATCATTTGTCGAAGCTTTGATCTATATGTTGTCATCAATTACCAAAAAGGGGGAGATTGAAAGTGCAACTATCCCTAGGTGGTTTTGGTAATTCATAACAACATTTAGCTCATTGAGCTAATGCTATTCCAAGACTATTATTTCAGGAAAGCTCAATGAATGGCATGGCATGGATGATGAAAGTGGATCCCTCAAAATACTAAGGACAAAGGATTGTCTCAAGCTCAAAAGCTCAAGACTCTTCATTTTACATTTTAGTGATCCAAGATCACATTGAGTCTATAGGAAAAGCCAATACTATCAAGGAGGGATGAGGTGTTGCTTAATGAGCCTCTTGCTTCAAGTGCTTAGTGATATGCTCCAAAAACCCTCATCTACTTTCTCACATCCACATATGGCCTAAACCTAAGGTCAAATTCGGTCCCACCGATTCTTTCTATCCGGCGCCATCGAGTTCATATGTCATAGCCACTGCCACAAACCCTAGGCAAATCAGTCTTACCGATCGGGATCTCGGTCTCACCGAGATGGGATTGTAATCTCTCTGTTTCCCTTCATAACGTTTCGGTCTAACCGAAGTGAGCGATCGGTCCCATCGAGATTGCAATGTAAACTTCCTGTTTCCCTTTCATAACATTTTGGTCTCACCGAAATGAGCGAATCGGTCCCACCGAGTTTACCTGACCAACTCTCTGGAAAGCTTATTACCAAAATCAGTCTCACCGAGTTTGTGTAATCGGTCTCACTGAGATTACGTTATGCCCTAACCCTAACCATATAGGTCCTACCGAGTTGCATGTCGGTCCCACCGAAAATCCTAACGGTCACTAGGTTTACTAAATCGGTCCGACCGAGTCTGTTGAATCGGTCCCATCGAGTTTGGTAGATTGTGTGTAACGGTTAGATTTTGTGTGGAGGCTATATATACCCCTCCACCTCCTCTTCATTTGTGGAGAAAGCCATCAGAACAAACCTACACTTCCAACTTACCATTTCTGAGAGTGAGCCACCTACTCATGTGTTGAGGCCAAGATATTCCATTCCTACCATATGAATCTTGATCTCTAGCCTTCCCCAAGTTGCTTTCCACTCAAATCTTCTTTCCACCAGATCCAAATCCCATGAGAGAGAGTTGAGTGTTGGGGAGACTATCATTTGAAGCACAAGAGCAAGGAGTTCATCATCGACGCACCATTTGTTACTTCTTGGAGAGTGGTGTCTCCTAGACTGGCTAGGTGTCACTTGGGAGCCTCCGACAAGATTGTGGAGTTGAACCATGGAGTTTGTAAGGGCAATGAGATCGCCTACTTCGTGAAGATATACCGCTAGTGAGGCAAGTCCTTCGTTGGCGATGGCCGTGGTGGGATAGACAAGGTTGCTTCTTCGTGGACCCTTCGTGGGTGGAGCCCTCCGTGGACTCGCGCAACCGTTACCCTTCGTGGGTTGAAGTCTCCATCAACGTGGATGTACGATAGCACCACCTATCGGAACCACGACAAAAACATCCGTGTCTCCAATTGTGTTTGAATCCTCCAAACCCTTCCCTTTACATTCTTGCAAGTTGCATGCTTTAATTTCTGCTGCTCATATACTCTTTTTGTGCTTGCTTGAATTGTGTGATGATTGCTTGACTTGTCCAAAGATAGCTAAAATCTGCCAAAGTCTAAAATTGGGAAAAGGTTAAGTTTTTAATTGGTCAAGTAGCGTAATCACCCCCCCTCTAGACATACTTCAAGGTCCTACAAGTGGTATCAGAGCTTTGGTCTCCATTTGCTTTGATTTCCAAAGCTTTTGGTGGCCATAGCCTTGGTTTCACAACCTAGGGAAGTATGGCATCTAGTGAGGGAAATTATCACCGTAGAGGTCCTTACTTTGATGGTACTAATTTTGCTAGTTGGAAGCATAAGATGAAAATGCATATTCTTGGACATAACCCCGCCGTTTGGGCTATTGTGTGTATTGGCTTGCAAGGTGAATTCTTTGATGGGAGAGAGCCGAACCATGAAGCTAGTGCGGAAGAATTGAAGATGCTGCAATACAACGCTCAAGCTTGTTATCCTCTTCAATGGCTTGTGCCCCAAAGAATTCAACAAAATCAGCCGTCTTGAGAATGCAAAGGAAATTTGGGATACTTTGATTGATATGCATGAAGGTACCGACTCCGTCACAGAATCCAAGTTGGATGTGCTCCAAAGTCAGCTTGACAAATTCAAAATGAAGGATGGTGAAGGTGTCGCTGAAATGTACTCTAGGCTCGCTCTTATCACAAATGAGATTGCCGGCTTAGGGAGTGAAGAGATGACCAACAGATTCATCATCAAGAAGATCCTAAGAGCATTGGACGGAAAGTATGATACCGTGTGCACATTGATCCAAATGATGCCAAACTACAAAGATCTCAAGCCAACGGAAGTCACTGGAAGAATTGTTGCTCATGAGATGTCACTTAAGGATAAGGAGGAACTTCACAACAAGTCAAGTGGTGCTTACAAAGCCTCATGTGAAGCGCCCACATCATCAAGTGAGAAAAAAACCTTCAATGAAGAATTGAGCTTAATGGTGAAGAACTTCAACAAATTCTACAAGAGTAGAAGCAAAGAAAGAAGCTCTAAGTCAAGGTCCTACAATGACAAAAGATCTTCTAGTCGAGAGCGCAATTGCTACAATTGTGGGAGACCCGGACACTACTCCAATGAGTGTACGGCTCCCGACAAAAGAAGAGAAGATTCTCCAAAAAGAAGAAGCAAAAGAGAAGAATCACCACCAAGAGAGAGGAGGAGTAGAGATGATCGTTATGAACGAAGACCCTCACGGAGAAGCAAGGATTTGGAAAGGAAAAACAAGTCATCAAGGAGCTACACAAAACGAAGACATCAAGCTCATGTTGGTGAATGGGTATCCGGCTCCGACTCCAAGAATCACTCCGAGAGAAGCTATCACTCCGACTCCGAATATACTCAAGATGAAGGTGTTGCCGGTCTAGCACTTGTGTCAACCAACTCCTACGACATATTTGACTCACCAAATGAAGGAATTGGAAGATGCTTCATGGCCAAAGGTCCTAAGGTAACACATCCCGAGTATGTTGATTTCAATAGTGATGAAGATGACTTGCTAGGTGATGATGATTTACTTGTTGACAACTCTAGTGATGAATACTACGATGAAACGTCAATTAATCTTGCTAATCAAGATAAAATGAATGACAATGATAAGGAGAAGATTGAGCTTCTAACTAAAGAACTAAACACTCTTAAGTTAGCTCATGAAACTATCTTCGAAGATCATCGAGAACTTTTAAGGCCTCATGAGAAGTTATACTTTGAAAAGCTCAATCTTGAGCAAGAGCATGAGTTCTTAAAGGCAATCAATGATGATCTCCGTAAGAAAAGTTCTTCTTACATTGCCAAGCGTTTACTCTTATCTACTTACATGCCTCAAGTCAAGTCTAGTAACAAGTACAAGAAAGATCCTTCCTCTAGTAGTAACAATAACAATGCCAAATCCAATATTGTTGCTTCTAGTAGTTCTATTGATTCCACTAATGATTCTCTTAGCCAAGTTACACTTGAGCAAGAAAATAGCTTATTGAAGGGAATCATAGAGAAAGGTGTATACAAGAGCCTTGCCGGGAGTAAGCAATTCGAGGAAATTGTACGCAAGCAAGGAAGGCACCGGAAGAATCAAGGTGTTGGTTTTGAACGAAAGTTCAATGCCAATGGAGTTGAGTGGGAAGAAGATCAATACCCCAAGACGAAGTTTGTTCCTCAACAAGAGAAGTATGATCCTACTTCCTTCAAGGGAACACAAGCACAAGATGATCTTCCACCACAAGACCACAAGAACAAAGGCAAGGACAAGCTTCAAGAGGAGATTGATGCATTTGAAGAAGCACCTAAGGCCTTGGTCAAGTGGGTTCCCAAGACTACGTCAAGTTCTACTTCATCAAGTATAACTACAACTCCAAGGATTCCCATCAAGATGATGTGGATCCCAAAGAATAAGAACTAGAGAGTTCTTGAGGGTCACTCCGCCAACATTCTTCACTCATATCATTATGGCAAGGACAAGTGCAATCAACTTCCACATCTTGCACTAGTTCAAGGAGTCACAAACCCTCTTGTTGGTAAGGCAAGGGACAAGGTAACCTAATGATTTCATGGACATCATCTTGTGTGTGCATCACTCTATGTCTATGGATATTCTTGTTTGTTCCTTGTGGGACTAACCCATGTAGGTATGTTGAATGTGCAACTCACTCCAAAGGATTGCTCCAAATGATCTACATCAACATTGAGCATCCACATCTTCAACACCTACATGAAGTCATCATCGACAAAACCCAAGGTTACTTCATCCCTCTAAAGGGGGATCTCACATCTAGGGGGAGCTTAACTCTAAGAATTGAGTCAAAGCAACTCTAATGGTGTGAACACATCAATGCATTATGTAAAAGTGGTAACCCCACTTGAGCTTAAACGATGAGTATGACCTATGATCAAATGTTCTCATTTGACTCCTTAGTCAATATACTCATATATAGATGACTTAGTCATCGCCAATTGTTTGATAGATGCTAGAATTGGTTGTGGATGCTTTTCCACATATTTCATTTGCCATTTTATTGTGTGAGCATGTTGGTTGCATATTTTACTCATTCAAGGACATCCACTTGTTGCTTTGATTGATTGGCTTCTTTTTCTTTTTGCCAAGTGGATGGACAAGAATGCCTAAGAACCTTCTCTAGCTATCTATGCTTTTCTCGTCTCAAACTCTATTCATGCTACATCACAAAACTTGATCAAGTCAGAATTGAACCACTCTGTGTGAGGAGCACTCGGAGTCCCCGATTCGTCATAGACTTAAACTTCCAAAACTTCTTTGTGATTCTCGGTCTGACCGATTCCTCCATTTCGGTCCTACCGAAATCACTTAGTCGATCTAGGTTTTCAATCTCGGTGCAACCGATTTGAACTTTTCGGTCACACCGAGTTGCTGTAACTATATACAGTTATGCATCTCGGTGCCACCGAGTTGTTCCACTCGGTCACACCGACAGGGTCGGGGTATATATGCTCACGGGCAAAATTTGGAAAACTTTCTCCTAATCTCTTCACCCGCGCATAGCTCGCTCTGCCTACCAGGTCTCCAGATCATCTCCTCGTCGCCAGCCGCCTCCTGTCGCTGGTCTCCGCTGCCGTCAACAGAATTCACCCCCGCCGTTGCCGCCGTAGCGAGTTCATCGCCAAGCTAGGGTATGGACTCGATCACTATGCTATCCCCGTCCGATTCCTAGCACATTGTGTTCATTATGATTCTTGCCACGATTGAAACACTCCTATCCAGTCAATACAATCCTTAGAATAGATGCAATTTGAAAATTTAGGGTTAGGTTTCCGCCTAAACCATATCAGACCCACTGGGTTGAAAAACTCGGTCCCACCGATTTGGCTAACGCCATTGCACTAGTAACTCTCGGTCTGACCGAGAATTGCTAATCGGTGTGACTGATTTTAAAACTTTGTGAAACCCTAGCAGTCTCAGTGCCACCGAACTGTGACTCGGTCCGACCGAGTTCACCAGTTTAGGTTCCAAAATTGCTTCGGTATCACCGAGTTTGGAAATCGGTTGATCCGAAACGCTTTCTGTGGAAAACTAAAACTGAGTTTTTGAATCATTCTTTTGCAAAAATCTCTGCATTTTGTGATGCTCATCCACTCTATCTCATCTATAACTATTCATAGGGTCAGCAATCAGAGTTTGCAGCATGTCAGACCAAAGTGATAGTCAGAACAAGTCAGAAGAGCACAATCACATGAGTGAGGGCACTAGTCCCTCTAGCACTTCAGATGATGGCAGCAGGAGCACCCCAAGCAATTTGCCTAAAGCTGCCACCAGGACAAGGAAGAAGAGAACCTCAGAATCTGAGGATAAGGATTATATGGCAGAAGAAGATGAGGCTACTTCCAAGAAGGTAGTGCTCAAAAAGGAGTATGCCTCAGCAAAGAACACAAAGCCTGGACTCAATAGGAAGGTCCCTGCCAAGAGGACACCTATGCTGAAGGTCAGAAGATCAACTCAAGTACCTGAAAAGCCTGATCCCAAAGAGGCACCTGCTAGAAGAGTTACAACTTCCAAACCCAAGAAAGTTCCCACTGGAGAAACTATGAAGTTTACCATTGAGTCAGAAGATGAAGCTGCTGGTCAAGATAAGAAGAAGAGAGTCAGAACCACTACTGCCAAGGTTCTTGGCAACCCCTCTATGAGGAGAGACTCTGAAGAAGAGGAAGAAGAGGTTGCTGCACCGGCACCCAAGGCACAAAAGCTGATGGGTGATGCTATAAAGTCAGGGGTTGCATCATCAAAGCCCAAGGAAGCACCCAAAGCTGCCCCCAAGCCCAAGCTTGCACCAAAGAGGAATACCAGGAGTATTCCAGCTGCTGAGAAGAACAAGGCCCCATTGCCTGAAGTTGGTGATGAGGAAGATGATGAAGCACAAGTCCCGAGGAAGCTAAAGCCCAAGATTCCAGACCACAATGATGCTCATCCTGTGGCTGAGAACTTGAAGTTAAGAAAGGATGCAGGACTCAGACTGTGGAGGCTGTCAGATCCATATGCTATCAGAAGAAGGACTACTGTTGATTATAGGTTCCACACTAAGGAACAACAGGATTTCTATGAGACAGTGTTCTTGGACAAGAAGCCTATAGTGTGTGATATGAGGTGGGTCGACTGGACCTACATGAAGGAAAATGAGGAACACTATCCTGGAGTGCAAGACAGTTTCATTGCTTGTGGAGTTGCAGACTTTGTTGGGCAGAAGCTCACAAAGTGGAATGATGAGCTCATTATGCAATTCTACTCCACAGCACACTTTTATCCAGATGGCAGGATAGTTTGGATGTCTGAAGGTACAAGGTACCAGTCAACAATAGAGGAATGGGCCAATCTGATCAATGCCCCAAAGGAGAGTGAAATGACTTGGATGTCTATGCCAAGAAGAAGATGGATCACAATACCATGGCTCATATGTACAAGGAAATCCTAGATGCTGCAGTTCAGACACATAAGTTTGGGTTAGTTCATTTTCTTCTGTCAGGGCTGCCAACAATCAACTGGATCCTAAGGCAAACTCTATTGCCCAAGTCAGGTGACCACAACATGATTAGAGGGCATGCTATCAACTTGCTGCACTTGTTTGATGTGCCACAAAAATTCAAGGTCATGAGCCTCATTGTTGAGACCATTAAGAGGACAGCAACAGACCAAAAGAGAAGTTCTGGGTATGCCCCACAGATTCAGGAGTTGATTAACTCAAAGATGGGCACAGGCACATACTTGCTGGACAAAGAACATTTTGCTATCTATCCAGACTTTGAGTACAATCAAGTTGTGACGAATGAGAATGAACCATCATCAGTGCAAGCTCAAGAGAAGAAGGAGAAAGCAAAGAAAGAGAAGGATGCCAAGATGCCAACTCAAGAGGAGGCATCTGAGTACTTTTTGAAGAACAAGCAGGAGCAACTTGGTTACTTGATAGCATCAACACTGAGGATTGAGAAGGGGTTGGCCACCCTAACTCAAAACCAGGAGAGCCTGGAAAGAATCATGGAACAAAATTCTATGATCTAGATGTCAAAGTAACTGAGATTCAGTCAATTGTGGAGCAGCTACAGGATGACATGCAGGAGAGGAAGGACAAGACAACCACTGATGCATTTTCCAGAGTGCCTAGAGCTCAGAGGTCAGCTGCAGTGCCTGTGACAGACACCAGAGCCACATCATCTGCACCAGCTACAGCTCCTACAGCTCCAGTGCAACCAGCTCCAGCACCAACTCCTCCAGCTCCATCCACATCAACTGAAGCCTTCGTCCAAGGAGCAATCTCTACACCACCACCTGAAGATCAAGCCTGAGAGTCGATCTAGCACTATGCATTTTCTACGAACTTTTTGGTAACTTGTTGCCAAAGGGGGAGAAAAATGTATAGATCATAGGCTTCGAGAGAGAGAGTGTTGCTTTTTGTTCTCTATTGCTTTGGTGGTTAAACTTTGTTTGCTTTTGATTGCTTGAGATACTATGCTATTACCTGTGAGACATTGATGATCATGTGTTTGATCATAAGCTACACTTATGCTTGTTAGATGATATTATCTTACCTATCCTTATATGATCATTCACTTTGCTTGGTGATGAGTGCATGTATTCAATCTTTATCATTTTGAGCGCTCCACCAAGATGTATGTGACATGGAAGAGTAACCCATGAGCCTAATTCCATGTGCATTTGCAGTCCAAAGCAAATCTCAAACTATGCACAAATTTAGGGGGAGCTCTTGCTTATCACATACTTCTCAAAGCGACGATGTTTTTCAATCTTATTATCATTTGTCGAAGCTTTGATCTATATGTTGTCATAAATTACCAAAAAGGGGGAGATTGAAAGTGCAATTATCCCTAGGTGGTTTTGGTAATTCATAACAACATATAGCTCATTGAGCTAATGCTATTCCAAGACTATTATTTCAGGAAAGCTCAATGAATGGCATGGCATGGATGATGAAAGTGGGTCCCTCAAAATACTAAGGACAAAGTATTGGCTCAAGCTCACAAGCTCAAGACTTTTCATTTTACATTTTAGTGATCCAAGATCACATTGAGTCTATAGGAAAAGCCAATACTATCAAGGAGGGATGAGGTGTTGCTTAATGAGCCTCTTGCTTCAAGTGCTTAGTGATATGCTCCAAAAACCCTCATCTACTTTGTCGCATCCACATATGACCTAAACCTAAAGTCAAATTCGGTCCCACCGATTCTTTCTATCCGGCGCCATCGAGTTCATATGTCATAGCCACTGCCACAAACCCTAGGCAAATCGGTCTTACCGATAGGGATCTCGGTCTCACCGAGATGGGATTGTAATCTCTCTGTTTCCCTTCGTAACGTTTCGGTCTAACCGAAGTGAGCGATCGGTCCCATCGAGATTGCAATGTAAACTTCCTGTTTCCCTTTCATAACATTTCGGTCTCACCGAAATGAGCGAATCGGTCCCACCTAGTTTACCTGACCAACTCTCTGGAAAGCTTATTACCAAAATCGGTCTCACCGAGTTTGTGTAATCGGTCCCACCGAGATTACGTTATGCCCTAACCCTAACCATATCGGTCCTACCGAGTTGCATGTTGGTCCCACCGAAAATCCTAACGGTCACTAGGTTTACTAAATCGGTCCGACCGAGTCTGTTGAATCGTTCCCACCGAGTTTGGTAGATTGTGTGTAACGGTTAGATTTTGTGTGGAGGCTATATATACCCCTCCACCTCCTCTTCATTCGTGGAGAGAGCCATCAGAACAAACCTACACTTCCAACTTACTATTTCTGAGAGAGAGCCACCTACTCATGTGTTGAGGCCAAGATATTCCATTCCTACCATATGAATCTTGATCTCTAGCCTTCCCCAAGTTGCTTTCCACTCAAATCTTCTTTCCACCAGATCCAAATCCCATGAGAGAGAGTTGAGTGTTGGGGAGACTATCATTTGAAGCACAAGAGCAAGGAGTTCATCATCAACGCACCATTTGTTACTTCTTGGAGAGTGGTGTCTCCTAGATTGGCTAGGTGTCACTTGGGAGCCTCCGACAAGATTGTGGAGTTGAACCAAGGAGTTTGTAAGGGCAAGGAGATCGCCTACTTTGTGAAGATCTACCGCTAGTGAGGCAAGTCCTTCGTGGGCGACGGCCATGGTGGGATAGACAAGGTTGCTTCTTCGTGGACCCTTCATGGGTGGAGCCATCCGTGGACTCGCGCAACCGTTACCCTTCGTGGGTTGAAGTCTCCATCAACGTGGATGTACGACAGCACCACCTATCGGAACCACGACAAAAACATTTGTGTCTCCAATTGCGTTTGAATCCTCCAAACCCTCCCCTTTACATTCTTGCAAGTTGCATGCTTTAATTTCCACTGCTCATATACTCTTTGCATGCTTGCTTGAATTGTGTGATGATTGCTGGACTTGTCCAAAGATAGCTAAAATCTGCCAAAGTCTAAAATTGGGAAAAGGTTAAGTTTTTAATTGGTCAAGTAGTCTAATCACCCCTCCCTCTAGACATACTTCAAGGTCCTACACAGATCTCAGTGGGATCGTCTTCGCCACCGTCGTTGGTCGGGAACTGCTCGGCATCAGAATCTGTCCACGGGCAGTGCTGCTGAATCCACTCCTCCTCCTCAGTAAGCTGGTCCTCAGATCCACTGATAACTGTGGCACCCAACTGACACATGAGATCCTTGTGACGACCTCGGGCCTTCTTCTCTGCCACATGAGTCATGTACTGACCGTGAGACTCCAAGCAGAACAACTTCCTCATCTTGAGCTTGAGCTTCTTGGCCCAAGAGGGCTCTGCCCCAGAAGGCACATAGTCATCATCATCCTCAGCCTTGGCCTCCTCTTCGGTCTCCATGGTAGTAGCAGACGAAGGACCTCCAGATTTAGGGACCTGAGTGCCCCAGTTGTCCTTCTTCCTCAGACGCTTAATGTCATGAGAGACCAACTCTCCAGTCTCTAGCATCACCTTGGAATAGACATGATCCCAGGCCTTCTCAATAAGCAGCATGATGAACGGACCGTAAATCGGACACTTGCGCTCGGAGATAGCAGATAAGAGCTCAGACCACATGACATGAGAGATATCCAAGGACTCGTCGGTGTTTTCTTCTTTCTCACGCTGGCAGAAGAGAAGCATGTCCACCAGATAAGAATGAACCATATCCAAATTCCCGATGCGAGGGAAAGAATGTCCAGAAAGGCAGGCAGCTCATACGTTTCCTTCTTCATCTCAGGGTTGATCTTCAGAGTGCAGTAGGGCCAGAGTGCTTGCTTGTGAGTGGAGGTGGTGTTGCGGTGTGGGCGAAAGCCGACAGGAGACGCAAGCCCGTGATCTTCCACCCCAATCAACTCCATGAACACCTTCCACTTGACAGAAAGCAACTTGCCATTGGTCATCCAAGTCAGTGTCCTGTCCTCATCAGTCCCGAGATGAACCGTGGCATAGAATTGGGCCACAATGTCAACATCATAATCTTTGTTGAATTGCATAATACCAAGAATGTTCAGTTGATTGCACATCTGAAGAGCTTCACCAAAGTATTCAGGATCCTTCTCCATATGGTCGATGTCGATGGAGTGCACGTTAACAAAGAGGTTCTTCTTGGCCTTGAGCACGTCAAAGAATATGGCAAACTGAAACATGTTCCAGAACGGACGGTTGACCAAAGTGGGATCTTGGTCTGCCTCATAGGGGTTGCGGCGACGCCTTGCCCAGAACTCCTTGGCTTGCATTTCCGGCACGGTTTTGCCAGATTGCTTCGGCTTGACAGCAGAGTTCTTCTTGAGTTGAGGTGGAGGTGGAGCACTTGAGGAACCTCCTGTAGACTCAGTTGTGCGGTAACGCTTTGAAGTGGCACGACCGGGGTTGATACACCAAGCCTGATGCTCCGGATGTTCATCACCTGGAACCACACACAAGAACACGCAAACGACCAGAAAGAGCGAGCATAAGCCACCAAACACAACAAAAAGATCACTGAGTGGTAAGAGTAAGATGGAACTTGGTAGAGGGCGGTAGTACCGTGACCCGTGAGTGGCAGTACCACTCCAAGCGGTAGTACCGCTCTAGATGGAGTGGTAGTACCGCTCGAAACAGGGAAACAACAGTTTCCTACTGCCGTGGTCAGATCCGGCACTACCGTCCTACCAAATTCAAAAATACTTCTACCAACCACTAACCAAACTGCCTAGATGCCTTCTCCATCCTACTCAAGCCTAGATTTGGCCAAAAATCTAGAGATGCAACTACTATTGCCCCTAAGATGCTAGATTGGAAATCTAGACAAGAAGAGAGAGGGAACGGGGGCAACACCGACATTCATGGCAAGAGGACAAGGTGGGGATCGACTCCACCGAAGGGAATGGAGAGGGACGCACCGGATAAGGAGATCCGCCGGAGCCCTCCCGCGGCGTCGGTTACTGGAGAGACGAGACGGAGTGAGGGGGCGAGCGAATGGGTATGGGGAAGGGAAACCTCCCCTGCCCACGACTTAACCCCCTAACCCCGCCCCGCAGCGGTAGTACCGCGCTGGTGGGCGGTAGTACCGCTTAAAGTGGTAGTACCGCGCACCACCAGCGGTAGTACCGCCCAGCAACAAAAGCACTAGGCAGAACGGCTAAGCTCAAAAAGAAACAGAGAAACACAGCCAAGAAGGAGGAAAGACCAACACGGCCACAAACACACTAACAAAGGGCCAAAACACACCTCTTCAAGAGAGGGCGGTGGCCGAGGCCACCTATGTTTGAGTCAAGAGGTATGGCATCGCGAAGATTTTAACCTTGGACCCATGACCAAAACTCGTCCTTAAAGCACAAGTACCATCAAAAATGGTTAAAGTGAAAGACTAGATCAATTTATGCATAATGGGGGGAGGGAGAGTTCATTGAGAGAACAACACTCCCCCTATGTCCATGCCTACATCTAAACTAAACAACAAGTTGAGTGAGGTGGGGTGTGCAAAGGTTCAAGTCACATTGCTCGAATCAATGATATTTAGCTCATGCCTTAACTCGCAAAATATTGCTTCATCCAAGGGCTTCGTGAAAATATCTGCAAGGTTATCATGAGTGTTGACATACTTGAGCTCGATCTCCCCTCGCCTAATGTGATCCCGGATGAAGTGATACCGAATCTCAATATGCTTCGTCTTGAAATGTTGCACCGGGTTGAGAGAAATCTTGATGGCACTTTCATTATCACACCAAAGAGGCACTTTGTCACAAATGACACCGTATTCCTTTAAAGTTTGCCTCATCCATAAGAGTTGTGCACAACAACTACCGGCCGCCACATATTCCGCTTCGATGGACGAGAGAGACACACAACTTTGCTTCCTGGAAGACCAACTCACCAAAGAGCACCCAAGAAATTGACACCCTCCGGAAGTGGACTTCCTATCCACTTTGTCTCCCGCCCAATCGGAATCCGTAAATCCTTCAAGCTTGAAGTTTGCTCCTCTTGGGTACCATAGACCAAAGTTTGGGGTATGAGCCAAATATCGAAAGATTCGCTTGACCGCCACATAGTGGCTTTCCTTTGGTGCGGCTTGAAACCATGCACACATTCCCACACTCAACATGATATCCGGTCTAGATGCACAAAGGTAAAGCAAGGATCCAATCATAGAGTGATATACCTTTTGATCCACCGCTTTACCATTGGGATCAATGTCAAGGTGGCACTTGGTAGGCATTGGAGTAGAAGCCGGCTTGACATCACTTAGCTTGAATCTCTTTAGCATGTCTTGAGTGTATTTGGCTTGGTTGATGAAGGTACCTTCTCTTCTTTGTTTGATATCAAAACCAAGGAAGAACTTCAACTCTCCCATCGAAGACATCTTGAACTTAGAGGTCATGAGAGCGGAAAATTCTTCATTGAAAGCTTTGTTAGGGGAACCAAAGATAATGTCATCAACATATAGTTGGCATACAAACAACTCCCCTTTGACCTTCTTAGTAAAAAGAGTGGGATCGATTTGTCCAACTTCAAAACCACGATCTTGTAACAACTCGGTAAGGTGGTCATACCACGCACGTGGGGCTTGTTTAAGGCCATAGAGTGCCTTATCGAGTTGATACACATGATCCAGGAAGTAAGGATCCTCGAACCCGGGGGGTTGCTTGACATAAACCAACTCATTAATAGGTCCATTAAGAAAAGCACTTTTCACATCCATTTGTTGTAACTTAAAGTTGTGATGGGAAGCATAAGCAATCAACAAACGAATGGATTCAAGGCGAGAAACAGGAGCAAAGGTTTCACCGTAGTCGGTACCCTCGACTTGGGAGTAGCCTTGTGCTACCAATCTTTCCTTGTTGCGAATGATGTTCCCATGAGCATCTTGCTCTGAAAATCCACTTGGTTCCAATGACGTTATGGTTCCCCGACGGCCGTGGAACCAATCTCCACACCTTGTTGTACTCGAAGTTGTTGAGTTCTTCATGCATGGCATTGAGCCAATCCGAATCTTCGAGCGCCTCATAGACCTTTTTGGGTTCAACACAAGATACAAACGCGTGATGTTCACAATAGTTTGCTAATTGTCTACGAGTGCTTACCCCCTTTCTTAGGCTTCCAACCACATTCTCCATGAGATGCCCTTTGATGATGAGCTTGGAAGCAATCTTCGCGGCACGATGCTCTAATTCCTCCTCGGATGTGGAGGAGGAGGATCAACTTGAGTATCTTGAGCGCCGTCTTGAGCTTGTTCGAGATCTTGAGCTTGCTCTTGATCGTGAACTTGATTGAGGGGGAGAACTTGACCTTGGGCTTCATTTGGTGGTTCACCACCATCTTGAGGTTGATCTTGCCCTTGGTCTTGTTCATGAGGTTGAGGACCTTCACTTTGTTCTTCGGAAGCGTGTGGGTCTTGGGGAGGTGATGGCTCCACATGAGTGGAGCATTGTCCTTCTCCTTCGGCCACAAGGGGTTCCTCAATGGGTAGAATATGACCAATACCCATTCTTCTTATGGCTTGGGGAGGAATTTCATCACCTATATCACAAGTACCACTTTGCTCCACTTGGGAGCCGTTATTTTCGTCAAATTCCACGTTACACGTATCCTCAATGAGTCCGGTGGACTTGTTGAGGACACGGTAAGCATGAGAGTTTGTAGCGTAGCCAACAAATATGCCCTCATAAGCTCTAGCCTCAAATTTGGACAAACGAACACCTTTCTTGAGAATGAAACACTTACACCCGAACACCCGGAAGTACTTGAGATTGGGCTTGTTACCAGTGAGAATTTCATAAGGAGTCTTGTTCAAGCCTTTGCGGAGATAGAGCCGATTTGATGCATGACACGCGGTGTTGATGGCTTCGGCCCAAAAGTTGTATGGAGACTTGAACTCCGCCATCATGGTCCTTGCCGCATCCATCAACGTCCGGTTCTTCCTCTCTGCAACACCATTTTGTTGAGGGGTGTATGGAGTGGGATATTGATGTTTGATCCCTTCATCACTAAGGAATTCATCCAAGGTGTAGTTCTTGAACTCGGTGCCGTTGTCACTTCTTATTGTCAAGATCTTTGCATCATGTTGTCGTTGAGCTTCATTTGCAAAGTCGATGACGGTTTGTTGAGTTTCACTCTTCCTCTTGAAGAAATATACCCACGTGTATCTTGAA
Source organism: Triticum aestivum (assembly GCF_018294505.1). Classification (NCBI taxonomy): domain Eukaryota; kingdom Viridiplantae; phylum Streptophyta; class Magnoliopsida; order Poales; family Poaceae; genus Triticum; species Triticum aestivum. The sequence goes on from NC_057807.1 coordinate 285,082,851, forward strand.
TAATCATCCACAATCACCAAGCAATACTTTCTTCCCCCAAGACTATCAAAGGATGGCGGCCCAAAGAGGTCCATGTGAAGGAGCTCCAAGGGTCTCTTCGAATAGATGATAGTCGTGGGAGGGTGAGTCATCTCATGAAGCTTTCCGTCGATACAAGCACTGCAAGCACGATCTTTGGCAAAACTAACATTTGTTAGTCCACGGACATGGTCCCCCTTGAGAAGACTTTGCAAAGATCTCATATTGGCGTGGGCTAAACGGCGATGCCAAGCCATCCCACGTCAACTTTAGCCATTAGGCATGTTGCGGTCTTAGTGGGTCGCTCCGAAAAGTTAATCACATAGAGAACGTTCTCGACATGCCCAACAAAGGCTACTTTAAGAGTCTTGCTCCACAAGAGGGCCACGGTATCAATGTCAAAGAAAGTGGCAAAACCCATGAGTGCAAGTTGACGAACGGAAAGTAAATTGTATGCAAGGGACTCAACAAGCATGACTTTCTCGATCGTCAGATCATGAGAAATGACAACCTTGCCAAGACCCAATACCTTAGAATGCGAGGCATCACCCCACTCAACATTGGTGGGCATAGATGTAATCTTTTGCACGTCCACCACCAAGTCCTTGCTCCCGGTCATATGATTTGTTGCTCCACTATCGAGCAACCATGATCCCCCACCGGAAGCAAATACCTACAAGAGATCAATGCTTGGTTTTAGGTACCCATTTAGTAATGGGTCCTCTGATGTTAGTAACAAGGGTCTTAGGAACCCAAATAGACCACTCAATGTACTCATAAGAAGAACCAACAAATTTAGCATAAACATGTCCATCACTAGCACGACACAACACATAAGAAGGGTTAAAGTCGCCAGCTTTGTTGAAGGAGGGGGAGGTGGCGTTGCCCTTTTGACATCAACACCCTTCACATTGTTCTTCTCCTCCTTAGGAGCACCCTCTCCCTCTTTCACAAAGGTTTGCTTGAGAGGGGGAGGTCGTTTGGTCTTTTCGTTCTTCTTCTTGCTCTTGGACTTGGGTGTGAATCCAATTCCTTCCTTGGCCACAACTTCCTTTTGATTGCTCAAAAGTTCGTTGAGGTTCTTCTCACCTTGAATGCATGTCACAAGGCCTTTCTCAAGTTGATCCTTAAACTTGGCATTCTCCTCCACAAGATGCACATGCTCACAACACGGGTTAGTGGCATATGCATTATCAATTAATACCATATGAGGAAAGGTGGCCTTTTCCTTGGTTAGCTCAACTTGGAGTTGAGAATGAGACTCCTTGAGGTTTGCATGTGCACCCTTCAAGACCTTGTGGGCCTTGTCAAGTACATCAAACTCCTCCTTGAGTCTAGCATGATCAACCCCAAGTTTAGCCTTCTCGGAAGTTAGCACACGAGACACAACAAGAGCATGATCAAGATCTTTCTTTAACTTGGCATGGTCACCGTTGTGTGACTCCTCAAGAGCCAAACAATGCCCACGATCTTCCTCAAGAGCATTGGAGAGATCCGATATCTCATCGGCATAGTCACGACTATGACCTTCCATCTTAGAGATGGTTTCTTCGTGAGCCTCGATCATGTCATTGGCTTCACCAAGTTGTTCCAAGAGAGCAACAAAGTGCTTCTTGGATTTGCCCTTTAGCTTACTCATAAAAGACTCAAATTCATTTACTTATTAATTAGACCCCTCACTTTCATCGATGCCATCCGTCAAAGAGGGATTAGTAATAATGGTGGTTTTGATGTTGGGGGTTACCTTGTTGGTGGCTTTAGCCATGAGGCACTTGGCGGTGATGTTCTCGTTGGGTGAATCAAAGAGAGACATCCGGGGAGATGTGGCAATGGCAACGGATGCCATGGCCATTGCTTCTCTTTCTTCACCATCATCGTCAACCTCATGGTATTCTTCTTGAACCACCAACCCACGAGTAGGAGTCTTCTTGGTGAAGTTGTTCTTGTTGGGGAAGGACTTGGCTTTGTCTTTTTGGATGAACTTGCCACCATTGTCTTCCTGCTTCTCGTAAGGACAATCCGCAATGAAATGGATCACATTGCCATAGTTGAAACAAGTTCTAACTCGTTGCTTGCCCTTGATGCCACTTGAGTTGTTCTAGTTGAAGTTGGGTCTTGAATTCTTCTTGCTCCAAAATTGTCTTGAAGCAAGAGCCATGTGCTCATGATAATCATATTTTGTATCTTCGGGGTTGCTCTCCTCATCCTCCTCTTCTTCATCTTCTTCTACAATAACCTTGGCCTTCAAGGCAAGGTTGGGCTTCTTTGCCCTTTGAGAATGGAGCACCGCATTGTCAGCGGTCTTGTCCAAGATGCTCATTGCAACAAACTCATCCAACACTTCGCTTGAGGTCATGGAGTGGAAGTCCGGTCTTTGATGAATGACGGAGGACATGGCCTTGTTGTAGGGCATCATGGCCTTAAGGAACTTGCGCTTGATCCAATTGTCATCCGTGTCCTTGCTCCCATGATCTCGGAGTGAGACCGCGAGTTTGGTCACTCTTCGAAAGAGCTCACGAGGTTCTTCATCTTCTTTCATTGCAAACTCATCGGCTTCATCTTGCACCACTTCATAGTTGGAGCGTTGAATGCTAGCACTTCCTCGATAGAGAGACACAACACATTGCCATGCGTCTCTGGCCATGGCATGGGGTCGAAGATGAGGGAGATCTTCGGGAAGGATTGCATCTTGGATGATGAAGGGAGCACTCTCATTGAATTGATTATCCACCACTTCTCTCGGGGTGAAGTTGCTTCGGTCATGTGGATAGAAACCTTCTTCAATGATTCTCCAAAGGTTAGTATTCACATGATTTAAGTGACGCTTGAAGCAATACACCTAAGAATCAAAATCCTCATTTTTCACAATCTTAGGAGGAGGACCGGCATGATTTAAATGAGTAGAGGGAATCGGTCCTCCATAAATTGGAGGTTCCACATGGGCAAAGATGCCGGTGCCATTTCTACCACTAGTAGAAGGACCCTTCTCACTATTAGCTTCCCCCTTGTCGGAGTTAGCATCCGTCACCTTGTTAGCGGGATCACCCACTTTCAACGGCGAGGTAGGTAGTTTAAGTCCTTCTAAGAATTTATTAAACATGCTTTCAACCATGGTTGTCATGGAGGTTTTCAATTTGTCCAAGGCCACATTGAATTCCTCATGGGACACCGCGGTTTCCCCATTACCCGTAGACGAGATCGGATTCACACCGGAGTGCTCCTCCTCCCCACCGTCTACGGTGTCAACCATACTCTTCAGACGGCAAAGTCCTTAATAAAGAGACGATGCTCTGATACCAATTGAAAGGATCGATATAGTTGACTAGAGGGGGGTGAATAGGCAACTAACAAATTTTAAACTTTTCTTTACCAAATTAAACTTTGCAACAAGATATGTTGTCTAGATATGCAACTATGTGAGCAACCTATATGATGCAATAACAACTAGCACAAAAGCAAGCAAGGGATGCAACACAAATAATCTAGCACAAGTAAAGGCACGAGATAACCAAGAGTGGAGCCGGTGGAGACGAGGATGTGTTACCGAAGTTCCTTCCTTTTAAAGGGAAGTACGTCTCCGTTAGAGTGGTGTGGAGGCACAATGCTCCCCAAGAAGCCACTCGGGCCACCGTATTCTCCTCACGCCCTCACACAATGCGAGATGCCGTGATTCCACTATTGGTGCCCTTGAAGGCGGTGACCGAACCTTTACAAACAAGGTTGGGGCAATCTCCACAACTCAATCGGAGCCTCCCAACAACACCACGAAGCTTCATCACAATGGACTATGGCTCCGAGGTGACCTCAGCCGTCTAGGGTGCTCAAACACCCAAGAGTAAGCTAGGGATTAGTGGGGGGAATCAAATTTCTCTTGGTGGAAGTGTAGATCGGGGCCTTCTCAACCAATCCCGAGCAAATCAACAAGTTTGATTGGCTAGGGAGAGAGATCGGGCGAAAATGGAGCTTGGAGCAACAATGGAGCTTTTGGGGGAAGAGATAGGTCAACATTGGGGAAGAAGACCTCTTTATATAGTGGGGGGAACAATCGAACCGTTACCCCCCCCCCCAAGCAGCCACACACAGAGCGGTACTACCGCTTGGGCAGGGCGGTACTACCGCTGAGCCAGCGGTACTACCGTTCCCTACCAGCGGTACTGCCGCGCTCACGAGGATAGCGGGGACCTGGGCCCAGAGCGGTACTACCGCGGGAGTATGGGCGGTACTACCGCTTGGAGCGGTACTACCGCCACTATTGCCGCTACTAGTACCGCAAAACCCGACACGAAAAATAGGGGTCCCGAGTCGAGGCGGTAGTAGCCCAGAACCACAGCGGTACTACGGCCAAAGACAGCAAGCGGTACTACCGCTTGGGGAGCGGTACTACCGCTTGACGTGCTTCAGCGGTACTACCGCTGAGGACCGCGGTACTACCGCTGGGGCAGGTCAAGGCAGGCAAGGAGAGGAAAAGGTAGCTCCAACGAAGCAGAAAGGAACGTCGGGTGTGATAAGGATGTGTACGTGTTGATTCCACCCTAGCCTTACCAAAGCGGATCCCCTCTTGATAGTACGGTGACTCCAACGAAACTAGTCCACCAACAGAGAAACGAAGGAGCTACACCATCTTGAATAAAAACACCAAGGGGATGGAATCGTCTCGTGCCAAAGGATGAATCTCTGAAAATCTCAATGCACACGATTAGTCCGCAAAAGCATTGTCATTAATCACCAAAACACTTTAGGGATAAATATGCCCTTACAACTAGGGTTACACAGAGTCGGTTATAGAGAAGAAAATCTACACATCCGAATATCCAAGCTTGCCTTCCACGCAAAGGAGACTCCCATCCGGACACGGGACGAAGTCTTCAATCTTGTATCTTCATAGTCCAACAGTCTGGCCAAAGTATATAGTCCGGTTGTCCAAGGACCCCTTAATCCATGACTCCCTCAGTAGCCCCTGAACCAGGCTTCAATGACGATGAGCCCGTCGCGCAAATTGTCTTCGGCATTGCAAGGCGGGTTCCTTCTCTGAATACTCCATAGAAGATTTTGAACACGAGAATCGTGTCCGGCTCTACAAAACAAATTCCACATACCACCTAGAGAGTATAATATTCCACAAATCTAATCTGCTGACAGCTTTTTATGACATCACGCCACTATACGCGTTGCGAGGCGGTTTTACTGGCACGTCTTGTCGAAGTAGAGATCGTGTCCCCCCTCATCATGGGATTGTGTGGGTAACCCAATCGTGCTTGTTTAATATGACTCCTTGATTTTAGGCAAGTCCCAAACGGTCACGCGGGGGGCGCTTGAGATTCGTCCTCTTTATAAAGGGGGCCAAGGCATGTCCTTTTCTTTCCACGCTTGATCCTTCCCCTCCCGCACCTCGAGTTCCAACACCCAAGGCTCAAGCTAAAGCACCCCGGTCTTTCGACCATGTCCGGATCCAATAAAGGCCTGTGGATGGCCTCCTCCATCCCAGAGGAGGACATCCGGAAGCTTAGGGAGGCTAGGTATCTCACCGCCGAAATTCCGCACAGGGTGCCTGCTCAAGGGCAGGTCATCCCCACTCCCGAACCCAACGAGAGTGTCGTATTTACTTCCCACTTCCTCCGAGGGTTAGGTTTTAGCCTCGATCCCTTCGTGAGGGGGCTTATGTTCTATTACGAGCTAGATTTCCATGATCTAGCTCTGGACTTCATCCTTCACATCTCGTTGTTCCTCGTTGTGTGTGAAGCCTTTCTCCGCATTACCCCCCACTTCGGCCTATGGCTCAAGACCTTCAATGTGAGGCCGAGGGTGATTGACGAGCATCACACGGAGTGCGGAGGTGATATAATAGGCAAAGGCGCTGACGCCCCGTGGCCAAAGGGTTCTTTCGTGGAGACTTCTGATTTATGGCAGCGGGAGTGGTTTTACATCACCGCTCCCTGAGGTACAAAGTGGGTGGCTGCTCCAGCGTTCCGCCCGGGCCCTCCACCACAACTGGCATCATGGGTCAACAAAGGGCTGGACTGGGGGCCGACAAATGACGTGACGACATTACAGAGCCGCATCCGAGACCTTCTCAAGAGGGATATCAGTCTTGCCAGGGTAATGCAAGTGATGTTGGTTCATTGAGTCCTGCCTTGCCAACGTCGTCCTCTCCGTATGTGGGAGTTCAACCCGGAAGGACCGCGAACCATTCAACAATTCTTTGGCATGACACACGAAGAGATGTACGAGTTATTCTTTGGATCACGAATAAAGTGTCCGGACACCACCGAGGACCTGGGTCTCAATTGTAACCGCCCGGATACCCCGGTAAATACTTCTCCTTCCGAACACACCATCCTTTATATTTAGTATAACATCATTCTAAAAAATGTTCTCTGCCAGGACTGGCTGAAGAAGGCGGAGAGGATTAGGTGTCCGGCCCCTCTTCCCGAAGGCTCGCCTAATCCTTTGTTGAACAGGATGCTTGAGCACGCGCCGTATCAGGTGCCATTAGGAGACGACGAGGGGAGGAATAGAGAAGCCACAGGCGGGCCTCATTTTTTACACATCCAGATTGGAGGAGTAAGTGCCTCCACGAAGGAGGATAATCGGGGAGGGGAATCTAAAATCCCCTCTCCCCAAGGTAATAAAAGGGCCACCTCTGAAGATTTGAAAACGGAGGCTTCTAAACAAGGAAAGAAAACCTCGCAAGAGGACCCTGCACCAGAGGGCGTCCTTACCGCGCAGCGCCCACAAGGGGGCCAGCCCTCCAACGAGCCGTAAGTGAAACATACTTTGGTAAACATATCCCGTTTTATCTCTGAGGATAATGACCGAAACATATTTGTTACAGTCCGGCTCGCAGCCCTTCCCCACAGAGTTTGTCCTCGGAAGATCTTCCTCCGGAGATGATGGAGAGCGAGACGCCTCCCCCTGCCTCCCCGTCACATGGGGCGGACGACCCCGAGGTGTCGTCACGGAGGATTTCTCCTGATCTACCAAGGCCAGAAGTTGACACCTTGGCTGCCCGGAGTCTCGAATATCCGGCTCTCAAAGAGAGCGTCAGGAGGAGTCCGGGATTGTCCGGCATACAGCCGGACACACTAATGGGCCTACTGGAGTGAGCGGCCATCTCAGAGACACATCGTGCCTTGATGGCTACGGTGGTTGAGAGAATTTCATCCGCGAAAAGCGGTTTGAATGAAGCTTTTATGAGTCTACTGAGAGGCTTTGAGGTACGCAAAAAATGTATTTTTGATGGTACCGCACATGCTAAGTGTGCTCTGTATAGATAGTAGCCCCTGAGACTCTGGTTGCCATCGATGTGGCAAACAGAGGATCATAATCTCTGTTAATGCGCCCGCTGCTTTATGTGCAGGTGGCTGAAAGTCCGGCGGCCGACCGATCTGCTAATTTTGCTGAACTAAAGCGGCAGCTGGACGTGGCCAATGCCGACATCGCGCTGGTTAACAAGCGGCTTGACGAGGCCCAGGGTATGTATATTCAACTTGTCAGCAAATGTTTAAGAGGAGCCTGATGCTAGTATCTGTAATGTTGTGATTGCAGATGGAGCTGCTGCCGTGGAGACCCTTCAAGCGGAGCTTGTCCGAGCCAAGGAGCAAGCCTGAAAAAGTGATGCGGCCGCTCTGAAGGCGGTCGAGGAGTTAAGTGCCGAACAGGTTGCTCATCGCCGAAGCAAAGAAAAGATAGCCCAGATGGCTACCCAGCTGGAAGATGCCGCCAACCGCCGTGAGCTCCTTGAAAAGGATAATTAAGCAAAAGCGGTTGACCTGAATAAGGCCCTAGAGGCAACCAAGGAAACCCGCTCTGAAATGAGGGGGATGAGGGAGGAGCTTCGTGAGGCCGGAGATATCGTGGCTGGGAAGCCCTATCTGTTGCGGATGAAATTGGAGATCCGAAGTATGCCCCTCTGGATCAGTTGTGGAGTGCGGCGGACTCGTATGCGGACCTGACAAAGAGTGTTGCTGATGCGACCGAGTTTTTCAAAGATCAGAAAGACCATAAGGTTGAGAGGTTATTCTGGTCGCAGTTCAGTGCCCCAACGCGTCCGCTGCCATTGAATGAAAGGATGGCCGCATGGGCCGAACTCCACAGGTTGTTCTGTCATGGATCATCTTTGGCCACAAGGACCAAGGCCGGACAACTATTTTGGATTGGTGCAACAATTCCTTGGTGATGTGCCGCATATCGATGTTGTGAAGAAGTCGGCATGCATAGAGGGTGCGGATGGCTCTTGCCCGTGTTAAAACATACAGGGCTGAGATGGAAACCACCGCTATTGCAACCCAGAGTGTAGCGGACGGCCAGGACCCGGCCGAGCACTTGTTCGAAGAAGTTTTAGAAGGCGCCCATTTAATAGAGGCTCAGTGCTCGAAGAGTGCTATGCCCGAATGACATATATCGCGATTGTAAAGACAATGCTGTTTTGATTCCAATGGGTCATCGAGTGGTTGACCAGTCACGCACTGTATCGAGTGGTTGACAGTCAGTTTTCGGCTTTCTCTACTGAGGTGCTTGTCTAGGTGAACCGGGGCACAATCGCAGTAGTTCTCCCAGTGCCGCCTTAGCCGATAGAACGGAATGTAAGGTAGCAAAACACGGGAGCCGGGCAAACCCAACATTTGACCAAAGACATGATTCGGAGCTGATGCATATAAGGCCAAACTCGCGACATCGAACACTCCCTAAGGTATTCGGACTTTATAATGTATGCTGGGCTGAATAACGCCCTTAACAATGAGCCCTGAGTTTCCAGGTATGAGCAGTAGTCTGGTGTGACAAAAATGCCAAAAACGCCAGTATCCCTCTCAGTTGTATAAAATTTCCGGAGGGGAAGAAGCAACAAGAGATGTTAAAAAGGTTTACGCAAGGTCTTAATCTAAAGCGAAACCTTTGTGCGGGGCCCTGCTGCACGTCTGCGCCTTTATCTCCGTTGTGCCATATCCTGGAAGGGTGTAGCACGATGATCATCTGTAAAAGAAAAAACCCAGGTGAAAGACTTCGTACGAGGTGTTCGTTAATCTAAATGAATCATGAAAATGCAATATGCTATTTTTATTGATAGGGCCGAGACGAACTACAGGATCTTTTTGCAAGTAGCCCCTAGCTTTTGTGGGGAAATCCCAACTGGGCTGTTACATTAGGTGGAGCGCCGGACTCGTCTAACCGTGTTCGTGGTCTTGACGACCGGCCATTAGTCCTGGTTGGAGGGACCGTTCAGTGTTCGGCTGCTAGAGCCGCCACATATTCTTCCGCATGTAAGGAACGCTCCGTGTTTCCGCTAACTGTGATGACGCCGCGTGGACCGGGCATCTTAAGTTTGAGGTAGACGTAATGCGGTACTGTGTTAAAACGAGCGAAGGCCGTTCGTCCGAGTAGTGCGTGATAGCCACTCCGGAATGGAGCGGTGTCGAAGGTTAATTCCTCGCTTCTGAAGTTGTCGGGGGAACCGAATACAACCTCTAGTACTAGAGAGCCCGTATAGTGGGCCTCCACGCCTGGTATTACTCCTTTAAAGGTAGTGTTACTTAGGCTGATCCTTGAAGGGTCTATCCCCATTTTGCGGAGAGTGTCCTGATATATCAGGTTTAGACTACTGCCGCCGTCCATGAGGACTCGTGTGAGATGGTATCTGTCAATTATTGGGTCGAGTACCAAGGCAGCCGATCCTCCGTGTCGGACACTAGTCGGATGTTCCCTGCGATCGGAGGTGATCGGGCAGGCCGACCAGGGTTCAATTTGGGGGCAACGGGCTCAACAGCGTATACGTCTCTGAGTGCGCATTTGCGCAATCTCTTTTGAATGTGAGTTGCGTAAATCATATTTACTGTTTTGACTTCTGGTGGGAATTTTTTCTGTTCTCCAGTGTTCGGCTGACGAGGCTCATCCTCATCCTCACTTGGCGTCTCCCTCCCCTTTTGTTCGGCGTTCAGCTTGCTGGCCTGTTTGAAAACCCAACACTCTCTGTGGGTGTGGTTTGCAGGCTTTTCGGTGGTGCCGTGAATCTGACACAATTTGTTTAGAATCTTGTTTAGGCTGGACGGTCCATCTCTGCTACCTTTAAATGGCTTCTTCCGTTGACCAGTTCAAGAGCCCCTGAATCTGGCATTGACTGCTGTATTCTCTAGGCTGTCATTATTGTTTCGACGCTTGTTTTTGTTGCGTCGTGGCTTCCCGTTGCCATCCCTCACTTCGGATGTGCTTGGGTCGCTGGTGCCGCTACGGGCCAGCTAGCTATCCTCGCCCATGCAAAAGCGGGTCATAAGGCTTGTTAAGGCTGACATCGTCCTCGGTTTTTCTTGGCCGAGGTGTCTGGCAAGCCATTGGTCCCAGATACTGTGTTTGAAGGCCGCTAAAGCCTCGGCGTCCGGGCAGTCGACTATTTGATTTTTCTTAGTAAGAAACCTATTCTAGAGCTTTCGGGCTGACTCTCCGGGCTGTTGAATTATATGACTTAGGTCGTCAGCGTCCGGAGGCCGAACATGAGTCCCTTGAAAATTGGCCCTGAAAGCATCCTCGAGCTCTTCCCAACTTCCAATTGAGTTTTCGGGAAGGCTTTTCAACCAGTGCCGAGTTGGTCCCTTTAATTTGAGGGGTAGATATTTGATGGTGTGCAGATCATCTCCATGGGCCATATGGATATGAAGGATAAAGTCCTCGATCCAGACCCCAGGGTCTGTAGTTCTGTCGTATGCCTCTATATTCACGGGTTTGAATCCTTCCGAAAATTCATGATCCAGCACCTCGTCGGTGAAGCACAGGGGGTGCGCGACACCCCTGTATCTGGTTGTGTCGTGGCATGCTGTCGATGATTGTTGTGTTCGGTTCTGATTCCAAGCTGGTATTCGATCGATGTGATCATTTCGGTAGTTCTGATCTTGTGCTGGAGCGCGCTTCCTAGATCCGTAGATGGATCTGGCCATACCGGACTTTCTGTCCAGGAGCTCACGTAAATAGTGTGCTGACTTGTGGGTGGCATCATTAGCCATCTTGTCACGGCCACGGGGCAGTCGGTCTGGCTGATCGGTCATTTTTGGCTGGGTGGGCTCTACGGCCTCGTCGTCGAATTTGGGCAGCAGCTTGCGCTTTGGATAGCTCTTTATGTGGTGATCGTCGCTGTATTTTTCTCTAGTGTTGAGCATTTTGTTCCTCCTGCGGTTGAGTGTATCCTACGCGGCCTTAAGCCTTTGCTTTTGCTTCTTTAGGCTCCTCGCGGTGGCGATAAGCCTTCTATGGAGGTTCTCTTGTTTCAAGAGTTTTTCTGGGATGATGAGTGTATCATCGTCCGGGCTGTTCTCCTCTCCGAAGACAGGTTGTTGAATTTTTCCCTCGGGATCGGCGTTGTCTGACGTTGGCTCCGGACTGTTTTCACCGTCCCCTGGCTCATCCTGCTCCATCGCTGGGTCCATGGGGTCGTTGTTTCCTTTGGAATCAACCGGGGTATTATTATTTTTTGCGTTGTTGTTGCTGTTTTTACTGTGGCGGGATTTAGAGCGGCGTCTATGGCACCGCTTTGGTGGTTTATCGAGGGGATTATCCCTGGTTGTATCGTCACCATCGCCTTCTTTAGGTGTGTCCACCATGTATATATCGTATGATGAGGTGGCAGTCCAGCGCCCAATGGGCAGTGGTTCCTGATCTTCTCCTGTGTCGTCGTAAATACTGTCGACGTCTTCGGAGTCAAAATCGAGCGTGTCGGTTAGGTCGTCAACAGTGGCTATGAAGTGGGTGGTGGGCGGGGAGCGAATTTCTTTGCCGTCCGCTTCCCACTCGAGCCGGACATAGTTCGGCAAAGAATCTTTTGACAAGGACAGAGACCTTAATGAGTTCATCACATCACCCAAGGGTGAGTGGTGAAAAATATCCGCGGTGGTGAACTCCATGATGGGTGCCCAATCTGATTCAATAGGCACGGATGCACGCGGTTCGGATCCTGCAACTGGGGAAGAGTCCGGGGGTCCGATGACACCAACCTCACAGGAGGCGGGTTCAGTGTTTGGCTCGGGCGCCGATGAGTGTACGGCCTCTGTGGCGGGGTCCATCCACCCGTCCTCGGAAGGCATGATCTGCTCCGGATTGATTCCCGGCGCCAACGCGGGTGCGAACTCCCGAATACTGTCCAACGACAGATCAAGATCATGTCCGTCGTGATTGTTCGGCACACCCATCATGGGCTCGAATCCGTCGAAGATCTAGTCTCCGCGGATGTCAGTAGTATAGTTTAAGCTTCCAAACCTGACCTGATGGCCAGGGGCATAGCTATCGACCTGCTCCAGATGGCCAAGCGAGTTGGCCCGCAATACAAAGCCGCCAAATATGAAGATCTGTCCGGGGAGGAAAACCTCCTCCTGGACCGCGTCGTTGAAGATGATCGAAGGGGCCATCAGGCCTTACAGCGACGACCCAGTGGAACTCTCAGTGAAAGCACCAATGTCGGTGTCAAAACCGGCGGATCTCGGGTAGGGGGTCCCGAACTGTGCGTCTAAGGCTAATGGTAATAGGAGGCAGGGGACACGATGTTTTACCCAGGTTCGGGCCCTCTAGATGGAGGTAATACCCTACTTCCTGCTTGATTGATCTTGATGGTATGAGTATTACAAGAGTTGATCTACCACGAGATCGTAGAGGCTAAACCCTAGAAGCTAGCCTATGATTACGATGGTTGTTGTCCTACGGACTAAACCCTCTGGTTTATATAGACACTGGAGGGGGCTAGGGTTACACAGAGTCGGTTACAGAGAAGGAAATCTACACATCCAAATATCCATGCTTGCCTTCCACGCAAAGGAGAGTCCCATCCGGACACGGGATGAAGTCTTCAATCTTGTATCTTCATAGTCCAACAGTCCGGCCAAAGTATATAGTCCGGCTGTCCGAGGACCCCTTAATCCAGGACTCCCTCAATGGGTGAGGTTAGATATTATTCTTTCATAAGTCCATCCAAGTGAACTGACCAAATCCTTGGTCAACACGTAGATTGATAATATTTTTGGTTAAATATATAAAAGAAAAATACTTCACCTTCCTATATTGTAAGTATATAGATGAGCCTCACAACATCTACGAAACCAAATAAACAAGATGAAAGTGTATTTCATGATGGATCTTAATATGCTATTTATATTTCCTAAATATTTGTACGCTCTCCTCCATTGCGGGTGCTTGTGGGCTAAATTTCTCTCTACTTTAGGGCATTTCTAACCGATACCCAATACAGCCATAAGGGAGTAAAATTTTCGGTGTACTCCCTTACGGCGACCGATCCCCTAAAAACGTTAACGGAGTATAGTTTTTACTCCAATTCCCTATTCCCCCAAGATTTCCTAAATATACTCCATATTGCGGCAACCGAGTAAAACTCCCTCTCGCCCTCCCGTGTTGCACTGCCTCCCGCCGCCACCAATGACCTCCGAGCCGGCCGGAATGGAAAGCCAACCCCCCCCCCCACACACACACACACTCACCCCTCCGACCACCGGCGCCGGCTTTTCTCCGCCGGAAACCACCCACACGCCGCCGCCGGTGCCAAAAAAAAGCTTGGGGATGACAAAGAACCACCGGGTCCAAGCTCCGCCTCCAACCAAGCCAATGCTGTCTGGGGTGGCCCCCGCATCTCCGGCAACGGTATGCCACCCTCCCGCCGCACCTACCGGAGGCAAACAGGCTCGAAAGCTGATGGCGGCGGCGGCAACGCTCGCCGAGGCAGCTGCCAAGAAGAAGATGAAGAAGACCGCGGCGGCGCCTCGTCCAAAGCCTAAGCCTCATGAGTCAACTCCGGCTACCCCTACGGCGACTGCTCCGGCACGAGCGGTGCCGCAGCCGGCAACAAAAAGCGCGGCCACCGAGTGCTCGATGAAATGCCAACAAGGTAAAAATAAAACATCGTGTCCCATTGGTATTCGATAGTGATTGTTCGTGATCGGTAGTGATTATTTATAGTGCTTGCTTTGACATTGTAGAGCGGAGATGAACATGGCCGAACTCGTTTTGGGATCATTTGGCCACCCAAGACACAGAGGAGGCCGAGGAGGAGGTCCAAGAGGTGGTGGCCGAGGAGGAGGTGGTGGAGGTGACCGAAGCAAGCACCCAAAACTACAACCAAAGGGAGGACCTTGCGCTTTGCGACGCTTGGTGTGCGATCTCCATGGATGCAATGATCAGAACGGATCAAACCAAGACCATGTTTTGGGAGAGGATCACTGACTACTACAACATCTCCATGGACGTGTGATCAAGCCGTACACAAGGTTCGCTTGGGCATCGTTGGAGCACCATCCGTGATCAATCCAACCGATGGTCCGGTTGCATCGACCAAGTGAACTATGCTCCACCGAGTGGTGTGCAAGTGGCGGAGTATGGCCCCTACATCCAAGAGCTATTCAAGCATCGGAACACCAAATTTGGCCACAAGCCATTCACTTTGCATCATTGCTACAAAGAGCTATGCAATAATGAGAAGTGGGTCCAAAGAATTGTGGAGACCACTCCGAAGAGGTCAAGGTTGTGCATATCTGTTGAGGATGACGACGAGGTTGATGAAGATACCAACAATAGACCGGAAGGAAACAAGATTGCAAAAGAAAGAAAGAAGAGGAATGCATTCGGTGGCACTTACAAGGATGAACTTGTGGCAATGATCGAGACCAAGAAGGTGTTGGCGGCCGAATGCAAAGAAGACAAGATAGCGAGGTGGAATGAGATCAAGGCCTTCAAGGATGAGAAATGGAAGACCAAGTTGGCGGCCGAAGAGAGAAAGTTGAAGACCGAGGAGCGTAGGCTTGCACTTGAGGAGGAAAGGATTCATGATGCGAAGAAGGCCTAAGAGCGTGCTATCATGTTCATGAATCCAAACACAATGGATGAAATCATAGGAAAGTATTGGGAGCACACTCGTGGAGAAATCTTGGCCTCTCTTCGGAATGTTGGTGGTGGCTGAGGGGGTGCTGGTGAAGATGGCCAAGGGGGTGGTGATGGTGGCTGAGAGGATGGTGATGGTGGCCGAGAGGATGGTGGTGGTGGTGGTGATGGTGGCCGAGAGGATGTCGAGGTTGATTTCTTTGCCGAGGACTTCGTTTGAGTGGTGGTGGCCGAGAGGGTGGTGGTGCATGCCAAAGATTGGCTCGATCCACAATATATGCACGCTATGTTTGTGGTGATTTTGAATCAAACATTGTGCTTGAAGTGATGTTCAAATTTGAAAAACACGGTGATGAAACTTTATGTTATGACGATTATTGCTATCCATGCTTTAATTTGAATGATTTTAAGATGTGTATTGTGTAGGGATTGTGTTTGTGCGGCTAGTATACAAAATGACCACAAATTTGATTTTACTCCGCTAACTATAGGGCATCGAGTAGGTGCGGCCACCGTTAGTGGAGTAAAATTTTACTCCACTAACTTTACTCCAACTTCTACTCCACTAACTTTTAGGGGATCGGTTAGAAATGTCCTTAAGCTCACAACTTTATGTAACTAGATGGCACACCTTGTTGCAAGAATATTTTGAAATATATTTCAATGAGAACTGATTGTGTGAAAAATGAATATTTGGAGTAATGACATGTAAACTAAAAACTAAGAATACATATGATTATGTGTTTGAATATTTCATATGATATAAATATCATAATAGAATGGAAATTCTTGAGGTGTCTTTTTCTTATTCATGGTCGCAAGTTGAGATGATCATTTATCCATACATGTTGAATGCTGAGATGACATGCTTGCATGTTGAGAAAAATATGTTGTTATGAGCTGACTATTTAGATATACAAGGTATAAGATACTTATATAGAACACTTTTTCACGTGAAAAGGAGATATACCGAACATGTGAGCAGCGAACCAACCTGTGGTTGGATGGTTAGAGGGATTGTGGTATCTCCAGCCCACCAGGGTTCAAATCCTGGTGCTCGCATTTATTCTTGGATTTATTTCAGGATTTCCGGTGATGCGCATTCAGTGGGAGGAGGAGATGCTCATAGGAATAGGATGTGCGTGTGTGCGTTCATAGGGGTGAGTGTGTGCGCGTGTATATGAGCGCTTGCGTCTGTACTGTGTTAAAAAAAAAAGAACATGTGAGCAAGATCACCTCAGTGTACCACAAATATTATATTACAGATATTAGTACTTCTTAGTACTTGTCATGCTGATAAGCTCAATAAAACACACACATACAAATACATACACCATATTCTATCTTGGCAATCGCACGCATTCTCTCGCAATGCACGGCATGCATGTCTGCATGCATACTTATATATACTATACGTTGTACATGTGTATGTCGTACTTTCTTTGCCTTCAATGATTAGGTCAGATCGGGTCCTGTTGTCGATGATGGACGACGGTCGGACAGCCTTGTCGCCGTGAACTTCAGCTGCACCTCCGGCCACCGCAGCCGCCCTCCCTCTGGCAGTTGAAGTAGGCGGCGGCGACCGGCGCGCCAAGGCAGTAACACGACGCGAAATCCCTGGTGTTGAAGTTGGGGCGCCACCCCGGCGCGTAGATCACCTGCCTCACCGTCTGCCGGAACACGATGAACGCCAGGCGGTGGATCCCCGCCTTGGGCTGCGGGCTCTCGTACGCCACCACCTCAGTTCCTGACACGTTCGATGGATCGGCGGAGTAAGAAAACTTAACACATAATAATTCAACACATATAGTAGTACTACTGTATACTCCCTCCATTCCTAAATATAAGTTTTTGTAGAGATTTCATTATGGACTACATACGGAGCAAAATGAGTGAATCTACACTTTAAAATGTATCTACATACATCCCTACGTGGTTCATAGTGAAATCCCTCCAAAGACTTACATTTAGGAACGGAGGGAGTATTACAATGCGAAATCCACATGCATGCATGTTCAATCCTCTTAGTGAACGTGGCAGCAGCTGGTTAGTGCACGCATGGAACTTGTCCATATTAATTTCTGCCAAGTCGCCCGCTTACCATGACTGACATCACCTCCTTCGGGTATGTCCATCACTAACCTGCACAGCAAATAAAAAAAGGCGTATTTGTGTTAGGAGATGATGAGGCATCAACTGATACAAGAAATTAGGGTTGACATGAAAAAAATGAATGGTTGATTAATGATTAGCTCGAGCTTAGCACGTACAGTACGTACCAATGGAGGTACTCCCTTTTGGAAGGGTTGCTTGGACTAGGTGCGTCAGGATCCACCATCACCTAGTAACAGAACATGGCAGCAACATGCGTGCATGAGAAGGAGCAGCAACGACGACAGCAGTTTCTTTTTCTTCCGAAAAGGACGATAAGCATCGATTGATGCAGTTTGCCGGTGACTCACCAGCGTGTATAGTGCTGTTTCATTGCGCCCCCGGGAGCCGGTTATCTGGACGGTCGGCTCCCTGGCCACCTGCGACGGCCTCAGCCCAGACCCACTGGTCATCTCGCGGTTGTTATAGAACAGCCTCAGCACCGCCGAAGCATCAAAGGGGTCGATGATTTCTCCGACGATGTTCCCGACGACCAGCGGATTCCTCGACGTGCTCATCGCCGGCTCGATCGGAAGACTTGGCACCAGCTAGCTAGCTAATTTTCCCGCAAGGAAAATAAAAGCTAGCTAGCTAATTAAGCTCAAATGTGCATGGCAGTGAGAGTTTGCATTGGTGAGCTACGTATTTATATGCTTGAAGTGGATACGATACGATCGATTCCTTGCATTGGAATATAAACTTTCTTTAAAGATCCATCTTAATCCTCTGGGCATAGACATACACCAAGTGGAGAGACCATTTCGGAGTGAATAAAATCTTGAGGTTACCATGCCAAATCCAGTTACGGATGCAATGCACAAGTAACAGGGAGACGGAGAAAGGAAGTGCTGACGCCTTAGAAAGCTCTTTGACCCCAATGTGATGACAACTCACAGGTAACTATATACTTACTTAGTTTTCAGGCACGATCGATACCCCAGCAGCAATAGCCTGGACACCATTGTTTTCCGTTCTGCTTTCTTTCTTTCTTTTCTCTCTTATTACTAGCTTATTACTTCCTCCGTTCCGAATTACTTGTCTTAGATTTATCTAGATACGGATGTATCTAGCACTAAAATGAGTCTAAATACATCTGTATCTAGACAAATCCAAGACAAGTAATTCAGAACGGAGGAAGTACTAGCTTATTACTAGCTAGCTAGGTGAATCCAGTCATCGTATTGGATTCTTCACGTAAAGTGATGCGGAGGCAAAAAGGCGCAAAGCAGATATGGTGGTGTACTTGTTGAGAAGAACATGAGTTCAACAAGTGAATTACGAAAGCAACAAAGTTTATATCCCCATATATTCCTTTTTCAAGTATCATCCACGTATGTTCTTCTGTACCCCTGCACTATTTTCCTGCACAATTGATTTCTAATGACTACTATGCTAAGCAAGCATTGTCGATCGGTGAATGGTAGAGCCTGTTTGATTTAATCAGCTGCCTAGGCCTAGCTATATCATTTTAGCTAGCTCACAGAAAATCTTATGGCTCCTGTGTCAAAATAATGCACCCTACGACCAACAAGATAGTCCAACTCGAAGTGACTTCTCCTGAAGGTTTTAGCAGCGTCCAATACATATATTAGGAATGAATTTAACTTGTTTTGTTTTGAGTTTATATTGCAGTGCAACTTTGACAATATAATTCTATACTCCATGTTAAATTGTTAATGCAAGAAAATAGTACTTACATTAAGTACAACCCCCTGACACATTGAGGTAGTAGTTCAGCGGTACATCCTCATTATTCACCACTACAAAATTTAGCTCTAATTTCTGTAAAATAAGTGATAAATGTATGTACATCTCTTTTTGCTAATTAAATGGAATAATGGTTCTGATTGTAGTATATCTAGACAAATCTAAGACAAGTTTCTTGGAACGGAGGTAATAGTAGTTATTCTCCTAGGGCATACATAATTCAGAGGGTTGTGTGTGCCTATTCACTCCAGTGGAAAATGTAAAGCGTATTTTGAGTGTTCAAATTTTCAGTTAACACAATTTATTTCAGACTATTCTTCTTACTGTTAATAAGGTCATAATCACAGTAAAGAACTTTGGAAGGTGGATGCATTGATATCAATTTTGTGTCACATAACCCGTATATAATATTGAATTCAAATGTTGGCTAAGGCGTGGATTTGTTAGATGATCAAAATACCGCTTAATTTCAATGGAGAGAGTAGTTTAGAAAGAAATAAATGAACCTTTTGTGAACCATGCCAATCATTTCCCTAGTTAACCTCAAAATGTGTTGCCTATCACATGCAAGGTTTAAACTTTTAATAACACAAAAAAATCAGGCCTCACCGACATATTCAAAATTTGAGATTTCTTTTAGATTCAGTATATTAAAATCGACTTAATTTTAACGAAGTATCACCTACTTTAAATTTGGTTCTTAAGGGCATCTTCAATGCGGAATATCAAACCGCCCGCATATGTCCGGACCGCGCGATCTGGATGTGTGTTGCCATCCAACAGCCTTTATCGGTACGCTCGGCGGCCTAGACGCACTTTTCCCCGCAAACCGGGGATAAAGTGTGTGTGGGGGGGAGGGGGTTGCGGGCGTCCGGACCATTGCCATGGCCGCTTCTGACGGCCTTGGCCCACCCAAACCCCCTCCTCCCTCACACGTGCGCTTTCCCGTCCGGTGCCAGCTGCACGCTCATTCATGCCGCTGTGAGCGGCCGCTCTACATTGACGCCGGCCAAGAGCGTTGCCTGCTACACGCCCGGTTGAACACCCTCCTTGTCTGCATTCATTAAAGTCGCATGTGTGCTGAGGAACCTACTCCGTGCACATGTCCGTTCGTAAGCCGAACGACATTAAACACAACGTCTGTTGGCTCTTCGCGTCCACCGGCTATTTAAACGAGACCAGGCGCCGGGCAAGAACCGCACCACACCTCCGCTCCCCGTCTCCTCCTTGCACCATATTCTCCACACTATCCATGGCATCCAGTGAGTAGGAAGAGGGGTTCTCCGGCATAAAAGTCGGCTAGATGGCCCACCGAGCCCGCCGGATACGAGCTAGACAACTCACTGCTCGATCTCCCTCGCCGCTCGAGGCCGTCAGTACCAAGGGCGAGGTTGCAGTCTTGCACGCGGAGGAGCAAGTGGCCGCTCCAAGCCGACTCGTGGAGGAGCATGGCGGCATGGGCAAAGATGCTGTCGTGGACGAGGAAGTGTCGTATCGCTCCTCCCACGCCATCCGCCATCGCGCCCTGCCAGGGGCGAAAAAAGTCGGTGTCGTGGAGATCAACAAGGCGGCCAACAAGTCTGCGGCCGTTGCCGACAACGAGGAAAGGTATATCATGGGAGGCCGCCACCGCTATGATCCCTTGAAGGCTCCCGCCAGCATGCACAGCCGGTGTCTTGCCCTCTTCGCAGGCCACCATCGTCACAACCAACCCTGCCTTCTTTCATTTCCGAATTTGCTTGCGAGTGAGTTCAGAGATACCGTTGTAGGAAAACAAACAAGTGAAAGAAGCCCTCGATACTTGCTTCATGGAAGCGGAGGCCACTCCGATGAGCGGCGCTGTCGGACATAGGGAAGGTACGAGGGAAGCGGGGGTTATTCTTCCCTGAGTAATGCTACACCTACGTAAACAATTTTACTTAACTTACGTAATGACTTGCGTGGCATTTTTCTGTTGGATGAAATTAGGGGAGGGGGCCCACTCACTTGAAATCAGGGGGTGGATAGGTTTGTTAGGAAGGTTACGTGAAGGAAGCACGTAGTACTACCTAGGTCTAGCATTTTCGATTCTCCCCATCTAGCTGAAGCATATCCCTCGAGGGCATCCGGCAATCCGATGAGCGGGCTGCTGGACATGGGAAAGACATGTCAGCGAAGGGACTGGGGAGGGGCCGGGGCTTCATTGTTTGAGGCTCATGGCCGGCTGGAGATGGGGAAGAACGGGCACAGGCGGTCGTTTTAGTCTAGTTTTAGAGTCTAGTCTGGTAGAAAAATGTCTAAATGTAAAGAATTTGTCCAAGTTTAGATGAAAAGCATCCGGTTTTATCTAAAAAAAGTTCGGTTTGTTTTAGTTTAAATCAAATTTATTCGTTTTTGTTGAATTTCATTTGAAATGTAACCGGGCATATGCGGATAGCTTTGGATGACAAGCTTTCACATTCGTGCCTACGAACTGGTCCCTCCATCCACGGACGGATGTCAAAGCAAACTTATAGGTCAGCGTTGAAGATGCCCTAATTG